>NC_057865.1:293941134-294604884 GCF_019393635.1 Dromiciops gliroides
GCCGACAGAGCCTAGGGGCTGGCCAGCGGCACATCCTGGCCAGAATGGAGACTTCATGAACAGAGGCAGTGGCAAATAGGCTGAGAAAGTGGAGACTGAAACAAATCAGACTGGGGACCGCCAGATAAACCCAAACACCAAGAGCAGGGAGAGCAGTCCAGAAATGCCCGTAACAGATGCTGTGAGCCCTCAGGAAGGGTGGCCCTGGACAAAGAAAGAGAAGGAGGGTGGGCGATACATGGAAGTAAGATAACGAGGGCTGTGAGACTGGTTTCCCGCACAGAGAGATGGCGGCGTGCTGGACGCCTGCAGAAATGAGGCAGCTGACAGGGAGGGAAGGCGTTAGGCGATAGTGTAGGCCTTCTGGTCTATATCGGCCGAGTCAGAGGTAGGTGTGGAGACACTGACATGGATTTGTGCAGCACGTGGCTAGAAATGTAGGACTGGAGCTCAGGAGCCATGAGAAGAGATGCCCGAGGGCGACGGCCCAGAGAACAGAAGAGGACCAAGGACAGAGAGTGTCCAGCCCTAGAGAATAGAGAAGGAGGAAGCAGGACCGACAACAGTAATGACCAAGTGAAGGGGGAATCAGAATAAAGCAGGATCCCCCAAACTAAGGAAAGCAAAGAATGGGGAGGTCAACATACAGGCCCAGGAAAAAGCACTGTGGCAGCCACTGCTAATCAGGGAGTCACTGGTGGCTTTGGTGAGAGGGGGCCAGGCAGGAGCAGAGGCCAAGGGGTTGTGGAGATGGGGGACGGGGAGAGATGGCCTTGAGAATGACAGTCTGCAGCCACACTGACCAGTAAAACGGGAGGAAAACACTGACCTTTACCTGGAAATAGATTTGCTAAATGACTAGCAAAGGTCTTGGGGCCCAGCGGCTGATGGTGCAAGGACACAAATGAGCATGTGATTTCTCTTATCTCCCAGATGGGAACCAATGGGCGGTCAGGGAAAGAAGCAGGCATTCCTCAGACCAAATGAGGCCTGACGTGACCTTGCTGCATGCTTAGGGCTGCCAAGGACTGAGAAAAAAGTCTAGAGCCCTGAATAAGCTTCTTTCAATCACAGCCTTGGAGCCAAATGAAACAGGATCAGGTAGAAGACTCCCAAGATTCAGAGCTAGAAGGGCCATAAAGAACATCTGGTCAGACTTCCTCCCTCTGCATTGGAGGAAAGGGAGGCCCAGACTGGGAATTACTCTCCCAAGGACCGGAGGTGGTAAAGAGCAAATCCAAGAGGAAAACCCCGCTCTTCTGTTTCCAAAGCCACGGTGCTGATCTATCTTCCTCTCCAAGGCTCTAGGTCTGCTTCAACCAGATCCAGGCAATTCCTTAAGGAGGCAGTGACCCAGAACCTCCCTAAGACAGCCAGAGAGAGGGAATTCCGGGGGACTGAGCAGCCCTCATTTTAGTGGAAGGAGGGGGAGAGCTCCTGCCTCGCAGCAGAGCGGCTCACATCAGAAGAAAGACATTATTCCCTAGAGTGGTCTTATATTTAGCATTACATTAACCTGCAGATACCTGCCCAGGCCCCCTCAGACAGAACACACTGCTGCTTATGAAGGTTTCCTAAGTCACACATGATGACTTTCTTACCAATCCCTCAGAAGAACCCAAGATGTCACTCTACCACTGAGGGAACTTGAGAGAGGAGTCATCTCTGTAAAGAGAAAGCAAAAAGATCTTTGCTGCATCCACAACAGCCAAGAAACACTGTGCTTATGCCTAATAGCAGCAGCAGCAGCTCGGCGGGATGTGTTGAGTTGTAATACCCCAACTCTGCCTTGGCCACCCTTTAATTCATCCAGCACCAACAGAATACAAGGTGCTAGGCTAAGGAAGAGGAAGACAGGAAGGTAAACGCATGGAAGCTCCACAAAGATATCACCAAAATGAACAAACTGGGACACCTGCCCTCCTGAAAGGGGCAGTTCAAAGTTCTGGGTTCAGAGCCCAGTCTGAGCATGTCACATCTCTGATGGTGAGATGCCCTCGCAGTCCCATCTGCACCAAGCCTGTCATCCAGAAAGTCCCTTGTACATCCTAAATGGATTCCTGTATTACTATGGCAACCTGGTCAAGGGAGTGAAGACAGGAAGGCAGATAACACAGACAAGGGCCCGTGTGGGGAGACCCAGGAACACCAGAATAATAAAAAAGAGGGGAGAGAAAAGGACCAAAACACCAGATACACCATTGTACAAGCCAATCCACAAGTCCCAATCATGAGCCTACTATGTGCCAGGCACTGTGCAAAGGGCTTGGCCCAGCCCTTTGAATGTGACCCACAATGAAGTGATAAGAACAGTCCTTGCTTTAAGAAGCTCACAGTGTTAAGGAGAGATACAATATGTCAACAACTATGTATAAACAGGATGGCTGGGTAGTGCAGTGCATAGAGCGCCGCATCTAGAGTCAGGAAGACTCATCTTCCTGAGATCAAATCTAGCCTCAGACACTTCCTAGCTGTGTGACCCTGGGCAAGTCACTTCACCATTTGCCTCAGGTCTCCATTTGTAAAATGAGCTGGATGGAAGAAAACCCCAAATGGGGCCACAGAGAGTCAGACATGATTGACCATCAAAAGAAAAAGAGTAATTCCCCATGAGCATTCAGTTCTCAAGAGAAGGGTCCCAAGCTTTCAAAAGTTATATAAAAATACTCCAATAATAACTAATAGAAGCAAACTGGAACAACTCTAAGGTTCCATCTTCTATCCATAGGACAAACAGAGGTAACAAAAAAGGAAACTGACAGTTGTTGGAGCATATATGGGAGGACAAGCCCACTAATACATCACTGGTGGAGCTGCAAAATGGCGCAGTCTGGAAAGCAAACTGGAATTATACACTCTGAAAGCCACAGAAAGTGGCCTAAACCCTTTGACCAATCACTATCACAGCTAGGCCTACATTCAAATATTGATAACAGTACTTTACATAGTAGCAAAGAACTGGAAAATAAGCATGTGAGGAATATTTGGGGGGGGGGCAGAGCAGATTGGAAATGAACGTGCTTTTTAAAAAAACATATGAGGATCTTAGAACTGTGAGGTGTTGTGTTCATAACAGCCATGCACTTTGCTATACAAGCCTCTTTTTCTGTTCAGCCTGCAGAATATTCATACGAATTGGTGCTTGGCAAGTTCAGAAAAACAAAAGCTAAAAAATGCTTCTTTAAAAGGTCACAGGAGCAGAGGAAATCGGCAATAGAACCTCCAGCCCCGGGCAGGCAGTTGGGGGGGTGGGGGAGAACCTCCCGCAGGGCCATTGTAGATCAGCCTCTCTACAGACACTGCGCCCTGGACCGACCCACAGCTCTGTGCCACCACTTTCTCACGCACCGCAGCAACTGCCCCCCAACAATGCAGGAGCTGACATGAATTTAGGGGTGATGCTCTAGCACAAATCAAAATGACCGCTCCCAGGCCCAAAGGGCTAACAGTTGCTATGGAAACTTTCTCTTGAAAATGTGAGCCCATATTTGAAGGTAGGGGAATTTCAAACCATTACGTATTATTAACCAATTATGGCAATGACGCTAACAATTTCAGATGACGGGAAAGGGCCAAGGGTACTTTCTGTATTGCTATGGAGACCTCTTCTTGAGAGGCCTACAAATGACCTTCTTGGGAACATTCTCCAAGAGTCCTGGTTCAGGAGGGTAAAGATCTGGGTTCAAATCTGGACTCTCGGGGCAGCTAGGTGGTGCAGTGGATAGAGCACCGGCCCTGGAGTCAGGAGGACCTGAGTTCAAATCCGACCTCAGACACTTAACACTTACTAGCTGTGTGACCCTGGGCAAGTCACTTAACCCCAATTGCCTCACTAAAAACAAACAAAAAAAGACCAAAAACAAATCTGAACTGTCACTAATAATAAGCAATGTGGCCCTGGCAAGTCCCTAAAACTCTCTGGGCCTCAGGGTTTTCTATGTACAAAATGAGAACAATGTACTCAATAATCTTGGATGTAGGCCCTGACCGGGATCAGTCACCAACTGAACGAAGGTCACAGAGCTTGTGAAACTGAAGTTACAAACACAGAATATTAAGGGGCAGCTAGGTGGCGCAGTGGATAGAGTACTGGCCCTGGATTCAGGAGTACCTGAGTTCAAATCCAGCCTCAGACACTTAACACTTACTAGCTGTGTGACCCTGGGCAAGTCACTTAACCCCAATTGCCTTACAAAACAACAACAAACAAACCAAAAACAAACGCAGAATATAAAACATCTAGCTTTCCAACCACAGGACCTAAAAGACCATTTTTATAAAAAGGTACTTTCCCTTTCTTTTTAAAAAATGAGATGTTTTGTCTTTACCTATTTTACTTCCCAACAAATATTCTACCACCACCAATAATTGACATTACTTTTCAGGTATAATCATTCTACTTTTGCTCATTTTTTGAGGGGGAGGGAAAAAGGAGGAGTTAAATATAAAATAGTTTTAGCCCAAATGTTAAAATTTAGAGGTGGAGGGGGCATCAATTAATTGCTCACTAAACTAACCCCAATTGCCTCACTAAAAAAAATAAAATAAAATAAATTAGAGGTGGCACAAAGCTAATATAATTGGGATGTTGTCCGGTGGTGTCTTTTGGGGGGGGGAGGGTGGGCAATGAGGGTAAAGTGACTTGTTCAGGGTCACAAAGCTAGTAAGGGTCAAGTGTCTGAGGCTGGATTTGAATTCAGGTCCTCCTGAATCCAGGACCGTTGCTTTATCCACTGCACCACCTAGCTGCCCCTGGTCATGTCTTTTAACGATAGCCTTGGCTGGACCCTTCATGGACAGCTGCTTTCTAGAATGACAAGTGTGGCGATCCTTCCCTAGAGAACCCAGCAGCTAATTCTAAAGGACAAACTGGATAAAGAGATGAGCAGACAGGAACATGACCCTCTGCAGGGGTGGGACAGACTACAGCAGAGCACAACACACACTGACTTGGGAAGCAGAGGACCCGTGTCCAATGCTACAACTCATGCCACCTGCATACCCTGCTCCCAGGCCATGACACTCTACTCAACCCTAAGAGCTTCTCTGAACCCTAGGAACCTTTGACAGCCTAGCATGGTATTAAAAGCAAGCTAACATGAGGGGTCCTAATGGGATCATCCATCATGTTCAGTTACTCAGAAAACTTACTTGTGGAATATCTGAAGATACAAATGTTTTCTCTGTAATTACATCCAGTTGGAAAGAGATAACAAACAAAAGAAAATGTTAAAGAATTGAATTTACATATATAAGTAAATGAACCTTGAAAGTTCTCCATACTCGATTAGGTTTTGGAAAGGAATAGAATCTTGTATGGCAATAAGAACTGTGTGAACTTAAAATTTGTTCATCCAATTTCAAATGTGAATTACAAATGGAATTTAATATTTTCAGAGTAAACTGAACTAAACTGAGTGACTTTAGACCAGGGGACCTCAACCTTAATGAAGCTACACAGATAATGCACAATTATGTAAACTACTACTTGGAATGGTTGAAGAGGGGGCTATCAAACAACACTTCCATGTTCCTGAACTCTGACCTTTTATGTGATCATCATTAACTGTGACCTCTAATCCATGAAGTCCTTGGTTCTTTCCCAGGAGAACTCCCCTGCCCCAGCCACACCTTCTCCTTTCCCTAATTTGACTGAACAGTGAACCAGCTGAAACTGATCATCTACTCCCCACTGCCTTATTCTCAGCACTAACTATAGTGGTTGCTCACTGCAGCAAGGTAACCCTTTTATACCTCCCATATCCATTTACTAACCCGCCAACCTCCAATGAAACCTTTGCTGCACACATCACCAAGCGCTCCCTCTTCTCCCATTCTCATCTCCCATCCATCGGATGATTCCCCCACTATCAGAAGGTGCCCTTCTTGCCAAGGCAATGCCCCCTACACAGAATCTGGATCCCATTCCATCCTGTCTTCTCCAGCTGACTGCTCCCTCTTCTCATGCCCATCATCTCACTAATCTTCCATCTCTTCCTCTCTGTTACTTACAAAAACATCAGTTTCTCCCCATCCTCACTTGCTATGACCATCTCATGTCACATCTCTTTTCTTCCTTCCAGGGTTAAACTCTGAGAAAGCTGTTTACACCAAGAGCCTCTGTTCTTCTCTTACTCGCTTCTTAAACCCTCTGGAATCTGGCTTCCAACATCCCCATTAAACTGAAACTGCTCTATCCAAAGTCACAACTTGGAGTACCAACTCCCAAGAGCCTTTTCTCATGGTTCTCAATCCTACTGAACCTGCTTTGATGCTGTTGAGAAGCCTCTTCTCCTGAACACTCTCTCCTGCTCTCTCCTGGCTCTCCTCTTCCTCAGTCTCTTTGGCTGTATCTTCCTCCAGGCCAAACTCACTAAGTGTGCATGTACTCCAAGAGTTTATCCTGGGCCTTCTTCTCCCTCTCCACTCTCTTAAGGTCCTTAACAATTGCTATTGGTACATTTATCACTTCTATGGAGATGACTCCTACACCTATTTATCCAGCCCTGACCTATCTCGTGACCTCCCCTGCATCACCAACTAACGGCATGCCCCAAAGAAGTCTCAAATTCACCATCTCCTAAACAGCATGACTTGCCCCCAGACCTTCTTCCCCGTCATCCAGGCTCATAACCTGAGTATCATCCTCAAGCCCTCACAATCGATCATTAGGCCTTGTCATTTCTGCCTTCACAGTACCTTGTGTGACACAGTAAGTAACAAGCCTCAAGAGCAGAGAGCAAAGCTGCTCAGGCCTCCTTTGGCCTCTCTTCTCTCAGCCTCTGGATCATAAAGGAAGAATCACAAAAGTCCATCAATGGCCAACATAATTAAGGAGAGAGTAGAAAGCCCTGAGAGGCCTCCTCAGGAATCCAAGATGACATCTCCAGCACTAAGAGAACTGTGAGTTAGGGTTATGGAATCAGTGGCATGGGAAATTGTAATGAAGGACTCCAAGAGGAAGAGAAGCTGCCAAGTGTGAGTTGGGGAGCTAGACAGAGGTGGTATTTGACAGAAGCCTTGAAGGAAAAGAAAGATTCAGAGCCACAAAAAGGGAGGAGGAAAGGGAGAGGAGAAAGAAAAGGAAGTGGGGGAGGAAGAGGAGAGGGTAAAGAAGCATAGGGAGTATTGAAATCAGCAAACAGCCAATAATTTCACCTTGGCTGAGACATCAAATACACATTATTGTCCCGACTTCACAGATTAGAAAACTAAGGCTCTTTAGTATGGGGTAACTCTGACAAGATCACAGTGAGCAAGGTTTGGTGACTTCTTCCAATAGTGTTTCACTGTTCTGCAGTAAGAGAAAAGAAGACGAAAGGTGGGAGTTATCTAAGGTCAGGAATTTGTAGATTAGAAAAAGTGGAAGTGCAACAACTATGACTGATAAAGATTTGATATTCTGAATACTGTTTGAGGAAGATACTAAAAGTATCACACAAGTGTGTTTCTAATGAGACATCAGATTAAAAATGGACTTTAATTCATTTTTTTTGGTTTTTGTGAGGCAA
The DNA here is from genome assembly GCF_019393635.1 of Dromiciops gliroides. NCBI lineage: Eukaryota > Metazoa > Chordata > Mammalia > Microbiotheria > Microbiotheriidae > Dromiciops > Dromiciops gliroides. The sequence continues at coordinate 293,948,646 of NC_057865.1, forward strand.
TTGGGGTTAAGTGACTTTACACAGCTACTAAGTGTCAAGTGTCTGAGGCCCTATTTGAACTCAGATCCTCCTGAATCCAGGGCCAGTGCTCTATCCACTGCGCCACCTAGCTGCCCCTAATTCATTTTTAAAACAAATTAAATAGACAATTTTACAAATACCCCAAATGACAGTATTCTGAATTGGGGCCTAATCTATCCATTGAAAGCAAAGAAAGGGGGCAGCTAGGTGGCACATTGGATAAAGCACCGGCCCTGGATTCAGGAGGACCTGAGTTCAAATCTGACCCCAGACACTTGACACTTACTAGCTGTGTGACCTTGGGCAAGTCACTTAACCCTCAGTGCCCTGCCAAAAAAAAAAAAAAGAAAGAAAGTAAAGAAAGGTTAAGAGGAGGCTGAATAATGTTTCAGTAATAAATGCTAAGAGAGAGGATTTGCTAGCCACATAGGAATTAATATCATGATGTGCTGCCTTGAGAAGGAATGGCAACTTTGGCATGAGAAGGGAGGTGGGTGGACTGGAGAGACATGAGTGGGAGAGAACAAGAAAATCTGCCCCGTGTGCCCCAGGCCAGCAGATCAAGAGGCGACGCAAAATAAACTCTCTTAAGAAACCTCAAAAAAAAAAAAAAAAGAAAGAAAAGAAACCCCAAATAGCTTGCAAGCCACAAAGGAATGATATCCAAAGAGTTCTGAACCTTGGCTGGAGCTTTTCTGGATGGAAGAGCAGATCCATGTGCTCCCCCAGAGCACATTACCCTGTATTCACAAGCCCCTTTGCTATATACAAATGTCTAAGACCAGCCCCAGACCTCTAGATTACAATCTACTATATTTGAAAGTAAAATGACACAAATGCTGCTGGCTTTTGGGGGTGGGGAGGGGAATCATCTGTAACGATTGGAATGACGCCACCTGCTGGAGACTTACTGTAGAAGAGTTCTGCCCATGAAGCGAAGGTCTTTGAGGGCAAGACCAGGAGTCTTTTCTTTGGTGTCAGGAAGTGATGCGGGCTAGTGGGAGGAGGAAGGAAGAGACTGGCGCTCAGTCTCGCTCTCTTTCCTCTGGACTCGGGTGGAGAGCGGAGCTAGAAATGTGCTCTCGCTTTAATAGATAGGAATCTAGGCCTTTTTCTCTCTCTTAACCAAATTCTTATTCTCCTTAATAAATGCTTAAAAGTCTAACTCTTGCTAAAGCTTATAATTTATTGGCGACCACTCATTAGATATTTTAGACAGTTTAGCTAGAATTTTAACCCTTAATACATCCCTACCTGATCAAAGGGAAAGAAAATAAATGATGCCCACCAAGTAAAAGCTTTTGCATGAACAAAATCAATGCAGCCAGGAAGGATAAGGAAAACTGTCACCTGGGAGACATAAAGTACTTTACATAAATTATTTCTGATCAAGGTCTGAAGAGGAAAATAACACCTGAGACCAAGAGGCATTTCCCAATAGATGAATGATCCAAACATATGAACAGTCCTTTTTTCCCCAGAAGAACTGTAAACCATCAATAGTCACATTAGTTCTTATTACAAATCATTAACATAAATGCAAATTAAAACACAGATTTCACCTTATACGCAGTAAACTGGCACCTAGCTGCCCCCCAGGAAGGTTCTTTTCATTCATTTTATTATGAACACAGATCCTGAGAAGAGAGGGGCAGATTTAATCTGGTAGAGAGGGCAGCCTTGTCATTCAATAGAATGAACCAGAATAACCTTAAATATTGATACAAAAAGAAGATGAAATGGGGATGATTTCACTGACATATGGGAAATGATATTTGGCCTACTGAAAATCTCCACATGGTTTAACTGGACAAGATGTTCATCACTTTTGGTCCAATACCAGTGAAAAACTGGCAACCAAATTAATGGTTACATTTTATTCATGAAGAGGGAAATTAATATTACAGAAGTGCAGTGTGTTCACACAGTCTATTTTGTCCAGAGAACACACTAATCCTCCCAACAGACTGAGGGGGTGGCATCAATAACCTTGTTTTATAGGAGAAACTGAAATAAACCCAAAAGGATTGTTTGACTGTCCAAAGTAATCCATAAATTTAACAAATGAGCTGTGAGATGACTCTTCCTTTCAAATGGTCACTTCTGGTTCCATACAGAAGAGACTCGTCTGAAAGATGCTTTAAGAACCCTCTCAATGAAAAGGTAGCAAATAAATGGAACTAGTCTCTGGGTTAATATAAAATAAAAATACTTCCAATGATGTGCTGTTGTACCAATACAATGCAATGTTATAATACTGCACTGGTGGGAAGGGATGGGGGGGAGAAGTCAGGACATCCCACTAACTTCCCGACCAATCCTCATCACTTCCTGACTCATCACTCAGCAACATCTTGGAAGTTCACTCAGTCAAAATTTCCACTCGATCGAGATGATCCCGGATGTTTTGTGTGGAACCGGAGCTTGTTCCCTCTCTTTTCTCTGGTTCAGAACATGTTTCCCCCACCCCATACTAAGAGACTTCACCATCCAGCCTGATGCTCAACTCCCTAACCTCTCGGTTCCTTAGGAGCCTCAAATCCCATGATGCTCCCTTCACTTGAGGGCAGCCCAGCACAGGAAAGGTCCCACATAGAGATGATCTCCCCATCAGCCATATCTCACCATTACCTGCGTCTACCATGTCATTAATCAAACGCTTTATTTCCCTCTCTAGCATAACCTATGGCTCCACCTGTCCCGAAGTCTTACCGACTAAACCAACTTTTCCCCTTCATTAAGCTCTCTGTTCTTTGTCAACCACTGTTCCTTAGTATGTTCTCAAACTATTAGCTCTGTGCTGACTTTATTTTCCTCTCTTTACCACCTCAACCTTACAATTCACAAATGCAGCTTTCGACTGTCCTCTGCTTTTTAACCCTTTGCTGCCTTGTCCTATCCCTCAATTAAGGAACTGGAAAAAGTCGCACAGCTGTGCTGACTGGGGGATATTGCATATTCTGGTTACCCAACTTCAATGGAGTGGACATGGACTCCAATGGACACAGTACTGCAATAAGGGAATCCCTGACTCCTGCCCAGTGAAGCCCTAGCACCAGACCCACAGAAGCTATTGGAGAACTTCTCTCCTCTAGCCCCCAACATCTCTGCCGCCCCCCTCCCTCAACTGACGGTCTTGCCTCCAACTTGACTAAGAAAACGGAGATCCTTCACCATGATTTCCCTCTTACATGTGCCCTTGACCCCATCCCCTCTCATTTCCTCCAGTAGACTGTGCCCACAAACACTCCCCAGCACCTTCAACTGACTCCTTCCCTTCTGCCTTCAAAGATGGCCACCCTGCCTCCATTCTTATAAAACCTTCAGCAGACCCCACCATCCCCTCAAGATAATAGGGAGTCATTGGGGTTTACTGAGTAGAGGAGGGACACAGTCAGATCTGCACTAAAGGAATATCCCTTTAGTAGCAAAAGGTAGGCTGGGCTGGAGTGAAAATAGACTAGCTCTGAGACAATTAATTAGGAGGCAGCTGCATTCATTCAGGTAAGAAGTGATGAGGACTTGAATAAAGGGGGGAAAGGGTGGTTTAAAAAAAGACTGGGGGCAGCTAGGTGGCAGAGTGGATAGAGCACTGGCTCTGGATTCAGGAGGACCTGAGTTCAAATCCAGTCTCAGACACTTGACACTTACTAGCTGTGTGACCCTGGATAAGTCACTTAACCCTCATTGCCCCACCAAAGGGGGGAGGGGGAGAGACTGGATATGAGAGCTCTTGAGACTACGGAAACAGCCATATCTGGTATCTGCATATGATTGGCTAATGGAGTGAGGGAAGAGGGAGGAGACTTGGAAGACTGAAAGAATGCTGGTGATCAAACAGAAACTCCTTAGCTCAGCCTTTCAAGTCCCAGGAGATGGCCTTGCCCTATCTCCCCCACACCACCCCCACAGCTTCTATTCTGCCCTTTGCACTGGTCCTCCTCCTGTGTCTTAATCTCCCTCCTTCCTCATCCCTGCTCACAAAATCCTCCGGGAACCACCTTCCACAAGGCCTTTCCAATTCCCTCTATGGCTCACACTCACCTCTCTCCCAAACTCCCTAGTAGCTAAAATTATCTCTGTTCTTCAAATACTTATATACAAACTTGGTTTCTTTCCTATTTGAATGTAAGTTATTCAGCTTCTGTGGCAGCAAAGAACTAGAAACAACGGAGATGGCCATAGACCGGGATATGGCCAAACAAGATATAGTTCATGAATGTTGTAGAATCTGACTGTGCTGTGAGAAATGATATTAGGGATGAATACAGAGAAGTCTGGAAAGAGCTACATGAATTGATGCAGAGGGAAGTCAGCAGAGCCAGGAAAACACTATACACAATGATAACAACAATGTAAGCAGAACAAAGCCACAAAACAGTACAAAATACAGCAAAATTATAAAGAACAAGCGGAGCGCTAAAGATCAGATATGAGAAGACATCCCCCCACTCATTTAGGGGGAGGGTTACATGCCTGAGGAGAACTGCATTTAATGTCATTCGGATTCGTTTTGCTGAATTTTCTCTCTTCTCTTTTTTTTTTATTTTTAAAATAAATTATTTGTTATGAGGAAAAGAATTTCGAAGGCAATATAAAAATGAAGGACATAAATAAAAATCTGTTTTTAAGAACAAAGAATGTTAGCTCCTTGCAGATAGGAACTCTTTCTTTCTTCATACCTGTATTCTTAGCACATGCCCTAGTACACAGTAGCTTCTTAACAAATGATTGCTTTTTTTTAAGGTCATGCATCAACCAGACTTAATAATAACTCACATTTACAGGGCATCTACTATGTGCCAGACACTGAACCGAGTGTTTTACTAGTATCTCATTTGATCCTCATAACAAGCATGGGGGGGGGGGGAGTGCTATCATTATCCCCACTTTACAGATGAGGAAACTGAGGCAAGTTTAGTAACTTGCTCAAGGACATACAGCTAGGAAGCATCTGAGGCCAGATTTGAACCAAGATCTTTCTGACTTTAGGAGCAGCATTCTGTCCATAGCTGCAAAATTTTGAGGAAAAATTATGAAGAAAAGATCCTATAAACTACATACAAGTTTGCGTTTCTGAACTACATTTAATTTCCTAACTCTTCTGTGAAAAATTCCAATGACAGATTAGAGCAACTCTCCAAAGGGATTTAGCCATGGAATAATCCTTAGATGTATCAAGGGAAACCAAAAATACCACTGGCCCAGCAAAAACGGGGACATGGGGACAAAGCGTGAAGGCCATTGTTGGGAAAAGTCTGGACCAGAATTGAGTGTGTTTTCACAGAAAAACTCACTCTAACCATCTTCTCTGCCTCTCCTGGGTCTCTGTTCTCTCTAATTTTATTCCATTCTCTCTGTCCAGACACAACAGAAGCAAAGTCTGAGCTGAGTTGCTCTACCTTCACTCAAGGTATCATACAATCCACCACAAGGAGCCGTCTTTGCTTTCCACCAGCATAAATAACTTCTCAGTCTTTTCTTTCTTTCTCTGGGCTTTCTGCATTAGCTTTTGCTGATGCTTCAGATACTATTTCCACCCAACAGGCCCCTGACTTTGCAGTATTCATCTCCTTCCCTGCCTCAGCTTCCATTTCCTATATAGATTTTTTTTAAATCTTAAGTTGGTTGCTAAACTCCCTCCCCATTCATTCATGTCTTTCTCAATCCCCCTGCCCCATTCTCTTCTCATTGAAACTATGTCTTGGTACCTTGAGAACTCATTCATTAAAGTTTCCTAGGGGCAGCTAGGTGTCGCAGTGGATAAAGCACCGGCCCTGGAGTCAGGAATACCTGAGTTCAAATCTGGCCTTAGACACTTAACACTTACTAGCTGTGTAACCCTGGGCAAGTCACTTAACCCTAATTGCCTCACTAAAAAAAAAACAAAAATAAATAAAGATAAAGTTTCCTGATCCTGCCTGGGATCTCACCTACCCACTCTCTCCAAATCTAAGGGACACATTGGACTCTTTCCAGCTTTCCTCCTCTTGTTATTTCCCAAGGGACAAGCTGAGAAGTCCTGTACATGTCATTCCTGGCTTCCTAGGGCCTGTCCAGTTCCAAGTCCTTTGGCTAACATTTGAAGCCCCCACATGTGGAAGTCTCACTCCCTTCTCAGTTTCCAACACAGAGAGAAACACAGACACACAGACACAGACACAGACACACATGCATTCCTCCCCATGCCCACCCCCAGCTCCAATTAAACTCTGCCCTCTCCTCTCCTGCCCCTGGGCTGTTGTCCGCATTATTCTGTTCCATTTCTGAAATTCTTTGACAGTTCAATAACAAGCACTAGGCACATATCCCCAGGGTCCAACAGCAATAGGAAAACTGCTGAACAGAAAGTACTCTCTCTGTGTGCAGGTTTCGACAGAAGACCCAAGAGCTTTGGGGCAGAAGAGCAGCACAAGAGATCACCAGGGAAAATCTGAGAGAAAGAGAAGACCGGCCCATTCAACAGTGAGCTCCAGGGGGCAGGCAGAAGGCAACCGGAAGGCTGAGCCTAGGCCAGCCAATGTGAAGAAAGCCCTTCCTGCAGGATGTGGAAGTATGGCCTCTCGTGGTGAATTTGGGGGCTAACACTGACAAGAGATGCAGAGGACAGGCAAGCCTGGAGGGATTCCCAAGTCAACAAAATCATGGACCCATCTGAATATTTCAGAGTGGAAAGAGCTTAGACTAGAAGTATGGAGGGACTTGTCCCGGCCTCACTGCTAAGTAGCTCTGTGTGACATCTGCAGTCACACCACTTCTCTCGACTCCAGTTCCACTGAGGTGATCTCTCTGTAAGATCAAACATTCATGGTGTGGGAAGCGCATTAAACTGAGGTTCTAAACTGGCTTGCTTCCAAGGTTGGGGAGCTGTTGCTTTAGAAGCCTTTTTGAGGGGGTGCCCTACGCTACTGCTCATCTTTATCACTGACTTTCCTAAGCCGTCAAGGGCACAATTATCTAATCTGCTGGGAAGGAAAGAGAGCAGATGGCAGCATCAGAGTTCAGAAAGCTTGACAGGAAAGAAAACAGGCCAAATCAGAGATGGTGGAACATGAAAGAGCTAAATGTAAAGGCCTGCATTAGGTCCAAAAAGTCAACCTCTTGAGTACAAGATGGTGGCAAAGTTTTCAGGTTAAAGTAGGCCACGATTTCAATACATAAACAATATGACTGGGCAGCTGTAAAAGGCTGCACTGAGAGATGTGCAGCCCAGTAGCCCACCAGTGAAGGAGGTGACAATCCCACTGTACTCTGCCCTGCTAGGAACAACTGGAGTGCTGGGTCCAGTCCCAAGGGCCACGGCTGGAGAAGGACACTGATCTGCTGGACTTCATCCAGTGGGGATGACCAGGATGGTGAGTGAACCACACCAAGAGTATGAGAAGCTGAAGGAATTAGGGATGTTCAGCATGGAGAAGACTCAGGGGAACACAAGAGGCATTGTGGGAAGAGAAGCATGGGTCTGAAGGGCAGAACAAAGAACAACAGGTGCAAACTTCAACTCAACCAGAGAAAAAACTTGCCTCAATCAACGCTTTTCAGCCTTCCTCCCTCCCTCCCCCTCAACTAGAGGGCTTCAAGCAGAAGCTACCGGATCCTTCATGGAAGAGGTTGTTGGGGATAAAGGTCTGACTGGGTGCCTTCCGAAGCTTTGAGAGCTGTCATTCTGTTAGCTGTGAGGACATAGCCCACAGGAAGGCCCATCTAAGGACAAAAAGCAAGGCAGGCAGTGCAAAGACCTGCTTGAAGAAATAAATAGGCCCACTTCTCAGAGCCACAAAATGGCAACAACACTGAGGCCATTACTTCTTTTTTTTTTTTTTTTTAGGCAATGGGGGTTAAGTGACTTGCCCAGGGTCACACAGCTAGTAAGTGTCAAGTGTCTGAGGCCGGATTTGAACTCAGGCACTCCTGAATCCAGGGCCAGTGCTTTAACCACTGCGCCATCTAGCTGCCCCAGGCCATTACTTCTATCCAGGTTTTTCCAGGATGAAGCACCACAGGGCCACCTGCTGCAGAGGGAGGAGCCAGACCCTCAAAGCTCAGTCAAGGAGAAAAATGACCACCCTCATTCTTTGTCCTCAGGCTGCCTTTTTCTTAAGCGCTAAGGCTGCCCGGGCCACCTCGGAGAAGGTAAACAAGAAAACTGGCAAGATGCTGGGCCCCCAAGTCCACTCCTGGCCCTCCTGGAGCAGATTCTGAAGAATGGAGACACTGTGCTCTCAAGGCTTCAGTTTAAAGAGGAAGTGACTCAGCACATGGGGGACGGCCCTGGGGAGACAGAGAGAGAAAAAGGCACCCGACTGCTTCACTAAGATGACAGAAGGTTTTCGCAGAGTCACAAGCCCTTCTTCCAAACATGTCCTGCCTCTTGGGCTTTCCACCCCGCACCAGTTATGAAGATAAAACCTGGAGGTAACAAACCCCAACTTTAACCCTTGCCTAGTCTAATCTAATTTTTCAGTGAAGGAAACTGAGGCCGGAGAGAGGGCAAAGGACTCATCTAAGGCCACATAGTTGGAGATGGTCCAGGGCTTTCATATTAACTTCCTGATCCTCTGAACAAAGAAAAATAATGACAGGTGTTTCTAATGTTGGAATTAACATTCTTCTCATTGAAGAAATATTCTTCGGTATTCTACGTAGCTTTTCTGAGTTCTAATGAATCATAACTTTGAGGAGTGAGTGTGTGTGTGTGTGTGTGTGTGTGTGTGTGTGCACGCGTGAAAGAATGAATAAGTGATTTATAGAAATATTATGACACCATGGCAACAGAAACCAGGGAAGAAACCCCAGTTGCACAGACCTGTTTAAAAATAAACCGGATCCTAAAATACCAATATTAGGCTACAGTGACTCATACTGGCCCCTCCAATATGGTTTAGAGAACAGCCAGTTCTTTAGCACACTTGTCTTCAGGGTTTTTTCCCTGCTGGAGAAGTGTGAAACAAGGGGAAAGGAAAAGGCAGCTTTGAGATTTTTTTTTGTCCCTTAAAAAATGGGGCAGACGATGGTGACTGAGACCTTGTGTGCCTAGGAGAAAGGAAGAAAGACCGGAGCCACAGGAAAGCTCTGAGATCGAGCCACTGGCCTTTTAAACAAATGGTTGTGAGGGAAAATAAGAGGCTACCCACGGTAGCCGAGGACTTTCCAAAAAGAAAAAGTGCCCACCCAAATCGTTGGTCCCAGGGCCTCTTCGCTGATATTTGGACCAAGCCTGACATTTTGCAAAGTGAAAGTGGAAGCAGAGAGAAGAGAAAGGGCTTGACCAAGGCAACATTGCAAGGAAGTAGGGAAAGCACCTGCCTGGGCCCCAGGCTTCCTGCCAGCTCTTCAAAACTGAACTGCCATAGAGCACCAGCCCTGGAGTCAGGAGTACCTGAGTTCAAATCCGGCCTCAGACACTTAACACTTACTAGCTATGTGACCCAGGGCAAGTCACTTAACCCCAATTGCCTCACAAAAAAACCAAAACAAAACCCTGAACTGCCTGGGGCAGCTAGGTGGTGCAGTGGATAGAGCACTGGCCTCGGATTCAGGAGGACCTGAGTTCAAATACAGCCTCAGACACTTTACACTTACTAGCTGTATGACCCTGGGCAAGTCACTTAACCCTAATTGCCTCACCAAAAACAAACAAACAAACAAAAAACCCCAACAAAACTAAACTGCCTCCACCACATGCAAAGATGGCATCTTTTATTTGATCATCCACAGGGCTACACGGGCAGTCTGTCTTCAGGAAAGGGAGTGGGCAATTCTGACTGGGCCCTGTAGACAAAGCTCTCCCTCCTCAGGCCATCTTTGTCCTCATCTCAGTAAATGGAGCAGAGGTTGAGACACACAACCTCTAGCACTTCTTCCATCTGAGCCATTTCCATGAACCATGCTAACAGTCTATGTGGTCACACAATCTTACAATAGAGACAGATAGGCTTGTATCAATGGCAGTTGATCAACAGGAAATTATAACCCAGATTTACACACTGTTCAGCCTCTTCAGGCTTGATTCCTTAAGGGAAGGGAACCTGGGGCTTTTTGTCCGGGTCTTCCCCAGCCAGCAGCCTCCCTGAATAGAACCAGTGGTGAAGTCACATGACCCCAAGGGCAGCCTTTCCCCTTCACCCCAAGGACATGAGCTTTCCTAAAGCTCTTTGCCCCCAAACTCTTAGCACAGGGCCCTGAACACAGGAGATGCTCCATAGATCAGCTTCAAAATGATAATGATTGGGGGTGGCTAGGTGGCACAGTGGATAAAGCACCGGTCCTGGATTCAGGAGTTCAAATCCGGCCTCAGACACTTGACACTTACTAGCTGTGTGACCCTGGGCAAGTCACTTAACCCCCATTGCCCCACAAAAAAAAACAAAAACAAAAACAAAACAAAACAAAACAAAAAAAAATGATAATAACTTCTGGGAAGAAGTTAGAGGCGACCCAGATCTAGGCTCACTTTAGAGCTTCCACAAATGTCCATGGGAACTTGGGCTCCAAATAGTTTCTGGAAATCATCCAAGGCCAAGCCTAGATTAAGGCTGAATATTTAGCGGCTAATCCTCTTCATCACATTTTACATCTTACCCAAATTGTAAGGCACCTGGGTGAAAATGAAGGCACTTCCTGACATCCTACAAGAAGGAATCTGATGGAAGGTTTTCATTTCTAACATCTTGTGCTGGCCCACTGAGTAGACCAAGAACTCCACTGTACTCGGAAATGACTGATAGAAAAAACAAGAGGTATCAACAAAAGCTTTTTAAAAACCACGTCCGCAAGCCCCAGTGATGTACAGTCAAACCAATGTCAAGGGAGATAGTGGAGACATTTAAGATGTGACCCCTTCTTTCAAAGAAGACAGCCTTATGGAAAGAGAAAACATGTGGGAAGTAAGGTTTCTAATCAATAAGATCTACTTCAGCAACTACATTTTCTCATCCCAAATGGTGCTCCTGGTAGAATGTCAGTTTCTCAAGAGGAGATATTGATTCATGTTTGGTTTTGTATCCACAGTACTGAGCACAGAGTAGGTGCTTGTACTCCACCAAATTTTCATCTCTGAGACATACAAGGTAGTGTTTACAGCTTCACTTCTACCTCTCCTAGCATTTAAAGGAAAGAGAACCAGGAGCCACCTTTCCAAAAGGATGTTCTGAGAAACCAGAGTCTGCTAAACTGGGCTGCACAAGCAGATTGCAGGGGGTGGGGGGGTGGCGCGCAAGAGAGAAGCCAATAAGACGAGATCATGAAGGCTTACATGGCAAGTCTTAAAATAGCCTTCAAGTTTTACATGTGGTCATGTGCTATCTCCTGAACTCTAATCATTCTATAAAATAGGAAATGTGGCAGGAAGCTCTAGTGTCCATTTTAAAGATGGGGAAAACCTGAGCAAATAATGGGGCCAATTCATCCTTGCTTCTCTTAAAAGAGGTTGCTAGACTGGGAAGACAAAGATGAAAAGCCCCAGATCCCCCCCCCCCCAAAGAGGCTTAATGGTCTATGAATCTAGGTCATATTTTGCTACTTCCATTCAACTCAGCAAAAACCTTTTCTAAGCAGCTATTACATGCAGAGTCCTGGGGCAGGGGCAGGGGCAGGGGCAGCTGCAAAAATGATGATGACAATGACATCATTTATGTAGTGCTTTAAGTTAAAATCCTCTCATTTTATCTTCACAACCCTGGAGGGTAGGTGCTATGATTTCTCTTATTAGGCAGATTAGGAAACTGAGGTAGAGAGAGGTTAAGTGACTTAGCTACTGTCACACAGCTAGTAAAATGTCTGTGACCACATTTGAACTCAGGTCCTCCTGACTCCAGGCTCAGTGCTCTATCCACTAGGCTGCCTCACTGTCTTCTGGATAAATCACCCAGTTCTTCCCCTTATGGTCAAGTAGAGGCACAGGCTATCTCAACCATCATACAAGCAGAGACAAGGTAAAGTGAGATTGAAGGGAGCAAAGGGTTAATTAAAGGCTTAGGGATGGCTTAATGAGGAAAGGGCCAAATCAGGTGGGTCTGGAAGGAGGCATTGCAGGCCTAGGAACCATGAGGGAGGAAAGGCAAGGGTGCAAGAACATACTGGGGAGGGGACTTGGGGGGAGCAGCCCATAAGTCTGATTCTGCTGGAGCACAAAATACACAGCATTCTCAAAGAGAAAGAATCAATATAAAAGGTGGGAAAAGAACCCGAGTCCATCACTCTCAGACCTGGACCTGGGGAGACTCGGTGTGAATTCTGACCATGGCCAAGATACCTCAGTTCTTATGGACTCAGCTTCTAAGCAGGTTGGAGCAGCTGCCCCTGAGGGTCTCTGTCCCATTCTGACACGGAGCTCCATCCAAACAGGGCAGTGCAGAGATCGGCCATCTGTGTGATGTCATGGAAACTGGCCAGGGAGCAGGCTGACCCTCCAGCATGACTTTCACATCAGTATTTTCTTTTAATCCTCTAGCTGCCAAGCACTCTGGGAACTTCAGGGAGATTTGGGACAAAGATTTTTTTTGCCCAAGATTAATTCTGAGCTAATGTTCCCTGGCTTACCATTAGAAAATGTGTCTTTAAGAGAGACAAGTACATATTTTCAAATCTGATATGAAATGAGACGAAGCACACCAAAGCTTAAATATAAAAGGATTGATTTTGTGTGACCCACTGACAATAAACCCTGCTGAAATGACTCTCATTCATATACAGATCACTTTCTATTCCCTTGTGTTATAGTGATCTGTTTTATTTTTAGCTTTGCTCAGTTTTAACTCCATAGTTTATCTCCCTGCATATTTATACTGACATTTCAGTTCCCCAGATGTAAAAGACCCCCTCTACCCCCACACACATACACGCACTCAGAGGCTGATGCTTCATGGACTCCCCCTAGCCCAGGAAGGGCCTGACACAGAGTTCAGACACCTCAGGGGTCCCTGCCATCCATAAGCAGACAGCCAAGTCTATGCCTGAACAGCTCCAGTGATGGCGAGTCTGGATACCATGAATCAGCTCCTTTCATTTTTGGACAGCTCCTTAATTTAATTACTTTTCACCCTTGGACTTAGTGGAGGTATATGCTACCAGGATGGATGGGTATAATCAACTGGGGAAAATCCCCTGGGGGGAAGAGGACATCACTCAAAACGTCCAAGGGAGCATCAGGAGACGCTTCCAAGGTCAAGAGATTGAAATCGATGAGAATAACACAACAGCTTTCATGGATTTTTCCCACTAAGGCTCTCTTTACTGGCTCCGTATATCTGAGCAGAGTCCAGAGCTGAGTCCTAGCCTTCTCCCCCCACCACTGCCCATTCTGCCCAGCTCGTTTTGAAGCCTCTCATCATCTCTATGGTCAATAAATACTGACTGACTGAAGAAGTCAGGGTGCATTAAACCAAATGCTTCACTGCTTTGTTGCAATGTACTGCTAGGCCTACACTGGGAGGCAGGTGTCACCTCCAAAAGAAATCAAAGGAGCAAGGGAAAGAGTAATCCTTTTTAGAGCCCCGGGACCTGTACCTCAACTATTCAGGAACTACCCTAAGTAGCTCACCCTGAGACTAGACTTTGCACATTTTCCCTCTTTACGACTGATGCGAGGAAAGAGGGAATGCTGAGCAGGTAGATTTCTACAAAGTGGAATAAAGCAAAGAGCAGATGAAGAACCCTAACAACAAAGTGTAGTTGTAGTCTAGACTACCCATAAAAGACTATTGTTTAAAGAAGCATAAAACTGAATAATTGTCTTTTATCCCATAGGTTTTCCCAGTAAGTTTAAAAGCCTTCACAGTTAAGTGCAACCCAGACCCTTCTAGCTCAGAGGGAAGGTCCTTAGAGCTCCTCTTGTTCAACTCTGCCATTTCACAGATAATGAAACTGAGGCTCTGAGAGGCAGATTATTTGCTGAAAATCCTATGGCCTGTTAGTGGCAGGAATCAGTCCCAGGCTACCTGAAGCATCAACTCATGGGCTCTTTTACAACATGCTGATTTTCTTCCATAAATAAATAAATGAATGAACAAACAAATGAAGGAAGGCACAAACAAGCAAATAAATAAATGGATGGGTGAGCACACAAATAAATAAATGGCAGCCTCTACAAGGAGCTGATCATTTCTTTCTTTCTTTTTTTAGGAGCTGATCATTTAAAAAATGCATTACCAGGAATGAAACTGAGCCCCCCAAAAGAAGATTAATTATTCTTTTTACTTGACTGATTTAAAGACCTTGTACCAGCCAATTAACTTCACAGAAAAACATTCTCTTTTGTGTGGGGGGTGGGTGTGGGTGTGGGTGGCAATTGGGGTTAAGTGACTTGCCCTGGGTCACACAGTTAGTAAGTGTCAAGTGTCTGAGGCCGAATTTGAACTCAGGTCCTTCTGAATCCAGGGCCAGTGCTCTATCCACTGCACCACCTAGCTGCCCGAGAAACATTCTATTTGACAGCTACAGACTGAACTGCTAAACCACATCAGTAGTCTCCAAAGACAATCAACAATGAATCTGCACCTTGAGTGCATCCAACATTGGAGCTCTTAATAGAAAGAGCAAAGAAAAAGAGAACAGCTGACCACAGCAGTGCTTAAGAATTAAAGGGGGGGGGGGGGGGCTCGGCTAGGTGGCGCAGTGGATAGAGCACCAGCCCTGGATTCAGGAGTACCTGAGTTCAAATCCAGCCTCAGACACTTGACACTTACTAGCTGTGTGACTCTGGGCAAGTCACTTAACCCCCATTGCCCCGCAAAAACAAACAAACAAAAAACAACAACAACAAAAAAAAGAATTAAAGGGAATTGAATTTAAATAACTATTGAAATTGAAATGCTTTACAAATAAATATCCCTCTGTATTGTTAATACAGTAATTTCAAGCAATTATTTTTCTGTATGCAATGATTTTTTTGTTGTTGTTTCCAAGATCACTAATATAGATCACTGGATATTAAAGAGTCAGAGGACCCAGGTTTGAATAGGGGTTGTGCCCCCTTCTGCTTGGAGTGTCCTTGGACAAGTCACACAACCTGCCTGGACTTCAGTTTCCCATCCGTAAAAATGCTCATCTTTTCAGGTCCACAGGCATTTTATATACACACAATGCGTGCATGTGCATGCGAACACACACCTGCATATGTATGAATAATAAATAAAAATAAATACAAGGCCATTGAGGAGGAGGTACCAACAGGGAGGAAGGGGAGGGGGGTGACTGAAAAGAAGTTGAGTTGAATGAAAGAAACCAGGGATTAGGAGTGAGAAGAGATCACATTTCAGCAATGAGGAAGAGTGAACACAGGCAGAAAATGCACCACTATGCATGGGAAGGAATAAGATGACAGCCCTTTTGTTAAGGTGAGAGAATGTGGGAAAAGGGGCAATGTGGAAGAAGACAGGAAAGGTCGATTAGAGTCAGGGGGTAAAGGGGCTTTAAGTGCCCAACAGTGCACTTGCTATTGCACTAGGCGATGACACAGTCAGACTATGCGGATGTCAAATGAGAACTGGAGAAGCTGAGGCAGGTAAACCAATGAGGATGTGACTGCAATAGTCTGGGGAAGGGGTAGCTTCATAAGTGCAGAAAAAAGAATGGAATCAAGAGATGTTATGGAGGTAGAAATGACAACATCTGACACCTGACTGGCTACCTGGCTCAAGAGTGAAAATGAAACCAAGAATAACAGACACATGAGAGTGAACACTTTGCTGACTGGAAAGATGGTGGGGCCCTCCACAAAAACGGGCAGGTTTGGAATCTGGGCATGGAGAGAACTCTGGGCTCTTGAAGGTCCCACCAAACCCAAAAGACTTCCTGCACAGCCCCATGGCAGATGGATGGCCGTCGTCCTAAGACCAGCCCTGGCAGGTTCAGAGACGTTTGGCACTAGGCATGTCGGAGTCCAAGAAGTTTTCAGCCACATCGATTCTCAAAAACCATCTACTGAGTCACAGGGCTGCGAAATGCACAGACTGAGGAAATAACAGCAATAACGAAATATGGAAGTGCTGATCGTCATCTCTACTTTTCTTCTCATCTTTTCTTCAATGGATTTCAGTCTGGGGCCATGCTGCTCTGCTACTAGAGCTCACTCCAGCGCCAAAGGATGACTCAAATGCTTTTGGGAGTTGGATAAAAGCACCGAGAAAGAAGCTCCCCCCCCATAACTGCAAATCAACTGCAGACACGGACAGGCCAACAGGATGACATGTCCACCCCGTGCTGATTTCTCCAGGAGTTTTTCATCCCATGGATTGCAGAGACCATGAGGATTCAATCTGGCAATGGCCCTTCAAAATGTCCTTGGATTTTTATGGGACATCATATCCAAGCAATTGTGGGGGCTGAGCTGGGGAGTCCTTCAGGCTTTGGGGAGGAGGGCACTGTCACCTGCACGGTCCCTGAAGGCCCAAGCTTCTGGTGTTGAGTTCTCACCATCTGATCAACAGAGGGAGGCCCCCTGCAGTGCTACGTTGCCCAGTGTCTCCCATTTCCTGGTCAAATCTGACTCAATCAATGAATGGGTGATTGAATGAGGAATTATTCAATCACTTCACCTCTCAATGCTCTGGGCACCTCCCTCAGGCTCTAAGTGACAGAGAAGGTGCTGACCTACCCTACCTCATCAGAAGTTCCCTATCCCAGTGAGATCACAGGACTAGCCCCTGGCCTCCTGACACCTTGGTACACAATGGAAGGCAGGTCTTCCTTAGGGAGGAAGTCCTTAAAAATGACAACTGTAAAAGTCACAGTAGGGGGCAGCTAGGTAGTACAGTGGATAAAGTACCTGCCCTGGATTCAAGAGGACATGAGTTCAAATCCTTCTTCAGACACTTGACACTTATTAGCTGTGTGACCCTGGGCAAGTCACTTAACCCTCATTGCCCCGCAAAAACAAAACAAAACAAATATATATATGGAAATGGCAGATCAAGGTCACCTGACTGGGCATCTAAGGCCACACCAAAGCGGGCACAGCTGTCAGCGAGCCCCATCCTGTTTCCAAGAACAGGGCTCTGGCCACTACCTATCCATGGCTTAGGACTGTGTACTTAGGCAGAGATACATACATATTTAAATACAAACAAATGGTATCCAGGGGAGCCTCATAACATTCTGATTGCTAACAGACTGGAGAGCAATCTCTGTGATAAAGCTGGCACCAATCATGAAATCCAACTCCTTTCCCAATGGGAACTTCATGGGAACAACGCCCTTTGCCTTTTTTCTTCCCCCCTCCTGGCCAAGTTTCTGGGTGCCCCAATTGCCCCAGCAAGCTAACAGAGGCAGCTCTAAAGATACCTTGAGGAAGATACCTTCTTCTATCACTGAGTACTCACCCAGAAGGGGAAAGGGAAATATAAGAGGATGGGCTCATCCCACACCAGGCTATCTGGGCTACAGGCCCAGGGCATAAGGGATAGCAGAGGGGCATCTAGGTGGCACAGTGGATAGAGCACTGGCCTTGGATACAGGAGGACCTGAGTTCAAATCTGGTCTCAGACACTTGACACATACTGGCTGGGTGACCCTGGACAAGTCACTTAACCCTCATTGCCCTGCAAAAATAAAAAAGAGAGAGAGAGATAGCAGAGTCTGGAAGAGGAAGGAAGCTTAGAGAAGGAGAAACTGAGGCCCAGGGAGAGGAAAGGGATTTGCCTAAGGTCACCCAGAACCCCAGCTGTTCAGTGTTCCTTGGATTACACATGATCCTGGAGACAAATCAACCAGTTTAAACCAAAAGGCAAATGAAAATCCACTCCTCCCCCTCTGCTAGGGTGAAAAAACAAGCATAAACACTTTCAGGTGAGAGGAAAGAAAAGCTGGGAATGACACACTCTGGCTTTGTCCTGAAGAAAAGGGCTTTTAGGCACCTCTTACGGTAGGTCCTGAGATGAAACAAAGGGTGTCCTATCAATGAGGCAGAGGGAGGTCACCCTAAGCAGCCTTCTGGCCATCCCCACACTTTTCACTGCTCATTCCATTAGCAGGGTTTCTGAGCAGACAAAGGGACTCTGTTGGCGTCCTCTGCCAGGAGTCCCGTTTCCTGTTTAGAGCAGACTGTTTGTGTCTCCTCTCCAACCTCCAATTCAGTCCTGGGCACAGGACCCCATAGAGTTCTTAAAATAATGGGCATGCACTGGCTACACTGTCATCTGCCCCATGTATGGAAAAGGCCAAGACCAGCTGAGCAAGTGGTTAACCATGTTAGCTAGAGACAGGTGAGAGAAAAGACTGTATTTGGACTCTTCTCAGAGCCTTAAAGACAGAGAGTGAGTCTAGTTTCAAGCCCCACAACTTTGTTGCCCAAAAGTTCACCTTGAGGCAATCCCCATGTGATCCCTGGTGTTCAAACCCCGACTTAAGTTTTGTTTCTTGACAAGTTATATATGGTTATATATGTTAAAACATCACTGTTCTAGTGAGGAAGGGGGACATTCTTGCCCAGAATAAGGTTAAGGCCTAGTGCCACAATCTGATAGGTCAACTGATGCAATCTGACTGGTCTTTACCGTTACCATATATGTGTGGTTGGTACTATAGGCTGTGATTGGTTGTTTCTGTAATGCTGTATGTAAATGGAAACTATAATGTGATTGGTTGAGAGGGACCCTTGGTGGGTATAAATGACAGTGTGGGACCTCACTTCAGTGTACTCTCTGGCACATTCAGAAGAGAGCCCATCTTTGAAGATGAATAGATGCCTTCAATCACACTCTGCTGCCTGCTTGGATTCTTTGAGCTGCAAAACACTGTTCAAGTTGTTAGCTGCGTTTCTAACACAGGGATTTAAAAGAAAAAAAAGACCTCCTCAAGAGGTCCCATGGGGGAAAAAACAAACCTGTCTGAATGATGCAGAGAGTCATAGACTGTATGTAACCTCAGAGGTCATCAGATCCAACCTTTGCTTTTTTTTTTTTTTTTTTGCAGGGCAATGAGGGTTAATTGACTTGCCCAGGGTCACACAGCTAGTAAGTGTCAAGTGTCTGAGGTCGGATTTGAACTCAGGTACTCCAGAATCCAGGGCCAGTGCTTTATCCACTGCGCCACCTAGCTGTCCCCCAACCTTTGCTTTTTGCAGAGGAGGAAACATAAGGATAGAGAGATGAGCATGGGACTCACCCAAGGTCAAAGAGCCAGTTACTGTCATGGGTGGGATATTTCCTGACTCCAAGTCCAGCCTAATACCCACAGTGCCCTGCTGCCCCGTCAGGTGCTGATGAGAGAGGGGGAGGGAGAGAAGCAGCATTTACATAGCGCCTCCTGTGGGCCAGAAACTGTGCTAAACACTTTACAAATATCTCAGCTGACCCTAAAGACCCTAAGAGGTAGGTTCTATTATCCGCATTTTACAGTTACAAAACAAAGGCAAATAGAGGTGAAAGGACTTGCCCAGAGTCCCACAGCTAGGAAGTATCTGAGACCATATTTAAAGGCTGGTCTTTCTGACCTTCCTTACTCCAACAACTATGTCACCTGGATCAAGGGCCCCAGAGAGGCTGATGTTGGTGCCGTGTAATTAAATAACTTGCTCACAATTCTTGCTCATTCAGCAGGGAGCTCCCTATTCCTGGAATTCTCTGAATGTAGTCTAGGGGCTTGTCAGGGCATTGGAAGAGGGGATGCTGTGGTTAAGAGTGGATCTAAGGGGCAGCTAGGTGGCGCAGTGGATAGAGCACCAGCTCTGGAGTCAGGAGTACCTGAGTTCAAATCTGGCCTCAGACACTTAACACTTACTAGCTATGTGACCCTGGGCAAGTCACTTAACCCCAATTGCCTCGCTAAAATAAAAAAAAGAGTGGATCTAAGTCAGACACCCACCATCCAGGGCATAACACTCCTGAGTGAGGCCAGATCAAGATTCAAATGTAACTGGAAAATAGTGAGCAAAGTAAATGAAAATACAACAAAACATAGATAATGTTACTATGTGGTTTTCTAAGTCAGTACGTGTCCTTGGGGGACCCTAGTGAGCCCTGTTTCTGTCAATTTGATATGGCTGCTCAGAGGGACTGCCAAGGCCTCTTTCAGCCCAAGGCCTCAATCTCTAGACAACAAACAGTTCCACAAGTTTTGATCAAAGTCATTGTATCAAATCCACCTCATTTCATGTAAAGGTAACTTTATAACTTTCAAACTGGAGACACCATAAACCAAAGCAAGGAATGATTTCCAGGGTCTACTCAGGACACTAGTAGATTTAATGGGAAATAGTTAATAATACCAAGCTACATTTCTTGAAATAACAAATGTCCCCATACTGGCATGTGATGGGGAAATCTGCTGGCAAAGTACAAGTGATTAGAAGGGCTCCCAAAACAAGTTGGGGCAATAAACCAGGCCCAATGGAAGCACAAAAGGGTCGGAGACACAGCCTCCCCTTTCCCCACAGTTTGCAGGAGCTCAAAGGAGGAAACAGATTAGGCTGTGATCAGGAGCAGCCAGGTGGCGCAGTGGATAAGGCACCAGCCCTGGATTCAGAAGGACCTGAGGTCAAATCCAGCCTCAGACACTTGACACTGACTAGTTGTGTGACCCTGGGCAAGTCACTTAACCCTCATTGCCCCACAAAAAACAAACCAAAAAACCCCCCAAGATTAGGCTGTGATGTTGTGTCCAGGATTAATTCAGTCAATCTCAGAGTGCACTTGCAAAAGGATCCCTTCCCTCATCAGTCAGTTAGCTGGAGAATGTCCAGTGATGGAAGCTCCCTCTCTCCTCAAACCCATTGTTTGACTTGAAGGCAGCTGCTTCCTTAAAGAGGGTTATTGGCCAACTGAGCTAAGTGGGGCTGGGGTTGGGGGGGGCCGGGTCTGGAAGGGCAGCAGCAACTTGGAGGAGCCATCTTATCCCACCAATGCTTCTTGGTCCAACCTCGGCCTTGTTATCAAGGCAGAGAGAGATGAAAATTCAGCCACTGTGAACCCTTGGGCATCATTCACCAACCTCCAAGAGGTGGCAACAAACCAACAAAGAAAAATGAGAAGAAAAACACTAGAGTTAAGTGTGACTTTCGAAATCTTCTGATACAACAGGGTTCTGAATACTGGACAAAGGAGCAAATATTTGGGGCAGCTAGGTGGCACAGTGGCTAGAGCACCGACCTTGGATTCAGGAGGACCTGAGTTCAAATCCAGTGTCAGACACGTGACACTTACTAGCTGTGTGACCCTGGGCAAGTCACTTAACCCAAACTGCCTCACCAAAAAAGAAAAAAAAAAAAAGGAGCAAATATTTTATTTTAGAGGCAACAGGAAGCTACTGGAACTGGTTAAATAGAAGAGTCACATGGTGAGACCTACTCTTAAGGAAAAGTCTCTTGGCAGCAGTGTGGACAGCTGACTGGAGTGGTGAGAGACTGGAGGCAGGGTGGCCAATGAGGAGGCTGTTACTCAATCATCAAAGCAAGAGGGGATGGGGTCCTGAACTAAGGCCTCAGCTGTGTGAGTAAGGAGGAGAGATGATGGCCATGTTGAGGCAATGAAATCTGGCAGCTGGTTACCTGGGGCGGGGAGGAAGCGGGCATGGCTAGAGAGCGAGCAATTGAGGATTATGCTGGGCCTATGCCTCTGAGCCACTGGAAGAGAATGATGGTGACTATAACCAAAATGGGAAAATCTGAAAGAGAAGAGAATTCATCGAAAAAGAGAGAAGATAATGAACTTAATGTCTAGTAGGGAAGAGTCTGGGATTGGATGCCTAAACCATAGGTGTCATGGGCACAGAGCTAATATTTAAACCCATGGGAACCAATGAGGGGACAGAGGGAGATGGGAACAAGGCCCAGGACAGAACCTCCATAGCTGGGAGGCGTGATGTGGACAACGAGTCCAAAAAGGAGAAGATAAGTAAGAACCAGGAGGCGAAGGTGAGACCCAGATTAGTCGTGCTATAAAAACAGAGAGACACCATCCAGGAAGAGAGAAAGGTCAATAGTGTCAAAGGCAGAGGAGGCCGACGACTGAGAAAAGATCATCTAAGAGACCAATGGGGACTCTGGAGAAGCCATTTCAGTTGAATGATGAGGGCTGGAAGGCAGATTGCAAAGGATTGAGAAAGGAGGAGAAAAGAAGTGGAGGTAGCAGGTGTAAACAGCTTCTTCCCAAGAATTGAGCGGCAAAAGAGAGGACAGATATAGAAAGGGAGCTTGAGGAGATGGTAGGTCTAGTGAAGGGTTTGTAAGAACGGGGAAGATGTGTGAGCCTGCTGGAAAGCAGCAGGGAAGGAACAAACTGGCAGCTTCAACAAACGGATAGACTACAAAATCAAAGGGTTCGTGCCTTTCGATGCTTTTCAGTTTCTGGCTAGCTCCGGAGGAAACAGCCTGAAAATATTTAAACATTTCCAACAAATGCTTCCCTGTTGCTGGCTGAGTCTGGAGGCCCCAGTAACACAGAGAGAGTCTCCTCCAACTGGATTCATTGAGCATTTAGTAAGTGTGCCCTTACTGAACAGAAGTGACCTTCCCCCCCTCAGAAATCCCCCCATGCACTTCTCTTCCAGTCCAAATCCCTCCAGCACAAATATTGTGTCTAATTCATCTTTGAAGCTCCCTCAGTGGCTTTGCCCACAGCTGAATCCACCTGTTTACATATAAATTCATGCAACAAACACTTAAGGGCTTAACTTTGAATGTGTAATATATCCGGCTGGCTCTTTGGGGGAGGCACAAAGACAAATACCACCTGGTGAACCAGCCCTACAAGGGCTTATAATCTCGTAAGGGAGATAAGGCAGATACACGGGTAACCATAATACAAGTTAGGATGTGATAAGTGCATAAATACAGAGTGCTGTGAGTTTAGATGAGGGGTCTAGAAGGCGGAAATCAAAACAGGTTGGAGAAAAATCAGGAGAGGCTTCCGGAAGGACAGAGCAGGGACGGGGCCTAGTGCACTAAAGTCAATCAACAGCAGAGAGAGGGAGGAAGCCTCATTCCAGGTACAAGAGGAGCAGGAGCAAGAAGCCCAGGAGGCAGGAACGGGCACGACATGTTGGGCCCAAGTAGAGGCAGCCCGGAAGGCCAGGGAGGAGGACAAGTCTGAAAAAGAAGGCTGGCCCATCACTGGGGAAGGATCTTAGTGCTGGTTTGGGAGCAGGAGAGGAATACGATGAGATCTGTGTGCAAGGCAGAATGAGCTGTAGTTTGGAGACGGGGAATCCATGTGGGAAAGACTCTTCAGCAAGATCTGGTAGCCACACGTAGCTGCATTGAGAAAATGATCATTACAAAATAAATAACCCCGAAATAAAGCCAAATTCAGGAAGGACAAAGTTCTGTTTGAATCCAGCCCATGTAACCTTGGTGCCTCCCTGAGACTCCCTCCAATTTACCCTGTCTATATCTTCATCAGACAACATTGTTTGCATGTTGTCCCCTCCGTTAGACTGTGAGCTCCCAGAGAGCGAGGATTCTGTTGGCTTTCTTTGTATACCCAGAGCTTGGCACAAGGTAGGCGCTTAAAAATCATTTGTTAATCACTTATATGTCAGGCACTTGAAAAAGTACTGCAATTCTTCCCTTAATGAGAGAGAGATGGGAGGTGGCGGTGGTTGGGGATGGAGAATGAGAGCGAGGGGAGGGAGGGAAGAAGGGAGGACAGAGACAGAGAGAGACCCAGTGGTTTTGTCTAAGCAATCAAGGGTCCCCTACCTTGGAGGGGAGTCATTTCAATGATCTTCTTTCACCTATAAAATGACAGTTGGACTAGGTGACCTTGAAGGCACCTTTCAACTCCAAATCTACGATGTGGTGACATCCTTGAGGCCAAGCCACTCCACACGACACAAGGACCTTTAAACCTAAGACTTCAAAAGGACAAATCAATTTCCCAGGATACGGGAACCTCTGACACCTGCCAGAGCTCACAATCGATGTCAGCAAATGTCATTACTGTTTCTCCTCCCAGCTCCCTGAGGTCCCACCCTATAATACCAGATCCAAAGACTGGACTTCAGAGTCCTTGACTCGGCCTCCCCAAAACACCTCACTTCCTTTTTATAAGAGGTATAAAACGTGAAGAACAAATCTTAGCCCAACCTCTCCCTCATGATCCCATCAGCTTGGGCCCTGGAGTGTTTGGCACAGCCTTCTTTGCTTTTACAAGGAACACGCAGCCTGAGATCCCTCCTTCACTTCATTGAGATCAGCTCCTGAAAACTCACCTTTTCTCCCCAATTTTAGAAAGAGAAATAAAACTCCCCTTGACGGAAAGAGATCCAAAAGTATGCCACCAGGGGCAGCTAGGTGGCGCAGTGGATAGAGAACCAGCCCTGGAGTCAGGAGTACCTGAGTTCAAATCTGACCTCAGACACTTAACACTTACTAGCTGTGTGACCTTGGGCAAGTCACTTAACCTCAACTGCCTCACGAAAGAAAGAAAGAAAGAAAGAAAGAAAGAAAGAAAGAAAGAAAGAAAGAAAGAAAGAAAGAAAGAAAGAAAGAAAGAAAGAAAGAAAGAAAGAAAAGTATGCCACCCCCCCCCAACACACACACACTTCCATCACAGCCTCCACTGCCCTCGCCACATACAAGGTCAGGATGCTTCCCACAGAATGCATGTCATGAATGGAGTCTCTGAAAGGTCCCAGCCCCCACCCTCCCAACCCAGATGACCCAGCAGGGGCAGAGAGGTAACTCCTCCTCTGGCCAGCGATGGTTTAGATATTATTGCAACCTTGCAGGAGCGCACCAACAAGTCAGACACTTGGTGCCAGGCTGGGCTGGAGAAGCCAACGGAAGCCGTGTGCCGCTGTCAGGTCCCTACAGCTCCATCTGGCTCCTGCCTAATACAGATTAGAGCAGAGAAGCACCACCAGAGTTCCCTTCAGTGGTCCTGTCTGTCTACCCAAGCAAGCCTGCCCTGATCTTTTGGGGAAGGTTTCCTTAATTGCTAATTGAGGTTTTTAAAAAAACATTGTTTATTATGCATTTAGTTAAACATCAACAAATATGAACATTTCCATACACAGGGCAGGGCTTCTGGGCGGGGCTTGGTATCCCCAGAATTCAGCCCAGTAGTACTTTTAGGAAGCCTCTAATAAATGCTTATTAGGGCAGCTAGGTGGCACAGTGGATAAAGCACTGGCCCTGCATTCAGGAGGACCTGAGTTCAAATCTGGCCTCAGACACTTGACACTTACTAGCTATGTGACCCTGGCCAAGTCACTTAACCCTCATTGTCCCGCAAAATAAATAAATGAATGGATGGATGGATGGATAGATAGGTAGATAGACAGATAGATAGATAAATAAATGGGTAGATGAATAGATAAATAGATAAATACTTATTGGTTACCAACAGTGCACACAGGCATTTTTATAGGTAGAGATCTTGGGGAGCAGCTAGGTGGTGCAGTGGATAAAGTACTGGCCCTGGGTTCGGGAGGACCTGAGTTCAAATCCAGTCTCAGACACTTGACACTTACTAGCTGTGTGACCCTGGGCAAGTCATTTAACCCTCATTGCCCTGCCAAAAAAAAAAAAAAGAGAGAGAGATCTTGGATAATTTGCAGTTTCTCCTTAAATCCAAACCTAGTCTTTCTCCTAACCTCCAGCCTCTCATCTTTAACTGCCCACTGGACATCTCAGACCCGATGTCCCATGTTACATTTCCAAATGAACATGGCCAAGGCTGAACTCGCCATCTCTCCGTCTAAGCCGTCTCCCCTTAGACTGAGAGCAGGGACTGGTTTTCGGTTTGCTTTTTTGGAGGAGCATTTCTCCAGAACCTCAGTACTTAGCACGATGCCTGGAACATAGTAGGTGCTCGATAAATACTTGCTGACTTGACTTAAGTCACAATTTTTCAACCCGATTATTTTTATATTTCCTATGGTGGCAATAGGAACAACAACAACAATAAAACAATCCTGCCAACATGTTACAAGTACATGTACATAAGCTTATAAGCAACTTTCAAATAGAGGTTTTCATTCGACCTTCACATCTAACCTTTGAGACTGGCAGGTCAGAATCATCCCCACTGTGCTGAAGAAGAATGAGAGGTGCAGTGAACAAGGCAAAGGGCACCCTCTTCCGAATTGGCCAAGCTAGAACACAACCCTCATGCCAATGCCAACTCCAACACTCCCTTTACTGTACCGTCCTGTTTGCACTAAGAGCTATACGTGAATTCCTACGAACCCAAACCCAAACATAGTAACTGCATGCGCTCATTTTGCCATGAAATGTATAGTTTTCCCTTCTACAACTTCTCTTTGGTACCACTGTGGACACCCTTATTTTGCTGCATAAATTCTTCCTGCAATAACAAATAGACAAGTGGCTATAAAGGTTAGGCATGATTTGCTGAATCCCCAAAGAGAGGGAGATAACAAATATTTGCTTATCAGCCAATTCTGTGTTTCTTTTTTTTTTCCCCCTTTCTCTAGTGACCAAGTGGAAATTTACAAACTCTTGTCCCCAAAGATTAAAAATCTAGGCGGATAGGGCAGCTAAGTGGTGCAGTGGATAGAGCACTGGCCCTGGATTCAGAAGGACCTGAGTTCAAATCCAGTCTCAGACACTTGACACTTACTAGTTGTATGACCCAGGGCAAGTCACTTAACCCTCACTGCTCTGCAAAAGAAAAAAAAAAATCTAGGCAGAGGAACCACTTTGCTTTCCTACTCAAGATACCAGAAGTTGAGACCTCAGAATCCAGTGCTGGCTTCTATGCTGGTGCCTCTTCCTGCATCACTAACACATTTTGTCAAGTATACCTTTCTGTACAAAAATCAAGGCTTCACTGCCTCACTCAAAGACTCTACTGCAGAAGAGGCCATGCATGATGCCAGACCTAGAATCGATGTTCAAGCCGTGGCAGGCCATCAGAGCCACTCAAACAAAGGCCAATAGTTAGAAATCCACAGATTTCCTGAAGGTCCACACAAATGGAACTTGAGAATTGCCTCTCTTGACTTTGGATCAACCTCAACACCAACCCAGTGCTCTGAATAAAGTAGGCACCCAATGTTTGCTGCAATAAGTTAGGGTAAACCTGGGAAGCCCTCCCTGTTATATGAAGTGATACTGAGTGAAGTGAACAGACGCAGGAGATTAATTTCTATGCTGACTGGTATAAACTGAAGGGATATTCTGACTGCTGCCATAATTGGTCAATACTTCAGAAAGATGATGATGAAGGGTGCTCTCTCCCCATTTCTGCACAGAGAAACGAGGAGAGAAATTTAGGTGCACAATGAAATGTCTTTTCCCATCACAGACAACGTGGGAATTTGTTCTGCTGGTTTGTACTACTTTGTCACAAAGGAAGGCCCTTACTGAGGGTGTGGGGAGCCTGGAAAGGGAGTAAATTTATGCACCAAAGTGAAGACATCAATGAAACATTTTTACAATATACAGACAAGAATGGAAGGAAGTTCAGAAGGGAGTGTTGGAACTACCATGTGAAATCAGACACACAGGGGGCCCCAAAGTCTAGTCTAAAGTTTGTTTAATTGCCTTATTCATAGCTTCAAACTGCAAGAAGACTTTCAGAACGCTCCTTATTTTAAAATAACCAAGCTGCACTGAAGAGACTCACAATTTCAGAGTCTTCTTTGTACACAGCTGTGTTCACATTTGTTTAGTTCATAATAAAAAGAAAATTTTTAGAAAATGAATTGCGTTAGTGTCCCTGGTTTTCATCAGAAAAGGGAGCATTAATTCCCCATGTCTGCTCCTGACCAAGGTCTGGCTGAGCTAAGTTCAGAGTGGAGTCTCACTGCCAGGCTGAACCACAGCGGGTGATGAGCTCAGAGACTCTGTGTCTGACCATCACAGATGCACCACAATCCAAAGCCTAGAGGAAGCAAGGGCCCCGCCCCAACATGGCCATAGGGAGGCCCAGGTACTTGCCACCTGAAGGCCGTCTCTTGGGTCTTCCTCCCACAGTCAGCCAGAGGAGACGCTGCAAGATCACCTCCTCCAGTCCCTGGCAGAACCAAAAATCACCATCACCACCCACCATCGCCAGACTTGACACACCGACTTCTGTTGATTTTTTCCCCTCCTCTTTTTATTTACCCCCCTTCTGTCTTCAAAGAAGGCTGTTTGTTACATGGGATGATTTTCTCAAAAGGGAAGGGTAATGGATATTAAAAAAAGAAATAAAAAGTGTATTCAAAATAACTTGGGATTTTGCAAGCAAAACTCAACCAACTGACCAAAGCACCTCAAC
This sequence comes from Dromiciops gliroides, assembly GCF_019393635.1. Lineage (NCBI taxonomy): Eukaryota > Metazoa > Chordata > Mammalia > Microbiotheria > Microbiotheriidae > Dromiciops > Dromiciops gliroides. The sequence goes on from NC_057865.1 coordinate 293,976,830, forward strand.
ACACCAATTTGCAGCATCCAAAGTATTTCTTTCTCAACAGTCCTAGCCAGCAGGTAGCACCTATATTATTATTAACACACTCCACCCCCCATTTAAAGAAGAGAAAGTGGAAGGTCAGAGAGGTTAAGCATTTTAGACACTGGAGAGAGCACTAGACCTGGAGTCCAAAGATCTGAGTTCAAAGCTGCCTCCCTCACTGGGCAAGCCACTTAACCTATGTCAGCCTCAATTTCCTCAGCTATAAAATGGGTGGTAAGCATAGCACCTCTCTTCCAGGACCATTGTAAGGACCAAACACATGCTTAACACAGCCCCTGGCACATAGTAGGTACTTACCCAATGCTTGTTTCTTCCCATACATAGCTAGGTCCTCTTGCTAGGAATGGTCAGAGTTGGGTCAAGCCCTAAAGGGTAAGGCTGCACCAGATGTCACGGCCAGTGTCCTTCTTTCTACTCGATGCTGATTCTGCAACCACTTCAGTCAAACCTGTCAATTCTTTTAGAGGCAGAAAGAATGCTGACTCTGGTCAAGAGACCTGGCTTCAAGTCTGATGATCACAAGGTCACTAATTTGGAGCTAGAAGGGCCCTTGGAAGCCAACGCCCAAGAAGTCAAGTGATTCACCCAATGTCATAAAACTAACAAGAGCCTGAGGCTGAATTTGAATTCGAGGCATTGATTCCCAATCCAGTGCTCTCCCCCCAGTACCCAAAGAGAGAAGCGAGGTCTCCTCTATAGGAGGGGTCCGGATGCTGGGACTAGCAATGAAAAGCAGCTTGTCAGTGGTGAAGAATGATATCCCAAGATGCCTTGGCAAGATGACCCCCAACTATTCTTGTTCATCGCAGTCCTCTCAGCATAGTAACATTATAGTTACTATTCAAATACTACTTTGCACGTCTGATCTCATGTATTCCTTGAAACACTAACCCCATTCCTCTTATTAACCCTATTTTACAGCTGAGGAAACTGAGGCAGGCAGAGGTGAAGTGACTTGCCCTGAGTCAGACGGTAAATCCCCAGGCCAGGACTCTGGCCATCCCTTCCCCCAAGGAATGAATTTCTTCACTTCATCGTGGAAGGCTCACATCCCCAACCCCTTCTCATACTACAAGGGAGTAGCTGCTGTCCTTGGATTTTCCAAAATGCTCACTGGCAAACCAATGGCATTGCTGCAGCACTTGAGGCACAGAAGGAACTTTCTCAGTCAATACCAGCACTGTCGGGTTGGACGCTCCAGCAAACTGTATCCTGGTCTGACAACCCAGCCGTGGTCCCCTGGCCACTGAGTACCAGAAGGAGGAGCTGAACAAAGGCCAGTGGCTCTGAGGTCAGTGGGCCTGGGCTCAAATGCCACCTCTGATGCCCTCTATGGGTGGCACCTCCCTGGGCCTCATTTCCCTCATTTGTAAAAGGATGGGGTTAGACTCAATGGCCTCCAATGGGATCCCTTCCAGCTCCGGAGCTTCTTGGTCTTTTAACTGCAGTGGGTGGTCTTGGGCAATGGCTCCAGCGGAAATGCCAACACTTGCAAACAGCATCTAAGAAAATATCCCATCCTCTCTGCCCTGCAAGAAGCAGAAAGACCAGGGGAGCCCTCAGGGCATTCCTGATGCCGCCTCTGAGGCCCCTGGAAGACAGGAGGTGAGGGCCAGCAAAGTGTCCTGGTCAGGTCAGGTAGTGTTTATTTCCCCTATGTTAGGGCTTTAAAGACCTCTCCTGGTTGGAGCAGAGCCAAAGGGAGCAGGTTCCTAAAGTGGGTCCTTTCCTAGCATTAAACAATCACCTCTGAAATTTCCTTTCCCAGCTCCGGGAATTCATCCTTCCTTCCACCCTTAAAAGATGTGTCTGAGGGGGGTGGAACCAAGATGGCGGAGGAAAGACATTAAACCCACAGGGCTCCTGATACAATCACCCCAAAAATAGCAATAAAGGAACCCTTGGGGCAGAAAAACACACAAAAAATATGGGCTGAGAGTTTTCTCCAGCTATAGATAGATTTCAGGGGGCCATGCTGGGCCATGAATAAAGCCTAACCCTGCAATCGGGGCGACACACCAGACACCCGCCAGAGGAATTTGCCCCAGTGCCTCTGAATCGGCTGCAGCACAGGCATCTTCTGGAACTGAGCGCACAGTCGGACTGAACAGCTGGCAGGGGAGGGGGGGAGGGCGGCCTCGGTTAAGTGCAGGGGTACCAGTGGACTGGGGGGAAGAATTCAACTGTCCCACCCCAGTGGGGAACCAGGAAGAAATCCTGAGTGACAGGAGACACAGGTCGGGGAGGGGAGCAGGGGAGCAGTCTCATCAGAAGCTGAGAACCACACCACAAAAAGCTTTGCTGATTGGCTGCTTAGTAAAGTAGGCCTGAGGTTATCTCCGGACCTGAGAACAGGCCAGGTGAGATTAAAGCCTGCCCCACCTCAACCCATAACACCTGGGACCCTCTGAAGCTGAGAACAGGAGTGGAGCCGAGAAGCAGCCCCGCCCCCCAGTGGAGAGTTTAAAATCAAATGAAAGCAAGGCTAGGCAGGCTGAGAAGAAGCCCAATCATCCCCCAGGCCACGCTGTAGCTTGAACAGTGTGTCCTGGAAGCAGCGCCACACTTTAAGAAGGAGTTAAAAGCCAAGAAATAGTAAACCAGGATGAGCAGGCAGAGATATTAGAAGACCATCAAAAACTTCTTTGGGGCTAAGGTAGACCACAATACATCCTCAGAAGAAGAAGATAATAACAGGGTCAAAGCTCCAACATCCAAAGCTTCCAAGAAAAATATGAACTGGTCTCAGGCCATGGAAGCTCTCCAAAGGGACTTTGAAGAGAAAGTAGGAGAAATAGAAAGAAGACGTAGAGAAAAGGAGGAAAGAATGGAAAGGGAAATGAGAACGAGGCAGGAGAGTCATGAGAAAAAAGTCAACAGTTTGAAAAGCCAAATGGAAAAGGAGATTAAAAAACTGTCTGATAAAAATAACTGTCTAAGAATTAGGATTGAACAAATGGAAGCTAGTGACCTTATGAGAAACCAAGACACAGTAAAGCAAATCCAATTGAATGAAAAAATAGAGGGTAATGTGAAATATCTCCTTGGAAAAACAGCTGACTTAGAAAATAAATCTAGGGGGGCGGCTAGGTAACGCAGTAGATAAAGCACCAGCCCTGGATTCAGGAGTATCTGAGTTCAAACCCCCATTGCCCCACAAAACAAAAAAAAAACAAAAAAAGAAAAGAAATCTAGGAGAGATAATTTGAAAATCATTGGACTACCCGAAAACCATGACCAAAAGAAAAGCTTAGACACCATCCTCCAAGAGACTGTGAGGGAAAATTGCCCTGATATTCTAGAAGCAGAAGCTAAAATAGAAATTGAAATAATCCACCAATCACCTCCTGAAAGAGATCCCAAAAGGAAAACCTCCAGGAATATTATAGCCAAATTCCAGAACTCCCAGGTCAAGGAGAAAATACTACAAGCAGCTAGAAAAAAGGAATTCAAATACTGTGGAGCTCCAAAAAGGATAAAGCAAGATCTAGCAGCTTCTACATTTAAGGACCGAAGGGCATGGAATATGATATTCCAGAGGGCAAAGGAACTGGGACTTCAACCAAAAATCACGTACCCATTGGGGCCTCCTGGGTCCAGGGCTGGTGCTTTGTCCACTGTGCCACCTAACTAATCCATGATGACGTCATTAAAATAGGGTTGAGGTGTAGGAGGAATAAACTGGGGGAGGGAGAAGGGGAGAGATGGTCTGGGGAGAGGTAGTTCACATGAAGGAAACAAGAAGAAAGCTTATGGAGGAGAGTAGAAGAGGGAGAAGGAGTTGGGGAGTGAGTGAACCTTAATATCATCAGAATTGGCTCAAAGAAGGACTAACATACATACTCAAGTAGGTATAGTAATATATTTTTACCCTGGGGGGGGAGGGAGAAAAGAGGGAGGGAAAGAAGGGAAGGAGGGAAGGGCAGATTCGGGAAGAGAGCAGTAAAAAGCAAAACACTTTCAAGGAAGATGAAGATGTTCTGCATTACTGCACCAGTATGACATATTGAATTGCTTGATCTCATAGGGAGGGTTGAGGAGGGAGGGAAGAAGAAAAATTTAGAACACAGAATTAGCTCAGGGACCCTGATCTCATTGGAGTTGGCTCATGGAGGGAATAGCTTTCATACCCAATGGGGAGGAACAATCTATTTAACCCTGCAGGAAAATAGGAGGGGAAGAGGATAAGGAAGGAAAGGTGAAAAAAGGGAGTGCAGAGCGAGGGAGAGGATAGTCAGAAGTAAAACACCTCTGAGGAGGAATAGGTAAAAAGAAGATAGAGTAAATGTCATGGGAAGGGAGTGGGATGGAGGGAAATAGTTATGGTGATTGATTATAATGGCAAAACGTATGGTACCTACTTTGCTGGGCTTTTATGAAGAAAATTCTCTGTCAAGCTTAAGGTACTATGTACAGGTTATGATGAACAGGATACTATCAGAAAAACCTGGAAAGACCTACATGAACTGGGGCAGAGAGAAATGTACTGTGTACAAAATAACAGCAATAGTGGGGGATGATCTGCTGAGAAGCATGTGGTTATTTTCAGCAAGGCAATGATCCAATATAACCCTGAAAGACTTATGAAGATTGCAGCCCATCTGCAGAGAAAGAACTAATAGTATCTGAAAACAGATGGAAACACATTAAAAAAATTTTTTTTCATTTCCTCTTTGACAATTCCTTAATCTGAAGTTTTGGGTTTTTTGACTGTTTTCTCTCACAACTAGCTAATATGGGAATTTTTCCATGACTACTCATGTATAACTTAGTTTGAATTGCTTGAGTTCTTGTGGATGGGGGGTGGGAATGAAGAGAAGTTGGAACACAAAGTTTTTTAAAAATTGATGTTAAAATTTTGGTTTTTTACATATATTTTGGGGGAAAAAAAAGATGCGTCCAAAACCTTCAGGACCTAGAGAAAGGTCAAGGACGATGTTTCATCTAGAGTATCCTTCCAACTTCTCCACAAGTTAGCAGTGAGGCATCAGAACTCACTGATGAGGATGACTACTCCAAAGGAACAACAGAATTCTGGCTAATTCACCCAACCTATTTGCATCTAAATTCCTTCACTGATTAAAAAAAAGGTCTATCTCAGCTCCGAAATGCTATGATATTGCTTGCCATCACACCAGCCGGATGGACATACCAAAATAATCTGAGGCTGAAACCACAAGAGAGGAAAGCACGTGGTGCAAAGGAGCAGTCATTTCTATGTTAATGAACACAGAAGGCCCCTTTAAAGTGTACAGAAAGGCCTTGAGATTACCAAGAAGAGAACATGGGTAATATTCAGGGAATTTGGGAAGAGATTATCTGGTCCACAAAGGAGAAAATGTAGGCCCAGAGCAGTGAATGCCATCCCTCAGCTCCACAGAGGACTCAACCATCAGTAGCATAGTCAAGGAGAAGATATGGGTTTCCTAGCTTCCTAGTGCTCTGTTCTCACTCCTACGCAACATTAGATTCCAGGAAGGCCCCAAATCTGCTTTGATCAAGGAAAAACAAAAACCATCAACAAAACCCACATTTCTTCATAGCACAAGCTGTACTGCCCCACACTATTCATGCCGCCATGTTTTCTCCAAGAGAAGCTCCTAAATGAACAAAACGCACAATGTGCAATAGTCAAGTCAAAGGGCAACTGCAGAAATCAGATTTAAAGGGTGGCCACCAAACAAAAGTTGAGAACTATCTTTACATGTAACGGAAAAAATAAAATACCTTATATGTAAAAAATATATATATATCTATATGTCTATGTATATAGATATATCCTATATCAGATTGCCTGCTGTCTAGGGGAGGGGGGAGGGAGAAAAATCTGAAATTGTAAAGCTTGTATAAACAAAAGTTGAGAACTATCTTTACATGTAACGGAAAAAATAAAATACCTTATATGTAAAGGGTGGCCACCTAAACACTGCCTGGCAGTTATTGCATGATGGAATGAAGAATCAAGAAGAAAGGATGATAATGGTCCCATTCTGGTCCAACGCAAGAAGCCAGTTAAGGTGTTGAGACTGAGTCACCAAAGCAGTCTGGGTGCATCCTCTTCAATCTGGTAACAAATTCAGACAGAAAGTTGATGTGCACCATCTGTCTGCCATTCCTCAGGGTAGGCATGGGCTGACAGCAACACTGGGGTTTAGCTAGGCCAGAAGAGTTACCTCTCCAAAGAGGGAGGAAAGGAACAGGGTAAAGCAAGGCGGGAGACAAGGCGAAGCAAGAAGGCACAAAGGACTGAAGGGGAGGAGAAGAAAGCCCTAAGCTGAATGAGAACAAGCCCAGTATGTCAGGGTCCTCTAGCAAAGAGTCATGAGACAGCAGACGAGGCCTCCTGCAGGCTTGTGGGCTCATCTTTCCAGGTAAGCACCATTAAGTACAAGAGGCAGGTTGCATCCAACCAACCAGTGGCATGTGACCTGCACCTAGGCACACATCTCTACTTAAGGGAGTCTCAGCTCAGGCTTAACTCAGCTCCCTGAGAACCACAGAAATTCAACTACAACTCTGCAAAGTTACTTTAAAAAACACTCCAACAAAATCCTTCTATTTATTTTTCCAGACAAAGAACACATAAAATGTTCTAAAACAAGAGACAAGATAACAGCGTAGTCCTTATTCACTGATTTATGCAAAAGCCTATTTGCAAAGAAAACAAAATTCCCCTCCTCTTCCAATGTTTGCTTCAAGTATTTCTGTTCAAATATTAAACCTCATTCAGGGACTATTAAACCAACCCACAGACTTCCTTTAAGCAGCTTAAAACCTAGATGACTTAGAAGATAGAATTTCCCTTAAATTAATCACTTGGGTTTATTTGAAAAATCAGCAAAGATACAGCTTGCAGAAAGACCCCTCCCTAGAGCACCCCTCACTCACACTGTCTTCTGCCAGACAGCCTACTAAAGAACTTTGGCAAGAAGAGTCAGTACCTGTCTTCCCAGCCCAGCCAAAAGGTCCGTCTTCCTCGCTTTCACAAGCAGAATTTTCTCACAGTATATTTCATCATTTCCTATTGGCTGCCAACATCCTTGTCGCCTCAGAGAAGGTCAATCCCCTACGCTGTAGCACTCAACATCCAAGAGACCAGGTTCACAAAACGAAGAAACTGCTCGAGGTTAACTCACTCCTTGCACTCACCAGGAAGAAACTGGATCCTCAGAGAGGAGCCATATTCAAATACTTATAACCTTGGAGTAGAAAAGTTCTCAGGTATTTTCACAGAAACCAAGAGAGAGGAAAGAGTAACCTCTACCCCCCCCCAAATCCCATGGGATTTTTCTCTCAAACATCTAAAAATCTTGTATATAAACCAACTCACAAAAACGTACCGTAGACAGCCTTAGGACTTTTCCCATGTCCTGGGGATCATTTAAATTCGCTAAAATGAATTTCTTTTTGAGATATTTGAGACAGTAGTTCACATAGTACTCACTTGCAGGAAGCAAATAAAGTTTGTTAAATGAAATAACATATGGAAAGCTCAAAGTCTAAAAGAGCCATGCATAAACGAATTGGATTAAGTTAGTATTCCTGGTATGGGCCTCCTTCCTACCCTCCCCCCCCCAGTTCCCAGGCATTTTCCTAGGAACCTGCTCAGCCAGGAGAAGGAATGCTTCTTATTCTGGGGAAAGGGGATCAAGATAAAGTACAATCTTGGATTTCACCTCCAACCGATTTTAGCACAAAACCCAAACGGAACTTGGAGCTTTCACAAAAAAGGCTTTGGCAGAGAAAGGCCGGCATTGTTGGCCCCAAGTCTGTCACCAGATGGATCTCCAAAGCCTTTAAAGGTTAGCTTCTGAGCAATAAGACACAGGCGTTGAAGTCACCCTACCCTTAGCTTAGGTGTCATTATGGCCATTTCTTAAAACCAGCCATTTTAAATAGGTCAGCAGATCATCTGTGTGTGAAACCTTTCCTCCTCTTTGAAAGAATCCAACCAACAACCACCCGGGCAAGTCACTTAACCCCCATTGCCCTGCAAAAACAAAACAAAACCAAAAAATTGTATCAGTAAAAACCCTTTCCTCCAGTGCCATATGCAATGGCATCTCCACCCCGGCTTCTCTAAAAATGTATGGTTTCCAAAGCACTTTCCTCAGCTGTGAGCCTATCTGGCCAATGATGAACCCACAGTTCACTGGGAGATAGCCGCCCCCAGGCTGGGGTTCAGACTCTGAATTCATTTATTCCACCCAGAGTCCCCTTCTCAGCACACTAGAATTCCACGGGCACAATTTGCAGGAAAACAGCAACAACCTGAAACAACTCTCCAGGCTGGACAGGTGAACTGGATGCTCAAGAGACAAATGTCCCACAGTGGGGGTTTCTTCTGTGGTAAACCTTCTGTTAAGAGCATTTGTCTTCCAGCAGAAGTGAAACTGAAGCTGTATTATGTTGGTCCTCGGTCAGATGCTAATATTCAGTGACACGCACAAGTACAAGAACTCCTAATTAAAAATCACAGACTGGGGAGAAAAGTATGTAGCTAACACCCCCCTCCCAGATGCCTTGTCAAGTAAGCTACATGTTCATGAATTCACCTCTCCTGCTCCTGTGGAAGTGGGGGGGGGGGGGAGAGAAGGAGACGTACCGTATAGAATGGTGGGCTTCATTTATGGGCTTGATCATTTTGCTGATCAGGTCTTTTCTCCTTATCTTTTTTCATTCACTCATTCATTCATTCATTGAGGGAGGGAGGAAGGAAGGAAAGAAGGAAGGGAGGGAGGGAGGGAAGGACTGATTTATTAAATGCCAATTATGCACTAGGCACTGTGTAAGCACTTTACAAATATCTCATTTGACATATTGGTAAATGAAGATGGTATTAAAACAAAATTATCAATAATTATTAAAAACATGTACCCATGGGGCAGCTAGGTGGCACAGCGGATAGAGCACCGGCCCTGGATTCAGGAGGACCTGAGTTCAAATCCAGCCTCAGACACTTGACACTTACTAGCCATGTGACCCTGGGCAAGTCACTTAACCTCAATTGCCTCACCAAAAAAACCCAAACAAACCATGTACCCAGGTACAACTTTTACAGTTAACATTTAATATTATGATATGATTATACTATATTACAAAACAATAATCTACTCAAAATTATGCTAATTATGTGTCTGATCATGGATTTAAGGCTAGAAGGGACCCTGGGGATCATCTAGTCCAACCCCCTCATTTTACAGATGAGGAAAGAGGCCAAGCAAGTCAAGTCGCCTGTCTGAGGTGACGGGGTAGCATCAGTCTGCCTTTTATCCGTTTCCTCATAGTCTGTAGGAGAAGGTACTTCCAATTCCTATTTCGTTACCTCAAATAGTGATTACCAGCCGTAACAGTATCAATACTGAAAGCAAAATAGATTCGTTGTAATTCTCAACAAATGGAGCTTATGGAATGGTCCACATACATTCCAATTACCTAGCGCTTTCTAATTTACAAGGTTAAGACCACTCATTTACAATGACTAGATCAAGACCATGAAGTAAGTGGCACAAATGAATGCAATCCCCATGGTACAGTTAAGGAAACTGAGGTTCAAAGTAGGCTTAAGAGTCGCTTGGTCCCAGAGGTGGTGAGTCCACCAGGAACAGGACACAAAGACTGCCCTGAGTACCCTGGGCCCCCCAGCCAATGCTCTGTTCTTGATGCCAGAGCACAAAGTCAAGAGTACCATGTCAAAACTTCCAAATTCTTATCAATTAAGCATCTGCCCAAAAGGAGTCTAAGATTTTTTAAAAGCGTGCTGGTTTTGTTTTCTTTTCAAACTGTTCTAAAATTGGTTCTACTTTGAGGTTAAATATGGCTCTGGGAATCTAGCACAAAACAAATGACATGTAGCCGTATCAGCCAATCCTAGAGATGTCTAACGTGGGCCTGGAGGGCCCTTGGTGGGAGAAGAACCTTCACAACTACTTTCTCTCCTATGGAATCAAACATGAAACACAGCCAGGAGTCCTGGGACTGTAAACACTGGCACTGATGGGGGATGTTTGGGCCTACGTCCAAAGAGAGAGAATTCCTATGGGCAGAGGCTTCTCCAAGTGCTACTAACAAGTAATAATGGAATAAGGGCATCCAGAACTGACACAGTACAAAACCTCTGGAGGGCCACAGCTACGAGGGAGATTGTTTTTACTGGTCACCCTGGTAAAACACAAGGGATGAAAAGCTCAAATTGGCTCAGCCCATGAGCTCAGCCCGGAATTGGGTACCCATGACACACAGCTCAAGTGGGAGCCCAGTGAGCCGATACATCACTCATGTCCAGAAAGGGGGCCGCAGATGGACCCTGAGCCAGGCCCAGGACTGAGCGTAGGCTGGATGGCACTGGGGAAACTGAAGGGTGCTGCCAATGATGCCCAAATGCTTACGGTCACAAAAACTGTGCTCTTTATAAAACAAACATCCCTCAGAGATGCTCTGCCCTACTCTAGTGGGTCTATGACCTCCTCAACATGGCTAGTTCCTCCGATGACACCAGTTGCAACACTCTCAAGTCTGCCAACCTTCCATCTGTGTCTGCTGCCACAGGTCCCCCACTGTGCTGGGGACTTCCCCACAGTCTCCTGACATCCTGGGATGTGACACCAATGGAGAACACAACATGACTGGGCAGTTTTTTCTGCTCACCTCTACCACAATGCACCTCTCACTACCAAGTGATCCCCAACTTTAGGGCTTCAGGACTGCAGTTTACCAGGCCTCAGCTGTCCAGCATCACTGCACAAGTCTGGGGGCTAAGATGGGCCTCTGTTTCAGGGAGAAGTCTGGGGTCACTACAAGAAACACATACCTTTGTAAAGGTAAGGTAGCCCACGTTCTTCTTTGGGTTCAGTGCTGGGCCAAGCTCCCTGGTCATATGTGGTGTCTGCCCAAGACAAAGTCACTGATGGAGGAGCTCTAGGGGATGTCCTTCCAAATGCCTTTCACAATCTAGACACACGGCATTCTTCATCCATGTGGGCAGTTATGCCAAACGCTTCGGAGTGACTATGGATCTCATTTAGGAGACTGTAACAAGCACACTATTGCTAGCACACATGGGCGTCTGAACACCTCCCCTTCCAGGGGCAATCTTTTTTCCATTTGAACTCTGTGGCCCCAAATGAGGAAAGTCCATTATCTCAGAACAATTGCTTCCTCTCTGCACCAACAGCCAGGGCCCCACACGGAAGAGAAACATCTAAGGAAAAACATTTTAGTGAAGAAAAAGCCAATCGAGGTGTGCGGTGTGTATTGAGGCCATTCTGGGCCAGCAATTTCTTCTGTTTCCAACAAAGTTCCTTCACTTGATTCTAAAACCACAAAACGTGGCAGATGAAAAGTACCTTGGAATGTAAGAGCGCACAAGATGAAAGGGAACTGAGAGATCTTTGTTTCCTGATCTCACAGGCTTCCTAAATGTTTGAACATACATTTTTCACGTCTACTGACAATACCGTCTGATTGTGTAGAAAGGCATTAGGTAAACAACATTCCAGGGGAGCTCATTCCACCACAGGAGTAGCATTTGGGGCAATCAGTCTGCTCAAACTAGCAGGGTTTGGGGACGTTATGATACAATCTGGCAATGCTACATTATGGCACCATTATGAATACAAAATGATAGGAGGTGGGGGCAGCAAGCTTATAAGGAGGACTCAAACTGGAGAAGTGTAAAATCTAGAAATCACCAAGCAAGAGGGCTTTTACTTTAAAACCCCTCAAAGCAAAACAGGCCGCTAAAATGTCATTAAAGCTGTTTATTCTTCCTGCTGGTACAGTTAGTTTGTCTTAAAGCTCACTCTTTTGTCCAAGAACAGAACAGGCCATCCTAATAAACAATGCACACAAACAAATGAGGAGGCCAGGGCGGTTTTCACCCTGAGGTTCTGTTTTGGAAGCTCGGGTCCTGGTTTTCCCCCTAAGAGCCATGTGACCTCAGGAGGGTTCCTCTGCCTCCCTGCCCCATGCCACTCCCAGGATCCAGTGAGATGCTGGGAGGGATCACTGGTTCTTACAGAAACCATCCCCGTTTCCCTTCCAAACACAGGCTGTCACATACTGCTCTGAAGAAGGGCAGACAACTCAAGCTGCTAGACTAGAAAGCATGAAACCCAAACACAAGCTGGCCCAACTCACCAAACCGTCTTCTTGGAAGCGCACGAGTCGCTGAAACGCTCCGGAAGCTGTGGAGGAGAAAACATCCTAGTTATTTGTAATGTGACTAGCAGGCGGTCTGGCTTCTTCCCCAATCCATCCAAAGAGGGCTGCCCCAGCTGCCTTCCCCCCCCTCTCCCCAAGCTGCCCAAAGCATGTGGGGAAGCAGCTCCCCTCCAATAAGTTTGACAAAGAGTCACCTGCCCTTGGGCCAAACTACTCCATCAGTCAGCCATAAAACCGGAAAGCACCCAGAATTTGTTGCATCCAACCCTCCCATTTTCCAGTTGAAAAAGCCAGAGCCCAGAGGACTGAACAACTTCCCCAAAGTCACACTGTGAGGATGCCGGACTCCCCATTCAACCAGCCGACTCAGCATCCCCCATACAGGTCCCTTCACTCCTGCAGGAAAGCTTCACAGGTCATGTCTCTAGAGAATCTGTCTTGGTGATTATTACTATTACTATTCGCAACTCACATTTCTAGGACCTGTTTAGACAGAACACGTTCCCTCCGTAATCCTAAGAGGTACTTAAAGCAAGTGGGATCCCCAGCATACAACTGAAGATTGTAGAAGGATGGAAGAGATCTGGGCAAAAAGCTGGTGGACAGAGAGGCCTGGTAGTAGGGAGAAAAGGGACTGACACCATTAGATCACAGCCAGGTATGGAGAGGACTCTTAGAGGAAGAAGTGCCTGGAGGTCCTTGAAAAGAAGAAATGACTTCAAAAGGTGGTGATTATCAGGGCATGCTCGGTGAAAGGCACAGCTTGAGCAAAGATTCAGAGCGAGGGAAGGCCTAAGATTTGCTAAAGGAACACAGCTCCGCTTTACCAGAATGTAGAGGCTCAAGGAGGAGAACGATGGCCCATAAAGTGAGAACACAAGGCTGGGGCTAAGTTCCAGAGGTGTGTATGGGGTGGGAGGTGGGGCCCTGTGGATGTCAGTTTGGGAATATGTACTTAATGGTACTTAATGCAGTAAATGGCTGAAAGCTATGTGGGAGTATGGAGCAAGGAAGTGGCAATCCCAATTGCTAGAAAGACTGATGTGTACAAAGCAGCATGGGAGATGGAAAGGCCCTTGGGATGCCAGCTACCAGGCTCTGGAGCCCTAAGAGCTGAGAAGGATCAGAGCTAGGTTGCTGACCCCAGGAACGGAGAGGACAGAGCAACACCAAGATGCCCACTGAGGAAAACAGAGGAGAATGTTTGGGGGGGGGGGGAGGAGAAAGAATGCAACCTATGTTCTGGATACGTAGTGTTTGAGGGGCAAGAAAGATGAACACAGATGTTCAAGCCAAAGGGGACAGGGAGAGACAGGGAGACAGGGGGAGAGAGAAAGTGGAGAAAAGCTGAGAGCCAAGAAGCCAGGAAGCCTAAGGAACAGTCAGAGACGGAAGAAGAACCGGGCTAACAGAGCCAGGGAGTGTTCTAAAACGGAAGTCAAGGAGTACACAGTCAGGGAAACAAAGGCAGACCTGGAAAGGTTTGGGGACCTCAGCGATCCCTGGACAGCCTTCATTTTACAAATGATGCAAGTATTCTCCCCATTTCACAGCTAAAGAAACTGAGGCTCAGCCCACCTAAGCGACCTGCCCCAGATCATCCCCATCTCCAACCCCAGCAGAGCAGGGCCACTGTTGCCTCCTCACCAGACTGACTGCTCCAAATACAGGCCATAGACAACAGCGCCACAGAGAAAGCTGCCCAGCTCCCTGCTCACTGCTTATGGTCCCGGGCTGAGGCTCTCTAGAGAGGGATGGAAGATGTTCCCCAAACAACAACCGGGAGGTGCCAGACAGCAGCAGAGATGGTCAGGGCAATGCAGGGCCGGCCTGGAGAGCCTCAGAGATGCTATGAGGGTGGCCCTGCCCCACCCAAGTCACTGCAGGTTGTTAGCTTACGAGCAATGACTAATTTTGGAAGTAATTTCCAAATGAGCCGACTAACCTAGCCAGGCCAGCCTCCAGAGTGGGCCAACCACACACACGCTACCACATTTGTCCAATAATGGTGGAGGAAGGACAGGAGGAAGCCCGATCTCTCTTGATCTCTCTTCCTTTCCTCTCCTCTCCCTACCCCCACCGTTCATTCGATGACTCACTCAAAATTCAAAGTCTCATTCCTCTTTCTTGCCTGCTGCTGGTCAAAATCACCAACTCATTTGAAAAGAAGATTGACCGCACTGTATTCTGATGACTAGCAGTGTGTCCTTGGGCATGTCAGCTCAGCCCCCTGGGCCTGAGTATCTATCCAATCCTGGGATCCCTCCTAAGTGTTCCAACCAACCGCTCCAGGACACAATTACTCACAAGGCCCAGTGCAAGGCCCAGTTTTAACACACAAAACCCAAGCTGTCCTTTCCCTCCAGGGCATCCCTTTGGAGAGATGTCGTCTACTAGCAGCAACTGGGACACTTTTCAAATCTGCTGATCAACACCCATCTCCATATCTCACTTTAGGTGCATGAACAAGGCCATACAAAGAGACGGTAACAACAAACATTAAGCCTACTGATTCCTGACCTTGGGCAAAAAGGACAGGCACTTTATAGGATAGGGGCCTTTACAATAGAAAAGAAGGACCAGAGAGGGAAGAAAATAAATAAAGAAAACTGAATAAGCTTCAAGTTGATACCTGAATAACACAAAATTGAGAAAAATTAGAATTAACACTAGGTGAGATCGCTAGAATGCTGGAAGCAGGGATATTACTGTCCAGGAGGGGAGTGCTAGAAAAGGGAGAGGCAAGCAGGTTTAGACAGATTACTACTATCAAAAATGAAGTGAACTCACCACCAATGAAGAAGAAATTCATTACTATTAGGAACTATTTTGTCCAATTATATGCCAATAAATTTGAAATAATTTTGAAAATCTAAATGAAATGGATGAATACCCACAAAAATATAAAAAGTTTAGATGGCACTTCAAGGCCTGTAGAGGCTTTACCCATTACCTCATGTGACCCTCACAACAACGCTATGAGGAAGGGTCTATTAATATCCCCACTTCACAGATGAGCAAGCTGAGGCAGAATTTGAACTCATGTCTTCTGACTCCAGATCCAGATCTCTATCCACCGTGAGAAGTTCTTGACTATTTTTGTATCAAGGACAGGTATCCATGGGGGTCCACCTGCCCTTGGGCTGCCTAGGGAGTCTAGGGACCCCTTCTCAAAATAATGTCTTTAAACAGATAAAATAAGACATACAAGATCACAAAGGAAAGTAGTCATATAGAAACAAAAAGGTCCCATTTAGGTTCATGAATGGGCTATGAATCACCTCTAAATAGTGTTCCCCAATAACTAGCAGGTGGTTGCTAAGAGAATGTCTGCTTTGGGGGGAAGGATGGAAGGTGGGGTTGTCCCATCCCCCATGTCCCCTCCAGGTCTCACTTCTCCCCCAGTCAAAGGCACATGTAACCTCCTCCCCCAACCTAAAGGAAAGATTCTCATTTCCTAGTTTTGAGAATGTGTGGCCTCCTCTGGCCTGACCTGTTCTCCCCAGCTCAGGCTTCCTTTACTTACTCCTTACACGTGTGATCAGAAAGAGAAGGTGCTTAGGAATGCAAACGTTTGCAGAGAAGGCCCACTGAGAGCTGTTCTTTCTTGGCAGAAGCCCCACAACTTTGCCTGGCTTCTCAGACTATGATCTTTTTAAGTCTCAGGAATTTTTTTTTAATCTGCACACAATGGGGGGCAGCTAGGTGGCGCAGTGGATAGAGCATTGGCCAAGGATTCAGGAGGACCTGAGTTCAAATCTGGCCTCAGACACTTTACTAGCTGTGTGACCCTGGGCAAGTCACTTAACCCCAATTGCCCTGCAAAACAAAACAAAAAAAAATATCAATCTGCACACGAAGTGTTTGTAAAAAACCTGACAACACAGACTATACCAAGTCTATGGGCCTGACCTCGAGCAAGGCACCAAGAAGCAGCCAAGGAAGAGCCCTGGGCCAGAGGCCTAATCCTGCCTTGGTCACTTCCTACCTGGGAGCCACGAGGCAAGACATTGCCTCATCTCAGTTTCCTCAACTGAAAAATGGGGATAGTAATAATACCTGCTTTAGGGCCAAATGCTCAACACAGTGCCAGGCACACAGCAGACACTTAACACATGCTTCTTCCCTTCCTTGGGCCTCAGTTGCTCCTCTGCCAAATTGCGGTGGGTTGGGGCCTGAGTCAGATCTGTGGTCAAGGCCCCCTCCCAGCTTTAGACGGGTAAGACGACCCTGAGAACACAGGGGGTGACCAAAGGGCTCTTCACAACAGCCCCAGGACGATCCGGGCTGTCCCCTGCTCTTGGCGAGGTGGGGCTGGGGTGTCATGCCCATGCCCCAGGCCGGAGGGCTTGACCAGCCCCAGTGCAGACAGACTCTGGGAGGGGGGAAGGTCAGTGAAGGCCACCCCTTCCTGGGGCTGGTCAAGCCCTCCGGCCTGGGGCATGGGCATGACACCCCAGCCCCACCTCGCCAAGAGCAGGGGGCCTTCTCTTCTCCTAGGAGTCCCATGGTGTGTGTTCTGAACTGAACATGCACAGAGCAGGTTCTCTGGCTAGCGAGCCACCGGCCCCTCCATGAGAACCAATCCCCCCAGAGCTGGTCAAGCCCCACAATGGAAGTAGGGAAGCTGTGGCTTCAAGGGGGAATTTCCATTTCTTCCAATTCTCCATTTCCACAGGCTGTGAAGGTGGTGGGCACAGAAGTCACCGCCTAAACACGCAATGTCCATTAACTGGACAAGGTCTCATTACCTGAGCTCCACACCACCGTGACCCAATGCTTCTGAACAATTCCCAGGGCTACCTTCACTTGTGGAGGGCTCCAAGATATCTCTCTCTCTCTCTCTCTCTCTCACTCACACACACACACACACACACACACACACACACACACGGTAGGGAGTACACATGTTATCACACCCATTTCACAGATGAGGAAACTAAGGCTCAGAGGAGAAAAGTGATTTGCCCAGGTTCAGGGTCAAACACTGCTAAAGGCTTTTTTACAGGCTCTGCTAGTCCTCAGTAAACTCCTTAGCCTCAAGCGCACCATAGGAATTTAGACCCACCCTTCCATTCCCATCAATTATTAAAGAGCATTTTACATTTCCTATTTCTTTATACTCCCCCAAGGGGAAGAAGAGGCCAACACTGGCAATTTCAAGATGAAAGTGATCTTCCCCAGGGCAGAGTCAGCTCCAGCAATCCCACAGATAACGAGGGCCTTCTTTCCAAAGGTCACAGCGTTCCACAGAGCACATTCTACAAATGAAGTCACGCGTGATACGCCACGAGAGCCCAGCCCCCCTGCCCTGTTTCCTGAAATCCTGAGGTCAGCCAGCATACCCCAATGTGGATGCCACCTGCTACCAGAATCTGCTGCCTCAGCCCGTGCCCAAGGTGCTCTGCTGGCAGGTCCCTGGGACCCCGGGGCATGCTTAGGAAAAGGCCCCATGGCCTTCACAGGCTCTTCTCCTAAATTGGCCAGATAGGACTCTCCTCATGCATGAGGCCATCCCAGGCGCTGCCACAGCAGCTTCCTTATCTGCCCGATTCTGTGAATTCCTCAAAATGACTTGCATAACCCTCATCCAAAATTTCCCCCAAAGCTGTGAATTATGCAACCATGAAGCTCCAGGAGCCCACCAACCTTGAGCATCACTGCTCAAGCCTTCCAATGAGTGGTTTTCCAGCACCTTGTTCCAACTCAGCAGAAGCACCCTGCCCGCTTCTGGTACCACAAACTCTCATTCATGCGACCAACACTACTTCCATATTTACCACTGGCAATGCTGCACCGGGCAAGGACGTGCCTCCTGGGCCCAAGGATGCTAAGGCCTGGGGCATGCCTAAACCACCTCCTCCAGTGCTTCAGCCTGGGTCTGCAAAGACTGTGTCAGGGTCTGGCAGGCCTGGCGAGGGTCTGTGTGCCCATCACCCGCTAGCTTAGTGAAGGCATGAGGCTGCTCACCAGACTGGCCACTGCACTGGGCCCAAGACCACCTACTAAATCAAAAAGCAGTGGTGGAGAGAATGCCCACATCAAGGAAATCCAGGTCCGTGAAGCCAAAGAAGGGCAGCTCCTCACCAGGAAGGCCCCATTCAGTCCAACAGGAACTGCCAATCACACGAGTGGGGGATGGACACCCCCCCAGTGAAATCACCGATTCAATTAAGCAATGACAGTTCTCAGGGTCCCTTCCTCACCTCCCGTTGACAGGAACAGGGTCTTTTTTCCTCTTGAAAATGTCTACCAGATTAAACGGATAGAGAAAAGGAAAAGGCAAAGTCTAAGGAATGGACGGAATCTTGCTGCAGTAAAGAAAAGCGGTGTGCCCAGCATGCCAGGGCCTGGTGGGGGTCCTGCTTCTGCTCCAAAGTCCTGATGTGACCTTGGAGAAGTCAAGTTCCCTTCTCCCAGCCTCAGGTTCCTCCTGTGTAAAACAAGAGTGGACCAGCTCACCTGAAGGTTGGCAGGCTCATGGGATTCCAACCCACTTCCAGCACTGGCCTGCCATCAAGGCAGCCTTCCTACGGGTGAGCGGCCCCACACAAGGTTCCCAGAACACATCCTCGTTTGAATTGCTCTCCCTTGTCCACCTGCCAGCCATTTTCCCAGTCTCCTTCTCCTCCACCTCTGTCCCCAGGGTCTGTTCTTCTGGCATCTGCTGGTGGTGCCAGGAGTCTTCAATAGAAGAAATGCCTTCTGGGAGCACAAGTACAAAGTCATTTCCCAGGTCAGAAAGGGTCTCAAAGACCTGTAGGTTCTCCTCACATTTTCAGTTGCCTGAGGAAAAGAGCTGCCCTCTTGCAGAATTAATACACAAACCCCCAACATTCCCTTGTTCATCTGCCTGTTCCCAGTGCCCACTGCACCTGGCTGGAGCATACTGCAGGAGCATGTCCTGAAGTCATCGGAATTCAAAATCCACACTCTAAATCCCAAAATTGCAGGAGGAGGAAAATAAGGGGGCAGCTGGGTGGCACAGTGGATAAAGCACCAGCCTTGGATTCAGGAGGACCTGAGTTCAAATCCGGCCTTACTAGCTGTGTGACCCTGGGCAAGTCACTTAACTCTCACTGCCCTGCCAATAAAAAAAAAAAAAAAAAAGGAAAATAAGCTTGCCAAGGTCACCTGCAGAGCTGGGAGGTGACCTAGGTCTTTTCCATGACAACACGCTGGCAGGGAATATGATGAGCACTTATATAAATGTTCCTAAGAGGAAGACCTTCCTAGCACTGGTACAGGAAGGGAAAGAGAGGAGAGGAGAAGAGAGTTGGGCTTGGAGTCATAGGCCCCAAATTCAAATCTTGACTCTGCTATTTACTACCCATACTACTTGTGTGACCTCAGGCAAGCCATTTCAGCTCTTGGAGCCTCAGTTTCCCCAGCTCTACAATGGGAGGATTGGACCAGATGACCTCTCAGGTTCCTTCCAGTTATAACTGTGTGATTCTGTGGAACCGTCTCTGGTGGATGTCCTCTCAATTCATCTAATTGCTACTGAACACAACTGGCTTCCTCCTTGTCACTGGTTAACAACTAGGCTTGGGCAAAAACCATCACGCTGTAAGGGAGGGCTGCTAGCCCTGAAGTCAGCAGACCTGGATCCAGTGGGCAAGTCATTGAAAGCACTTTTTCCATAGGCAGAACTGGGACACTGGCCCTCCCTACCACACAGGTTGTTTTTTTGTTTTTTTTTTTAATCTTTAAATAGAATTTTATGTTCCAAAATATATGTAAGGAGGGGTTTGTGGTAACATTTGCATACAATAGCCATGTGACCTCTCCCTGGACCTCAGCCTTGTCACCTGTAAAACTGAGAATAAGCCAATCCAAGACAACCCATGTGGCCTAAACGTGGATCAGGAAAACCAGCCCGTGGGCACCCTAAATGTGCACCATGATGACAGAGACACAGACACAGTCACAGAATTGAGGTGCTTTGGCCCTAACCACCTCACAGGCCAGTGGGGCCACCTCACTTTGTAAACTGCCATTTGCTGTCACTCTTGGCCAAATGCATGGTCTGGAATCTGGTGTTTATAACACTTTCCTCTGGGAAGGAGACAGGAGACAGTGCGGGAGCAGGAGGCCTTGGTGCCAACAAACATGAGACTAAAAGCAGTCAAGCTTCCCCAACAGGGGCTGCCCCTGTTGCCAAGTCAGTTAGTCTGGCTTCCTGGGTTTTCTTGGGCACAAAGGAGGGTTCAGTGGGGGAGGCAGCAGAAAACAACCATCAGTAAAATAACCCCCACAAACACATTGGCATCCCTCCCTCCCGCCCAAGATGGAGTGGAGATGCACTTTCTTCTACCAGACTCATTACCAACAAGACCAACCACAAAAGAAAGTCTGACGACAGCTGCATTCTGGCTGGCCCAAAGACGAGCTGAGTCCAGGCCCAAGACAGAGAGACGGTGTTTCTATCACCTGTTCCAGTTTCCGAAGGGCTTTTCCCCCTGAGACACATAATAGAAATATGGCAGCAGAATCTTGGAGTTGGAAGAGGCTGCAGAGACAGACCACCCAGTCCGATGAGAAAACCAAAGGGAAAGGGTTTGCCCAAGGTCCCCAGGCCATAAGAGTTACGGCACCAGGATGAGAAAATGAACTCAAGTCCCATTTGACAGGTAAGGAGACCGAGGCCAAGAGGTCCCACAGCTCTGCCACATGAGTTCCAGAGCCAGGCCTCGAATCCCAATCCTAAGTCCCTCTGTGGCCCCTCAGGCAGATGTTGCTGCTCTCCATCACTCAGCAATGGATCCTCCTTGGACAATGGGAGAACATTAAGCCAAAGCCAAAGGGGCTCTGAAAGGAACAAAACAACAGCAAGGCAGCCAACACTTGGCCTTCTCTTTCTCCTGCTTCCTTGAGTCTGAAGGGTTTCCTTTGGTGGAGAGAGAACTGAGAAAATGACTCGAAATCCAACTGAAGAAAACCTGCTTAGGGCAAAGGAAGCCCTCAGTCCTGGAGCCTGACCTTGTGTCTCTGACTCTGGCAGTGGTGCAGGCCATCCAGATACTGGGAAGCGGAAAGGAGGGGTGGGGGAGGCAGGGCAGGGAGGGAGGCCACTAGGCCAGAGAAGACCCACCTCTGGTTCTGGGCATTCCCTGGGTACCAAGCACTTCACTGAGCACTGGGGAGGCCAACGGAAAATGGGCTGTGCCCTCCAGGAGTTCACTCACACCCCAACACATAAAGGAAAGTTCAGCCACAGGGCAGACAGAAAGGCCCAAGCATCCTCAGAAGCCAGTGATGAAGAGGGTAGCAAGGCCTGGAAACCCTGAGATAACACTGAGTAGGTCAGACGGCAGTGCCAGGGAACTGCAGGTGCAGGGTGGGCAGCAGGAAGGCCTAGTGGGCCTCCTTCACCTCATCAGCAGAATGGGGTTCTTGACCCTGTATTTCACCATCTCTCTAATGATGCTAGGCTGCTCTATTAGGAGAGCAGGAACACCCCTGGACCTGAAGTCACGGGGTTCAAATACTGACTCTTCCTACTTGGGACTCCTCCAACCTCAGGGAAAGCGCTTCTCTCTTCTCTGGGCTTCCCCACCCAAACAAACAAAGAACCAATGAGGGGAGATGACGAGCCGAAGGCTAAGCTTCCTTGCAGATCTGAATTCTGGGATCAAATGTGAAGATTCTGTCTCCTGAAGGCAAGACTCTTGCCTTATTTTCTCTGTATATCCCCCTGTAGTGCTTGGCAGAAGAGCCAAGGGCCAGTTAAATGACTTTGTAAGTCATGTCAAAAATCAATCAGTTAGATCCAACCATTCTGGAGGGCAATTTGGAACTATGCCCACAGGGCTATTGGACTATACATACCTTTTGACTCAGTAATAGCACTACTAGGTCTGTATCCCAAAGAAATCATAGAAGAGGAAAAAGGACCCACATGTACAAAAATATTTCTAGCAGCTCTCTTTGTAGTGGCAAAGAATTAGAAATCAAGGGGAATGCCCATCAATTGGGAATTCGCTAAACAAGTTGTGGTATTTGAAGGTCGTGGAATACTATTGTGCTGTAAGAAATGATGAGCAGGAGTTCAGAGAAACCTGGAAGGATTTGCATGAATGGATGCTGACTAAGAGGAGCAGAACCAGGAGAACATTGTACACAGTAACAGCAACATTGTGTGATGATCAACTGTGATAAACTTGGCTCTTCTCAGTAGTATAATGATCCAAGATAGTTTCAAAGAACTCATGATAGAAAACATTCTCCACATCCAGAAAAAAGAACTGTGGATATTCAGAATCCATTGAATGCAGACTGAACCATACTGTTTCTGCTAGGCTGTTTTTCCTCTTTTATGAGGTTTTTCCCTTGTGTTCTGCTTCTTCTTTCACAATATGTCTAATGCAGAAATATGTTTAATGTGATTGTACATATATGACCTCTATCAGATTGCTTTCTGTCTTGGGGGAGAGGGGAGGGAAGGGGGGGTGGGAGAAAAATCTGGAAACAAAAATCCTATGAAAACAAATCTTGAAAACTATCTTTACATGTAACTGGAAAATAATAAAATAATTTTATCATTAAAAAAAAAACAAAACTTCACAACCAGGGGGAAAATCAATCAGTTAATGAGCTTTTCACAGAGAAAAAAACCCAAAATGACTCTATTCCTCTGCACTGCACACACCTTCCCCTTGCCCAGGTGGCCAACCACCTTCCAAATGGGGCCCCTCCCCCAAAGGGGCCCTCCATACTGTGTCATTAAGAGCCACAAAACCCAGCCAGGATTTGGGCCCAGGATCTCCACTGCCTGGGCTCTCTTCAGAAAACATCAGAAAAAGGAATGTTTCCCTTTTTGGCCCTTTGAATACAAAACTATTCACAGTTCTGAGCTGATTAAGAACTGAATGGACACAATGGAGAGAACAGGGATAACCTACCCTACCTTCAAGGGGCATGTAGTTATTCAAGAGGGGAGGGGGGAGAACATGGACATAAAAGTACATCTGCACACAAAGGAAATAGCAGATTTCAGGGGCTGGATGGGAGGGGTTGGGTTGGTGGGGAGCAGGAAGAGTCTCACTGTATGAACTGAGCCTTGATGGGTATAAAGGCTTCCAAGAGGCACTGAAACATTTCTGGCGTGGGAGTCAGCAAGGAGGTCAGCACTGCTGGCCCTGGAGTGTGTGAAATGGAGCAATGACTAAGAAATGTGGAAAGGGGGCAGCTAGGTGGTGCAGTGGATAAAGCACCAGCCCTAGATTCAGGAGGACCTGAGTTCAAATCCGGCCTCAGACACTTGACACTTACTAGCTATATGACCCTGGGCAAGTCACTTAACCCCCATTGTCCTGCAAAAAAAAAAAAAAAAAAGAAAGAAAGAAATGTGGAAAGGCAGGTGGCTTTACATATGGAACAGGAGAATTCATATTCTGTCCTAGGGAAAATAAGGAGCCACTGGCTCCCTGTCCAGCCTGTGCTTTGGGAGCTGTCACATGGGTAAGGAAAGGGGGTGGGGGACAAGCACGAAACTGGTAAAAAGTATATGATCAACACTCGGATAATGACAAACTATTTGTGATCTGTGGATTCATTCATTCCACAAGCATGTATTAAGTCCTTGTAACTTTTTTTTTTTTAAAGCAGGGCACTGAGGGTTAAGTGACTTGCCCAGGGTCACACAGCTAGTAAGTGTCAAGTGTCTGAGGCCGGATTTGAAGTCGGGTCCTCCTGACTCCAGGGCCGGTGCTCTATCCACTGTGCCACTAGCTGTCCCCATCATCATCATTCTTAAAACAGCTCTAAGGATGATCTATTGATCATGAATCACTGTTACCATCTTTATATTAAAGGCAATAGAATGTTCATTTGTCATTTTGTTTTAAAGTCTTCAGGGAACCCTACTAAAAATACCAGTTTCCAAAGAATTTAGCAAGATGCCCACCTGGATTCAGGAGGACCTGAGTTCAAATCCAACCTTAGACACTTGACACTTACTAGCTGTGTGACCCTGGGCAAGAGAAAACGGATGACCAGATTGAACTGGGACTGAGGATGGCAGCAGCCTGTGTAAGGATAAGGAACTGAGCCAAGGGGGCAGCTAGGTGGCGCAGTGGGTAGAGTACCGGCCCTGGATTCAGGAGGAACTGAGTTCAAATCCGGCCTCAGACACTTAACACTTACTAGCTGTGTGACTCTGGGCAAGTCACTTAACCCCAATTGCCTCACAAAAAAAAAAAAAAAAAAAAAAAAGAACTGGCCAAGGGCCAAGAGACCTGGGTTCATATGCTGCTCAGAAGATATTTCTGGCTATGGGACCAAATCACTTGACCTGAGCCTCAGTTTCCCTGTTAGAGTAAAACAGGATAGCAAATCTTAAAGCCCTCCCCCTTAAGGTGACTTCATTATGATTAGAACAGACTAATGAGAATTGAGAACATACACTATTCTCCTGAAGAACAGGCCAATATTCTTCCCACTCCTCTAGCCGACTTAAACTGAAATGGGTGACAGGTCCAAGTCAATCCTCCCTTCCAATAATTAAGTGAAATACTGACTGACAGCTGCCGCTCCACCTTCCAGCCTTGTTCCCTTTAATCTTTCCACCTCACCCCCCTTGGGGCAATGAGGGTTAAGTGACTTGCCCAGGGTCACACAGCTAGTAAGTGTCTGAGTCTGGATTTGAACTCATGTCCTCCTGAATCCAGGGCTGGTGCTTTATCCACTGTACCACCTAGCTGCCCCCCCCCTTTTAGTCTTACTGATGTCTTTGGTTTTAAAAGCCGCTGTAACTTCCCCTCCATGATCTGCAGGGGGACAAAAAGCACCTGAGAACAGGGACAAGCCAAGGCCTTTGGTGAAGAGGCTGGCAGGTGAGGCCACGGGGTATGGCCCAGGTGCTGGCTAGGTAATAATCCTGAGCAAACCACCTGTCTACCTGTTTGCTCAGCAACAAAATGATCAAAGCCAATAACCACACATTTATAAGTTTGAAAACTGCTTTACAAATACCTCATTTGATCGGTCCCACTATCTTGAGATGAGTGCTGTTATTACCCCATTTTACAGATGAGGAAACTGAGGCTGACAGCAGTTAGGCAACCTGCCATGGGTCACATAGCAAGTAAGGATGGGAGGCCAAATCTGAACCCAGGGCTTCCTACTCCAGGCCCAGCAGCCTATCTGCGGTGCCCCAGAGACTTCAAGGCAGCAAAGATAATGGTATTCCCATTTTCTACTTGGGATATTTTGAGGAAAACATTTTGTAACCCTTAAAAGCATTACATGATATGAGTAGTATCTGTTGCTGTTGTTTTAAACAAGTATCAAAATCCCATTAGAGATGAAGAAACTGATTCTCACAAAACTAGGAGCTTTGCCCATGACCCCCCAGGTGCTCGCTCCACCCCAGATGTCCTCATTCCAAACCCAGCGTTCCTTGGACCACATCATGATGTTCTCAATTACACTGTGCAATTGACCTGAGAATCCCATTCAGCGCACACAGTAGCCGAGGGTCTGATAAAGCCCAAGGCCACCAACGACTCACCCTCTTGGACAAAAACCACTGGGAAAACCGGGAACAGGCTGGGAAACACTGGACTGGCCTGAAATCTCTCACCATCCACCAGGGAAAGTCCTAAATGTATACATGACTTGCTAGAGAAGGTCACAGCAAACAGCCCAGGCAGGAAGAGGGAAGAACAAAGGATAAGGATGAATACCTTCAATTACCTAAAATTGAAAAGGCCTTGGATGGCCGGCAATAAAGGTCTCTGGTGAATAGGAGAAGGCAGTGGGGGAAGTGGAGGGAACATGGAGTCCAGTCCAGCCTTTTAATGCTCACCTTTTAATTCACCTTTTAATGCTCCGGGCACCTCTCCAAGGGGCAGAAAACTGGTCAGCCTGCATTGCTTAACTCAAAGCTCTCTATACCGAGGAGAAGAACACAGTCACTTTCATTCCTCTCTGTTATCCATTTGTCCATTCCCAAAGATGCAAATGATTAAAGGACAGGAGCAGACAGTTAGTTCTCAACCACATAAACCCCCCCCAATCACCAACATTAATAAAAATGCAAATTAAAACAATGGTGAGGTTCTACCTTCCACCCCCAGATTGGCGATGGGCTACCGGAGGAGGGGCACACTGTGGCCCTCAGTCAGTGGAGCTGAGACCTAGAAAGCCATTTGGCCTCCACCCCAAAGTCAGGTGACTGGGTATTCCTGGGACCCGGAAATACTCCCAAAGAGACAAAAGACAGAGGGAAAGGCCCCCAAAGTACAAGAATGTCTGTAGCAGCCCTACCGGTGATAGCAAAGTATTGGAAACCAAGTGGCCGTCCATCAGCCAGGGTAGGGCTGGATAAATCTGACTCCAGTGGCACATTACTATGCTATTAAGAAATGATGAAATGAGCCAATTCAGAGAAACTGAGGAAGACTCGTATGCATCAATGCAGTGAAGTATGAACTAGGAGAACAACTGATCCAAAGCCTATATAAAGGACAACTCTGATCAGGGGTGACCAGTGACCATAACTCGGGGAGACTGCTGCTGAAACCTGCTTCCCCTCTCTTATTGGGGTGAGCAGGATAAGGCCCAAAGTCTCAGGCATGACCAACATACCAAGTGGTTGTGTTACAGGAGAGGGATTTTTATGAGGGGAGCAGAGTAATGAGGAGTGAGGGTGAAGCAATAATGATGCAAAAGGCAAGAAAAAGGCATTAAGGAAATAGTTAAAAGACACAAGGAAGAAAGGCAAAGGAAGGGCCACACACAGGCAGAGCCATGTTGGTGCTGTGTTCAGTGGAACATATAAACAAACTGGACACAACAGAGTCACAGTCCCAGCACAAGCTTCTTTCTGATCTTGGTCAATGGAAATGTCCGTGTTCATCAGGCTCATTATTTCTGGAAAGGTTTTCATTCAACTCAGTGACTCAACTCTTGCCCATGCCCACCAAAGTCCAACCTCGAGGTGACTCTGCCAAGAAACCATCTCAATGACTCGTCTATTCCAGCACAGGTAGTAGGAGAGCAATGTGTGTCCTCCTAACTTGGCACATCAATTATCCCCAAACACTGTGCCCTTTTCTGTACTTCATGGCCCAATGGACAACCCTCCAACATCCTCTCCCCAACAAGACACAGACCCTGCTCAACTGGATCCACTCAGATCCCCCAAGCTGCCTCCGCAGCCCAAGTCAAGTGCCCAGAATGACCCATCATCGAATGGAGTGTCATGGGGAAAATGGGGTTGGGGGTTTGGGGTCCTTAGGAATTCCTCTTTAAAGAATTACACCCAATTGCACACAAAAGCAGTTAGAATAGTTTATTTCGGGGCTGAGGAAGGGAAGGGAAACCATGAAAGAAGTCCTTGGACTTCTCATGGGGAGAAAGGCATGGCACAGAGAGAATGGCTCTGAGATACCAATCTCCTTGAGCAGAAGACAGGCAGGTAATTTTATAGAGGACTGATGGGGGTGACCATCTGACTGTGGAAAGTCCCCTTAGTGAGGGAGGACCCTCCCCCACTGGTGGTGGCTGGAGGAGTTGGGTGAGGGGTGGCTGTGGATTTCGCAAGCCATCTCTCTCCTCAGGACACAAAGGAAGCAGCCACACCCAAACTTATCTCCCCAGGGTTGAGAGAGACTAGAATGCAGGGTGGAGGTCCCAAAGCTAGCTCAATCCTATCTGGTTCCACTTATCTCTTTAGGTATGTCTGTCCTTTGGTTTAGTTTCTCAAGGAGAAGGTTCTTTGATGTGCCCCAGAGAACTTCTGGAATGCTATGGGCCTATAACATATGGCTAGTGGAGGGCACAATTTGTGGAACAGTTTACCCTCAAAGTCCCTAAGCTGCGCAAGCCTCGTGATCCAGCAGCACGACTAGTATGGCCACACCCCAAAGAAACGAAAGGGACCCTTGTGAACAAAAACACGGGCAGTGTACTCATTGTTGCCACACACAAAAACCAACAACTGGAAACAAAGTAGCTGTCCCTCAACTGGGAATGGATGAACACCTGTTGGCATAGAAGCAATGTAGTACTAAGAGAAATGACAACAACGAAGGGATTCAGAGGAACTGAGGAAGACTTGTATGAACTGATGCAAGATGAAATGAGTAGAACCACAAGTATAATTTCACAAGAACCACCACACACTGTCAGACCATTTTAAGGCTTGAGTGATCTCAGGCCCTGGCCAGCAGGGGCTGGACGTTTCTGGGCACAGACCAGAAATGTTCAGCTGCTTTGTTTGCATCTATGTAACAGTCACAAGGAGGTCAAGGGTAGCTGGTGGGTAGTGAGAGTAAAAAGAAATAAAACAAACACTCCTAAGGAAGTTCTGAAGGGACATAGATAAGCAGGGCAGAATTATTATTAACACATGAAATTTAACACTTAAAAAAAACAGGTTTCTGTTCTTTGGATATTGAAATATATATGTTGACTTTTTAAGGTTCATAATGAAACTTTTTTTTAAAGCTTCTTGTGGACTAGAGTATGCAATGTGGGAGAAAGGAGTGGAACACCAAGGGGTAGGAGCTCAGCCCAGGCCAGAACCAGAGGTCTGGACACTTATCTTTGGGTGGCTCAGCAGCAGAGTAGGGGAAAAAATACACACAACAAAAACAGAAAACACCAACAGGAACGGAAGGTTGTGTGATTACAACAATCCAACTTGGCTCCAAGGAAAGGACACAGAAATTCAACTCTCTCCTTTCCTTACCAAAGTGGGGAACTATGGGTGAGGAACAGGGCATATATAGTCAGGCTCAACTCATGTGCTCCTTAGTTTTACTGAACTGCTTCTCTCCCTCCTCTTCTTTTTTATTTTGTTACAGGGGAAGACTCTGGGAAGGAGAAGGGGCAGGGAATATATGGGGAAGTGAAGGGGACATAAAAAAGAAACTGTACCCAAGAAAAGTTACCCACAAAAGGATCATCCAGTCAGTTTCACTTAGGTTAAAGAAAAGAAGCCCTTGTGGTTTCAGAGAAACTTGGGAAGACTTGTAAGAACTGAAGCAGAGGAAAGCATGCAGAAACAGGAGAACAGTGTACACAATGACAATATTATAAAAACAATCTACTTTGGGGGCAGTGAGGTGGCGCAGTGGATAAAGCACCGGCACTGGATTCAGGAAGACCTGACTATCTGTATGACCCTGGGCAAGTCACTTAACCCTCATTGCCCCACCAAAACAAACAGACAGAAATAGCACAAGTCTTTGAACTGTCACTTGACAAGAGCAGGGCAGGGGATGGATGTGAGCTGGCGGAATCCTGCTGAATTCTTCTGACCAGATGCCATATGCAATTTTTAAAAGTCACTTTTCTGGAAGTTACTGGGTCAAAAGGACACTGATTTAGATATTAAACAAGAATGCAACTATTTGGAAGTGGGGAAACCTCCCTAACGTCCTTGACATCAGATGCTGCTTAATGTGGCTTTCACCTCATTATTTCGCCAAGTATTTCACTGGCATTCAGAAGGGGGGGGGGGCTTGAAACCAGGAAAAATGTGTTCCTGTCTTTTATATCTGACACACACTGACTATGTCCCTGGACAAGGCCCAACCTCTCCCTCTAGGCAGTGGGGGTGCCAATCAGCACTATAGATGGAATTCCTCACCTGGGAGTGTCCTACACAAAAGCACTCACTCCCAGGCCCAGGCCCAGACCCAAGATTGAGATTCTCCTCCATGAAACTTTTTCTGATCTCTCCAATTCCAAAGGCTGTCTCTCACCTCAAATTAACTTGCATTTACCTAGCTGTGCATAGCCCAGTTAGAATCTTTCCCTTCCCTTCAAAGTCTTGAGGCATTTTTTAAAAGAATGCAATTCTAGATAAACTGTTCTGGTGAAATTTAAATATATGAGTTTAAATAAAGGCAGCTGTATTACTCTTAATTAACCAACATCTTTATTTGTTAAAGTTGGAATATGACAAGAAACTTAAACAGTCGAGGGAATGAAACGTTCCTAGAAGACTTAGCATCATACTGAGAGGCTTATGCTGATTTCTAAAGAAACTGAATTTGAGTTCACTCATCAGCAAAATGAGGCTAATGCTTGTTCTCCCTCCCTCCATAAAGTGACATCAGATCAGCTCCCATCTTAATGACTTCACCTTCAGAATCTCTTTCCCCTCCCCGCCCCTCCCAAAGGGAGGCGTCCAAGCACCTCCCAAGTGGCCTCGGGACCTCAACACACAGCTGCCAAATATTCCCAAAACCCAGACCTGTGGGGCCACATGACTGACAGACAGGACTGGTCTTTATCTCTATCTAGCACAATGCCTTGTACACAGCAGATGCTTCATGTTTGGTGAATTCAACTTAAGAGAACTATGAGGTATCCTCCATTGAAAGGAGACCATTTTTTACTTAAGTTGTCAATGTTTCCCCCAATCCTGCCACCTACATATGCCCTATTCTGACTAATGCCACATGAATAAAGAAGCAGCAAGATCCCAGGAGGCATCTAAGGGACTGGGGAAAGTCCCAGGCCTGGAGGCAAGCAAGCATTGAGCTCCTCCTGTGGGCTTGTGCCCTCCCCATGGTGGCTATAGCCAGGGAGGCAGCCCCTGCCCTCTGCCCCCAGGGAGACCACATGGACAAGCATAAGTGCAGAAAAATAATCACAGGGTAATAACTCTCTTGTAGAAGGGGAGTGGATACCCCAGCAGCTAGTTAGGTCAGGAAGGCTGCATTTGTACCCCTCGTGTACAAAGCGGCCTATGAGCTGAGCTTGGAAAGAAGTCTGGGATTCTGAGGGGTAAGAAGGCAGTCCTGTCCAGATATGGGGGGCAGCCAGTGCCCAGATGTGGAGGACAGCTGATGCCAAGGCACAGCAGTGTGAGAGGCAGGGAGAGAGCCAATGTGGCCAGACCACTCAGTGTAGGAAGGGGAGTAACGGAACGCTGGACTGGGAAGGCCTTAAATGCCCCTAAAGGAAGCTTAGCTACAATCCAGTATGATCCAGGAGGCGACATGGGGCTTGGGGAATGACACAGGACAGCCTATGCTTTAGGAAAATCACTGGCAGAGGGGCGGAGGGAGGATTGGAGAAGTGAGGCAGGAGTCTGGGAGCTCGGCCGGAGGCTGAGGTGATGAGGGCAGAAATCTGTTTGCTCATTCCATGGTGAAGTCAGCCTCTTCCCACTCAAGAACCATTTTTAGGCCCATGATGCATCCACAGCCAGTCAGAATCTGCACTTTAGTGACACACCCATGACAAGCGAATCACCCTGAAAATGGCTGATGATGACGAGTGTGAGTATTCATGAGCTGTGCAGAGATGGATTTCTATAGCAGAAAATAGGAACTCGCTCTGAGGACATATGCCATGAAAACACATCACACCCTCTCCTCAGAATGCTCACCTGCCCCATCCCTGGGCCAGACAGTGTGGGAGGGGTGTGCAACATCCCAAAGCAGCCCCCAACTGGCCAGATGTTCTGACAAAGAACAGCTATGGGGGGATAGAGAGGCAAGGGTGGGAAAGCTGCTTGCTTCCGATGTAGTCATGTAACAGAGGGCCTCACCCCTCTTCCCACCCCAAGATAGCAGAGCCATGTGAACATGAAAGACTTTCTTCATGAGATAATTGAGAGTTAGTTTCCCCATCAGGTGAGATGCCCAAGCATGCGATGAATGACTCTCACCTGAAGGGGGCTTGGGAAGGGAAGGGGAGGGGGCCTCATCCTGACTGCCCCCTCAAGGAAAGTTAAATCCCTTCACTTTGTGGTCCTGGGCAAATGATCCCATGGGGCAGATGGGACTGTTTTCATCTACTTATTTAAAGGGGCTTAGCCTGGGGCATCTAAGGTCCCCCCATTTCTCAATTCCAGGAGGCTCAGATTGCAAGGGTAGGGGCTGAGCTCGATCAGAGAGACCTGGGGCTCGAAAAGAGCAAGCAGGGTGATTTTCCCAAACACCGAAACTCAATCAGAGGAAAACAAGGCCGAACTGTAATTAACACCAAAGTGCCACCCATGCTTTAAAGCCCTTCACTGAAGTAATGACGAACATTAGCAGACCCACTAAGGATGGATGGCCAGTTGAATTATCTCTTGCTTAGGTAAAGCAAAAACACTAATTCGACCAAAATGCTATCCCAGGACATGGGAAGAAGTCACTGTGCTATAGATCTGTGCTCTGAGGTGCGGAGGGGAAACACATCCAGAGCCTGCCCAGTTCTTTTTACTTTAAAAACATCACACACACAAAGAGGAAATGCAGCATTCAAGGAAATCTCTGAGATCCACGGACCCAGAGTACTTTAGACTCCTCAGGCACCTTTATCACGCTGGAATGCCTCTCAGCCTGATCTGGGGTCATGTTGGGACTCTCCCTCCTCTCCCACAAAATCGCAATGCCCTTGAGGGCAGGGGCCACGGCTTCGTTCACTCTGCATCTCCAATACCTTGAACGTGGTAGGTGTTTAATGAATGAAGACTTTGGTGACCAGGAAGGAAGTCAGGTGGCACTTAAAACCACCAGGAAAGAGTAAGCAATGGCTCTAACTTAGAGGAGTGAGAGATTGCCACAGTCACAAATGCTGCCAATCCCCTGAAGAATGTTTCACGAGCAAGTTTCCAAATCGATCTTCAAGGGGCCCCTCCAAATGCCCGGGCTCGGATAGGGACCTCTGCTAGCACAGACTGCACCACCGCCTACGGGTGCTCAGGCCTCACCCTGACCCACCCCTTTCTGTGATACTTGGGTACCTGCACACCAGCTCACATTCCATAATCCACTGCAGCCAACATAGCGCACATGAATGAGGGGTGAGTCACCAGCTTTGCCTACACATTTTCCCTGATGTACGCAAAGAGCCCGTTTTCCTTCCCTCCCCTATTTCTGCTACTTAGAACAGGGCCCGTTCATTCCTAACAACTCCTAAACACGCCAGCTGACTTCTTATAAGAATGTAGAGCATGTGGCACACCGTAAAAGCTTCCAAAATGCTTGTGGAATGACTGACAGATGGCATCATCTCTATATCCACATGAAGTAAGAGAAAGCCATTGTTGAGACACACGAGATAGAGCCTTTCACTTCACTGCTGACACTCTAGATGGCCGATGAGCAACAATGAGCACCTGGGGAAACCGAGTCACTTCAACCCTGAAATTCCTGCAATCAACCAAAGCAGGCGCCAGGAGAAGTGTGTGTGTGTGTGTGTGTGTGTGTGTGTGTGTGTGTGTGTGTGTGTGTATAGATGTCCTCTCTAAGACACTCCAGATTAAGTCAGCATTTTCTTCGCTGCTCAGTGACTTCGATGCAAATGTGCAATCATGTGAAGCCAGTGAAAACTCTGCTGGCAAAAAGGAATGGAAATGAGGACCAGAAAAGGCCCTGGCTATGCCCCAGACATAGAATCCAGCCCCTCCCCCTCCCGGAATCCCTCTCTTCCTTCAAGTCCTAGTCAGCTTGTGTGGGCCTCTGGCAGGCTCCGAATGACAGGAGAAATCAAGGCAGATTGCCGGCATGGCAGGGCCCTGGAAGGGCTTTATGGGAGGAAATGGAGAAGCAGAAGGAAAGGACTGGCTTGGGCAGTACGCGATCTGCCCTGCTGGAGGGAACATGCCACTGATGAGTCCCCAGATGAGCCTGAGCATCTGACAGTTCATTCTATAGGGTCTGAGTAAGTTCCCAGATGTGGAGTTAGACGAGAGCAACAGAGCTCAGCGGGCGGCCAGCCTCAAGCCCTCCTGTTACAAACAACTTGCCAAGGGCATAAAAGTAAGAAGTTTGGCCCCAAATCTAAAAAGTTCTACGGAGACGCTCTTCTCAGATAAGTAATGATGACAACGGAGTGTCCCAAACTGCCTTAATGCTGGCCCGCCTCTGCACCAGAGCACAGAGACTCTACTTGGAAAATGGGGCCATCCCAGTCACCCCAACATTGATTAAACACCTACTCCATGCCAAGCAGTGTGCTTAGCACTGGGGAGCCAAGAAAAGGGAGGCTCCAGAGGCAGCTAGGTGGCACAGTAGATAAATCATTGGCCCTGGATTCAGGAGGACCTGAATTCAAATCCAGCCTCGGACACTAAGCACTTACCAGCTGTGTGAACCTGGACAAGTCACTTAACCCTCATTGCCCTGCCAAAAAAAAAGGGGGGGAAAAAAAGGGAGGGCCCAATCTTGCCCACAAAGAGCTCCCAATCTAACAGGGAGATGACATCTCAAGGAGATCTGACCTCAGGGGGCAGGCGCTAGCAGTTGGGGAGCTGGAACAGGCAATGAAACTAGAAGGAGGCTGGGAAACAATGAGGTGGAGGTGAGGCCTCATAGGCCTAGGAGGTCGACAGTATGAAGGCTCTAGGCCAGATGATGGAGGAGCAGCCACAGGCTAGGGTGGCTACCGTGGAGAGGGTGGAGAGAAGAGCATTTTAGCTTCCATAACACACAAACAAAACACGGCCCATGAAAGGGGCCTTTATGTTTGGGCATATGCAGTAACTCCCAAACCCATCAATAATTTAGCAGAGGTTTGAGGCCGTGACTCAGCCCATCTCTGCAGAGCTAATACTTTGGATCAGAGGGCACAGCTGCCTGACAACTGCCTGGTCTGCCATCCTGGATGGGTTTGGGCATATACTTCAACTGCATGAAAACCTTCTCGCACTGGGGCATCTGATGGCATTTCAATTTGATTTGTAAAACAAAACCTCCTTTATGCTGAACTTGTAAGTCACAAAAGTCTACCGTTGATTAAGTATGGAGAAACTTTTCAAAAGCATTACTGAGCCGGGGAAGATTTGTGAAGTTGTTTGGGTCTGGAGGAAGGCACCCGCCCCCCATGGCTCTGCTAACCCAAATCCTCTCCCAGCCACACCCACAGCACCAAGCCCCTGCCCTGGAGCACCAACAGTGGCCCAAGCCCGGTGGTCCCCACTAGACAATCCAAGCGAATGCTCTCGCTCACCACATGTACTTGCTGTCTTTCTCTGGATCTGACTTAGCTCCCTGTAATGTCCTTCATGGAGTCAATTAGCCACATGAGCTGAGTATGCCTGGGAAGGGGATTATCATCACTAATCTGGACGATTCCCTTATGCGGAACATCTCCCAGTAATACTCCACAAATGAGGCTACTGTATCCCTCAAGAGCTGACAGCAGGAATCCCAGTCCAGAGACACACACGGGCGAATTCTGTCCATGTGGGAAGAGACCCGTGTGGCTCACTGGCCACAGATGCTGCCAGTTAACTCTGCTACTCCTTGCCCATGCCCGCTGGAACAAGCAGGGCCATTCCTTGGAGCCCAAATCCATTCTGCTGCCATCATCCCACCTCCACAGCTCTCCCATCCGTCCTGTTCTCTCTAACCCCGGCCATGCCCACTTCCCCACCCACCCTAATGGGGTCACCTGCTTCTAGTCTCTCCCCACTCACCCACCCTCCACTGACAGTCCTCCGTCTCAGATGTGGCCATATCGTTCTCTCCCTACCCAGACCTAGAAAAGACTCGCTAGCTCCCTATTGCCTCCAGAATAAAATATGAAGACCTCAGCCAGGAATTCGGAAGCGACAGAGTCTGGCTTCCCCTCTCCTTCTGGCCTTGTTTCACTCCCATTCAGGTGCTCATGCTCTTCCAGTTCAACTGGCCTGCTCATCATCCCTCCTACATGACATTCCATCCACCACCTCCCCAAGGCCTACAATGCTCTCCTTCCTCACCTCCACTTGGACTTCTTTCAAAGCATAGCTCCAATGGCACCCCATCACCTCCCTTCTCCTCCTCCTCTTCCTCCCCGGGGCCCTTCCTCATCTCTCAGTTATGACTACACTCTCCTCCAGAAAATTCTTTTGTATTTACTCATCTGTCTCCATCTGAATCCTGTCTAGTAGAGCAGAGGCTCTCTGAAGCCTAGTACAGAGCCTGTCACACAGTAAAGATGGCATAACATGGGACTAAGGTCATTTCAGCCAAGTATCAATAGCTATTTTCCACATTTGATGGGTTTGGCCATGGCTGAAGAGAAATATTCACGAGCTTTTGACTTTATGGGACACAGGGTATCTCTGTTTAACGTGAATCACTTGATGGTTGACCAAGTCTGTCTCCTGCTATTTCTCAGAGGTGCCCGGCTTTGCCAGAGCATTAATAACGTCCTCCGTGCATCTGTTCTGGCTCTCTTGTTAAGTGTCATTCCATGCAAGCTCATGGTGTAAGAAGAACCACTTGGGCATGTTCATGAGTAAATGTGCGCAGCCCAAAAAGTCTAATGTCAATGAGAGCCCACAGACACTCGCGGCCTTACTTCGAGTAAGCCTAGCATGCCCCTGGATGTTCAGGACAGCTCCAAAGTGATCCGGTTCCTACCACATGGAAGATCACCAGAGCAGAGGAGAAGACCACGGTGGGCCCCAACTCACAAAGCCTGAACTGACTAGCAACACTCCTTTGCCCGGATGCCCACAGCCTCAGCACAGACGGAGACGCAGATGATCAGAACTAACTGGAAACAACTTAAGACACCACACAAGTATTTCCAAGGGCTCTTCCCATGTGTCACAGACTCTTTGGGAGACAGATCTCTTCTCAGAGCTATGCTTTTTAATATATAAAATAAAGTAGAGGATTACAACAGAAATCCATTACACTGAAATACAATGAGCAAGAGAATTTTTTAAAAACCATGTTCACTGACCCCAGGTTCAAAATCTCTGATGATCCAACTTTGTTCTACAAGAAAACCAAGGCTCATGAAGAAGTGATGGTGCCAGACAGAGGACATGGGTCTTCTGACTGTTACTCCAACTCAACTCAAAGGCAATGAGTAAGCCCTCCATCTTCTTCCTACCGAACTTCTGTTCTCCCACCAGCACAGCAGACACATGACCCCTTCCCAAGGGTACATTCACAACCCAACATTCTGCTTTCATCCAATGGTCAAGCACTTAGTGCGTCAACAAGATAGCAGAATCCACTGGCTGCTTTTAACCAGGATGGATGGATGGATGGGTGGGTGGATGGACGGACAGATGGACAGCCCTGGTTGTGTAGAGGGATTCTCTACAAGAACATAAATCAGGCAGGCTGTCCATCCACACATCTTATGTATTACACACAGTCAGACAGCAACAAAACCTGAACCTCTCTGATCAGTTTTCTCCCATCCCTCCACAGCAAATAGCTGGTCCATAAATTTGATATCAGGCTTGATTCATTTTTTTTCTCCATGCAATCTTAAATCTACCATCAACAATACTAGTTGGCATCTAGTCCGAGTATTCCAGAGGAACACTGTCATGAGGTCAGTTGTTCTAAGGCTCAAAGCTTCTTTTCTGATCCAGGTCATGTCACTGGTATAGGGAGCTTCTAGTGAAGAAAACCTCTCTACTAACACAGACCAACAATGGCTCTGCAGTCTGGAGGGGTAACCCGGGGCACTGTGACATCAAGGGTCTTGCCTAGGCTCACACGACACAATCTAGATCCCTGACTCATAGCTGGAAGGGCCTTCAGAAGCCATGTGGACCAACCTCCTCATGGTGAGAAAACTAAAGCCCCTGGAGGCTGGCAGACTTGCCCCACATCACAGAAGTAGTGTGCACCAGACATGGCATGGGAACTCAGATCCGGGGACTGCGGGGCTTGTGTTCTCTTAGGTGCCCCATTCTGCCTCCAAAGCCAGCCCCCTCCACCCACTGTGCCCCACCAACTCTTTGTATCACTGTTAATAACCTGAGCAACTAGGAATGCATTAGAAAAATTAGCTGACAAGATGGAAGGGACTGGGCTGAAGGCTACACAAACTTGGCACCAGGCTCAGGCCTCAAACCTTCCTGCAAGAAAACAAAACCAAGGCCACACATATCCTTTCACCCGGGGACACCAGGCAGGTCCCAAAGATGAGCTTTCTTGGACAACTGGGAGTTTCAACTATGACAAGGACACATTGGAATTCAAAAAGATTTCTGGAATTTTCATTTTGTGTCTATTTCAAAACTTTCCCAAGTGCTCCCAGTAAGTACATTTTTAAATGCACATTGCAATCAGCAATTACAAAATAAGCACGCATTAAGTTGACCAAATCTTTTGCA
The DNA here is from genome assembly GCF_019393635.1 of Dromiciops gliroides. Classification (NCBI taxonomy): domain Eukaryota; kingdom Metazoa; phylum Chordata; class Mammalia; order Microbiotheria; family Microbiotheriidae; genus Dromiciops; species Dromiciops gliroides. The sequence goes on from NC_057865.1 coordinate 294,015,063, forward strand.
TTCTGAGAGTCAAATGTTTGGCCTTATGACAAATATGGCAAAGAAAATGAAAAATAAAAAGCATTTTGACAGTCAACCAGAACAATGTGTGTGGCTTAATACTTCCAAATTTGGAAAATAGCCTTTGTAGCTCCTGGAGAAAAAAAATAAAGTTTCCTCTCTAAATGACATATTCCTTGATAAATCCAAAGGTTCCAGTTACTGGGCAAAGGACTTGCTGTCTGACAAAAACTGCTTGGGAAAACTAGACAGTAGTCTGGCAGAAATTAGGTTTAAACCAGCACCTCACACTACATACCAAGATCAACTTCAAATGGACACCTACAGATCATGAACAAATTAAAGGAGCAATAAAGATCCTTTAGGATCTACAGACAGGAAAAGAGTTTATGACTAAACAAGTGATAGAGAGGATCACATAAGATAAAATGGACAATTTTGAATATATAAAATTTCAAAGTTTCTACACAAACAAATCTGACATAGTTAAAAATTAGAAGGAAAATAGGTAACTAGGGGAAAAAATCTTTACAACAAATGTCTCTGATAAAGTTCTCATTTTCAAGATATATAAGAAAATGATCCAAATTTTTAAGACTAAGTTATTCCCCAATAGATAAATGGTCAGGAATATGAACAAGTAATTGCAAAGGAAGGCACCCAAGCTATCTACCATTATGTGGGGAAAAAATGCTCTAAATCACAAATAAATAACAAAATGCAAATTAAAACAATTTTGAGGTTCTACCTCATACCCTTCAGGTTGGCAAAGATAACAAAACGAAGGAAGTGTCAAATGCTGGAGGGGCTTAAGGAAACAGGCACACCAGTACACTGCTGGTAGACCTGAGTCCAGACATTCTGGAGAGCAATTTGGAACTAGGTCCACCAAGTTACCAAATTGTGTATGCCCTTTGACCCAGCTCTACCACTACCAGGCCTATACATATCCCAAAGAGATCAAAGAAAGAAGAAAAGGATCTATACATACAAAAATATTTAGAGTAATTGTTTTAATGGCAGCCAAAAATTAGAAACTAAGGGGAAGTGCTATTGGAGAATTGTTAAATTGTGGTACGTGAATGTAATATTATCCCAAAAAATGATGAAATGGGGCAGCTGGGTGGCACAGAGGATGGACCTCTAGCCCTGGAGTGAGGGGGACCTGAGTTCAGGTCTGGCTTCAGACACTTAATGACCCTAGTTAAGTCATTTCACCCGATTGCCTTAAAAAAAATGATGAAATAGACAATCTCAAAGGAAATTGGAAAGACTTACAAACTGATGCTAAATACAGTGAACAGAACCAGGAGAATAATATACAATTATAACATTAAAGAGAAAATTTAGAATTCTGATCAATGAAATGAAGAATGATGATGAACCACATCTCCCACCTCCTGACAGACATAAACTTAAAATGCAGACACACACATTTCTAGACATGAAAAACAGAGAAATACCTTAAAGATAAAAAAAAAATGAGAGAGGAAATGCCTTGGAATCAATGTTTTAAGTAAAGAAAAGTTATCATTGTTTTATAGTTAGGTAAGTGACCCTTGAGAAATCATCTGCAACTCTATAAGACCAAACAAATGTATCTATCATGAGCACAGCTACAAAGTATCTTGTAAAAAGTCATTTAAAATACGGTTTTAAAATGACAAATTTCCATTTTTTAATGGGCTTTGTACTAGAAAGGGCAGAAGACAAGAGATGTTGTCGTGTTCATGTTTTATTGTAGAAGCGCAAACCAGAGAAAGGCACAAACGTCCATCAGAAGCGGCAAGCCTTGTTTGGACAAACTAGAACTCGCTGATTCCAATGAGCTCTGTCCATCCTTCTCCAAGGCAACCTCTCCAATGATCCCATCAGAGCACAAGCTGCCCATGGTGGCCACAAACACAGGGCAGGCCCACTGACTTCCTCCTATTCCCCTACTTGGTCCCCTCCCAAAGACCTTATTCCCCAGCCCTGGCTCCCACAAGCTTTTGGCTGCTCAAAAATCTGATGTCTTCCAAGAGTAACTACCGTCACGGTAAAGACAATCCGGGCTCGAAAGGCAATCCCAAAAGGGGAATTGCTCCGAATGCTCTGGACAATGTCAGTGTGTATGACTCCCATCCCTTTGTCCCCCAGGGTACCATATAAAAATTTTTATTTTGCAAACTAATCTTCTTCCTCTACTCCCTCTCCCCCCACCCCCATCCTTCCTAATCTCACCTCTTGTCCTCCAGTGGCCTTGTGCCCCCTGGTACCCCGACACCATCATTAACCTAATGATATCTCATTCAACAGGTTAAGAAGCAAGTACTTGCCCACAGCTACCAAGGAACACGGGTCAATTAACTTAACCAACCTCTGAAAACTGCATCTGTGAAACATGGGGTGGACACTGCCATAGCCTACGGGGCTGTGATGGCCAGATTCATCTAAATGGTTTTCTTCATCGCAAGGAAAGGGTGAACTGGAAGAAGAAGAAAATAAAGGCAGGCCATGGTATCCTTACTGCCATGGAGATCGACCCCACTGGCTGTGCCACAAGGAAAGTCTTTTCCTCTCATCTGCTCCAGAGGTAAGTGGCAAAAGGCAATTTGCTGGGGGGGGGGGGGGGAGGGAGGAAGCCGGAGTACTCCTGGGTCCCCCAGCCACTCCCACCACTCATCAGGCCTCCATTTCTCTTCTCCAGCTGTCAGAGGTTCGACACATGCACTGATTCACTGACCAGCCTCCAGCCACACACATCTAGCCCTGCTCCCATACTTGGGGGTTGCAATATGGGAGGAGGGGGATCACTAGCCCTTGAAGCTCCCTGGCCTCCCCCTTGGCTCCTCCTCTTCAATCTGCATGTTCCTCATCCTACCAGTCACTTTTCAGGAGTAGGCCCATCTTAGAGCTCACCACCATCCATCACCCAGAGGACTGTGGCCACTCTATGATCCCACATTCTCAGACTCCCCTTTCTGCTCATTAATATCCATCCTAAACAGCCAGTCCCTGTGTCTTCTCCTAAACCAAGCAAGGCTTCACAGGCTTCCCTCTCCCCCACTCCCACTACCCGGCTGGATCCTCAGTTTTCTCCATTCATACTCTTTTTTTCTTTTCTTTTTTTAAAGTAGTAAACATTTTTATTTATAGGCTTGGGTTCCAATTTTTATCCCTCCTTCCCTCCCTCCCCTCCCCCCACCAGTCGGTAAGCAATTAGATGTAGGTTATATATGTCCAATTACGTAAAACATGACCATATTAGTCATTTTGTATATGAAAACTTGAATAAAAGAAAAAATGAAAGTGAAAAATAGCCTGCTTCAGTCTGTGTTCCTTCAATATCAGTTCTCTCTTTGGAGGTGGAAAGTATGTTTCATCAATAGTCCTTTGGGATAGTCTTGGATCAATATATTATTGAGTCCACTCATATTCTTGACCCCTTAATTGACCAATGGAAGGGGAGGACTTTCTGCAATATGTCCTCAGCCCATGCCTCATTATGCCAATCCTCCACCCTGGATCACCACACCATCTGTCACCAAAACCCTTCTCCATACTGGAAGCCATCCCAAGGTACCAAGCGGGCCCTCACTCACACTTAGTAATCTCTATCATCATCTCCATAAGCATGATTCCAAATCTCCAGATCTTGCTCAGGCCCCCAAACCACCACTACCTACTCCTTTTCCACTTCCCTGAGGCAATGAAGGGAATGTGCCAACTCCATTTCCTTTCCTTCTTTACCTGTCCTCTCCTCCTTTGCTCTCAGGAAAAGGTGGGCTTCTTCCTTAAGGCCAACCTCCCTACCTACTAGGCCTTTGATCTCCAGTGGTCTCCACCTTCCCTAGCCTTAGCAACCCCTTCAGGGATCATCTCCCCTTCACTACCAAGCTCTTAGAATCATTCTCCACTGCCACTTCACCCCAGTCACTAGGCAGTCAGTCCCTTCCAATCCCCCTCCTCCACACTACTGACACAACCTTCTTGAGAGTGACTCTCTTGGCAAATTATCTACTATCAACGCCTAGTGTTTCTAAATTATATTCACTTTCAAATGCATCCCTCCCTTTATCCCCTACCCAGCCCCCTTTCCCTTGTAACAAAGATTAAAAAAGAAAAAGAGTGGGCAGCTAGGTGGCGCACCTGCCCTAGATTGAGGACCTGAGTTCAAATCCGGCCTCAGACACTTTACACTTACTAGCTGTGTGACCCTGGGCAAGTCACTTAACCCCCATGGCCCCGCAAAAAAAAAAAAAGAAAGAAAAAGAAAAATCAAAAACCAATTCAACAAAACCAATACATAAACTGCACAGAATGCCAAAGCTGTGGTTCCCCCCTCCCACGGCCAAAGAGAGGGAGGCAAGTCTCCTTCATTCTTTTACAAACCGAGCACCAAAGAGCTCTTAATGGCTAAACCCAAAGCCCTTTTCTCAGGCTTTATCCTCCTTGGTCTGTCCAAGGCTGGCACTGCGACCTGCCTGGTCCAGGATGCCCCTTCCTCCTGCCTTCCATGATGATGTGCTTGTCTTCTCTACTGCCCCCTTCCTGGGCTCTCTGACTTCAAATCTAGGTCTGTTCCGTAGTCACAGCCATGCCCTTCTCTCCACTCACACAACTATCGCCTGCCTGGACGACTGCCATTGGTCCCCTAGAATCTCTCCCCTCTCCAGCCTGTCCTCTGACAAAATCATCTCCATAAGGTACAGATGAGGAGATCCCACAATCGGTATTCATGCCAAACAACAAGCCAAGTTAAAGGATACATTGCTCACGTCTGGTCATAATAAACTCGTTTTTAGGCAGGTACTTACTCTCTAAAGGGATTTGTCTGGAAGGGTCTGTTTTGTCAAAACAAAACCGTATCAATAAAGTTCTTTTTAATTAGCTCACTTTACAGTCTCAGGACCTACTCTAATGTTTCTAAACTACCTAGTGCAAAACAGTGAACTCGCTTTGGCGTTAAAGCTTGAGGCTCACACACAGCACCCCTCACCACTCCTAGGCCCGAGATTAGACTTGGGCACCATTTGTCTAAATGGGGGAGTCCCAGTCTGACTCTGCACCCCCTCCACACACCCCAACACGCTAAAGGAATGCAAGAATCATTCTTTAGTTGCTGTAAACTTGATCCCTGAAACGATTGCTATTGCACCTGCTTTCTGGTGTGGCCCAGGGGCTCACCTCAGTGGCCATGGGGCTCAAAGGTCCATGACCTTCTAGGTATGGGAACAATCACTGCTAGAAGCCATCAACAGATGACTTCAGCCTAGAAACGCAAACCGATTTCCTCAGTCAGGTGGTGCTACCCTTCAGCATTCTCCACCAGTCTATTTGGAAATAACCAAGCCGATACTCTCACCCGGGCAAAGCTGGTCATGACCTATGTTTGGCCACAGTGAAACCGAGTATTAGTCACGGTGTGACTGGAGAGCCTGCTAGGACCAAGGAACATTTCACATCACAGAATCACTTGAGTAAGCCATTCAAGTTAAGGAACTCAAGCATTCGTTTTAATGTCTCATCACCCCCTGGAATCATCATGTGTCCCCACACTTCCAGGGGGTCTCTGCCTAAGCACTAGGGAAAACATGGACCTTTAAGGAAAAAAAGAAAAACCGAAGAAATCTACAGCTCGCCCCTGTTCTCCCCTCAGGAATGGGGACTGGCCAGCTGTAACCTTGACCGGGTTTCTGGAACTCAGCTGAAAACACTCATTAACAACCTGAAAACTAATCCTATCTCCCTCTCCCTATATCGCTTGTGATGGCTGCCCATCTCCTAACCAGTACCAAATGCTGTGGCCTCAAACATTTCAACTAGGAGGTCATTGAACAAAGATTGTCGATACCTCCTCCGAAAACAAAGAATGAGACTCCAGTTACAGCTGGTCTTCATTGGCTTCTAGAAGAGGAGAAAGACCACGCATTGATCTACTTCTCGGACCTATGCCACCTTTCTCAAGTCATAAGAAGTCTCATCCGCCTTAATGGCCCTGCAGGGTTTCTCCAGACTCGGAGGGGGGATTTCGGTTTCTAAAGATTGAGGATAATTGCCCCACCCCCCAGCACCATCCAAGGAACCTTGACGGGCACAATCCTGCCAAGGAGACGGCAGGCTTAAGAGTGAGCTTCTATTTGCACAGAAAAGTTTCCCCTACCGAGAGAGGGTAAAAGTAAGTGAACCCTGGCAAGGTTGACAAGGACCTTGTGAAAGTCCTGTTCAAGGACTCTCTGGAGGGGCCTAAGAAGCCCGGCCAGCCCGACTCGGGAATCTGAGGGCCAGCAGGCACTGCCCCCCTGCAATCGTCAGGAGGGGAGACGAGGCAAGCTCCTTGGATAGCGCAAGGGGCGAGCTGGGGAGGAGGGGGCCAAGGGAGCGAATGTACCGCTCGCTGACGCTTTGGCTGAAATTCCTTAGGCTGATCTGGATGTTCATCAGCACCTCCGGGAAAGCCCAGAGCCTGGGCTGCTTGGGGAACAGGACAAACCAGTCACTGTGGAGACTCTCGGCCACCAGGGAACTGGGCAGGGGCGAGGGGCAGAAGAGGCGGCTCTCCTGGGGGCCTGACTTGCTTCTGGTGGCCCGCCTTCCCTCGGCCCCTCCAACTGCAGCCCCCCACCCCAGGCCCAAGTAAGCCGAGTCCCTCCCTGCAAGTTTAGGCCCCACACCGGAGCTGGAGCAAACGCACTCCTTTTGGGGGGAGGGGGGAGGAAATGGAGCACCACTTGTGTGGAGCATCAAGGGGGCACCCTGGGCTTCGATTCAAAAGCAGTTTAGGAAAATTCCAGGACTCTGAAAAGCAGTCAGTCCATCCGGACCCTTTCTGGGTGTCCTCTCCCCCCACCAGCCCCCTGAGCTGACAGCAGAGGAGGCCTTCGGCTCCCTCCCACACACAGGAGAGCGGCTCCCAGAAGGGAGAGTACGGGAGAGGAGAACAAGGGACAGCTATTGAAGCACAATAACCCCAGAGGACCTGAAAATAAGCCTAGCCTGGCTCCCAGGGCAAGTCATTCACGATTCCAGACTTCCTGCCCCACCAAAGAAGACCCTCACAAGCAGCAGACTGCTCCCTCCTTCCTGAGCTCCCCACAGCCCTCCCCCAGCTAAATCACCCCCCCACTCCCCCAATGGCACCAGCTTCCCACAAGTCCAATGGGGCAGCTCGCCCCTCCCCACAAGGAATCCCTTCCTCTTCGAGACTCTTAGGTCAATCCTTGGGCTGTGTACAGTGAGCTGTGACACCCCCCCCCCAAACCCAACCTCGACCCTGTACCCTCTGGCAGAGAAGAAGGGGTTGTTTCTCATCTTTGCCTTCCTGCAGCAGCTCTTCAGTCAGACTCTGTCCTTTGCCCCATCCCACATAGGGGTGTGTTGGGGGGGGGTAGAAGATGCAGACCATATATAGATGATCATTATATAATAATTAACAGTTAGACATAATATATGCTGAAGTGCACAGTGTTTGCATGAAAATACAAAACCTATTTATAGGTGCTGATTATATAGAGAAAATTAAAGTGGATATATATGTCTATTACACAGACGCAGGGATGTAGATCTCCACTTGAACTGCGGATGCTTAATGAATGTTGGCTGAGCAGAACTGAACGTCCTGCCTCTTGTCCTTGCTCCATTCCCCTCTGCCAGCCTCAGTTTCCCTCACAATCAAACACAGGGCTAGACCAGATAAACTCTTCCCGTTGGAACCCTCTATGGAATTCCCTGGGTGCCCAGGAGGGGTCCTGGGTTCTGCTCAGCCCCCAGCACAGGGGACTCATGATGCCCTGCCGGGTGCCCTCCCTGTCAGGTCGGAAGACCTTCATCTGCACCAGGGCAGGTCTGCACCTGCTCTGAAACTCACATGGGGTGGGGTTACTGAGGGGTCAGGTGACTTGCTCAGGGTCACCCAGCTAGGCTGGGTCCAAGGTGGCCCCTTTTAGCCAACCTTCAGAAAAGTCTCTTCCTGTCTCCCTTCCCCCCTAACCCGGAGTAGGTGTTAATAAGCTAGTACACACTAAGTGCTTAATAAACCTTCACTTGAGCCCTGCACGTAGTAGGCGCTTCATCACACTCAACGGAAAAGACATTCTCTCCTTCCCCCGAACTTAACTCGGGGAGTTCAATAAACTAAGTGAAATGAATTCTCCCCCCCCCAACGAACACACACAGGATGTCCCTTCCCCCCTCTGTGCCTAGCACCGTGTCCGGCACGGAGGCGGTACCGGAACGCCCGGCTGATTATCGCTCTTATTATCGGTCCTCCTATTAATCATTAGCAGCAGGCCTTTCATGAGCTCCAGCCGGAGGAATGGAAGGAGCCGGGTTCAAATCCCGCCCCCGCAGCCGCCTGCCTGGGTGACCTTGGGCCAGTCCCAGCCCCGGCCTCGCTCGCCGCCGGCACGGGGGGGGGGGGGGCCGCGCGCGCGTACCCGCGCTCCCCATCCCCCTCTCTTCCCCCCCTCCCCCTCCCCCTCCCCCTTTCCCCCCAACGGTCCCCAGCCCGGCCCAGTCCCGGCGCCTCGCCTCACCTCAGCCTCGGCTCGGGGCCGCAGACAGCCCGCCTCGGCCCGCTCCCGGCCTCCCGCGCCTCCTCCCGGCCCCGCTCACGCTCGGACGGACGGACCGACGGACTGACGGACTGACGGACGAACTGACTTCCCCGCCCGCCGCTGCCCAGCCCAGCCCTTCGCCGGCCCTGCCTCCCGCCTTCCTGTTCCCCATTGGCTGTTCGCGCTCGGGGAAACGCCCCCTCCCGGCTCTGCCTCCCGTCATTGGACGGGCCGCTCAGTGAGGGCCGAAGGAGTCAAGCCACGCCCCTGGCGCGCCAGAGGGAAACTCTCTGAGCTCCCATTGGTTGGTTTCCCTGTCGATCAAAGTTATTTGCTATTTAGCCAGCCCGAGGCGAGGGGGCGGAGATTGGTTAGTTACAGTTTCTTAAGGGCTTGGAGTCCAGACTACGTGGGGCAGTGCAGGGACCGCCGCTTCTGCCCCTCAGTTCCTGTGTGACCGCGGACGGGGCAACGAACCTCTCTGGGCCTCAGTTTCCCCCTCTGCAAAATGTGACTGGGGTGAGCTTCCGGGGCTCCCAGGTGGCGGTGAGACAGCCTGCGCCTGGAAGCTAGCCGGGAGCGACCCCGCGCAGGTTGTCACCCCGATATACAGAGCCCTTCAAGGCCCAGCGCCCTATGTGCCACCCAGCTGCCCGCATTAGGAGGCGCCCAGAGGGCAGAGAGCGGCTCTGCAAAGGCTTCTCCCGCCCGTCCTAGCTCAGTGCCTTCCCTGTCAATGATTTCCTATTTATCTTGTAGGTCCCTCGCTTTCCTGGTATTTATTTGCTCCTTGAGAACAGGGACTGCCCTTTACCCCTTTTTGTATCCCAGCGCCTGGCACACAGTAGGTGCTTAATAAAGGTTGATTGATTGCTCTTTATCCACCACACCTAGCAGAACAGGTGCCTAACAACAGTTTATTGATTGACTGCTCTCTGTCCACCACACCTGGCACATAGGTGTTTAATAAAGGTTTGATTGCATTCTCTCTGCCTACCATACCTGGCACATACCGATGCTTGATAAAGTCTCACTGTTCCCGTGGGCATTTGTTTCCCAAAGTCCCAAGAACTTTATTTTTCTTTTCTTTTTCTCCATTGGAGGTAGTACAGGGCCAAAGGAAGAAAGATTACATCTTTTTTTTTTAATGCAGAAAAATGAACAGAAGGAAGGCTGGTAATAAGCACAGAAAAGCAGGATTGTCCTTATTTACATTTATCATGGTAGATAGCAAGTGTCCCGGCACAAAACGAACCAAGCCAGGAGTCAGAAATATCTGAGTTCAAATACAAACTCAGACACTTACTAGCTGAGTGAGTCACTTAACCGTTTCTGCCTCAGTTTTCTCAACTGTAAAATGGGGGTGCTAACAACACCTCCCTCTGGGCATTATCAAGAGGGTTAGATAGTGTCAGAATCCCTCTAGCCTGGAAGCTAGGGACTCAGATCTCATCCCCATCCCAGTCCTGCCTCCACTTCTCAGTGGGTGACCTTGAGCCTCAGTATCTCTTTCCAGGATAGGCAGGTTCAAGTTCTGTGACCCTGGGCCAGTGACAATCTCTCAGAACCTCAGTTTCTTCATCTGTCAAATGAGCACTTTGGTCACAGAGATTGCTAGGCTCTGATAAGATCATGTATGCTTCACCAATGATCAATCTCTCTTTTTTTTTTTTTTGGTGAGGCAATTGGGGTTAAGTGACTTGCCCAGGGTCACACAGCTAGTAAGTGTTAAGTGTCTGAGGTCATATTTGAACTCAGGTCCTCCTAAATCCAGGGCCAGTGCTCTATCCACTGAGCCACCTAGCTGCCCCTACCAATGATCAATCTCTAAAAAAAATAGTCACTAATTACTCTTCAAGTTCCTAAGATTTAGACCTGGAAGGGACCTGCAGGACAACCACCCACCAAATATGAGTATGCAGTCGAAATACTGAATCTGGAGCCAGAGACCTGGATTCAAATTCTACCCCAGCCACTTACAACAATGGTGAAGTCAGGTCACCAATCCTATCCATGAAATGGGGACAGTAATCCCTACAGCACTCAACTGTGGGTAGGAAAGAACCTGCTTTGTCAACTACCAAGCATTATAGAACTGAGACCGTGGATGCAAAACCAATTCCCTGGAAATACCCCGTGTAAAAATGCCAGCTGTTAATCCTCATGGAGCCTGTTCTGTGAAGTGTTTTGGCAGCTCCTTTCTGGGTGGCCCAAGTCCTCCAGCTGTGCCATGCTTCCTAGTTTACCAAGCACTTTACATAGAATACAGGGTGTCCCAAAAGTGGTGTTTCAAGCTTAAAGCTACCCATAGTATTCAAACTACACTAAGGGGGGCAGCTAGGTGGAGCAATGGATAAAGCACAGGCCCAGGAGGACCTGAGTTCAAATCTGACCTCAGACACTTGACACTAGCTGGGTAACCCTGGGCAAGTCACTTAACCCTCATTGCCCTGCTCCAAAAAAACGAAAAAAAACCCAAAACCTACACTAAGACTTCAGGAGACCCTGTATTGGGTTCAAGGGCAAGAGTCTCCCGTTTGGTCTCCCTGCCTGTGGTTCTTTCCCCACTCTACACACCCACCAAAGAGATTTTCCTAAAATGTAGGTCTGTCATTCCCACCCTGCTCTCCCTCTATCAACTCCAGTGTCTCCCTATTACCTCCAGAACCAAAATTAAAATCCTCTTGGGCATTAAGAGCCCTTCACCATGGGGCCATTTCCTCACTCCGGAGCCACAGACCTCCCTGATTTCCTAGCCAAAGGTCCTCACCCCTCCCCTCATCTCCATCCTCTGTACATTTGCATTACCTGTCCCCTTGTGCCTAAAATGCTCTTCTACCTCACCTGAGTTTCCCAGAATCTCAGCTGAGGCACCCCCTTCTACAGGCCACAGGCCTTTTCCTGGACATCCTGATATCACACCCTCTGGGTCTCGCCCTGCCCCACCCCCAGGCATCCATGCTCCCCTTCCCCAGACTAGGTACTATGGACCCAGACACGGGGACTTTTTCAGTTTGGGTTTTGTCTGCCCAGAAAGAACAAAGCACAGTAGGCAGCACTTCGTGAGGGCTTAACAGATGTTTGTCTGCTGATTGGGAGAGCTCAGACAACGAGGAGGTCATTCCAGGCTGGAAGGATTGTACCATTTGCTCACGGTGGGCCTTGAAGAACAGGCAGGATGTTGGCATGGCCTGGGTCTTCGAGATGCTTAAAAAAGCCATACCGTTTTGTCGTGTGTGTGTGTGTGTGTGTGTGTGTGTGTGTGTGTGTGTGTGTGTGTGTGTGCGCACGTGCTGGTCAGGGCCCGCCTAAGTCTGTGCTCATCACAGGAGCCAAGCCACTGCCAGTGTCCAAGAAACAGCTACTGTCCCAGGCCAATGGGCCCACACCCACAAGTTAAACAAGGCCCTGCTAATTCAGGTGTTGGGTATCAATCACTTCCTGGTATAAAAACAGAGGGAGAAATCCGAGAAGCCAAGGGCCTGGCTCAGAGCTCAGGGAGGGTGCAGGGCCTGCATGCCCCCCTCACCCCCTCACCCCCTCACCCCCTCACCCCCTCACCCCCTCACCCCCTTCACCCCCAGCTCTCTGGCTCAGGGGTGCTACTTGTCAGGATATTTTATCACTTTGGGGAAGGAGGAGATGGCGCTGCTTTGTTTGAATCCTTTGGAGTTTTTTGTCCCACCCTCCAAGCCCGTGGAAAAGTTCAAGGCTTTAAATGCCAGCATTACTGGCTTCTAGGTCCCCACTCCCTCCAGCTCCACCCTGCTGAAATCAGTCATGTGTGTGACCTTGACCATGTCCCTTCTTCTGGACAGTTTTTTTTTTTCCTTTGGTAAGGTGAGGAAGATGGACAAGTTGACCCATAAAGTCTCTTTCGACTCTGAAATTCTGCTATCCTGCCTTGGGGAAGTCTGCTTTCTACATACCTGAGTCCTACTCATTTTGCTCACACAATAGGCATTTAATAAATGCTTATTAAAGCAAATTGAAATTGCGGAGTGCATCCATGCTGCCTCTCACCACTCCCTGACTTTGATTTTTGTACCTGGTACACAGCGGATGTTTAATAAATGCTGGAGCCCATCCACCTCTATAACCATAATAATAATAATAATCCTCTGTCTCACAGCATACTTTAAAGGTCAAAAATCAGTGTCCTCAGCAAGTCTGGGAGCCAGGGAGCATAAGGCACAGGAAGAGTCGTTTGCCAAGTCAGTTATCTCATCTAAATATCGCCATCCTCATTTATAGATGAGGAAAGGGAGGTTTCCAAAGGTGATGTGACTTGCCCAGAGATCCCAACTGAGGGCTTCTAGCTCTCAGGCCCGGGACGCCAGCCAGCCAAAGGCATGGATGGCCCGGTGAGTGCCTGCACTTTAGAAGTCCCAAGGGGATTAGGAGGAAGCACTTCGTGATTCCCTGGTGTGGCAGACTTGCTTTTCTTTATATCTTTATACCAGGGAGGGTTGAATAGGGTGGGGGAAGAAATCAAGGGAGACATAAATGGGGCTTTCCCCCTTAGAATGACAGGGAGGCAAAGACAGAGGGCATCAATAAGAGAGTGGGTTTTTTTTAAGATCTTTGGGATCTGTAAAATGTTAGAGAAAAGTAAGTAGCCGTTATTTTACTTGGGGTTTTTTTTGTTTTTTTGTTTTTGTTTTTTTTTTCTGGGGCAATGAGGGTTAAGTGACTTGCCCAGGGTCACACAGCTAGTAAGTGTCAAGTGTCTGAGGTCGTATTTGAACTCAGGTCCTGCTGACTCCAGGGCCGGAGCTCTCTCCACGGCGCCCCCTAGCTGCCCTGTTATTTTACTTTAAAATAAAATTACTATTTTATTTGATGGTGATGATAGCCTTTAAGTCTATATCCTGAGCATACAGTAGGTGTTTAAGAAGTGCTGGTTGGGGGCAGCTAGGTGGCACAGTGGAGAGAGCACCGGCCCTGGAGTTGGGAGGACCTGAGTTCAAATTTGACCTCAGACACTTGACACTTACTAGCTGTGTGACCCTGGGCAAGTCACTTAACCCCATTTGCCTCACTAAAAAAAAAAAAAAGTGCTGGTTGAATGGGATTGTCCTTTCCACCTCCTTCCTGCTTCCCTGGCTCTGAGGCCTTTCATCAGGTCACTGTCCAACCCTTTTCCTCTCTGATTCATCCTCTGCTTCCAATGCTCCATTGTTTTCTCTTTCTGTCCCACACATCATATTCTCTCTCCTCTTCCCAACCTTGGTGGCTCTGGACCCTGCCATTCTCCCAACTGAGGCTCTGTTTCATTCCTCCTGACCCCATCCAAGCCCATCTCCTCTACACAGACTTTACCTCCCCCCATTTCCTGTCTCCAAGCCTTCCTCTGGGGTGTTCCCCGGCTGTAGGCACCAGGCCAGCACCCTCCAGCTTCGCAAAACCCCCCTGGAAATGAGTTCCTGGTGTGAATTCTTTTCCAAGAAGGCTTTCCAACCATTGCTGGTGGTTAAGAGGATGGAAATGGGCAGAGTCACTGTTGGCAAGCATCTGCAGGGCCTGTCACATGGCTGGATTGTTAGCCTCTTTCTGCTTGACTGTGGTGGGCAGAACCAGGATCAGCTGGGGGGTCAGTGGCCCGATTCCAAGGAGGCAGGTTGGAAACCCCTTCGACAGGGAGAGCTGTCCTGAAGGAGAACAGGGCTGCCTTTGGATAACATCTACCTTCCCAAACCACCTTCTCTCTCACCCTCCCCCAAGAAAAGAAATGGCCCTTCTAACCCTAAATGCACCACCAAGGAGCCAACCCCATGAAGGACCAGTTGCCCTTTCCCCTGTGCCCAACCTGCCCCTGCTACCACATGAGCAGGGATGGACCCAGGGGGCCCTGGACGTGAGTGGTCAGTGTTTCCTTAGAGGCTGGTCAATGAATGGCTGAATGAGGAATGGGCTTGAATTGCCCCTTCAGGCTGAGCAGGTCTCTCCTGTGTGCACCTGAGCTCATCAGAGCCCTGCACAAAGGTGTAAGCCCCCCCAACCAGAGGCTTTCCCCACCCCCACCCCCATGGATTGTTGTGTTTCTCTCTCTCTTTTTTTGGGGGGGGGTGAGACAATTGGGGTTAAGTGACTTGTCCAGGGTCACACAGCTAGTAAGTGTCAAGTGTCTGAGGCCACATTTGAACTCAGGTCCTCCTGACTCCAGGGCCAGTGCTCTATCCACTGTGCCACCTAGCTGCCCCTCTCTTTTTAATATATCTTCTTTTCCCCCTAATTTTTTAAAGTTTTGAATTCCAAATTCTATCCTTTTCTCCCTCCCCTCCTAAGATGATAAGCAATCAAATATAGGTTATACATGTACAATCTTGTAAAATTGTTCATATTAGTCATTTCGTACAAAAAAGACCCAAATTGAAGAAAAAAAGATGAAAGAAAGAAAGTGAGAAATAGCATTCTTCCATCTGTGTTCAATCAATATCAGTTCTTTCTCTGGAGGTGGATAGTCTGCTTCATCATGAGTCCTCTGGGATTGTCTTGGATTATGTACTGCTGAGAATAGCTAAATCATTCATAATTCTTTATCATACAGTGTTGTGGTTACTATGTACAATGTCCTCTGGTTCTGTTCACTTTACCTTGCAACAGTTCATACGAGTCTTTCCAGGTTTTTCTGAAATCATCCTGCTTGTCATTTCTTATAGCCCAATAATATTCCATTATAACCATATACCACAGCTTATTCAGCCATTCCCCAGTTGATGGGCATCATCTTGATTTCCAATTCTTAGCCACCACAAAAAGAGCTGCTATCAATGTTTTTATAAGTGTGGGTCCTTTGTCCTTTTTTATGATCTCCTTGGGATATAGACCTAGCAGTGGTGTTGCTGGATCAAAGGGTACCCCCCCCCTCCCATGGTCAGCACTGTCCTCCAAACCCCTACAAATTATTCTGCAGATATATTGAATATATGATGGGGCAGCTAGGTGGCACAGTGGATAGAGCACCGGCCCTGGATTCAGGAGGACCTGAGTTCAAACCTAGCCTCAGACACTTAACACTTACTAGCTGTGTGACCCTGGGCAAGTCACTTAACCCCAATTGCCTCGCCAAAAAAAAAAATGTATGTAGAATATATGATATATTCACTATATGCTTATCTTTGCTCATGTTGGTTGCGCCCCCCCCCAGAAGATGCACCCTTGGAAAGAAGCACCCAGCATTTCACCTGGTATACAGCAGGTGCTTAATAATGGCCCCATCTCCTTTCTGCTCCATAAACTATACCTGGCTGCTCTGAATTTCCCAAGGCAGGGAATCAGCATTCTCTCCTTTCCCCTCCCTCTATCTGGTGGCCTCATTTTCACTCCTTCATCTAACTATTTTTAATCTAATTCTAACACCCTCAATACCCAACAGGAGTCTGGCTTGGATGCCCTCAGGGCTCTCTAACAGGGAGGGAGGAAAGGCTGCCTTGGCCATCCCTCTGGCTGACTTTACAGGAAATTCTCTATTTTGTGGGACGTCTGTGTTGACCCTTTCCTCTCCTCCCTCAGTGGGAGTGGGTCAGCCAGGCATGAGGGTATAAATTGACTTTATTCCCAAATAAAGTAGATGCTCCTTCTCATCCTGCAGTCTCCCACCTCCACACCTTTGTAAATACCCTACCAGACACCCAGTGCCTCCATCTCTGGCCACTGGCATACTTCTCTTCCTTCAGTGACAGGCTCAGGGTCACATCCTCTGATTCCTCTGGTGAGAAGGCTCCTCCCCACCCATGGTCCTTCCCTGTTTGTTGTCTCTTTATGCACCACACATGACAGCTTGTCCAACATTCATCCTTGGAGCCACAATCATAACACTTGCTAGCATTTTCATAGACCTTCAGGTCCGCAAAGTGCTTTAGAGCTTATCTCATCAGATCCTCAAAACAGCTCTCTGAGGTTATCCCCATTTCACTGATGATAAAACTGAGGCTGAGAACTTCTTGAGGACACAAAGCCAGTAAGTATCTAAGGTCCCCTCTTGTTCAAAATCCATGATCCTATAAAGCTCTGGCTCAGTTTCCTTACTACCGTGTCAGACTCCTGCTTTGGGTCAGGGACAGTGGGCTTTCCATCTCAGCATTTCCAGCACAGAACCCAGTCTGGGCATGGAGTGAGAATTTAGTAAATATGTATCAGGTGAGCTGGACTCCTGGCATCTCAGAGGTGGCAGAGACAAGAAGGTCATTTAGTCTAACATTGGCCCCTCCCAGTGTGGGGGAATCCCCTCTGGAACCTCCCCACCAAAGCAGTCCTGGACTTTGTTGAGGAAGGACAGAGGCCCATTTCCTCCCTCCATGGGCTGCCCATCAAACCTAATCCTTGTACATCAGGTGGACCAGAGAATTCGTCTTCCATACAACTACCAAAAATCTTTCTAAGGTACAGATCTGACCATGCTACACTCCTACTCAAAAACCTTCAAGAGCTCCCTATTACCTCAAGGATAAACCTAAGCCCCGCTTCCTTCTAGTCTACCTTTCTTTCAGCCTCATTTCAGGTCTTCTGCGCTCTAACCCAGCTGTCCCTGGAGGCTGAAATGAGATCCTTCCCCCTCATCTCAAGCTCTTCTCATCCTTATCTGCAAGCAGGGTTTACTTCCGCATCACTTTCCTTCCTCAAGGCTTCCCAGACTCCTCTCTCTCCCTCCTCCACTACCTCAGAGCCCACTTGTCTGGATATCGGTTAGACCCCTCTCCACCCCACCCGAGTGAGATGGGGCGGCGCGGGGCGGGGGTGGGGGCTGTCTCTGTGGTGCCAGCCACTAGCACAGAGCCTGGCACATAGTAAGCACTTAATAAATACTTGCTGGATGGATGGAAGCGACCTCCTCCTAGTCCCGCCCCTCCCCCCAGAGTCACCTGACCAGGCTAGAAGGCAGGCATCGCCCTCCCCCCAGGTCTGCTCCTCTCCAGTTAGAGACAAACAGTGGATCTTGAGGCTCCTGCCCTCCTCCGGAAGCTCTTTAGTTTATCCATGTCCTTCCTAAAATGGGCTGAACCCAAGCCTCCACCTGCAACAATGGGAGGGAGGAAAATGGCACCGACCCCAATGGGGCTGAATCTACCTGCTTTCATCATTCGTCAGGGGCACAATTCTGGGCACAGTGGCATGCCATAGACTTGGCCCTGGTGTGGGCAGCAAGCCCGGGGATACCATCAGCTCCCAAAGCCACCCTTTCCTGTTATGACGACTTGGGTTTTTGTACAACTGGTTTGAAGCTGACAGCTCTGGTTTCAGCCCAGAGCACGTGCATGTCATTAAGCATAATGGGAGTATCTATGGGCACAGAGAGGGAGGCCTGGGCTAATTATAGGGAAGCATCCTCAATGCAGGCTTGGGACCTGGATCATGAAATAAGCCCCGTAGAGCATGTGTTTTCAGAAGAAAAATATATGCTCAAGTGTCATTCTTGAGGTAGTGAGTTCCCCATCCCTGTAGGTCTTCAAGGGAAAATAATAAACATTTCTAGAGAGCTGCTTTATTCCTGATGCTCCCAGGTTCTCTCACTTGATCCTCATAACAACCCTTGGGAGGTAGGTGCTGATATTTATCCCCACTTTACAGTTGGAGAAACCGAGGCAGGAAGAGGTGAAAAGAACTGTCCAGAGTCACAAAGCTAGTAAAAGAAGCTGGAATTGAACTCAGGTCTTCTGGACTCCAGGACCTGCTCCCTAATTCACTGAGGTGCTCCCTAGTCACCTCAGACCCTAGGTGACTGAAGTCTGTGACTTAGTGGCTGCTTGAGTTTTATCACTTTGTTATGGGCCCATAGGACCCCAGAAGTTCTCTGGGACACATCAAAGAACCTTCTCCTTGAGAAACTAAACCAAAGGACAGACACACCTAAAGAGAGAAGTGGAACCAGATTGGACTGAGCTAGCTCCTGGACCCCCACCCTTCATTCCAGTCTCCTCCACCCCTGGGGAGATAAGATTAAATGTGGCCCCTGCCTTTGTGGCAGGAGGAGGAGGGGAGAGAGATGGCTTGAGAGATCCTCAGCCACCCCTCACCCAATTCCCCCAGCCACCACCAGAGGGGGGTGGTCCTCCCTCAATAGGGGAACTTTCCACAGTGGCCTCCCTCCCTCCCTTATTCCTTCCCTCTCTTCTTCTCTTTCTTCCTTCCTCCCTCCTTTCCTTCCTCTCCTCATTTTCCTCCCTCCCTCCCTCCCTCCCTCCCTCCCTTCTTTCCTTCCTCCTTCCCTCTCTTCTGCCACCTGTGGTCAGGCAATGAGCTAACAGACAGCCTGGTGCTCTATTAGTGCCTGTAGCAGAGACTCTAAAGGGAGGGTGGGGAGAGGGGCTCTTCCCCAGGGGTTTGAATTTGCCTTTTCTTTGGCTATTCTGATCACTGTGTCTCAATATAACTGGTTTCTTTAGTCACTGTATTTCAGTTTAGGCATTTAACCCACACAATTCTGGGAAGGCTCGTTCCATGGGCTTCCCCATGCCATCAAAAAGGTTAGGGTCTCCCGATGTAAAGAAAGGCCCCCCAGCACCTTGGGTGGGCCCCCTTTAGGGGGTTTGGGGAAAATATGGTCGGGATGAGAATAGGATGGATGGTGATCTGCCCTGGCAAAGGGAGGGCCCACATTGAAATAACTAACTTTGAGCCCTGGGCAAGTCACTTAACCCCCATTGCCCTGAAAGAAAAAAAGAAAAAAGAAAAAAGGAAGTCCCCAGAAGTATTAAAATACCTATAGCAGCATTTTGGTGGGGGGGGGGAGCAGCTAGGTGGCACAGTGGATAAGTACCGGCCCTGGATTCAGGAGGACCTGAGTTCAAATCCGGCCTCAGACACTTGACACATGAGCTTTTGTGACCCTGGGCAAGTCACTTAACCCCCATTGCCCCGCCAAAAAAAAAAAAAAAGAAAGAAAGAAGAAATATAACACAGTCCCTGTCAGCAAGCATTTATTAAACACCTACTATGTGCAAAACACCATGTTAGGCACTGGGGACACACACAAAAAATAGAAAGGAGTCTCTGTCTTGCACAGAGGAATCTTCCTTCTATTAGGAAGAGATATGCAAACAGCTGGGTAAATACATGTTCATTTCAGGAAAGGGTAGCACCTACTTCGAGACAGGAACAGTGCTAAGCACTTTGTATAAAGATCTCATTTGATCCTATAAGGAAGGTGCTATTATTGTCCCTATTTTGCAGTTGAGGAAACTGAGTCAGGCAGAGATTAAGTGACTTGTCCAGAGTCACACAGCTAGGAAGTGTTTGAGGCTGGATTTGAACTCAGGTCTTTCTGACTCCAGGGGGCTTCGGGTTGCCTCTGATAACTAGAATACCAATGGGGGGGGCATCAGGAAAGGTTTCCTACAGGAGCAGGCCCTGGCTTGAGCACTGAAGTACACTAAGTATTCCAAGAGCCGGGGGTGGGGAACATGGCAGGCAGCTTCCTGGACTGGGCCCCACTGACCAGACCCCGCTGCACTTCCGTATTTCCTGATGTGGTCCTTCTGTCCACTAACACAGCCCCCGCCCGTCCTAGGCCAAGCCCTCATGGCCTCTCACCAAAACTGCTGCGCTGGCCCTCTCTGTGGCCTCCTTCACTGGACACGATATTCCTGAAAGACCGGTCTGGCCACGCCACTCTTCTGCTCCAGAAGTCTCCATGGCTCCCTCTTGCTTTCAGGACAATCCAGTCTTTGACATGTACGTGCCACTACAGACTGGTTTGTTACCTTCCCTTTCATCACCTATTACCCGGCCGCCTGTCCCACACCCTCTGTCCAGCCATGCTGGTCTGGACACAGTGTTCCACCCCTGCCTAGACGGCCCTTCCTTCAAGGGTGGTGATCTTCCTCCCCCTCAGAGTCTCCTCACATGGTTCTTATTTCCTCGACTGCTGAACAGCAGCTTTCCCTGGCTAGAACGCAAGCTCACTGATGGAGGAGTGACTCCATTTCAGTCTCCAGATCCTCAGGGGCTGGGCCACAATGCTGAGAAGGACTTGGTAACTGAAGTCACCCCAATTACTTCCATTCTTCTAGCATAGGCACACGAGTGATTGTCCAGCTGTCAGGGAAGGGGGGCCTCTTTTGGGGAGGCTGGGGGGCGGGGCAGGGCAGGGCACGGCGGGGGAGGGGGGGGGGGGAGGAACCTCCTCTGAAGATCCTCCTTCTAAGCTCCTGGGACCTGAATAACTGAAAACAGCCACATAGCCTAAAGGAGGTCTTCCAATATGTGTGTCTGTGAGCAGGTGATTGTGTGAGTGTGTATCTGTGAGTGTGCATTTAAGTGGGTGAATGTGTGAGTGTGTGAGTATATTTGTGTCTGTGTTCATGTGTGAATTGTGAAAGTATATATGTGTCTGAGTGTGTATGTCTGTAAGCAGGTGATTGTGTGTGTATCTGTGAGTTGGTGAATGTGTGAGTGTGTCTGTGAGTATATTTGTGTGTCTATGTTCATGTGTGAATTGTGAAAGTATGTGTGTGTCTGAGTGTGTATGTATGTAAGCGGGTGATTATGTGTGTATCTGTGAGTTGGTGAATGTGTGAGTGTGTCTGTGAGTATATTTGTAAGTGTGTCTGTGTTCACGTGTGAATTGTGAAAGTGTGTGTGTGTGTGTGTGTGTGTCTGAGTGTGTGGGGAGGGGAGTATTTGTCTGTGTGTTTGTACACAAGCGCATGCGTGAGGGCTTTTCCTGAATTTTCCATTCCTTAGCCTATTCCCTTCCTTTAGAGACTTTTTGTTCCAGCCTGAGTCTCTCTGTGGACAGACAGACTCGCTCTGTTCTGGGGAAGCAGGTTGGGCCACCCCAGGAAATGGTCTCAGAGACTGAAAACAGTTTCAGCTCATCCTGAATGCAGCTCTTTCTATGGCCATGAATCAGGTTTTCTCCACGCCTGGGGCAGCCCCAGCTCAGGGCCAGCCCTGCCCCAGCAGTCACTTCCTGCCTTCTGGCTGGGGCTCTCCCTTGCCTTCGCTGCCTGTGAGGCACAGTCTGGATGGTGCCAGCACCTCTGAGATGATGATGACCATAGCTCACATGTACAGGCCTTCCTTTGTAAGGTTTCCCTGGACAGCAGGGACTGTCTTTTGCCTCTTTTTGTCTCCCCAGAGCTTAGCACAGTGTCCAGCATATAGTAGGAGCTTAATCAATGTTTACTGATTGATTGACCATCTTGTGAGGCAGATGCTATTATTATCTTCCCCACATGACAGATGAGGAAACTGAGGCTGAGAGTGACTTGCCCAAGGTCTTGTTACGCTAGAACTCAATGCTCTATCTTTTCCCACTCAGTGCCACAGAAAACCAAAAGGCAGAAAAAGGCAGAACAGAAGGAAAAGAAAGAACCTGGGTAGGCCATGAGAATGTGGCCGTGTGGTGCTCCATTAAGCCCAGAGGAGCCCTGCATGCAGAAGTCACAGAGGTAGAGAGAGGCCTGTGAAATATGAACCGTCCAACATGGAAGAAGAACAAGATGACTGAAGTCCTGTCCCCGGGGAAATTGCCATCCAAGAGGAAGGAGTCAGAAAGTGAATGATAAGGAGATAAGGGGAAAAGGGCTGATAATTACCAAAGATCTTCTCAGGAAACTCAGTTAGGACCCTGAGTTAAGCAGACTGAACTGGGGAAACATTAACAACAGAAAAGAATGGGATGTTAAGAGATCCAGACAACTATGAATAAATATTGCAAGACAATGGGACATGAATCAACACCTCACTAGGCAGAGGAACCTGCGGATTCCAAAGAGAGGGCAAAACCACCGAGGGATGTTCCTGAAGGCTTTAAAAGAGATGGAAGAATTGTGAGTGCAGAAGTTTGGCCCACACAGCAGAAATAACTGGCAGACTATAACAACTTGAGATCTTCCCAAAGATACAAAAGGGGGAATGCAAATACACCAAAGTGAAGGAAGGACAACCTGGAAAGCACTCCATGGTCAGAGAGGGGAACATCAGCTGTGGAGAGATAATGTGCAGCCTTTGTGACCCCGGTGTGTGGCTGCAGGCGGGTAAAGCAAGTTACTGTAGAGTAACTCAAACACTAAGTGGAATTTGGGGAGGGGAGGAAGACACTGAACTCCTCAACAACAAGGAGAAAAGGAGTGGAGAGAGGGTGATGTGGCTGGATGATAATACTAGCTAACATTTATACAGAGCTTACAGTCATGGGGAAAATGGGGTAGGGGGTTAGGGATAAGGGTTAGGGGTTTGGGGTCCTTCAGAATTCCTCTTTAAAGAATTACACCCTCTTGCACACAAAAACAATTAGAATAAGATAGTTTATTTCGGGGCTGAGTAAAGGAAGGGAAAACATGAAAGAAATCCTTGGACTTCTCATGGGGAGAAAGGCATGGCACAGAGGTGGCTCTGAGATACCAATTTCCTCAAGCAGTAGACAGGCAGGTACTTTTATAGAGGACTGATGAGGGTGACCATCTGACAGTGGAAAGTTCCTTTAGTGAGGGGGGACCATCCCCCACTGGTGGTGGCAGGAGGAGTTGGGTGAGGGGTGGCTGCAGATCTCAAGCCATCTCCTCAGGACACAAAGGCACCAGCCACACCTAATCTTATCGCCCCAGGGTTGAGGGAGAGAATGAAGGGTGGAGGTCCAAAAGCTAGCTCAGTCCCAACTGGTTCCACTTCTCTCTTTAGGTGTGCCTGTCCTTTGGTTGAGCTTCTCAAGGAGAAGGTTCCTTGATGTACCCCAGAGTACTTCTGGGGTGCTCTGGGCCCATAACATTACTGTGCCAGATACTGTGCTGAGCCCTTACAACTATTGTCATTTGTGCCTTACAACAACCCTGAGAGGGAGGTCCTATTATTACCCTCATTTTACAGTTGAGGAAACCTGAGGCAGGGGCCAAGGGATTCACCCAAGGTCATACTGCCAGATTTGAACTAAGTTCTTCCTGACTCCAGGCTGGCATCTCTATCTACTGATGGAAGAGAGACCACTCACTCACCCAGCCCTTCTAGAATGGTGGGCCGCACCAAAAAATGGGCAGAGCTGCCCCAGTCCTGGAGATACTTGACATGTAGCAGAGGGAGGGTCAGGTCTTCTGTTCCCTAGCACACAAGGAGACCCAGGGATCCTCATCCTTTCCTTCCCCTTGGCTCTTAGTCCCACTCAGTGCAAAGGAAATGGTTCTAGAGTTTACCTTGAAGGTGGACATAAGGGAGAGGAAGTGATTCACTGCAATAGTTGATATCATTACACCCCCTGACAGGTGGTTCATGACCCTGCAGGCAGACACCCTCTGGGAATGCCTGGATTCTCTCCCCAGAACTCTTTGAAATGAAGAAGAGACAAAGCCATATTTTACAGGAATCTTTCCATTTCAGACATAGATCTCCCAATGGGCCAGTTTCCCCTACAGAACCAGAGGCTGGCCTGGATGAGTCACTCTCAGTGCCCCCCATCCTTCTCTCCATCCCGTGCTGGGGCCCCCCCTTGCTCAGTGGCTCCAGTTAGGTCTGTGGCTTCTCAAAGTCCTGTCGGCCTCCCTCCACCTGCTTCCTTCCTTTCTTCTTGTGACATGACAGCAAGGTCTGTAGAAGTTTCACTCTGGGCTCTGCCCAGGGTGCCTGAATTGGAAGACACCTGAGGCCGGGGGGCATTTAGTTGGATGCCCAAACTGAATCTGATGGGAAGTCATCTACACATCCCCTACTAGAAGATCTCCAGGGAGAGGGCCCCCAAACTGTGGGACAGCTCCGTGGTTCCCATTCAGAGCCTTGCTGACACTCCTGGCTGTGACATTCCTACTTCTGCCCAACAGAACACGTTGAGTACCTCTCCCCACAACATATCTTTACATATGGCAGGCCTCAGATGCTGTGACCTGGGGACCGGCACCATCCTGATTGTCCTCCTTGGATGTCTGTCAGCTTTATCTGCTTCTTTCCTAACTGTGGTGCTCAGAACTGAACGTGATGTTCCCCATGCAGCCCAACCAGGGCAGAGCTGAGCACAACTATTTATCAACAAGGGTCGAATGTGGACTGTTTGGGGGAGGGGACCCTCATGGATCCCCAACAGGCCTCTCCTCGTGGAGGGGGTGGGGTGGCTTTGACGTGAGATCCTGCCTCCTATGGTCAGGCAGGCAGGTGCTATTAATAATTCTGCAGCTACTGCTGGGTAGGCATTCGAAGCTTGAGCTGCCAGTGATGCCTTAAGAGTCAGATTCTAGGCTACATTTGAGCTTTACACCAGCCACAACTAAGGGCCAGGGTAGGGACAATGCACCCTACATTACAACATGGCTGGCACAAGACCTGGAAAAGCAAGAGGAGCAGTTCTTTATTTGTGAAGACCTTCAGGGGAAGTAGAGAACTAATATTCATTAATTCAAGAAGGGTGTGTGGGGCAGCTAGGTGGCACAGTGGATAAAGCACCGGCCCTGGATTCAGGAGGACCTGAGTTCAAATCTGGCCTCAGGCACTTGACACTTACTAGCTGTGTGACCCTGGGCAAGTCACTTAACCCCCATTGCCCAGCAAAAACCAAAAAAAAAAAAATGTTAAAAAAAAAAGAAGGGTGTGTGTGTGTGTGTGTGTGTGAGAGAGAGAGAGAGAGAGAGAGAGAGAGAGAGAGAGAGAGAGAGAGAGAGAGAGAGAGAGAAGGTAGAAGAACACTTATCTTACAGTCTGGGGATTTGGGTCTGATCAAATACAAACAAGACCCTCCATTTCTGGGCTCTGGGCATTCTCTCTGGCAGTCCCCCTTGCCCGGAAGGCTCTCCCTCATCTCGACCCACCAGCTCCCCGGCTTCCTTCACGTGCCAGCCGATGTCCTGTGTTTTACAGAGTCTTTCCTACCTCCTTTCAATCCTAGGGCCTCCCCTCTGTTGGCCATCTCCTGTGCATCTTGTATATGGTTTGTTTTGTATCTATTTGTTTGCACGTTGTCTCCCCCACTGGACCAGGAGCTCCTGGAGGGCAGGCACTGTCTTTTGCCTCTTTTTGTATCCCCAGAGCTTAGCACAGTGCTTGGCACACAGTAGGTGCTTAATAAATGCTGATCGATGAGCATACTCAAAAAGGCTATGTGTAAAAAAGTAAGAAAGAAGCCTGGTTTCTTTGCAGTCTGGCCTTCCTCTCCCAGAATCCAAGGACTTCAGCAGTGGAAGGGGACCTCAGAAGTCACCAAGCCCCTATTGAGATGGAGCAGAAATCCATGCAAGTGGTCATTCAGCCTTCTCTTAAAGACCTCCCAGAGCAGTTCACTGGAGTTTTGAATCGTTCTAATTGTTCCGAAGGTTTTCCTTCCATCCAGCCAAGATCTGGTTCTTTCTAACTTTCTCCAAGATCTCTGCCCCGCCCCCAACACCCTCCCCGCCCACATCAGACTCCTCTGGGGAGAAAGGCTAATTCCTCTTCCAGATGACAGGCGACCCCTGTTTGAATACAATTCTGCCCCTCCTTCATTTTTGATTCTTAAAGCTGAACACCTCCGGTTCCTTCAACTGACCCTGTGGTTTCTAGGCCCATCAGTGCTGTGGTCACCTTCCTTTGGACCCATTTCAGCATGTCCCTGTGCTTCCTGCAAGGTTTCTGTCCAGCCCTGAACACGATCCTGGGGCCAGGGCCGGGTCTGCAAGGGCAGAGGGCAGCGCACAGAGGGAGGGAGCTGCCTCCGACTGCTGGGATCCAAGGAGACTTTACGGAGCAGCTACAGAAGCCCCAGGTGATAACGAGGACGTAGGGATGACCAAATATCCGGGGAGCTTTCCCCTCTGGGAGAGGAGAGTAGGGAAATAAGGCACAGGAAACAAACTGTCCAAGGCCCCAAAATGCCAAGCTAAGGATGAGGTGGAACCCGACAGATTTCTGACCAGGGGCTGACACGGTGCTTCAAGAAAACTGATCTGTCAATAAATAATGTTTGTTTGTTTTGTTTTGCAGGGCAATGGGGGTTAAGTGACTTGCCCAGGGTCACAGAGCTAGTAAGTGTCAAGTGTCTGAGATCAAATTTGAACTCAAGTCCTCCTGAATCCAGGGCCGGTGCTTTATCCACTGCGCCACCTAGCTGCCCCCTGGCAATAAATAATGTAAAGGGCGGATCAGAAGAGGGAGAACGAAGGAAATCATCTGAAGGAGGCTGGTAGTCATGGCAATGGCAAGGAGGGTGATAGGTGTGGAGAAATAACTGCAGAATCAGGACCAAAAGGTGGGGGCTG
The DNA here is from genome assembly GCF_019393635.1 of Dromiciops gliroides. Lineage (NCBI taxonomy): Eukaryota > Metazoa > Chordata > Mammalia > Microbiotheria > Microbiotheriidae > Dromiciops > Dromiciops gliroides. Next base: position 294,041,752 of record NC_057865.1, read on the forward strand.
GTTGGGCGTCAGACGCCAGGAGGAGGGAGGAGGCACATGACTGAGGTTTCCAGCCTGGGTGGGCCACCAGAGGAGGCGGGAAACAACATCTATTCTGCACAACTGGAAATGCTGGGGGAGAAATGTAGTCACCGAAGTGTTGTTTCCTCACCTGGAATGTGGCCATGATCCCAGAATGAACCCTCCCACTCGAGATGGGCAGGACAGATTTTCAAATCTATTCTCAACGTAGCCCTCGATTTGGAAATCTTGGCAAAAAAGGCACCCCTCACCCCACTGCGCCTCCTCTAAGAGATGCCGCCTCCCGAGACAAGCTATCACTCGTGTGCTTTATAGGACGGCGGCATATTCTACCATTTATATCACCACCTCCGTACACCACAGGCATATAATGAAATTACTGGGGATGCCTACCTTGGAGAAATGACAAGGGTCGGGGAGGGAGGGAGGGAATGAATGGTCCAACAAGGCTGTGTCCCACCCCCAGAGCACCACTTTTCAGAAATGGTAAAATGTGGAAATGGCTGCTTCAATGGCCACTTGTTGGGGGGGGGGTGTACTCAGGGACTGCCAAACCTTGTTGTACCTACAAGGTAAAAGGCAAAAGCAGCCCAGCCCCCAGCTTTCCAGAGGGATACAACACAAGGCAGAAAGAGTGAGAGATAGGAAGGTGGGAAGGCAAGGACCAGGCAAAGGGCTGGGGGGGGAACCCCTGCAGCCACAAAGAGTCAGTGAAGGGGCAGCTAGGTGGCTCAGTGGATAGAGCACCGGCCCTGGAGTTAGGAGGACCTGAGTTCAAATCTGGCCTCAGACACTTAACACTTACTAGCTGTGTGACCCTGGGCAAGTCACTTAACCCCAATTGCCTCACCAAAAAAAAAAAAAAAAGAATCAGTGAAGACCCTGTGCCTAGTCCAGGCTTGCCTGTGACCAAAAGAGCATCAAATAATCCTCCTGCAGACAATTCTAAAGTGTGCATCTTATCGAAAGCATCTCGTTTGCAGGAAAACCATGTGAGACAGATGACTCAAAAAGTCTAGGTCTTCTTTGGCCAGACCACAAGCAGTGCATGGGGAGAGGCCATGGGAGAGGCTCATGGTGGGGAGAGGGGAGGGTGGTTCAGTGGTGGCCAGAGAGGACTTTGAGATGCCTTTTGCACAAAGTTGGGTGGAAGACATGTTAGCCACCTTTTATGAGACATAACAGCAAGACAGGCCTGATCCTGGTGGACCACAGGCCAGCTGCAGGTAGTGGGGGAGGGGAGAAGTATGTTCTCAGAGAGTCTCATTGGGCCCAGGCCCCCAGGAGAGCTGTGCCGGTGATCCCGCAGAGGCGAGAACGCTTGGGCGGCTGAGGAAAGCAGGGGAAGGTGATGTTTACAACTCAAGAGCCTGGATGAGGTGTGGTAGGGGCCAACTTGGGGCACTCGGAGCAGGACGGCACGATGGAAGGAGCCTTGGTCTTGGGAGTCGGGGGACTCTGAGTCAGGACTGCCTCTGAGGTGACCTCAGCGACCACAGGGGTCACAGCCTAGGGATGATCTCTGGACCGAGCACTCCCCCTGGCATCTGGCCCAGGGGGCCAAGAACTCATTTTGTAAATCTTTTGATAACTGTCTGTAAATATGATTTGTTTCCCTATGCATCGAACCTCATGATCGTGAGGAGTCACTGGGCTTCCCCAGACCAACTGCCCAAGGGGGCTCGGCTCGGGCACAGAAAAGGGTTCAAAGAAGCCTTGCTCAGTCTAAACTCGAAGTCTAACTCCCTTGGTTTCCAAATGAGGAACCTGGACCCCAAAGAGATTTAATGACTTCCCCAAAGTCACAGGGGTAGAGAACAGCAGAGTTGTGACTGGACACCAAGCGCTTTAAGGAAACTGCTTTGTAAATCTGCAAGTGCAAGAAGAACGTGAGCTTCCATCACTGGGTGGAAACTCAGATTCCTGGGACTGGCTGAGGCCTGAGCAGTGCTGGGAACGCTACCCCAAGAGGGGGAGGCCAAGGGCCAAAGTCCAAGTGCTGGCCCCCGGCCAATTACAGCCCTCTGACTGGGAAATGCAATTTGTTCCAGGAGCGTGTGTCCTCTTCTGGACACAGAGAGTGAGGCAGGCCCATCTCGGCTGGCCAAGCAGAATGCACTCTGGACGTGGGGTGCTGCACGGCCCCCCGAGGCAGGCTGAGGAGAAGGGCAAGGAGAGGAATCCCCCTCCCCATCCAGGCAGCTCTGGGTCACCCTGCAAGGCTCCCTGTTGACACATGACACTGCACACGCTTCCTACCCAATGTAGCCTTTGGAAGAGCTTGAGGAAACATCTGCCTCGGCACATGACATCACTAACATACTGGTCAATATCTGACAAAACCAGACCCACCAGGCCTCTCTCTCCTCCAGATGTTGTCATCTTTCCCCGCAGAAGCTCTTGGCCCCAGGCCATCTCTCCAAAGGGAGGCTAACTTTTCATCTAGTTTCACAGAGTCCAGAATACGTGCCGTCCTGAGCGGGTCAGACCAATGGAGAGACCACGCGTGCTTAGCCCTCGGTCCTGAAGGAGGGACACCTCGGGCAAGGGCAGTGAGGGGAGAGTGGCTGCAGGACTGTGAGAGGCTGGAAGCCAAGCCACCTCGGGAGTGGTCCAAGGGACTGGACCTGTGAATGGCAGGGTTCCTTCTGTTCTCTTTGGCCTCAGGGGGTAGAATGAGGCACGTGGGGGTGCTGCAGAAGCAGGTTCTCAAACCTGCCAATGACGAGGGCCATACCCCAGCAGAATGGCCTGCTATGGGATGTCGCAAGCTCCCTCTCCTAGAAATCTTGCAAAGGAGTCTGGGTGCCCCTTGTCAGGAATGCAATGGTGGGGAGTGCTGCTCAGGCCTGACTGGAGTAAACATACTGTCTCGAGGTCTTTGGCTTGTGATTTGATCAGTGGATATGCTCTTTCCAATGATGCAACTCGTGGGGAACATACATTCCTCAAATATAACTGCCTGTGGTAGTGAGGGTCACACAGCCAGGCCATGTCAGTGGTGGGGCCTGAACCCACGAGGGTCTTCCTGCCTCCAAGGCTGGCCCCCCCCCTCAGCTTGGCCACACTGTGATTCCAGGGGCTCCAAGAAGGGGCACACAAGGGGTCAGGCCAGGACATGAAACCTGGTCTTGAAGTCTTCCTGGTATGCCAGTAGGCTCCCGGCTGGGCGTCATGCCACACGTTACGTCTGACTGGTGACAAGGAGCCTTAAGACACTTGGGTATTTTCCTCCCCAAGTATGAAATGTCACTATTAAGCAGCACGCAGCCGGGCAGGGCCCTTTCCAACAGTCAGCCTCTCGTCCCAAGCTCTTCAGTGTTAGAAGCTCAGAGGCTGAAAGACGCAGGCCTGAAGTGGATTTTCATGCTCTGGTTTCCCTGGTGAAAATGCAAATTAGGTTTGCATCCCATCACCCTCAGCTGGAAGCAGCACCAGAAATAATCCAAGGGGCCATGTCAGACATCACAGGAGACCTTTCACACGTGGCACACGGTGGGATATGTCCAAACTTACAAGCACACATGGCCATGGGCCACAAGTAGTAGAGTGAGATAGGTCTTAAATAACATAATTCACCCCCCTCGTTTTATAGAAGGGGAAACTGAGGCCCAGAGAACAGAAGCACCTTGCCTAAGGTCACAGGGAACAGCCCGGACTCAAACCTGGGTCTTCAGACTTCAAGCCCACTTTACCACATAGGAGGGAGGAGACGGAGAGAAAGGGGAAAGGAGGGAGGAAGGATGGGAGGGAGGGAGAGACAGAGACAGAGAAAGAGAGGGGCAGAGAAAGACAGGAAAGAGAGACAGAAGGAGACAGAGAGGGAGGAGAGAGAGAGGTAGAGATAAAGAGACAGAGAAAGAGAGACAGAAAAATTAGGAAGATCAATAAGGAGGGAGTTTTAAGGGTCAATACAAAGCCATTTCTATGGGCCCTCTCCCACCTCAGAAGCCCCTGGGCCAATAACACCTCCCAAACACAAGCGTGCCTTTATTCCCAGAGCTACTTTCTGATGCTCCCTGTAGGCAGAAGAGCTTCCTCTGGACACCCAGTCACCAGTGCACAGCTGACTCTCCCTGGGGCCTCTCTCTTCTTCAAAGCTGAAGCCATCTGTCTGGAATGAAGGCCACTTCATCTCAGTTTCCTGGCATGGGAGCTCATGAGCCAAGACCTGACTAGTCCACTTGCTGGGGGTGTCCTAAGGGGATTTTTTCGCCTAGGATGGGGCTGGGGGCACATCCAGTTTGGAGAGCCTGGGGCTCTGACAACAACCAAATGGAGTGGGTTGGGTGAGCGTGAACAGCTGTGAGCTCCTGCACAATGCAGAGCGCTTTCCCACCAAAGACTGGGCGGCTGTTTGTCAGGGATACCTGTTGGGTGGGCAAGGCCTCCTGGGTCGTTCTGGGTTGGGACTGGTGTCCTGAGGTCCCCTCTGGGGTTCTAAGGTACTTCCAGAGAACTCCTTTTGAGATCCTTCTTTGTGTCCTGGCCCAAGAAAGGAAGACCAAACTGGAGCAGCCCTGAGACCCAACCGATTTCCTTCAACAACATAACATCAAAACCGTGCTGTTGTCGTTGCTGTGTTTTAATTAATCTCACTGAACTTTAAAAACACCAATGACATTTATTAGGTTCGCTGACATGCAAAGGACGATAGATTTCTGTTGGAAGAACTAATTATATACAGCAGCAATGGAAACACAGCGAAAAGCGTCCATCCATACCTTCCAGCAGAACACATTTCTCCCAGATACCTCTGACAGAGGGAGGGAGGCAGTCAGAGGAAGATGGGCAAGTCCAAGGTCGTCTCTGGGAGAAGCCTGGCTTCCCCAGGCCACAGTGCTCTGACCGAGCGCTCTGGCATTCATGGAGGGCTATTTCCATGTGGTCAGGGCAGTCTTTCCCGAGTCTCTGCTTCGGCTGCCTTTAAGCCCAATGGACGGCCCAGAACGATTTCTCAGGTCTCGCTCAGCTCCGTCATTCTGAGCTAATTCTTCGTCGTACCTAAGAGTAAAAATGTAGAGAGGTCCACGTTGTCTCTAGAGTGGGGCCAGCCACCATGGCAGCTCTCAAGCCACTGCAGCCTTCTGACTGGAGCTCCCCCCCCCCCCCCGCCCAACTGAAGAGAGCCCATCGTTTCCTGATGGGTGACTAGGACATGAGAGGGAGGCTGGCCCAGGATGGGAAACTTCCAGGGCTATTGTTCCCAGACAACACCCTGAGAAGCCTATGAGGTGTCTCAGAGGGAAGAGAGCAGGAGTCTACTGACCACCCACTGCAAACTGCAGAGGGTCAGCTTTTCATTCATTCAGTGCTCAATCAGCATTTATTAAGCACCAACTACAGGCACTGAGGGTACTGAGGCAAAAGGAAGCCATCTCTGTCCTCAGCGCCTCCCTCCCAAGGCTGCTGTGAGAATATGAGATGAGATCAGCAAAGCCCTCAGCACAGTGTGGCATCCAGTGGGGGCTCAATAAATGCTGATTTCTTTCCCTTGCCTCCCCTCCCCTCCCCTCCAGGAGCTGACATTACACTGAGCAGTTGCAACATGGGCCCAAAGAAACAAATCCAAGATGATGGGAGAAGAGACCCCTGAATGAGGGGCATCAGGAATGGCTCTGTGTGGGAGGCACTCCGAGGGAAGCCAGGCATTTGGAGGGGGCAGTCCCTCACAGAAGGAGCAGTACGCTTCTGCCTGCCCACACAAAGGGGCCTTCTGCCACCCCCGGTCAGTGGTCAGCAGTCCTGAGGTCTGAGGTCCCAGCCTCCTAGAAGCCGTGTGCTGGCGGACAAGGCAATCACCCCAAAGGTTGGACCTTTCCTGCCAAACTCGGTGTTAACTGGGAGAAAACACTGTGTAAGGGCCTGGCACACCCTCAAGAGAAGGGAGCACCATTACTTATCATCCTCTAGGCAGCTCTGAGAAGGGACAGCAGCAAGGTTTGGGGTCCCCAGGCCAGCCTCGGCCACCTGCTTCCTGTGAGACACCCCTCTTCCATCTCCTTTTGCCTCACGGTCTCTCTGGCCCTTCCCCCCCCATCCCTAACTGCTCTTCCAACTTACAGAATCTCGTAATTGCCCAGCACTTCCTTGGGGGGTGACTTATTCCACTTGCAATCTGGAATCTCGCCGTTGGGTACAGCGATGTTGAGGGTGTCATTGATCAGATTATACTTGAGGATTCGGTCGTTGGCCGTGCTGGAGGTAAGAGATGGGGACGCGTTAACCTAAAGAGACAACACAACGTGACTTTGACCAGGAACCCAGACACACCCAAACCTCAGGAGGAAACAACGGAGAGAGCACTTAGGGGAGGTTGGCCCAGGCTGGGAACTGCTGGGAAGAGAGCGGACAAGGACAAGTGCAGGACACAAGCGCACGTGGCAACCGTGTTACCACCTTGCTCAATTTACTACACAAGTTTTACAAACAAACCACGTAACCAATCTCAGTTACAGAGAGCAGCCTCTTTCTGGCTCACCCGGGTAGAGTGGAATGGTTGGGTTTGTCGATGACTGTAATAAGCACATAATGTCAATTACCCAGGATGGGCTGGCCAGCCATGGGCGGCTACCCTACAATCCTCATTCACTCTCCATGTCACCCGCACTGCAGGAACCAAGCTCATCCCGTCTGAAGGCCCAGCCAAGCCGTTGTCTGGAGAGAACAGCAAAAGTGGGCTGGCCGCTAAGGCCACCTCCACATCTACACGGGATTCATCTAGGAACCTCGGCTGATCCTCCCCCCATGTCCATAGAGATGGCTACACACAGCCACTGGCAGATGCAGAATGATGGCGTGCGTGCGTGTGGGTCATTTCCCCCTTTGGAACAGGAAGACATTGAAGACGGAGGCTGTTCCCGCTTTCTTTCTCTCTCCAGTCCTGAGCACCATGCCTGCACACAGTAGGTGTTTCATAAATACTTGCTGAGTAAGTGATCCCCACAACCCCCTGGAGGCTTCATCCCTGTTTTATAGAAGTGGCTCCCTAAGCTCAGCCGCCTGAAGGGCCTTTCCCACAGTCACAGGGCTAGTCATTGTTGGAGGTGGGATTTGAACCCAGGGCCCTCCTAATGCAGGCTGTCCACCTGTTTCTGCCACTTTAAAAACCTCACTTTGTTCCTTTTCTATCTCCCAGCCTAGAAAATGCCCACCCCTCCCAGGTCATGTTGGGTTCTCTCCACAGCTGCCCCTTTAAAGAGGGGGATGCTGTGGCTCAGGGAGTAACGACTGCAGCCCAAGTGGATATGTACCCGCCTCATCCGTCCTCCCACCCTGTGCCCACCTAACACAGCCAGGGCCCTCCACCCCGTGCCTCCCACCCCAGGCCCGCAATGAAGGCTTTCTAAAAAGCAGCAGCAAGAAGAGGAGGGGAGACCAGAGACAAGGCTGGAGGGTCAGTTACCTCAATCAGCCACGGTTTCAGTTTATCATCAATGATGATGTCATAGCCATAACATTCAAAGCAGTGTTTGTCATTGTTCATCACAGGCTGCAAAGAGACACAGAGAGAGGAGAGACAATGGAGGGACAAAGTCAGTCTGTTTGTTTCCTGTCAGGGTTCCCCAGTCTGGATGCACTATCGTCCCCAGACAGACCTAAACAACATGATGCACACGAGGCCGCTGGGAAGCCTTCGCCGTGCCATTCTGTCTCCTGGTGAGGAAGGAGAGGGCGAGTAGGAGAAGGAGCCCAAATTCTAGTTCAATGGGCCAAATTGTGCCAAGTCCACACTCAGGACTCATCCACTGGAGCTGGGGAAGTGACTGGGCTACTGTCTCATGGTTTAGCACTTTTTTTTTTAAATTTATGGGTTATATATGTACAATCCACAAGTAAGCATTTCTTAACAGAGAGGAAGGAGTCCTCCAAACCGACCTGACCCTTATCTCTGGCTTGAATTCTGTGGCTTCCTGGTGCCATCCTCATTCATGTTGTTATAATTGCAGCATGTGGGGTGGCCCTGGCTAGGCTCAAGTCCCCTCTTGTCTCTGAGTTCCTCCTAGCTGTCATTCCTAATGATGCACTAATGTTCCATTCCATTCACATAACCATACAGAAGTCCAACCATTCCCCCAGGGCATCTACTTTGCTTCCAGATGTCCCCAATGTCAAACAATGCTGCTGTGACCACTTTGGGACCCATGGGGCCTTTGTTGGATGTGAATCTGGGGGTGGAAGGCTGGGCCAACCCAGCATTTCATGAGCTATTGCACTCAGTGCCGTTTGGATGGCCAGAAGGAAGGTAATTGGCCTGTCTTCCCTCGGGCCCCAGCACGGGCCACTCCCACCTTCCCCAGCCTTGCCAGCTGATGTGTCGGGCAGCTCTGGGGACGGAGTCCTAAGCTGTCCTCCTCTTCTTAACAAGGGAGAGCATTTCTTTTTTTTGAAAACCCTTTGACCACTTATCTACTAAAGAATGATGGCTCTACAAGTGGACAGGTTCTGAACGTCCTTCTTTTAATGTAGATGTTATAGAAGATGTTTTCTAAGACATGTTTTACAAGATCACCTGAATACATCTATTTTTATTAAGAACAGCAACAATAACATCGTTACATAACACCTTAAGATTTACAAAGCACTTTCCCTACAACAATTGTAGGAGTTATTGAGAAAGCTGAGCAATCATTATTAAGGTTAATTTACAGATGGAGAAACTGAGGCTCTGGGGAGAAGTGAGTACTAAAAGTTGCCAGGTTAAACTACACAACTAATTATCCTTGAAGATGAGAAGGCTATCAGGCTACCACTGGGTCACTCGTGCCCTCTTCTCTCCTTCCTTCCTTTGATCAAAGCCAGAGAGCGGAAGGGCAGTGCCGCCATAATACCTTCCTCGTGGGCACAGCGCCAAGTCTCGCCTCGGCAACTGCTCTTCTCCCATCTCCTGAAGACAGACAGATCCAGAAAGGTTCCTTGACCTAAGGTTGGCCAGAGCCACTCAGGAAGAGGGTCTGCTCAGGTCCAGCACTAGGGCTGTGGTTTGTGCAGACGGAGGAAGGACTCATGACATGCCAATCACCAATCCCTGGAGAACTAAGTGATGAGAGAATTTCTCTGCTTCCATCCACTAAGAGTCACTCAGTGTGTCTGAGAACTCGGCTGAGTGCTGTGGAGGGAGATTTTTACTTGGCAGGTGGAAGAAGAGGACATAGCACCCTGCTGCTCATCAGCTGGTCTAACCCAATGGGTGCTGTCACTGTTTTCTCTAAAAGCTCACAGGTGAAACAATGCTCTGGGGACTCCATCAGTTCCAGAAGGACAAAGTTGCCACAGTCTGAGGGAGAAAGATGGGAAGCAGACTGGCTCCCTCAGTGAAGCCAGCACCAGCTCACTCTGCTGTGCGTCCTGGGCAATTAACTGGTTAAATGCCATGATGTTATGACAGGGCTGAGCTGTGATGTCTAATTAATGTGATGGTAAAATGACATTGGCCTAGGACAACATCATGTGGGAAGGGCCTGACTACCAACCTGTTTTTGTCCCAGAACACCTTTAACAAAGATCTTTATTGACAAGTGATGGTGTGAATTTAAAATGCTTTCATTTTTTTAATGGTATAATTAGCAAAAGACTGGAAAATGCAGTAACGACAGACGCTGGTAACTCTATGCGCCTGAAATCGGTGTTCTTTAGAGAAAGGCTGATGTGGTAGAAAGAGCACTGTTCTGAGGGTTGGGTCCTGCTCCTGAATTCTGGCTTCGATATTTATGGCCTGAGTGCCCTGGATAAATCACTTATGAACCTCAGTTTCCCCATCCCTGGAAAATCAAGGCAATATTCGCTCTCCCTTCCTCCCTCCCAGGGCTGCTATCAGTAAAATTCTCGGCAAACCTGAACGTATTGTGGAGATAGAAATGATTGGCCCGGTCATGCTCAATCCTTCCATTCCTCAGGAACAAGGGCCAGGCCTGGTTCTTCCCTGAGGCCTTTGTCAAATATTCCTGACCACTAGTACACTCCCTTTGGGTGAAGTAACATCACCTCAGATCATAGGATCCAGAGATAAAGACCAGGGCAGACCCAAGAGGCCTCCAAGTCCAACTCTGTTTATAAAAGAGGAAACTGAGAGAGGGTGGGACCGGATCAAGGTCACCCACAGGAAGTAAACTGGAATTTAAACCATAGTTCTCTCACTTCCAATCACATTTACTTTCCAGTGCTCTGTATGCTGGCCATTTAACCCTGTGTTGTCTCAGTCTTGTCTCCCCAAGGGATTATGCACACTTGAGGGCAGATTCAAATTAAAACATAATCAAAGTGAAATAGGACGATTCTATGGTGGTCATTGGGGGCCAGAGTGACATGCTGGAACAAAAGCTATCAATAGACTTTTTTTGCAGGGCAATGAGGGTTAAATGACTTGCCCAGGGTCACACAGCTAGTAAGTGTCAAGTGTCTGAGGCTGGATTTGAACTCACATCCTCCTGAATCCAGGGCCGGTGCTTTATCCACTGTGCCACCTAGCTGCCCCCTATTGATATACCAGGTGAGCTGGCTGGTCATCTCTTCTACATCCCTATGGTCAGTGTCAAACACAACCAGAAGTTGTCAGCTTTATTTCGGCTAGCTCCCCATTTCTGCCATTTGTCATGGCCCAGCCTCCCAGGACCTTAGCAGGCTACAGGCCCATTCTGTGTCTCTCAGCATCTGAAGAATGGGAGAGCTCCCCCAACTCCCACCTCCAGAGAGCAAGTCAAGCCCCTCCCCAGGCCCAGGGGGCTGTTACTGGTTTCCCTGGATTTGAAGGTTCCCAGACAACCCCTTCATTCTCCTTTTCTCTGATGGGAAATTCTTCCTGATGGCTGGTAATGGGATGGCTAAGGGGGATGTAGACATGCAGTTGGGGGCAGGGAGAAGGAAGAGAGGGCTAGTCCATGTGGAGAATTGACATGATGAAATGAGCTAGGTCCTGGGAGTCAGGAACCCTGGTTTCAGCCCATTGGGGCCAGTGAGTGGTCATGGGGGTCACTTCTGGTTTTTGCGCCTCAGTTTCACTATGTGGAAAATCAGGAGCTGGATTGGATGATCACTCTGATTGGCGATAAATACATCTTTTGCTGTTGATGTTAAATGATGGCTTGGGCAGATTTTTCCAAGGTCCACAGTTGCCCTGGAATCTCAGCTTTGGGAAAGACCTAAGGGGCCAGGTTTTGCCACTAGACTTCCTACTTTGGGGATGAAAGCACTTTGGTAGTCCATCGCATGTTTATGTGTTTGCTCCCTCCTCCAAGACTGCCTCTGTCCTCGGTAGACACGGAGGAGGTGAGACTTTTAAAAAAGGCACTGGAACAGACGGGAGCCAGCAACACACACTTCCAAACACTTCCTACAAAACACACACTTTTCAGCCTGTCGCTTTCCCCCTTTATTTCCATAATTGCTAAAAACGCACTCGTGTGACCCAGGCTACACACACACACACACACACACACACACACACACAGAGCACTACTCACGGCCACGGCTTTCAGGGATTGCACGATTATCCAGTGGATTTCATCAAACAGCTTGCCTGTCACCTCCTTTCCGCGTGTGCTCTCCAGATATAACCGCAAATTGTTCACTGTCCACTTGCCCCCGTGGATGTGGTTGTAGTCATCCTGGTAACACGACAGGGAGGGGAGAAAGAAGAGATTTCTGTCTCAATTCACTCAATTGCAAGGAATTGACATCACTTGCTACCCAACTCCGAACATGTATTTTAAAACGAGGAAGCCCAGCTACCCAGGTCCAGGAGAAGGCCAGCAGCTGCTTTGGTTTTGTCTTTCTAGCCCTGGTACCTGGTACATAACTTTGCATACAGTAGGCAATTAATAACTATTGATTTGATTAGGTTTTTTAAAACAAGGAAGGAAAATGAAAGAGGAAGCTAGAGCCCAAGATGGTGGACTTTTGGGCAGACCAGGAAGCAGAAAGAAAATGAAAGCATTTTCTGTGTGGATTTGTGAACTGCCTTGTTCTACCTTGTTAAAGAGGGAAGACTGACTTTGGGGGTCAGGAGGAATCAGATAATGACAAGCCAGACAAAACACGCTTCTCTTGTGGCAGGGCCAATGATATCTGGAACCTGTGTATTCTCCTCCCTCTTTTTCTTCCTTCCTCCCTCCCTCCTTCCCTCTTCTCCTCTCCGCCCCCCCCTTCTCTCTCTCTCTCTCTCTCTCTCTCTCTCTCTCTCTCTCTCACACACACACACACACACACACACACACACACACACACACACACACACACACACACACAGAGCATTGATTTCACGGTTGGTGTCCAGGTCAATCTGAAGGGCCCCCTTAGTCAATTCAGCAAGAACGTGGTAGGCAGAGGCCGTGTGTGGGGACAGGGAGACCAAGAGGCAAATGACAGAGTCCCTGAACGTATTTGGTTCCAATCCAAGTATTTCCCTTCTCTCTTGACACTAAACCAGAGCCAGGCTGCCCTTGGCCTCCCGAGCACACGCAGCCCCCTCAGGCCTTTACTTCTCCAGGACTGGCTGGCAGTGCCTGGACTGGGGCCTTCCCAAGGCTCCGCAGCAGCTTCCACAGTGGTGCCAAGTGGATGTGGGGTCAGGGGCTGGCATCTCTCCTTTGTCTACATCTTAAATCTAGTTCTTATTTCTGTATGAATGACCTATTGTGGCTCAGCACTGGAAAACAAGGGTGGATGGTTCAGAAGGCCATCCCTCAGATGCTGCAGAGGCCCCTGGCCCGCTGCTGCTCCCTCTTCATGCACAACCCCTGCCTCAGACACTAGTCCTTAGCCTAGCCCTGTGCAGAGGCTACCAGTGGCCATGGCAGAGAACCCCAACAGTAGGGGGTGTGCCACCCAGGCACTTCCTGGTCTGGTCTCCAAATCATTCCTCTGCGAAAGTGAGTAAAGAGGGGGCAGCTAGGTGGCGTAGTAGATAAAGCACTAGCCCTGGATTCAGGAGGAACTGAGTTCAAATCCAGCCTCAGACACTTAACACTAACAAGCTGTGTGACCCTGAGCAAGTCACTTAACCCTCATTGCACTTTCCCCAAAAAACCAACAACAACAGAAACAACACCTTAATTTTTTTTAAAAAAGGGAGTAAAGGGGTGGCTAGGTAGCACAGTGGATAAAGCACTGGCCCTGGATTCAGGAGTTCCTGAGTTCAAATCTGGCCTCAGACACTTGACACTTACTAGCTGTGTGACCTTGGGCAAGTCACTTAAGCCCCATTGTCCCGCAAAAAAAAAAAAAAAAGGGAGTAAAGAATGTGTCCCTGAGGTCCCTACCCTAAGGCAGGGAGAGCCCCACAATCCCTGCCCTTCCCCTTCCGGCCCCTGCCCACCTGTCAAAGGGAAATGAACATGGATGGTACTAGGGGAACACAATCACAGCACCTCACGGCCTGCCTGCCTGACATGAGAGCTCCTTGGTCACTAAGAGGTAACCACCTCACAAGAGGACACTTGGCCCAACTCTCCAAAGACCTCCAAGGCCTGAGCCAAGCTGCGCAGCACCCCTGACCGCAGGCCCAGGGGAGCTCACAGGACCCAGCAGGCAGTGCCCAGGGCTGGCCATCTCACTGCTAATGTGGCTGCTGAGGACATGAGCTCCAGGGCCCTCCACCCAGGCCTTCTTTCCCCCTTTCTTCTTCCCCTCTTTCCAATGGGGATAACAAGGGACGCCTTCTGTCCGAAAGGTCTAAGTCTTGGAAAATAATCATACGGGTTCTATTTTTTTTAAACTACTTAATTCTGACTCAGCCCATGGTGGAAAATCATGTCATAAGAAGAAAAAAAAAAAGAAATTGCAGGCAACCCCAAGGGCACAAGAAAAAAAAGGATCTCACCAGGGACATGGATGAGTGGGAGAGGAAGTGAGCCTGTCATGTGGTGAGCCCTCGCCCTGGGGTGGGGAGTGGAGATGTGTGCAGGGAAATGAGCCAGCAGGCTGCTCTGGGCCTCAAAACTACCCCACGTGATGACCAAGAGAAGGCACTGAGCATGTCCCCTCAAGAAGAGAAGGCTGGAGATAGAATGGGGTGGGGGGGAGGCCAGCAAATGGATCCAGGGGCACTGGAAGTTGCAGGCAGACACGTTCTTGCCTTTTCCTACATGATAAGAGCCATCCAAAAGCAGAATAAGTCACCTTGGGGGAAAGTTGTGAGTTCTTCATCAGTAGGGGGTTCAAGGAGAGGCCACCTGACCATGGGCTCTAGGGAGGGTTGGACCAGATGCCCTCTGGGCTCCCTTCTGAGAGCAGACAGATGATGGCACTGCCTAGCACAAGCCCAGTGCCCACCAGGGCAGCCCTCCCTCCACAGACGCAGTGACCATCCCCAGCATCCTAGGTGTGGTCGGCCCCCTGCATTCCTTCTGTGCCCTGGAAACAAACCTGCAACAAGGCCACAAGGTGAGAGGGGGAGTCAGGGCAGCCCTCGGCCTCTGGCACTTACCCCGTGCTTCTGGATGGCAACGTTGGTGAGGTGCACAAACATATTGTCCAATTCACTGGTGCTCGGGGTGTACTTCACGGTGCAGAATCGACAAAAGCCCAGCTTATACCTGCAAAGGCGGCTGGAGTCATTACACAGGACCCAAGAGAATGGTCCCCAGGACAAAGCACACTCCAGGCACCAAAACACCAAGGCCCCTGGGCTGCGTGAGCTCTGGGCCCACTGCTCTAACAACTGAGAGAAGAAAGGAGGAAGGAAGAGAGAGATAAAGAGATGATAGAGACAGAGAGGAGAGAAGAGGGAAGAGAGAGAAAAGAGACAAAGAGAGGGGAGAGAGACAGAGAAAAGAGGAGAGAGACAGAGAGGAAAGAGGAGAGAGACGGAGAAGAGAGGGAGAAAAGAGAGGAGAGAAGAGGGAAAAGAGAGAGAAAAGACAGAGAGAGGGGAGACAGAGAAAAAAGAGGAGAGAAGAGAGAGGAGACAGAAGAGAGGAGATATAGAAGAGAGAGAAACAGAGAGGAGATTGACAAAAAGAAGAGACAGAGAAGAGGGAGAAGAAAGAGAGAGGAAGAGAGAAAAGGAACAGGAAGGAAAGAGAGAAGGAAGAGGAGAGACAGAGAGATACAGAAAGAGGAGAAAGAGGAAGGAGACAGAGAGAAGAGGGAGAAAGAGAGGAGGAAGAAAAGAGACACAGACAAAAAGAGAGAGGGAGAGAGAGAAAGAGAAAGAGGGAGAAGAAAGAGAAAGAGAAAGAGGGAGAAAAAAGAGACAGAGGGATGGAGGGAGGGAGAAGGAGAGGGAGGAGGGAAGGACATCCACTTACATGTAACACCTCAGGGGCCGATAGGTAGACACTAACACATACAATCGCAGGTCAAACTTCCTCCCGCCGATGAGCAGCGGGTTGCTGATATACAGAGAGATGACGTAGGCTTCTTTGGACGACTGAGACACGAATCTAGAGAAAGAGCCCACGCATCAGCCCCCAAGACCCTGATCGAATCCTAGCCTCTGTCCCTGTCTCCTCGGTGCATCTCACCCAGAACCGAGCTGGACTCCACAAATGCTTGGGAAGTAAATTTGCTGCCTTGGGCGCGTGACCTCATGTTTCTCTGGGCCTTGGTTTCCCCACGTGTGTGATGCACTGAGGCAGCCCAGGACTCAGGCCATGTGGCCCTGGCCCCTCGTCACCTCTGAAGCCCCTCCCTAAAACAGTGTCCCACGTGTGCCCTGGAGGGAGCTCTCCCTGGGGAGGAATCATGGGTCTTTACCAACTGCCCTGTGCTGCCCTCCTCCAAGGGTACAGGGGAACCCTCCATGGCTAAGGGCTACAGCAGCCTGAGTTAATAGGACCATGATGGCTGACCTTGGCCCACTGGGGCTGGACAGGCCTTACACAGTCTCTCGACCACTTCAGAGAGGAGGACCCTGAGGCTTGGAAAGACTTAGGGGCTGAGGGCCCAGCTGCCTCCCCAGCCCAGGGTTCAAACTGGGGGGAACCCCCCAGGAAGTGATGCCCCCACCTTTCTGCTGACTTAGTATTCCAGCCAAGAAGTGAAGGACTCCCCACCGGTGTCAGGGTGTTGGCCACAAAGGAGGCATGAGGTGTGGTCGTTTCCACTTACGATGACGTTTTGCTGTCTCGAGACCACTTTTTAATCTGTGAGAGTTTATTGATGAGAAATATCCCTTTCCCCTGGGCCTTCCCACAAGGCTTCATAATCCAGGTGCTAGAGGGGCTTTTCCGGAATTCCTCCACAAACAGATTGTAGTCAGCGGGGAGCATGAAGGTGACTGGCACAAAGTCTGCAGGGCCACAGCAGAGGACAGAGGTTAGCGCAGAGCCAAGCCCCCAGAGCCGCCAGCCCCTGCCCACTGACTCACTGGCCTCAAGCATCTCAAATTGTACCCTTTCACAGGGAGCTCAGCTCCTCGCCTCTCTATAGGCCTCAGGTTTCCCTCCCCACCGCCCCCCGCCCCCCCAACGCCCAGCCTGTTTGTGACTAGGGGAGGTACTTGGGGCAGCTCCCCAGTCAGGGGGCTCCTGATCCCAGCTTTGGGGGGCGGGGCAGCAGCCCCAGACTCCGACCCCAGGGACTGATCCCCCGGGGGAAGGGAGAAGCAGAGACACAAGTAGCTGCTTTATCTGGGAGAAAAGCCAGTCCTTAGGAACTAGAGATGGTGATGGGCCTGCAGAGATAGGAGGGATGGGGGGGGGGGGGCTGGAACAGTCAGGCTGGGAGGAAACAAGGCAAGAACTGGAAAGTTGGCTGTGTCACCGACTTACCCTGCAGCCTTGCTTAAATTAGGGCCCCTCCATAGGGCCTGGCTTTCTCATCAAGAAGATAAAGGGATTAGACGAAATCCCTTTGCTATCTTCCAGCCCTGACCTCCCCTGTCCTCAGGCCCCTCCCAGCCCTGACCTTCTACCATCCTGGGGACTAAGAGAAGATGCTCATCTCTGGCCCAGCCTGGGAGGAGAGGACTGTAATCTGTCTCTGGGCCTGTCAGGCCCTGCCCTCTGCTGGCCTGGCCTTTTTAGAGCCCGGAGGTCTAAGCATGCTGCAGAGTGAGGTGCAGACACAAACCCAAATAGATGTATTTCCCGTTCTCGTCCTTCTCTGCCAGGGGGCTGCCTTCTTTCTCCAGCTCCTTCCTGTATCTTTTAATGTTCTTCACCATTAAGTCCTTCCTGGTCAGCTCGTAATGATTGGGGAAATGGTTGACGATCTGATCATCGGAGAGGCGGTAACCGGCTTCGAGACTGAACACATTTCGGATCGTCTGCACGCTCATCCTGAAATGCAAGCGCAGGCACGAGCTGCTGTGCGCTCAGCCAGCCCTGACACTATGAGAGAGCGGGAAGGCCCCTGTCCTCACTGCAAAGAGCTAGGGGATCCTGGATCTGCTGCCCCACAACCTGGGGCAAGGCACGGCTGACCTCCCTGGGCCTCAGTTTTCTCCTCTAGAAAGAGGGGGGCGGGGGTGGAGCCAGATGGCCTCTGAGGTCCCTTCCAGCTTACAGTCTCCGGCCTCCTCGACTTTGCTCAGACTGTGTCCCCTGCCTAGCATGCCCTCCTTTCTCCCCTCTGCCTCCCAGAATCCTCTAGCTCCTCTCAAAGCTCAGTTCCTGTGCCCCCTCCTCCGGGAAGCCTTTGGCTGCTAGGGCCTCCGTTCCCTCCCTCCAAAAATAACATTATATTTCAGATTTTGAGAGGCAGTGGGGCAGAGTGATGAGGAGCTGACTTGGGTGTGAGCCCCATTTCTGGCCAATACTGGCTGAGTGATTTGTCCTTTCACATTTCAGTGTTCCGGAGGAGGCCCAAGGGCCAGGCCCGCTGCCTGTTTCTGTGTCAGGAGCCTGCAGGCCAGCTCCTTCACTGACTCCGCCCTGGACAACACCACAGGACTCCAACAGGCTCCAAAGAACAGGTCTCCTGCACGGGTGCATGCTGAAGTCCTAGGGCCTGGGCTGGGTCCTGTTTCTTTTCAACATCTTTTTGTGTGCTTAGCATGTGTCCTTTTTCACAACAGAAGCTCCCAAGGGCTTCAGGAGCTGGGAGCGTATGGCCAGCGATGACCAGCGGGCATGGTTGGGAGCAAGAGTGCCAGATGGGTACCCTGGTCCTCAGACAGCGGTATGGAGGGGGAGAGGAAGAAATCTGCCACGGGGGCAGGTGGAAGGACAGGCAGACACGGGGCGTGGCATGAGGCAGGTTGTCCGATAAACCCACTTTACAGACTGAGTCACCAAGGCCTCGAGAGGTACGCAAAAGGCAGGGCATGAACCCTCCTTGCAATCTGCATTCCTGCCACAAGCATCACCGGGGAGTTTAAGCACCAAGTGGAAAAGGGGGGAGAAGTCACCAGCTCACCAATAAAAATTCCAGTCTTCATTCTCTGTCACTTGGACCCAGCCTCTTTTCTCAAAGTTATTGATGAGCACTGACTTCTCAATGTCTGTCACCCATTTCACTTTGCCCGCCATCATCCTACAGAGAGAGAGTGCATGTGATCAGGGCTGTGCCCCTTAGATGACCATCAGAGCAGGGCAGCCGCCTGGCCCCTGAATTCTCCCTCACCAGCTGAATCCTGTGTGGGAGGGGCAGAGGGAAGGGGGCCAAAATGGAGTCAGGAGACCCGGGTTCGAGCCCTGTCTCCAGCACTAGCTGGGAGACCTTCCACTTGGGCCTCAGTTTCCTCCTCTACAAAATGGGAATAATCCTTTCCTGGTCTCCCTCACAGGGTTGTCATGAGGCATGTGTAGCATAACCCTTGCCAAGCTGTTGTCAATACTCCAGTCCCATCTCTGTCAATAACCAGCTGCATGCCATCAAGCAAGCCACTCCACTACCCGGGCCTCAGTTTACCCATCTGAAAAATGAAAGGGTTGGACGAGACGACCATTAGGGGAGATCTTGTGGTCTAGATGGATGGAATGCCTTTCCCCACAGAGTAAGTGTAAACGTCATCTGCTTCTGAAGCTTGAGTCTGGACAAGTGGCCCTTCGAGCCACAGAGAGCTCAGCATTAACACCAGGACAGGGGGCGGGCCCCACACTCCTCACACAACTACTCCAGGACAGAGACAATGGTTGAATTATTGGCATTAGGTGGTCGCCCAATTTCACAAAATCAAAGGAAAATGAGACCTGACAGATCATCCCACCCTCTCATTTTTGTTGTTGCTCAATTCTGTCCAACTCTTTGTGACCCCTTTTCACGGCAAAGACACTGGATCGGTTGGCCATTTCCTTCTCCAGCTCATTCTACAGAGGAGGAAATTGAGGCAGACAGGGTGAAGTGACTTGCCCAGGGTCACACTAGTTTGAGGCTAGACTTGAATTCAGGTTTTCCTGACTCAAGGTCTGATGCTTCATCCATTGCACTGCCCTGCCCTCTCATTTTACAGATATGGAAACTGAGGCCCATGTTGTCATCACCACCCACCTCAATTCTATAAACTCCAGTGGCTGTCTATTGCCTCCAGGATCAAATACAAAATCCTCAGTTTGCTATTCAAAGCCCTTCCAAACCTGCCCCGCCCCTTCTTCTTCCCTCTCTCCCTTCCTCACTTTCTGGTACTTTTCACACCCACCGAAGCACTGGAGATTCAGTGGCACTGGTCTCCTTGCTGTTGTTCCTCACACAAGATGGGCAGCTAGGTGGTTCAGGGAATAGAGCACTGGCCCTGGAGTTAAGAGGTCCTGAGTTCAAATCTCTCCTCAGACACTTAGAAGCTGTGTGACCCTGGGCAAGTCACTTCACCCCGATTTCCTCAAACATCCAGGGCCATCTCCAGTCATCCTGATGTCTATCTTGCCACTGGACCCAGATGGCTCTGGAGGAGAGAGTGAGGTTGGTGACCTGGCATAGCCCTCTCTCCCTTAAATCTAATTCACTGCAAGTCATGACATCACCCCAATGTCACAGTCCTCTTTGAGAAGGAAGGACAAACCACAACATACAAGATAATCCATCTCCCGCCTCTAGGCATTTTTCCAGACTTCCAGATCTCTTTTCCTCATCGCCATCTTCTCGCTTCCATGGCCTCCTTCGATGGCCTCCAAAATCCCTTCTTGTACTAGAAGGCTCTCCCTTAATGCCAGGTGTCTGCCCTCTGAGGCCCCCCCGCCCGTGTCTCCTGTCTCTAGCTTGTCTGCATGCTGTCTCCCCCATTAGCCTGTGAGGCCAGGGACAGTCTTTTGCCTTCCTTTGCAGCCCCAGCTCGGAGCACGGAGCATGGAACACAGGAGGCACCTAATCAATGTCTGCTGACTGACTCTCTGAGCCTCCATGTCCTCCTGTAAAACCAGGGGGTGACATCAGAGAGTTCCTCCCAAGCTCTCCTGACTCACTGAGTCTGATCTAAAGGACTTGGTATTCAAGTCTGAAGGCCCTAGAACTCTGGGACTGATCCAGCTCAGACTCTGCTGCCTGGTGTCCACAGGGAGGTGTCAAGGTTTCACACACGGAGAGAATGAAGAGCTGGCCAGGTTGGCGCGGCCAGATCAATGATTCAAATGGAGAGAATTGCTAGGACGAGCCAAAGGGAATGCTCCCCAGGGAAACAGCCAGCAAGGTGGTGGCGGTTGGGGTGCTCTTTAAAAGAACAACTGGAAATCTAAGTGGGCCTGACCTCCACTTTACTTCCAAATCAGAGGTAGGTAGAACATCCCGGTTCTGATGACTGGTCCGACCCTGTGCAGGGGGGGCCAAAAGTCACGAGGGGGCTGATATTTTAATAACTCTTTGGACGTTATTTTCTTTATTTCCTGTACATGTGTATGTGCGTGCATATATATGCATGTCCATGTCCCTGTATACCTACAACCTACATACACCCCATACGATGCTATGGTATTGCAAACTACACAAGTAAGGGCGTTACTAACTACGGAGAGCCCTTCGTGACTGTGGCCCAGCCTCTGCGGCCACTGCGCTGGGGTGCGGTTTTTATGCTTCCTTTACAGCAAACACCAGTTCTTCACAATCTTCCATCTCCTCCCAGGCTGTGAGTCACTGCTCCTGGCCAAGGGCTCACCTCCTTTGGGGATTTTCTTTTTAAAGAGAAATCACTGCTCCCAGGCTAAACAATCCCCTCCAAAGAGAAACCATAACTTTGACTCCAGGAGAAAGGCAATGCAAGGGGAAAGGACAGACAAAGGGGTTCTTCAAGCTAGTGTCTCTTGAACTCCGACTCGGCCTTTAAGACCTTGTTATTCAGAGAAAGGTGTTTTTTTTTTTTTCCCCAAAAGGTTTTCAAGCCTATGATCCCAAACTGTCGTCACATCAAGTCTATGGGATAAACAGGCAGCTCATGACAAACTCTCTTTGGACATCCCCGGCCAACAGAGGCGCCAGCTCTGCCCGATGCTGACTAGGCCCCTGGGAAGGCCTTCTGTTCCCTTGGCTCTCTCGCTGGCTGGGACTCTCCCCTGACCCGCCCACCCTGAAGCTCTCTCCGTCCCTCTGCTGGCCCAAATCCTGCTATCCCATATAAAACCCTTCCTGTCACTCCAGTCCAAAAGGGCTCCTTCCCCACAGCAATTCCTCTCTGTATTGCCCATACAGCAACAAATGCCACTCTGCCCAGTGGCTAGTGAATGTGTGTAGCTGCCCTCCCCCTCCCCAGACAGCAAGCTCCTGTGGGCAGGACTGCTGGCTTTTACGTTCTGGATCCCCCCGCACCTCGTCCTGGACCTTGTCCACGCCAGGCGTGTTCCCTGGTCAGTCCGGGCATCGGTTCTCACTGGACAGGTCTGCTGACCCAGCGGACAGGGCAGCATCTCTAAGAAAACCCAAACATACCATTTAAACTGCTTCTTGAAGGGACTTGCTGGTTGTTACAGGCAGGTTGTTTTCTTCTCTAATGCCTCCCCCTAAAAACAGAATTCAGACAAAGAAAAAAATCAGGCTGGAGTGTCAGAGTTAACTGAAATGCCAAGAACTCAATTGAAAACAGGACCAAAGGGAGAGAATTCAGCCTTTGATGCCAACTGCTGGTGTCACCCAGGGCAAGGCCCAGGCCCCAGCTGCCAATCTGCACTGCCCATTCTGCTCCCTGCCCTCATGAAAGACATCACAAGCCAAACTACCACCTCCCCCGCCCCCCCAAAGTAGTTAAGCAAAATTTGTAAGTACAAGAGGAAACTGAGGCACGGAGCAGAAGGGGCAGTAATCAAGTAATCGGCCCAAGGTCGGATAGCAAGGAGCGGCAGGATCCCTGAGAAAGGCATCATGGGATAGGTTTCAACTCAGATTCCAGCAGTGTAACTATGGGTGAGTCACACAAGGCATCACCACTGCTCTGTGGGGAGACTATTGTCCCAATATCATCAGCTTCATCGATGCCAACCTTCCTGCAGAGCTTTGAGGCTGGCGAAGGACTTCATACAGGTTGTCTCATGGGTGGCCGAGGAACCAGGCTCAGCGTGTCTGTGGTTTGCCCTAAGTCACAGGGCCAGTGGGGCAGAAGCTGTTAACATCTCCCAGTGTTCTCAGCAGTGCCTCAGGGCATCTCAGAGGATACAAAAGGATCAAATGTTCGATGATAAATTAAGATGCCTTCTTCAGTTGGAAATGCAACAGCTATGAATGACACCATTCCGCAGGTCTGAGGACACAGACTCTTCTAGCTTATGCTGCTCACGCTCTGTTTGGAGCTTGGAATCAATAATACCCTATGGCTTTCTGCTTGTAGTTGCTAACATGCACCAGACTGTTACGCTGAATAATTGCTCACGGGTAACCGATAATAACAATATGAATAAAAACTCACAGGCCTAGTCTAATAAAGGGAGCGATATAAAATAAATCACGCCGTCAGTGCTGGAGCAGGACCAGAATATTTCATGGAAATAGTCGGTCAATAAGCACTTATTAAGCACTTGAGATGTACGCAGTGTTTGGGGAGGCCCAGCCCCTCTAGCGGGAGGGCAGCTGGCCCCTCTCCACCTTTGGTGGATTCATCTACCTGGCACTCACTTCTCACATGTGGCTCCAAGATGATGTGACACGCACAGCCACCACGCCCCAGTAAAACTGACTCAGCAGTCGGGAAGGACAAGGCTGAGGGTAAGCAATGGGCTTCCAGCCTTTTGGTGAGTTTGGGGGAGTCTTCCCCAAGCAGGTGAAGACTTCCTCTGGTGGAGCGAGGGCAGCAGGCGCTGTGGTGCCCTTAGCTCTGGGACAAACTTGGAAGATGCCGCAGTCACCCACTGCATCCTGGGACACAGCGGGTCATCCTGACTTTGGTCCTGCCCCCGGATTTCAATGACTCTGGAGGAGAGTGTGAGGTCCAGGGCGTAGAGCAACGCTGCCTCACTTAACCCCGATTCTTGAGCCAGCGAGGACATGCCTTGGGCTGCCATCGGTCCTCTTCAAAAAGGAAGGAGAAACACCCACCGCGTGCCGGGCCCTGTGCTGAGCGCTGGGGACAGTGCCTGCCCTCTGGGGGCTCCCAGTTTAAGAGGGGCGACAAGAGAAATCGGACCTAGGGAGTCGAGGATCATCCTCATCCCCCGCTGTCCTTCCTGGAGAAGGTGGGGGCAGGGATGGAAGCCAACCCTCATCATGTGTCTCCTTCACAGCCTCCCGGAGACAGGCACATCTTCAGATGCAGAGCCCGAAGCTCCTAGTGCCCCACCAGCACCAGCCACTCCAGCGCCTTCCCAGTCTTCCTCCGGGAGGCGGGGTCTCATCACGGCCACGGCGGCGGCCTTTCGCTGAGCCCCTGGACCCAGCACCTCGGGCGGGCCCGGGCCCGAGGCCGCCTGCTCATCTCACAGAGGAGGCAGCTCGGCACGACTTGAACCCAGTCCCTGAGACTCCAATCACAAGCCAAGCTGCCCCCGAGAGGAGGAGTCGGGGAGACGCGAATTCAAATCCAGGCTCAGACACTGACCGGCCGTGACTCGGCCAGTCTTGTCCCTTTCCCGGCCTCAGTTTCCCCGTCTGTAAGATGAGGACGATCACAGCGCCTCCCTCCCGGGTGGGACCAAGAGACATCCCGGGGCACAGAGCCCGGGCTGCGCTTAATGAAGGCGGGTCATGCCCCCCCCTCCTCCCCAGCTGGGGGCCGGAGTTAGAGCGGGGAGGGGGGAACCTGGGAGGAGGGAGGGAGAGGAGCAGTGGCGGGAGGGGCGGCGGGAGGGGCGCGGATAGGCGAGGGGGGGGGCCAGGAGGGGGAGGGATGAGAGAAGGGCGGGGCCGCTCTCACCTGCCACTCCGGCCCTGGGTCCAGAGCTGTCCGTGCCCTCGGGGCTCAGCTCCGCCCCGGGCTCGGCCCGGCACCCTCCCGTAGCAGCTGCGGGAATGAGAATCTAGTAGCCGGGCCACGCCCCGTATTCTGCTTCCGGGTCGGTGTCTTGGAAACCGGAGGCGCGGCGCAGGCGCTTTCCGGCCGCCCAGGACTACTTCCGGGGCGCTGGTTCAGCCCCGCTTCTGCGGGCAGGTCCAGTGTGCAGGTGCCGCAGAGCTACCCCCAGGGGGCGCCTCGGCTCGCTGGGGGGGATCCCTGGACCTCAGCCGGCCCGTCTGTGAAATGGGGAAAGGATGATTATTCTCTTTTAAAATAAAATTTGATTGATTGATTGTTATTTTTGTTTGTTGTTATTGTTCAGTTGTTTCAGTCGTGTCTGACCCTTCCTGACCCTCTTTGGGGTTTTCTTGGCCAGGACACTGGAGTAGTTCCCCTGCTCCTTCTCCATTTTAGGGAGGAGGAAACTGAGGCAGGCAGGGTGAAGTGACTTGTCCAGGATCACACAGCTAGTGAGTGTCTCAGGCCGGACTGGAACTCAGGTCCTCTGACTCCAGGTCTAGCACCCTAGCTGCCTCATGCCTCAGTCTACCCATCTATAAAATGGGCAACATAATGGCACCTACCTCCCAGAGTTGCTGTGAGGATAAAATGCAGTGCAACATACAATACCACATACTATATACAGTATCCATATACATGATGCAATATAATATCAATTAATTGTCAGGCACTATGCTAAGTGATATGATATATAACTATAACAAATATAATTACTCTGGGGAAATCAAGAAAGGCCCCTTGAAGAGGTGACACTTAAGCTGAACTGAAATATATATATATATATATATATATATATATATATATATATATATATATATATATATATAAACTATTTCTTGGTGGTACAGTGGAAGATTCTGGACTTGGGGTCAGAAGGCCTGAGTTCAAACCCTGCCTCAGATACTTTGCAGCTGTGTGACCCTGTTCAAGTCACTTGATCTCTGTAGCCCTCTGTTCTTGTCTGTAAAATGGGGCCATCACCAAGTCTCTTTGTTTATGCAAAGTTGATGTTTTGGACCCAGGGTCTCAGTCCTGGACCAGAGGTTTTGCCTGAGAGCCCGAAGGGTCCTGGCTACTTCCTGCCAGGCCAGTCCCATTAGCTTCACATATGTGTCTCTGCAGTGATAACCTTGGGCAGGTGGATGCTGACAGGGGACAGAGATGTGTCTCCCAGTCTCTCCCGGATGTCCTGGAGCAGTCTGTGCTGTCTGGGCCATGCTTCTGCCTCCCACCTGCCCTGCCCCACCCAGAGGCTGTCTTTCCTGGCTGTCTCAGGGTCTGCTCTACATCCCTTGGGTATGGGACACTTGAATCATTTCCTTTCTTTGAGATGGGGGCCACTGAGCACCAAAGTACAAATACCCTGAATTTCACTTCACTTCATCTCAAGCTAAGACTTTAAGCCTTAATCTGCTGTGACTTATGGGAGGCCCCTTCCTCCTCTGGGGCCTTGTTGGGCCCCGAGGGGGCAGGCCAGCTCTCCAGTGTGACTCAAGGGACCAACAATCCCAGGCAGGGCCTTGGTTCTTGGTCACCTGTGTGGGCAGGGCATGCCTCACGCGCCCCCCCCCCCCCTTCGTGGGTCAGGCCAGGTGTGGGATTGAGGGCAAGCCTTCCCATTTCTCTGTGTAAGGGGTGGGTGGGTGGGCTGGACTTTAGGACCTGCTGAAGAGCTCTAATGTGGAAGAGGGCCTCAGTTTCCTTCTCTGTAACATCCTTTCCATCCCTCAGGGCCAAGAGCTTTGGGAACCTCGGAGGGTTGTGGAGATGGAAGTGGTTGTTACCAGCAGAGACGGCAGCAGCTCTGC
This sequence comes from Dromiciops gliroides, assembly GCF_019393635.1. Taxonomy (NCBI): domain Eukaryota; kingdom Metazoa; phylum Chordata; class Mammalia; order Microbiotheria; family Microbiotheriidae; genus Dromiciops; species Dromiciops gliroides. Next base: position 294,067,825 of record NC_057865.1, read on the forward strand.
CGGGCCTCTTGTGTGGCCCTGGTGACATCCAAGGGTCACCAGAATGAGGTGGCACACAGCTGTCTTAGATCTCCGGGGGGTCTGTTGGCCACAGGGCTGGGGAGGGAGAGAGGAGACGAGGGGAGATGAGGGGAAGGCAGGGAAGGGAAGAGACCTAACAGGTATCTGGGTAGAGAAAGTAGAGGGACGAGAAGGCTTCAAGGAAGAGGCGACATTTTCTCAGTAGCCTTCATTCCCTCTGGAGCCAGCTCAAGGGGGAATAGCCCTTATCTTCCCCTACTACCCTTCCATACTTTTGCCTTCTTTGCCATCTTCCCTTCCCCTGTTCTTCAGGTGGTTGCACTTGGAATTAGAAAGACCTGAGTTTGAATTCTTCCAGCTGCATAATTCTGGGCAAGTCACTTTCTGCCTCAGTGTCTTCATCCATCTGTAACTTGGGGATAGTGATAGCACCCACTTCCCGATCAAACAATATTTCTAAAGTGCTTTGCAAAGCTCAAAGTGTTATTATTTTCTTTCCCTCTCCCCCAAATAGCAGACAAGTTTAGGGCAGGGGCTTGGAGAAATCATTCTAGCTCCTCCTGATAACAGCCCCTTTCAATCTCCTGCCTTCTGGGTGACCGGTGCCCTCCCGCAGTCCTGGTTGATCCATTTGTGGCTGTTTTCTTTCCAGTCCATGACACCTGAATCTGCAGTCCTGCCTATCCCTCCACCTGCAGTTCCCCTTAGTTTCCAGCAGATGGCCTTTGTTTCTTTCTTTTTCTCTCCTTCCTTTTTTTTTTCCTCCCTGAATTTAACAAGACAGAGAGAGGAGACAGAAACCACGACAGGCTGTTGCTACAGTCTATATTTTTTTACTTCATAAAGTAATTTGATAAGGGGAACATAATTTGAGTTACTGTTAGAAATGCAGGGGCAGCTAGGTGGCGCAGTGGATAGAGAACTGGCCCTGGAGTCAGGAGGACCTGAGTTCAAATCTGACCTCAGACACTTAACATTTACTAGCTGTGTGACCCTGGGCAAGTCACTTAACCCCAATTGCCTCACTAAAATAAAAAAGAAGAAGAAATGCAGCTGACAGCTTGAATAGTGTTGCCCAGCTCAAGAAGGGGTAGCAGCTCACAGCTCAAAGAATCCAAGCAGGAAGCAGAGAATGGATAAATGTGTCTTTATTCATCTTCAAAAATAGGGAAATTTCTCAACAGGGTCTGAAGTGCACAGAGAAGATACTAAACTGTGTGTGTGTGTGCACGCGCGCGCGCACACGCGCACAGTCCAAACCATTACTTATACCCATCAAGGGCCCCTCTTGGCAAATCACATTAGTTTCATTTACATACAGCATTACAGAAACAACCAATCACAGTATATAGTACCAACCTCACATGGCTACTGTAAAGACTAATCAGATTGTATTAGTCGACCAATCAGACTCCCCCGTTAATAACCAATCAGATTGCCACACTAGGCATAAGTCTTATTCTGGGCAGGAATGTCCATTCCTCACTAGAACAGCCCTGGGTTAACATATGTTGGGGTCCCATGTTGAGCCCAGGCAACAAAGTTGTGGGGCTTGAAACTAGACTCACTCTCTCTTTAGGGCTCCAAGAAGAGGCCAAATATGGTCTCCACTCTCAGTGTCCTCCTTCAAAGATAAACAAAGATACTTTTATCCACACTCTGCTGCCTGCTTAGATTCTTTGAGGTATAAGTGGCTAAGCAATACTTGAGCTGGGTAATACTATCTGAGCTGAAGTAGAACACCATCTAGAAGTGCTGGAGAGAACCTGCTTCCCTCACCACTATTTATACCTACCTAGGGTTCCTCTCAGCCAATCACATTACAGTTGCATTTACATATAGCATTACAGAAGCAACCAATCCCAGCATATAGTACCAACCTCCCATATATGGTAACTATGATGACCAATCAGATTGTACCAGTTGCCCAGACTGCCCCATTAACAAACAGATTGTGCCAGTTGACCAATCAGATTGTAACACTAGGCCTTAACCTTATTCTGCAGCTGGTAATTGAAAGGTCTATTCATCTTCATGAAAACAAACATTCCTCTGAAAAAGTACTACAGAATATGCTAATGTAGGGTGCCTCACCTCTATTTATACCCCTCAAGGGGTCCCCTCTGACCAATCACATTAAGGCATTTCAATACCCCTCATTTACATACTTCACCATCAATATACAGCATAACAATAACAACCAATCAGATTGTACCAAGTAGACCAATCACAGTGCTAGAACCTAGTCAGGTGGTAGCAGTCGATCAATCAGAATACCAGGCCTTAACTTATTTTGGGCAAGTGTCAGCTCCTCCTCAGAACAATGCTGTGTTAAGGTACATAAGTCTTCAAGAAAGAAAACCTGACTTGGGGTTTGACCAATCAGATTGCTCCGTTTACCGACCAATCAGATTGCGGCCTTCGGCCCCAACCCTATGCTGGAGTAAGAATATCCTTATTCCCCACTAAACAGGTGCTTGTGTAAACATAACCTTTCAAAACAAAACTCAGGTCAGGGCTTGAGCTCTGAGTCAAGTGGGGATCACCTCGGGTGCCTCAAGTTGAACTCCCAGGCCAGCCGACTCCCACAAAACCCAGGCCCCTCTTTAGGCCCTGCTTGGGCCTAAGGCCCGGGAGCCTCGGCCCCTCAGAGCCTTGTGTGCTGAGTGGCCCCCTGCTGGGAGGTTTGGGCCACAAAGCTGTAGGGCCTGAAACCGGAATCTCTGCCTTCAGGACTCTAAGAAGAGTCCAAATGTGGTCTTCTCTCTCAGTTCTGGGAAGAGTCCAAAGAGGGTCTTTTCTCTCACTACTTTTAAAATTTTGCATGTTTGAAATCAACATGTAATTTAGTTCTATTATAAAGTAAGGAGCTGGAGGGGAGCTGGGGGGGTATCTAGAAAGTCATCATCTCTGAGCTTCAGTCCTGTACATTTGGAGAGATTGCCCAGGCTGGAGGGCCTGGGGAGGCTCAGCCCAACCAAAGGCTATTAATAAGGGGAGAAGATACTGAGAAAGAAGACCAGGGCCTGAAGAGGGGCCTGGGTTTTGTGGGAGTCGGCTGGCCTGGGAGTTCACCTTGAGGCACCCGAGGTGATTCCCACTTGACTCAGAGCTCAAGCCCTGACCTGAGTTTTGTTTTGAAAGGTTATGTTTACACAAGCACTGTTTAGTGGGGAATAAGGACATTCTTACTCCCCGCATAGGGTTGGGGCTGAAGGTCGCAATCTGATTGGTCGGTAAACGGAGCAATCTGATTGGTCAAACCCCAAGACAGGTTTTTCTTTCTTGAAGGGTTATGTATGTTAACACAATATTGTTCTGAGGGGACGCTGACACTCTTGCCCAGAATAGGTTAAGGCCTGTTAGTATAGCTTATAAAATCTGATTGGTCAATTGGTACCACCTGACTAGTTTCTAGCGCTGTGATTGGTCTACTTGGTACAATCTATTGGTTGTTATTGTTATGCCACATGTTGATGGGGGAAAGTATGTAAATGAGGAATAGTAAAATGTCTTAATGTGATTGGTTGGAGGGGATCCGCTTGAGGGATATAAATAGAGGGGAGGAACCTTACTTTAGTACACTCTTTGGCACATTCAGGAAAGTTCCCATCTTTGGGAAAATAAATAAAGAAGCCTTCTTCCACTGATGGTTATCTATTTGGATTCTTTGAATAGCAACCTACGAGCAATATTGGACTTCAAACCCTCAGAGTGTGCAGCACTATTTGAGCTGTTAGCCACGTTTCTAACAGTACCGCACTTGTTTATACCTACCGAGGGTCCTTTTTGGCTAATCACATTACAGTCTCATTTACATACAGCATTGTGGAAACAACCAATCATGGCATATAGTACCAACCTCTCATAATATGGCAACTGTAACAACCAGTCAGATTGTGATACTAGGCCTCAACCTTATTCTGGGCAAGAACGGCTATTTCTCACTAGAACACTGCTGTGTTAATATACAAAAACCTTAGTAACTTTTCAAGCCCCACAACTTTGTTGCCTGGACTTCCCAGCAGTAGGCCCTGGGACTAGGGTTGGGTGGGGGCTAGTGCTGCAATCTGATTGGTTGATAAACGGAGCAATCTGATTGGTCAAAACTCAAGTCAGGTTTTCTTTCTTGAAGATTTATGTATGTTAACACAGCATTGTTCTGAGGAGGAACTGACACTCTTGCCCAGAATAGGTTATGGCCTGGTATCAGAGTTTGTAAAATCTGATTGGTAGACTGCTACCACCTGACTAGTTTCTAGCACTGTGATTGGTTCACTTTTGGTACGATCTGATTGGTTGTTATTGTTATGCTGTATGTTAATAGGGGAAAATTATGTAAATGAGGAATAGTAAAACGCCTTAATGTGATTGGTCTTAGGGGAACCCCTTGAGGGCTATAAATAGAGGTGAGGGACATCAGTTTAGTGCACTATTTGGCACTTCCGAAGAGTTCCTGTCTTTGGCAAGATGACTAAGGAAGCCCTCACCTAATAACTACTGCTTTCTTAGTTTTTTTTTCCTCGAGTGATGGTTTCTTGTTTGGATTCTTTGCATGGCAATATGCTAGCAACGCTAGGCTTGTGCAGTACTATTTGAGCTATTAGCTGTGTTTCTAGCAATACCTAGCTAATCCTGGCAGTTTAAATGAGCTTTCCTTTGTCTGCATTGTAGTGTCAGTCATGGACTCTCCTCCTTCCCTTTCTGTTCTTCAAGTAGGTTCTCAATCGGTGGACAAATATTTACTGAGAGAGATTTAGGTAGCCCCTGGCCTGGGGGCCTGGAGCCCAAAGCAGCGCCAGGTAGAGCCCCTGCTCACAAGGGAGGGCCCTTGCCTACTGAGAAGTGCCACAGGGGCAGAAGCTAGGCTTACTACTACTGTTATTATTATTGTTAAATGTATTTTCTTTATTTCATTAAATATTTCCCAGTTACATGTAAAAAAAATAACATTCATTTTGTGAAATATTGAGTCCCAAATTCTTACTTCCCCTCCCCTTAAGAAGGCAAGCAATACAATATCGATTATCCATGTGACCTTGTGCAAAATATGTTTCCATATCACATACCAAGTTTCCAAAACCATGTTTGTGCCTTTTTTTTTGTATCCTTAGCTCAGGGCCTGGCATAGAGTAGGTGCTTAATAAATGCATGCTGCTGCTGTGGCTGCGGATCTCCACATTCACAGTTCCTGTGTGAGGCCGTCCAGGGATGAGGATCCCCTCCCCTCCTGACTCACTCCCTTCACCTCTCCTCCCCCTCCTCCTCCCCTTTCCTCACTCCCCTTTGGGATAGCTCTCACTGTAAGGAAGTTATGCACCCACAACTCCCACTGTTTTGAGCTCTGAGGCCAAACACAACAAATCGAATCCCTCTCCCCAAGACAAAGCCTTTGAATACCTGCAGGCAGCCGCACTCCTCCGCAGCTCCATCACTGGATCTTCCCGGTTCTTCACCATCTTCGGATTATTTCTCACCCTGTCAGTCCTCGTGTCTAGGAGATCCTAGACCTGGTGGATGTGTGGCTGGGCTGCAGAGCTTGGCCCCTGCGGGTCCAGGCGGCATCAAGCCTGGGTCTCTGCCCGCTGAGCCCTAAGATGCCGAGCACATCCTGAGGGGGTCGAGTGAATTGGGGAGAGGGACACTCCTAGAATTCTGCAGGGCTTTTCCTAATCACCTCTGCTACAACCGATGAGAAACTGAGGCACGAGGGGCTCAGGGACATCAAAGGAATGCTCATTGTAGAGCTAGGAGATGAAGTCCACAGAGGCAAAGCCAGGCAGTGGCCCCCCCCCCCAGGCTGCCCCCCCCCAACCACAGAGGGCACCAGTCCTAAACCGAGGCCCCTCCCTCCCCTTTCTCAGGCCTGGAGGATGGAGACTCTGTCTCTCCATAATATTGCCGGGAAGCCCGACTTGAACAGAAGCTGCTCCCCTGGGAAGGGATAAAAACAAACGCAACCACACCTCCACCCACACAAACCGAAACTCTGTCCAGTTTTTGTTAGATTGTCTCCTGGAGGTGAAAGGGAAAAATGTAGCCCTCGGTCCACCCGCTGTGTCTACAGCTGTTGCCGGGCATTGGCGCAGGGCTGACCAGAAGGGAGTCTCCTCCAGCCTGGGGGCCTTTTTTAGCCTGGCGCCACCTGATCCTGCCTCAGTGCATCATCGTGCCCTTTGCACCCTCCCACAATCCAGCCTTATTAGAGGAGGACACTCTGTCTCCAATGGGCTCTGCCTTTTCCACTGTGCTCTTCCTCAGGCCATGAATGGTCTCAATATGAATCTTCACCTAATGAATAGGAATTCATAATGAATAGGTGGCACAGTGGGTAGAGCAACAGCCTGGAGTCAGGAAGACTCATTTTCCTGAATTCAAAGGCAGTCCCAGACACCAAATACTTGTGTGACCCTGGTAAGTCATTTTGCCCCGGTTTCCTCATCTGTAAAATGAGAAAGAAATGGCAAATTACTCCAATAGCTTTGCCAAGAAAACTCCAAATGGGGTCATGGAGAGTCAGACATGACTGAAAAAATGACTGAACAGAAAAACCTGGAAAGACTTACATGAACTGATGCTGAGTGAAGTGAGCAGAACCAGGAGAACAGTGTACAAAGTAATAGTAACACTGTGTGATGATCAACTGTGATAGACTTAGCTCTTCTCAGCAATACAATGATCCAAGACAATGCCAAAAGGCTCATGATGGAAAATGCTCTCCACATCCAGAGAAAGAGCTATGGAGTCTGAAGGCAGATCCAAGCAGACTCACTTTTTTATTTGCTTTTTTTCTTTCTCAGGGTTTTCCTCTTCTTTCACAACATGACTAATGAGGAAATATGCCTGATATTATTGTTATATGATATAACCTGTATCAGATTGGTTGCTGTATTTGGGAGGGGAAAGGGAAGAGAGGGAGGGAAAAACATTCAGAACTCAAAATCTTACCAAAATGAATGTTGAAAGCTATGTTTACATGTAATTGGGTACTATTAAGTGAAAAATTGCAAATAACTCTGCTAGAACAACAACAACAAAAAGACTGAACATTTGTCCCTTAAAGCCCAGATTAAAAACCTTCAGCAGTTCCCTGTTGCCTTTAAGAGAAAACCCAAAGTCCTCAGTCTCTCATCGAAGGTCTCCATAACCCGACTCTGGCCTCCTTCTTCTGAGGCCCTTCTAGCTTTGTCATGTTCTCCAGATGCCACCAAGCTTGGCCTCCTGTCTTCCAACTTAGTGCATCCAAGAAGCCTTCAGTGCCCTCCCTTCTTGTCTTGGCCTGGGATCAATATACTCCTCCTTTCTGGCTCAGCTCTGGGTCCAGGTGACCTCCCCAGATTTCTCTAGCCAAAAGTGCCCTCTCCTTTCTCAGATTTCCCTTGGGCGCCTTGTCTGGCTCCTTCCTCTGCCCCATCATTCACGCCTACCCCGTATCCTGTGCGTCTGTGTCCCTGTGATATTTCCCCAGTGGAATGCAAACTCGAGGAGGGCAGGGGGAGGGGTAGGTCTTGCTTTTACCTCTTAATCTCCAGTTTCCAGGACAGCACCTGGCATACAACAGTTGCTTAATAAATGCTCTCAGAGTTGATGTAGCTGAGCTTGGATTTGAACCAGGCCCTCTGTCTCTGAATCCAGGATGTGGGGCTCTCCTCTCTTGAGCTGCTGGGGGGGGAGTGTGTGTGGAGGGGGTTGGGTCTGTTCTTAGTACAAAGGACTTTGCTCCCCCCCTCTCTTTTTATTACCATATAATCTCTGTGATATGGAAGGTAAACAATTGGCCAGAACCCCCTCCCAACCCCAGTAACATGAGACAGATAGGAAACAGTAGCTGAAAACCATAAGTAAACACTGGGGACCATTACCTGAAAGGCCCACACGAAGGAATGGCAATAGCAAGCAATTAGAAGGAGTTTCTGTCAGGTGTGTTCAATGATTTTCTCTTGCCGGGGTTATATTTAGATCAGTCATATTTACTGAGGCTCTAGGTAGGATGGACTCTCTGGGCCATGTTTTGGTTTGGTGATCTTGAGAGAATCACTTGTTCTGTCACTTGCCAGGTCCTTGTTTTCATCCTTTGAGCATGTGAAAAATCCCCAATTAACTCTGATGTGTATAGGCCTGGGCTCCCCTCAGGTGTGGGCTAACCCAGGTTTGGAGAGCCTGGGGAGAGAATGGAGGCTGGGAGACCAATTAATAAATCGTTTTGGGGGCAGTACCCAAAGCCCATAGCTCATGAGCCCCCACAAATGTTTTTCATTTACCAGACCAACAAGATCGCACACTATTTCAAAATGAAAGTCATGTAATTAAACTGCAGAGCAAAGTTGTTTGTCTTTCATTCTCGAAGAGGACCATAACATCAGGGTGATGTCATGACTTGCACTGAATTGGATTTAAGTGAGGGAGGGATGTGCAAGGTCACCAACCTCACTCTCTCCTCCAGAGCCATCTGGGTCCAGTGGCAAGATAGACATCAGGATGACTGGAGATGTCCCAGGATGTTTAAGGTGATTGGGGTGAAGTGACTTGCCCAGGGTCACACAGCTAGTAAGTGTCTGAGGGGAGATTTGAACTCAGCTCCTCCTGACTTCAGGGCCAGTGCTCTATCCACTGCACCACCTAGCTGCCCCATATAGCAAAGTAAATGATGAGGGAAATCTAGCCTACAAACACACAGGTATAAGAGAGAACCTGTGGATGGCCAGGGGACCTTCATCAAGAGGAATTGCCTTAGGAAACATGTATGGATATGACCAAGGTGCCAGGAATAAATGTGACCGGGTGGTTTGGATACCTACGGAAACTCATAGTTCTAGGGGAGTGTCCCTGTTGCATCACCTTCCTTGCCTATGATGCTGCCATTTATTTCAGGAGGTGCTGATGTTCCCTATAGATCCAGTGATATCACAGAGCTGTCATCTGCTTTCTCTGCTGACAGGTACTTGTGTAGTCTTTTGATTGAATCTTTCCTCTGCTGTGCTGCCATCTTCTGGTTCTCTCCTGAATTTCATCTGCTATGTGACAACCATGGTTCTCTCAGCTCTTTTAGCTTCTAGCCCCAGGGGCCATTTCTGTGTTTTTGTGAGTCAGCTCCATAATTGCCATCCATCCATCCTGCAAAGGCTTTTAAGTCACTAGGTCACTTAGGCATTAAGTCTGTTTCTGAATTCCAAGTCTGCTTTTGCTTCTATTTTTTAAACTCTATTCTCTGAGTTAGGCTGGGCAGGAGAGAGCAGTGACAGCTAGCTACTGGTCCAGTTTGGCTGGCACACAATTTGTGAAGGATTGTAATATGAAATGAAGCAGGAGGGAAGGAAAAGTTTGCATTTTGTCCTAGAGACAATAGGAAGCTATTTAAGAGTTTTGATCAGTCAAACCTGATGATTATTACTGCTGAATGGAGGGTGGTTTGGATAGGGGAGAGAATGGTGCCTAGGAAACTCAGAAAAGCAATAGACCGTCTAGGGCTGGATGGTCAGGGACTAAACCAGGGCGGTTGCCTGGTCAGTGGAGAGAAGGGGACAGATGGGAGCTATGTTGTTGAGGGCCAGTCATCCACTCTCGCAAACACACCCAAGCTCTGGGTCCCTTGGCTTCTCCCCAGGTGTGTACACTACCAGGAGTTCAACAGTGCCGGTCAGGAAGCACACTGGCGTGGCTCTACCATCAAGCTCCAAATACTGGAAAAATAACTAGAGCTCAGCACCACACAGACTCTTTGGAGCAGGACATAGGCAGGGGCTATATTCCCCATGGACCTCCACTTCCAGGCTCCTTCATTCAGTCTGATCATAGAATGAGCTCCAGGGTCTACACCCTCATCCATGACTTTGGCTAGACCGAAGTGTGTAGGAAGAGGAGTGATGTGCAATAAAATGAGAAAGATCCATTGGGGCAAGGTTGTGAAAGGCTTTTAGTGCCAAATCGAGGTAGCCTGAGGTTTAAAATGTATTATGGGGGGAAAAGGGAAGCTATGTGGCAAAGTGGATAGAATGCTGGACCTGGAGTGAGGAAGATCTGAGTTCAAATTCTGCTCAGGCACTTACAAGATGTGTGACTCCAGGCCAGCCATTAGATTGTAAGGTCCTTGAGAGCAGGAAGGAATGCTTTTGATTTTCACTGTATCCCCACAAAGTAGGCACTTAACAAATGCTTGTAGACTTGCCTCAGTTTCCCTATCAGTAAAATGAAGATAATAAAAGTACCTCTCTCCCTCGCTGTCTTGGAGATCCAGTGAGATAATTTTTGTAAGTGTTTTGCAAACCTTAAAATGTTGCATAAATGTTAGCTTAAATGTTAGAGTGGATAAACCACATCAAAAAGCCGACAGTCATGGGTATTTCTAGGGGTCATATGTTTTTCAGAGAGGCCGAGGCTGGAGTCAATGCACCTGGGCTCCCATCCTGCCGAAGACACTTACTAGCTGTGTGACCGGGAATAAATCCTTCAGTCTCTGAGCCCAGGGGAAACGCTCCAAAACCATCAGTGAGAGCAGGTCAGAGTCAAGCTGCTGTGATCAATCTCAGGAAGAGGGAGTTTCCAACCAAGAGTGAAATCACTGGTCCTTGAGACATCCAAGTTCATGTTCACAAGGGCTTTAACACCAACGCACGTGATTTCACTTAATCCTCCCAGTATCACCAAGAGGCTGGCAGCTCAAGCATCAGTTTAGCATTTTTTAGGTCTGGAGAAACAGAGGCAGAGGGGCCACAGGACTTGATTCGCTTTTTCTTTCAGAGGGAGAAGACATATTTTAGGAGGAGCCCCCATGTTTAGGAGGAAACAGGCCAGGTGAAGGCGAGAGATCTCGCTCAGTCTACTCTTCAATGCCACAGGGAGGGCGGGAGGAGGCCGCAGGGCTCACTGGCTCTGGCAAAAAACATTTCCTTGAAATGTGATTCCCTCTTGTTTGCCTTTACTAGTGATCTCTCTTCTGCTAGGGAGAGGTGCTGGGGTAAGGACAGGGTCTAGAATGAGGACTTTTTATTCTGGGAGATGTGAGGGTCCAAGCCAACAGGGGTCTTTCGGTAGCTGTGATTTGATCCCACTCGGTTGTGGCTTCCTTGTGGATGATGAGTTGATAGGGGGCTCAGATGATCCTAGATCTGGAGTTTGAAGGGACCTCAGAAGTCTAATCTAACCCTTATTTAACAAATGAGGAAAATAAGACCAAGGAAGTGAAGTGACTTGCTGAAGATCACTTGGGTACTAAATGATAAAGGTAGAATTTGAACCCAGGTGCCCTGGCTTTAGAAACAGGACTCTGTTAGTCATACTCCATTGGTGTCTTGGTTCCCTTGCTCATGGTCATCTTCTAGTCCTGGAAGAGCAAAGCATCAAAGGTCTGAAGGCCATTCAGCCTTTCCTGGAACTGTCCAAGGTTATAATTAAATGATCAATTTGTGATCAATTCCTTGAGTTATACAGATGAGGAAAATGAGGCCCAGACAGGTTAACCCCTGTACCCAGGGTCCCACAGGCAGTAAGAAGCAGTGTCAGGATTTGAACCCGGGTCTCTGATTGCCAATATGGCTTCCACCATGTCACCTTGCCTCCAGTCTCCTGCAGGGTAGTTAGGAAGGGTTGATTAAAGCCTCAAAGTCAGGTCTCCTGTTGCTAAATCCAGCCCTCAGCTGCCCCTTCCAGAATCTGAACACAATCCCAGAGCAGTGAGCTGACCTTACATTCAACAATGGGCCTCTCCTTTTCATGTCCTACCAGGCAGAAGGGCCACCAAGACTATTAGTGTTCCTAATTCTAACCCCATCTGGTATTTATAGAGCCCCCCGACCTTTGCAGAGTAGGAGTTAAAGTGACTGCCCAGGGTCACACAGTTGGAAAATCTGGGAGGCAGGATTTGAAGTCTGGTCTTTCTGATTTCAGATGCATCCTCTATCCATGGAGTCACTGATCTGTCACATTAAATAGCAAGTGGTCTCTGCCTTCATTCAATCACGGAAGAAACATTTATTAGGTGCCTCTTGGGTGTACCCTGCACTGTGTGGAGAGCCCTGGGAAACAACTAACGTCTCCACGAAGTCCTGCCCCCCCTTCCTGGAGACCTCAGATGAAGAGGGAGCATATTCCTTTGTGCATCAATACAGGCTCCACCCAGAAAACTAGGCAGGAAACTCATCACTACATGGCCAGTGCTTAGAGCTCTGCTGGGTCTGAAGGGGAAAGGCCATGGCTAACTGGGGCAATGATGGAAGGCTTCAAGGACGAGGTAGGGAGGAAGCAGATGCCAAGCATCGGACTGGGCGAGAGGGGATGGAGGTTCTAGGCAAAGGGAACTGTGTGAACAAGTGCAGAGGCAGGAAGGGAGGCTGGAGACTTATGCAGTTTGGATGAAGGGAAGCCCACAAGGACAGCAGGGCAAGAAGAGGCTGGCACAGAGCAAGCTTTTGTCAAGTGAAGATTTATTGGCTGCTTGACAAATCAGAGTGGCCCCTGACTGAGTGCCCGGCATTCCAGGTTACAGGGTTTGGACTTGATTCTGGAGAGGATGGGGAGTCAGTGGAAAGTTCTGAGCCAGGCAATGACACAGGGAAAAGTGCATCTAAAGTGCAGGGGGGGGGGGCAGCTAGGTGTCGCAGTGGATAGAGCACTGGCCCTGGAGTCAGGAGGAGCTGAGTTCAAATCTGGCCTCAGACACTTAACACTTACTGGTGGTGTGACCTTGGGCAAGTCACTTAACCCCAATTGCCTCACCAAAAAAAAAAAAAGTGCAGGGTGGTGGAGGGTGATAACTTGGGTTCACACCCCAAACCAGGCTATGTGCTACTCTTGTGGCCTGGGGTAGTGGCTTCATCTTTCTGGGTCTCAATTTCCTCATTTGAGGACTACATGATCTCAGGGGATGCGTCTAGCCTGAGATTCTCCGGTCCTGGTGGTAATAAGGCAAATAGAGGGCAGTGAATACAGGATGACGGCTGTGGGAATAAGGAGCAGGGGACAGATAGTATGCGTCAGGGGTGCAGAAGCCCTTAGGGCTGAGGGAGAGAAGAGTCCAGACAAAGTGCAGAGGGACCTGTATATCTGGGAGATCGGGAGAGCACCACAGACAAACAGAATCAGGAGCAGGGTTAAGGGAGAGATAATGAGCTAGTTTGGAGCAGAAGTCGGAGGCGCCCTACAGTTTACAATCTAAGGAACTTTGTATGCCAGCTTCCGTTACAGTGGGTAAAGACAGAGCAGATAAAGTGTTTCCTTTTCAAAGAATATAAGCTCTTTGAGGGAAAGGAGGCTTTCTTTTTGTCTTTGGGTCTTTCTTTCCTAGTGACTTGGCACTTAATTTTCCCTAAAATTCATGATTTTAAAAAATATTCTTTTTTATTTTTCAATTTTGAGTTCCCAATACTCTTCCTCTCTCCCACCCCTCCCCTGCCCACTGGGAAGGCAAGTATTAAAACGATTAATTTTTTAGAGAGGGATGATTGCTCACTGAGCCATTTGGGAGAGGTGGGTGGTCAGGGAAACACATCAAGAGCATAGACTTAGACCATAAGCTGTTACTGGAGTGACTAGGTATGTGTGACCTTGGATACGTCACTCCCCCTCCCTGGGTCTCGGGTTCTTCGTCTGTGAAATGAGCAGATTGGACTCCTTGACTTAAAGTCTCCTCTAGCTGTGAAATTCCATGTCACCTGAGGCTCCCTCCGAGCTCTGCCGTCCTCAGTCCTAAGGCCCCCTTCAGCTCTGCCATTCCACATTCTAGATCCCAAGGATCCAGCCTCTCCTGCCATCCTCTGCTTTTCATTCTAAAGTTTCTCCCAGTCTTCACTTTGCACGTTCCCTCCCTGGGCTCCTGGACAGGCGGGCGCGGGAACAGGCAGAGGCGGGACAGGGGCGTGGTGGGGGCGGGTCGCCTCTCCCCAAGTCCGGCCCCCGGGCCCTGAGAGTCGCCCCGCAGCAGCAGACAATAAACCCCATTTACGAGTGACCCTGCGGTGAGTGGCTCCCTCTCTCTTCTCTCTCTGGCCCCTGGCACCCCCAGTCCCCAGGTCCCCCTCCCGGCCCTCCGTTCTCGGGCGCGGGGAGCCGCAAACCTGACCCTCCCCCCCTTTTCTCCTCTCCCCAGGGCAGCGGTCGCTTTGCTCCCCACCCAGAGGCGGACGCTCCGGCAGGTAAGGCAGACGTGGAGGCAGCAGGGCGATGTTTTGGGGGTGTCGGCATCAGGGTGACGCGGGTGGGGCCGGGGTCTATCTGATTACAGTGACGGAGGAACCTCCGCGGGAGCGCTGGAGTTGGGACTTTAAATGGGGGGGGGAGTCTCCGCAGCCAAGAGCGGTCGCTTTCCTCTCTCTAGTGCTTCGAGTTTGGGGAGCCCCTTTTCTGTCCTGGCCTCTTCACCCCCCATCTGTTAACTACCCCCGCCCCGCAGTACTTTCCTTTGGTTTGCCCCTAACTCTGCTCCCCTCGTCCCTTCCCCGTTGTCCCCCTCCTTCTGACTCCACTCCCACCCCCGGCCGAGTGTCGGCAGATTCCCCCAGCTCTATTGCCCTGGGACGCTCCCACACTTGCTGACGGAGTACTGGGAGAGGTCGCTTCAGTGGATCTCTGGGGGCTGTCCCGGGCCTGGGGTGGTGCTGGAGGCAGCCTTCTTCGGACCTGGATAACCAAAGTCACGTTCGCTTTCCCAGCCTGGGGAGGGACGGGTTAATCACCTGGCCGGGAGATCTGACCCGCCCCGCCCCCCCATCCACCCCCACCTGCAGCACCTGTAGAGTTCTGGAGCCTCCCGGGCCCGGGGGGCGGGGGGCGGGGTCCCACGGGACAAGCCCTCTCCTCCCTTCACTGCCCTGCTCTGCCCTCCTCCGCTGCATCTACACTGGGGCAGCTGGGGGGTGGGGTTGGGGGGGCTGGTGCAGCCACTGGCTGCGATCTGTAGTCGCTGGGTTCTGTAGCTCTGGAAGCTGCCCTTGAGTGAGAGAGTAGCAGGACCCAGAAATCCATTGCGCAGAAAAGCACAGTGAGACCCGGGACTACCTAAGCTCACTGTCACCTAGCTAGCAAATGAAGACTCCAAGGTCTCTCAGAGCTTCAGACCTAGCCCCGACCCCTGGTAGTCAACCCACTGAGTCACATTCTAGCCCAGAGAGGCAGAAACAGACTCCGCAGGGGAAGGGGGCGAGTGGGCTGAGGGGTGAGGAGGGCACTGGAGCTCGCCGGGATCTGGTCCTAAAAGCAATTTTCTTCCGCCCTGCCTGGAAGGGACCTTAGGCCGGCGGGATTCCCCGAGTTTGGCAGATTAGCAAACTGAGGCTCTGACAGTTTCCTCGAAAGGTAGCGGAGCTAGGCTAGACACCGCCCCCCGCCCCAGACTCAGGTCTCTTCCGGAGCGCCGTGAAGGCTGCCTGGAGGGATCCCGTGGGGTTAGAGCCCAGAGCTCGGATAGGGTGGCCCCGAGGCCGCAGCCTGAGAGCCTGGGGGCACTTGTCGTCTGCACTAGCCGTGCTAGATGGACTTCTACTGCCTTTCCTCCCGGGAAAATGGCCCGCCTCCGCCTCCCTGCTTTGGGGCAGCCGGCTTGCCTACGGCCCTCGGAGAATGCACGGGGCTCGGCTTCCCAGGCAGGCAAAGGGCACGGGCTTGCCAGGCTTGCCACCGAGCGGGAGCCAATCAATCTTCGGACTGTTTCTCGCTTCTCCTCTACCTAATACCGTGGGGAGGGATTTCGAGGAAGCTGGCGCTGCCCAGCTTTTGTTTGGATCTACAACCAGGAAACAAAATGGAAAGTCTAAACACACCGGTGGCTCTCAGAGAGGCTAGGGCCAAGCCTACTTTGTCCTTCGGAGGCATTGGTCATCCTGGGTTCAGCAGTGGAAACTGAGGCCGACCCTGCTGGGTGGTGGGATGGCTAGGGATGGGATCCTGAGAAAAGAGGCTACCTTGGTTGCCTTCACCTCCTGGATCTGCCCGTTGAATCATAGTCACACTCTGGCCCCGGCCCAGAGTTCACTGATTGGGGGACTGGGACTTGGAAAGGGGTCAGGAGACTTGCCCCAGGCAGAGGGCTAGGAAATGTGGAGGTAAGAGCCAAGGGCTTTGCTTAGACTCCAGTAACTTTAGAGCTGGGAGGGCCCTTAGAACACAAAGTGTCAGAGCAGGTGAGGAAGAGAGAAGTGCTTAGAAGAGACAGTGTCACAGCTCAGAGGGACTTCAGAACAGGGAATGTCAGAGCTGGAAGGGGCCTCAGAACAGGGGATGGCAGTGCTGGAAGGGGCCTCAGAACAGGGGATGTCAGGGTTGGGAGGGGCCTTAGAACAGGGAAGGTCAGAGCTGGGAGGGGCCTTAGAACAGGGAAGGTCAAGGCTGGGAGGGGCCTTAGAACAGGGGATGGCAGGATTGGGAGGGGCCTTAGAACAGGGAAGGTTAGAGCTGGGAGGGGCCTTAAAACAGGGGATGTGAGGGCTGGGAGGGGCCTTAGAACAGGGGATGCCAGGGCTGGAAAGGATGATAGGACAGAACATCTGAGCTGGGACTAACTAAAGCACAGGATCTTGGAGTCATGTGGCTGGAAGGGTTCTGAGACCCCCCCCTCCCCAGCCTGATGTTCTCCCTTTTGGAGAGGACCCTAGAAGGGGGGCCATGTAAACCCCAAGCCCCTCTGTGCTCCTCTACTGCTTGTCACGGGATTTACAGTTTTGTGGTAGAGGACAAGAACAGAGATCCTGAGAACTGGAATATGGTGGGCACCTCAGAGGAAGAGGAGCATCCTTGGGGGGAGTGGACAGACATGGAGGAGACCTGGGACCAAGACCCGACTGTGACACTAACTTGCCCCATGACCTTGGGCAAGTCCCTTCCCCTCTCCACATCTGTCTCCTCATCTGTAAAATGGGGCTAAGCAGACTTTCAGCACCTCACTCCCATGGTTACAGGGATGTCCCTCCTAATACCCTTAAAAGTGGGAGCCACGTACCCTTCTGCAGCTCCCACATCTCTGCCTTTTGCTTCACCTGCCAGATGGGATGCGCCCCTCTTCAGGCTGTCAGGAGGCCCTGAGGGGGAACCCAGGCTCCTAATTCTGTGTGCTGTTGCTCTGATCTGAGAAAGGGGAGGCTTCTGGGAGAAGGAAGATGGTGGCCTGAGGCTGATGGCAGATCACATCCCTGGAGTCTGTGTGACAACCCAAAACACAGCGAAGGGGGAGCTGAGGCCGAGCAAACCTGTTTTTCTGGGATTTGGAGTTGAATGATAAATATTAGTGACTGCTTGAAACTTACTTTATTAGGCTTCTGACAGGAAGTGCTTTGAGAAAGTGACAAGAGCCCCAGGAACTTGTGGGGGAAATGACTTAGAGCCCTTGTTCTAGGATTGGCCAGTCTTGAGTCTAGTATCTTAGCTAGCAGGGCCCCCTTTTTACAGAGGATGACTGAGGCTCATGAGGTGACGTGACCAGTCCAGGGTCCCTCCATAGGCATCCTTTCTCCTAGACTGGGTATAGACATACACATGGTGGCAGGCAGAGACCTGGATTCAAATCCTGGCTGCCACTAATTTTGTCATCTCCTTCTCTCTGGACTTTCTTCCCCTCTCCCCCATAAATTATACAGCTTTTAAAAGACTTAACAGTGATCATTTTCAAACAAGCAAACTGTATTATTCAGGCCATGCTGCCCTTCACCCTTCCCTTAGCTCAGAAATAAAAACAAGTGGCCCCCATGGCTTTTCTGTCAAGTTTCTAACCTCAGGTACCAGTGAACGGGGGTGCACCCTCCAAAGCCCTGGGCTTCACTGGGGACTGGCAGCTTCCCTGGGGGGTTCTCTCTATTCTTTTTAAATGGCAGGTGAATCAATCTAGGATTCAGAAGTGGGAGTCACCTTAGTGATTATCTGGTCCAAAGTCCTCATTTGATTGATCCAGTCATCTCATCTGGTTTTGTTTTGTTGGTTTTTTGGGGTGGGGGGGAGGGGAAGGTGCTGGGCAATGAGGATTAAGTGACTTGCCCAGGGTCACACAGCTAGTAAGTGTCAAGTGTCTGAGGTCAGATTTGAACTCAGGTCCTCCTGAATCCAGGGCTGGTGCTTTATACACTGCACCACCTAGCTGCCCCCTATTTTATCTGTTTTAAAGGTTCATCAAAGCCTCCTGTTTTTATAGCACAATGTTGTTGGTGGTGTTGTTCAGTTGGTGTCAGGTATGTTTTTGTGACCTCTTTTGGGTTTTCTTGGTGGAGATACTGGAAGGGTTGGCCATTTCCTTCTCCAGCTCCTTTTCCAGATGAGGAAATGGAGGCAAACAGGGTGAAGTGACTTGCCCAGGGTCTCATAGCTAGGAAGTGTTTCAGGCCAAATTTGAACTCAAGAAGATGAGTCTTCCTGACTCCAGACCCATCGATCTATGGACTGCATATGCACTCTATACCCAGCTGCCCTTACACCACAGTAATTGCTCCGTAAATCCCATACCCATGAAATGCTCTCTTATAACAAAGAAAAACGGGAAAGTAAATCTGTGGGGCAAAACTGTGTCCACTGGTGTCTGTAGCATTCTGCTCCCAAGATGAAAGTCATATCCTTCATTGTCTGTCCGACTCCCTCATTTTGCAGATGAGGAAACTGGGACCCAGAGAAGTCAACTGGTTTCCCCAAGGCTACACAGCTAGTAACTAGCTGTCAGGCACCAAACCCAGGTCTTCCAACCCCAATTACAATGTTCTTCCCAATAAACTGTGTTGTCTTCTTTCTCTCTTTTTTTTTTTTTGTTTGTTTTTGTGGGGCAATGGGGGTTAAGTGACTTGCCCAAGGTCACACAGCTAGTAAGTGTCAAGTGTCTGAGGCCACATTTGAACTCAGGTCCTCCTGACTCCAGGGCCGGTGCTTTATCCACTGCGCCACCTAGCTGCCCCCTGTCTTCTTTCTTGATGTTAGTGCTGTCAATAAAAGGATGAATTATCTGAGGAATGGGACTAATCCTATCTCAGGATTTCTCATTTCCATCTACAATAATTTAACCATCCCCAAAGCCTTCATATATGAGGTTAATAGTGATGAAGAATGATGCTGAGATCGCCTTCTCAGAGACTGGGGCTCTCCAGAGTGAGATTCGCCCCTGATCACACAGTATAGGTGTCCAAGGTGGGATTTGAACCCAGGGCTTCAACCTCTAAGTTCAGTTCTACAGACTTCATATCATGCCACTGCCCATGGAACAGAGCTGGGAGGGACTTAGAACAGGGAATGTCAGAGCTGGGAGGGCCCTTAGAATTTATCTAACCCAACTCTTTTTTACAGAAGAGGAAAAAAGACTAAGGAAAGGGGCTTGCCCAAGGTCATATCAGGGAGTTAGGGGTGGCTAGGTGGTACAGTGGATAGAGCACTGGCCCTGAAGTTGGGAGAACCTGAGTTCAAATCTGACCTCAGATACTTACTAGCTCTGTGATGCTGGGCAAGTCAATTAACCCCAATTGCCTCAAATATCTGGGGCCATCTCCAGTCATCCTGATGTCTATCTTGCCACTGGACCCAGATGGCTCTGGAGGAGAGAGTGAGGCTGGTGACCTTGCACAGCCCTCCCTCACTTCAATCCAGTTCAGTGCAAGTCCCGACATCACCCCGATGTCATACAACAAAACAAGGTTAGGGAGTTAATTGGTAGAAATCAGGGCCAGATTGCTGGTTTCCTCCCCTTCTTCTGGCCTGACCCTGGCTGAGCAGGTAACCATCAGAACAATTGAGATTGGGTGTGACTCATCCAGGGTAGCCCAACCTGATGGGCTGAGAGGTGCTGGGCCACAGTGGAACTGGGAAGATTCTTCACCAGGATTTCTGCTTTCTCAACTCAAGTGTGTGAACTTTTGGGGCTTCCTGTCTCATGAACTTCTATTTTCTTCTGGAAATTAATCAGTGGGTGTGCCTGCTCCCACAGAAAAGGCCAAAGGAAGTCACCTGCTTTGACCATCCCTTTGTTTTCCAGAGTCTGGCCACAGGTCAAGGGGGTAGCCCAGGGTAGGTAGCCCATGGGAAGCCCAAGTCTTGGTTCTGCATCTCCTGTTGACTTGCTGTGTGACTTTAAACTAGGCACTGTCCCTCTCTGTGCCCCAGTTTTTCCCTTAGGTCTTTTTCAGGTGCACTTTGGGGACCCAGGGTTGGATGGTCAGTGGGACATTGGGATTACTTCTTTAATCCTTTTAAAATCAATTGTTTTTTAAAAGACAATTTTAGGGGAAAAAACAGAGAAAAGTTGACTTATTTTCAATTTTACCATGATCTGCTGTTTTGCATGAATCCACTGGTGTCTTCTGCTAGAGTTTGGTCTCTGCTTTTGGATTATGTCCTTTGTGCTCTCATGATATCCAGCCTGGAGGCTCAGAGTCAAGTAGTCCTTTCAGCTTTACACATCTGTCCTCCCACATGAGTCTCAGGATTCTGCCAGGGATTATTATCCTAACTTTGCAGGTGAGCTAACTGAGGCACTGAGAAGTTAAGGGAGGGGGTGGCTAGGTGGTGCAGTGGATAAAGCACTGGCCCTGGAGTCAGGAGGACCTGAATTCAAATGTGGCCTCAGACACTTGACACTTACTAGCTGTGTGACCCTGGGCAAGTCACTTAACCCCCATTGCCCTGCAAAAAAAAAAAAAAAAAGCGAGAGAGAGAAGTTAAGGGATCTGCTTGGTGTCTTGCAGCCAATTACATTCCAGAGCTCAGTCTGAGGTGGAGGACTTCCGGTCCATCATTCTGCGGACTCCTCTCTGAATCGTGCCATTGTCTGACAGGATAATCGATGGTGTCTACCCAGGCTAGGTTTTAGTGATTGTGGCAGAGAAGAAAGAGCCCCAGATTTAGGGTCAAAGGATCTGGGTTCAGATCCCATCTCTGATACTAGCTGTTTGACCTTGGGTAAGCCCTTTGTTTCTTCTCTGGGCCTCAGTGTCCTTAACTGTAAAATGACAGAGTTAATCTAGATCTCTCAGGTGTCTTCCAGGTCTGACATTCTCTCTTGAGGAGGTATGGAGATGTGGACTAGACAGTGGATTTGGAGACAGGAGAGATCTGGGTTTAAATCCTGACTCAGCTCTTTTCTCCCTTTATGATCTTGGTCAAGTCCCCCTCTTCTCTCTGGGCTTCAGTTTTTTCTGATGTAAGATGATGTGTCTCTAAAGCCCCTGCCATCTCCTAACTCCTATGAGCTAAAAATGATGGGGTATTTGGGAGCTACAGCATCTCAGATTGGTTTTCCTGAATTTCTTAGGCTCGATCAGTCAGCATCTGGAGTTGTAAGAGAGAGGGCCCCTGGGCCTTACTAGGAGAGAAAGAAAGTAGACCAAGAATCTCCTGGGTGGGGGAAAGAGAGGAGATCTTGGTGGAAACTGCCCAGTTCTCCATTTTATTTGGCCTCTGTCCATTCTATAGCCCAGTCAAGTACCAAGGGGCAAAAACACAAGGGGTTCTGGAAGGCTTTGTTTGTAGATGTTTTGGAGCTGATCTCTTCTTTGGGGTTTGTATCTTGGGTTCCCCTGTTTCCATAAGAGCTCTTTATTATTGGTATCTTCTTTTTTTGAGGGGGTGTGAGGAATCTTTTTCTTCCACTCTTACCTGAATTGGAACTTTGTGTTAGGGCCAGTTTTGAGCTTTTCTCTCTATAAAGTCAATCAATAAACATGTTATGTGCCAAACACCATCTAGAGAGATGGTGTTTTATAGTACTGATTTGTATTATCTGGAGTCTCTCTGCTGCAGTCTCTGGGTATTGAGTCCAATGGTCTTTTTTTTTTTTTTTTTTTGGTGAGGCAATTGGGGTTAAGTGACTTGCCCAGGGTCACACAGCTAGTAAGTGTTAAGTGTCTGAGGTCAGATTTGAACTCAGGTCCTCCTGAATCCAGGGCTGGTGCTCTATCCACTGCGCCACCTAGCTGCCCCAGAGTCCCATGTTCTTCAAGCACCTCTAGGGCAGCTCAGGCCTAGGACCTATACATTTTCAGTGGGCACTACATGGTCTGATCTTGGCATGGTCTGATTGCTGTCATCCTGGTCTGAGCTTTGCTATCTCTGCACCCCAGGTTGAGTCTAGGCAACACAACTGCAGGTTTGTCCCTGGGTGGAGTGCCAGTAGACAGTAGCTGGTCCCAGCCTCTGTTAACTAACAGTAAGGCTCTTCAGACTGACAGAGGTATAGGTCCACCTGCCTTGAGAATCCCTGTCCTGGTTATCCTGACCTAGCAGGACTGTAGTTAAATCTGAAATTCTGGAGATTCTGCCTCTGGCTCCTCCAATAGACCCTCAGGTTTGTTGCAGGTCAGCATGTGCAGGCTAACACCCTGACCCTGCTCCTTGGCCAGAGTGACAGAGCCCAAGTGGACGTTGGAAGGCCAGCCAGGATACCTGGACAATCTCACTTCTGAGGAGGGGAAGCCTTGGAGCACAGCAAGGTGCCTGGCACGTAGTCGGTGTTCAATAACTGTGTGTTGGCCTTTGAGACTGGGAGAGGAGGGGTGGGTATCTCAGGATGATTCCCTCCATTCCCAGGCTCTGGGTGATATCACTTCAATAATGAAGCATCCAGACCTGCAGTTTCAGGAAGCTGCCTCTGTCAGTGCAGGTGGGCATCTTCTCTGCAGTTGCTTCGAGAGCTGGCTGGCAGGGCAGTGGGGGCTGAGTTACCTGCACCACACACGTTTAGGATTAATAGGTGTTGTTAACATTTTCTTCTGTTTCTGAAGTCTAGACTTCAGCCGACCAGAAATCAAGCCCTGGTCCGTGGCTTTGGCTGGGTCTCTAAGGTGTCGATGCTCACAACTGTTGTGAGAACCATCCCGAGCTGGCTTCAGTCCGGGCCTGCCTACACCACCACTGGTCAGCTGGGCTTGTTGCTGAGGTGGGCTTGGAACTCACTGCGGTCCTCTGATCTGAGATTCAGAGGCTCTGCTTCAATGCAGACAGCCCAAGGTCACCATGAAGGGCCACCTGGGTGGGAAGGGGTCAGGGTGCCCTGGACCCAACTAAGAAAACTATCTGCCTTCCGACTGTTTAGAAGAGATTTTGCCTACAAGCATCAGAGTCCAGTGAATATGGATGATCAGAGCTGGGAGCCACCTTACCAGCAGGATGTTAGAATTGAGAGGGGCTTTGGAGCATTGAATGTTGGACCCAGCAAGGCCTTTAGGGTTCACCTGGGTCCCAAAGGGGTCCAGAGGTCCCCCAGCGGGTTCCTGGCAGAGCCAGGCCCAAGCCACATCCCCTCTCTAGGCCCACAGCATGTGGGTGCCCCAGGATGCTGGCTGGGAGGCAGAGGCCTGCCCTTTTCTCCTTTTAATTCCAGCCTTGGGTAACTGGACCGGCTGAAGGAGCCTGTTACCCACTAGGGGAGGCTGCCTAGCTGGAGTAGGGGCTCCTGTCAGCAGCTGTTACATTTGCATGAACTGTGGGCTGTTGCTCAGTGGCTACGGTAGTTGTAGAAGAAAGGTAAAAATAGATCTCCTGGTGGGTCATTTGTTTTTCCCCTTGGCGAAGGGTGTGGGCGGCCAGCAAGGGTGGGCGTTGAACCAGAGCTTTGGTCCAGGTGTGGATACCACAGACAGTGTCAAAGAACGCCCGTCCACTCCCTTTGCAGGTCAGCACACAAGCATTTATTAGACCCTTCCTGTGTACCTGGCATGGATGCTAAGCCCTGAGGAGACACAGAAAGGTGAGAGCGTGCTCCCTGGCCTTGTGGAGTTCACAGTCTAAGGAGGGAGGCAGCCTGCAAACCACTTTGCTTGTACAAAATGAATACCGAGTCGATGGAAGGGCATCTTAGAGGGAAGGCACCCGCAATGATAAGGACCAGCAAAGGCCTCCTGCAGAAGGTGGGATTCGAGCTAACACTCAAAGGAAGCGGGGGAAGCCAGGAGGCCAAGGTAAGGAGGGAAGGCCTTCCAGGCAGGTGGCACAGCCAGGGCAAACGTTTGGAGTTGGGAGATGGAGAATGGCATGAAAGAAATAACAAGAAGTTGTGGCTAGACCATAAAGTACCTAGTGGGGAGGATGGGAAGAGCTTTAGGTGCTTGGCAGGCGGTTTTATTTGATACCTAAGGAAGCCAGTGAAGCTTATTGAGTAGGGGCGTATGGGTGTGATGTAGTCATTCCTACATTTTAGGAAAATCACTTTGGATTAACTAGAAAGGGGACAGACATGAGCAGAGACCAGCCAGAGGGCTGTTATAACAGTCTGGGCACAAGGCAGTGTGGTCATGCACCAGGGAGGTGGCAGAAGTGTCAGAAGAGAGAAGGGGGTATATGGAAGAGGTGTTGCCAAGACAGCGATGATAGGCCTGATCAAAGTTGGGAGCCTGGATGGTGGCAAAGTCTGCAGAGGTCAAGATGAGGATGGAGAGAAGGCCACTGGATCAGGCACATAAAGGATCACCCGGGACTTTGGAAAGAACAGTTTCCCATGATCACTGAGGTCTGAAGCCAACTGAAAAGGGCTAAAAATCGAGTGAGAGGAATGGAGATGAAGGCACCCAGTCTAGACCACGTTAAAGTCAAGGAGTTTAGCCTAGAAGGGAGGAGAGATGGAGGGTGAGAGCTGGCAGAGACGAGATGACCCAAATGAGGTAGACACGGGCATGCTTGTGGGTGGTGGGGAAGGAGCCAATAGTAGGAAGAGATCGGAGATTAGAGAGAGTGGGTAAAATCTGCTGGTGAAGACAGAATGGGACATGATCAAGGGCGTGTGTAGGCAGGTTGGCCTTGGCTAGGAGAAAGGACCCCTCTTCATGTGAGACCGTGTGAGGGAGGGAGGATGTCCGAGTGATGTGAGATGAGGAGGAGGAAAGAGGAAGGAGCTCTAGGTGAATGGCTTCCATTTTTACTAGCTGAGAAGGTGTGGGGAAGGGATGGCCTAGGAAGCTTGAGAAAAGATGAGGAAGGTTTGGAGGAGCTGCCATGCTGAGGGGAAAGCGTGAAAGGACTGCCTCACCACAGTGCTGGTCCTGTTGAGATTATGTAACATAAACTTGAGAGGACCCACTTGGTACTGTCATTAATTAATTGGGGTTAAGTGACTTGCCCAGGGTCACACAGCTAGTAAGTGTTAAGTGTCTGAGGCCAGATTTGAACTCAGGTCCTCCCGAATCCAGGGCTGGTGCTCTATCCACTGCGTCACCTAGCTGCCCCCTGTCATTAATTTTTCTAGCTCCAGCAGCCCGTGAGCAGGAGAGAAAGCCGTGGGATGGTGGGAATGATCCAGGACTGGGCTTTGACGGGATATTCTTCTACAGAGCAAGGGGACAAGGTGTGAGGACAGTGTCAAATTGATCTGGTGAACTAAAGGGGAGAGATGCTTGGGGAGGAAGTGGAGGGCAGAGCAGGGGTAATGGCTGAGGGGAGCAGAGGAAGGGGTAGAGAGATGAAATCCCAGAATATTGGGGAGGGGGAAGACACAGGGAAACCTGGCAAGACAGAAGGTTGTGGTCAGAGTCCTGGATTGGGGAGGGGGAGTGCTTATGGGTAGTGACAAGATTAAGTGATTTGCCCCGTCTGAAACACTTTTCAAAGGAAGATGTTGGGCTAGATGATGTCAAAGGTCTCTTCTGCCTTTTTCAGTCTATAGCTTCTAACCATTATTTTCTTTCTTTCTTTTGTTCTTTCTTTCTTTTTGGTGGGGCAATGAGGGTTAAGTGACTTGCCCAGGGTCACACAGCTTAACCATTACTTAAAAAAAAACGCAATTTGTTATGAACTTAACTTTGGGCAAGAGCAAAACCAATTAAGCTCAAACATATTAAAATGTGCATGAGCAAATGGCGTCTTTTTCTCTTTTTTATTGTTTGGTACCAAGAAACAAGTGCTGTGAGGGGAAGGGAGCAAGGATATATTTATGAATGAGAGTGCCATAAAGACAAAAGGAATCAAGAAGATGTTTGAAAAGTCAGATTTGTAGACCTGTGGTGTGTGTGTTTGTGCGTGTGTGTATGTGTGTGTAAGAGAGAGAGAGAGAGAGAGAGAGAGAGAGAGAGAGAGAGAGAGAGAGAGAGAGATCGAGATCCCATTGGATCTGTTTCATGCTGTTGGATTCTTATGTCAACCTTGTGAGACAGGAAGTGTACACCTTATGTGTCATTTGAGGAAACTGAGTCTCTTGAGGTAAACTGCTTTGGGCAGGGGTTTCATGGCTGAATTCAGACACTGAGCATACTGTATCTCCTGAGTGGAATGTAAGCTTCATGACTTGGGCTATTTTCTTTCTGTCTTCAGAGCTGACCTTTATCAAGTAATGTCTCGCCTCTGAGTATCAGTTTTCTCATCTATAAAATCAATATTTGCATGCCCCTTGCCTCCCTCCAAGTGCTAGAATCACAAGCATGTAAAGGACCTACTCTGTGCTAGGCATTGGGGATGCAAAGAAAATAGCACCACCCCTTGAGAATGATGTAGGGTGGTTGTGGCAGTGGGAGGGAAGATGGCAAGTCCAGGGCCATTGCAGACCCAACTGGACTGGACCCAGGTGTCAGACTGTTGTCTTCCTTAGTGGACAGCAAGTGCAGGGACAAACGGGATGTCTGGGTGATTATTTGTGCTCGTCTTCATTGTTTTTTCCTGGAAAAACCACTCAGGATTCTTCCTCCACCCTCTGCCTGGCTCCCTGTCCCCCCCACCCCTCCGTTCCCCTCCCCCCTCAAGAGGACAGCAGCTAGGAGTTCAATAACAAACCAGGAGAACAGTCCTGTCGGCAACACCTGCCTTGAAGGGGGTGGTCATTGCAGGATGTGCCTCCCCCTGGCCCTTGGGAGGCTGGGGTATAAATTTTGGCCATCAGCTCCAGGGATCTTCTCAGCTTGTCTATGGGGTCATATACCTAGAGCTGGGAGGGACCTTAGCAGCAATCCAATCCAAAGTGTACCGTCACCCCCATTTTATGAAGAAACTGAGGCCCAGAAAGGTTAAGCCCAGTAAGTGTCTAAGGTGGGATCCAAATCTGGGGCCTCCTGACTCCAAAGCCAGCATTTAATTCCCTGCAGTATTTTCTGTGCACTTCCCAATGCTTTAGCCTTTGTAAAACAAGGGGATTGGATTTGAAATCCTGGGGTCCTTATCTATAACCAGAGGGCCCCCCTTTCTTCTGGGCCTTTGTATTTTCCCTGCAACATCCTACGATGGGGAGGGGTGGGGGGTGGGAGGTCCGTTAGAAAGGGTGAGGCTGAGTGTCCTCATTTACAGATGAGAAGATGGAGGCTGCTGGTAGGAGCCACAGGCAGGATTTGAACTCACCTAGTTAGTGGAAATAACAACAAAAGAGAAAATGTCAGTTCCATTGGGACTCCACTGCTCTCTCCAGGCCTTGGTTTCCTTATCTGTAAAATCCTGAGGACACCCAGCCTCAGCCTCCCTGCCTCCTGAGACTGTCCAGTGGCTCTGGGAACCCAAAGGCCCCAGAGGCATGAGAAAAGGTCCCCAGATAAAGATGGCATCACAGGTGTAATATTAATTAGCATTTATGGTGGGCTTGAAGGTTTTCAAAGACTCACTTTGCATGTTATCTTATTTGATCTCCACAATGACCCTGCAAAGTGCTTTTGTCTTTCCCATTATTCAGATAAGAAAGCTGAGGTTGTATGGTTTGCCCAAGCTCACAGAACTAGCAAGTGTCTGGGACAGGATTTGAACTCAGTACTCCCGGGCTCTGTGGCCCACTCCCAATCTATCAGCCGTGCCTCCTGGTGGTCCCTGGAAGGGACCCTAAAAGCCAGCTAGTCCTAAGTCCCCATTTTACAGAAGAAATGAGGTTCAGAGAAGCCAATAGGCCCATGGGAGGAGTTGAGGGGAGCAAAGATCTGGGTGTGAATTCTGGAGATGCAGCAGCTACCAGGCAGGGATCCCGCCTGCTTCCTCTGGCCAGCCCAGGGGCCTCCTGATCTCCTGCCAAAAGGCAGATTGCACCAGGCCAGCATATCTGCTGCCAGCCCTGGTGGTGGAAGATGCAAATCCCCCTGGTTCAGCCCCCTTGTTTTCCCTTGTAAATTTGGATTTGCTTCTTGAGCAGATGGTAGACTCCCAGTCCTTTGGGTGGCCTGCAGATTTCTGGGTATGAGTCAGGTTGGGAGGTGCAGAAAGTCAGGGCTGGGGCTGCCTGGGGTGGGTGTGGGGGCCCCACCCTCCAGGGCCAATCAAACCAGCCACAAGTGGGTATTAAGGGGCTAAGTTTAACCAAGGACAAGGCGTTGGGGAGCAGGAAGGCACATTGTCCTCTAGATGCACTGCTGCGAGCAGTCTCTTCCCTCTCTTCCTCCTTGTCCTCTCACTCTGCTAGGAACTAGGAAGTGCCTGGAGCTTCCTCTCTAGCTTGCCCATCAGGGTCTGGGAGCAGAATCCAGCATCGTCCTCTTTCTAGGACTAAGGGTGTCCCTTATATTTTCAGGATTGTCTTTTCCTTAGGCAGGTCAGCTTTGCCACATCTATATGTCAGCTACTGAATTAAGAATTTCCCTGCTGGCCTGTCCCCCAGCCAAACTCTGCCTTTACTTCGTGGGCTTCAAGTCTGCTTGTATTCGGTATACCCCAAGGGCACTGCCCCCCTCAGATTTGGGGTGCAAGCAGTGCAGGGTGCAGGCATAGTCTCCCCAGAGTTTCCCCTTCTAAGCATTACCGAATGGATTCTGGTCAGTAAAAACAAGTGGAAAAGGGAAGGCTCAGGAGGTGGCACCTGAGAGGAGCCTTTAGGAAAGACCTGCTGCGAGGCCGCAGCTGGGAGATGGATGTCAGGGTTGGGGAAGGCCCAGCCTGAGAAGGGGGCGGGTGCCATGCCTCAGTTTCTTCATCTGTGACTCAAGGGGTCGGCCTAGGCAGATGGGCTCTGAGATCTCTAGCAGCCTGATTCTGGGCCTGATGTCACACTGATGCCCTCAGGGACTGTCGGGAGGAAGGCTTCATGGCTCCTGGATTCACTCCTCCCCCTCCTGCCCCACCCCCCAGCTCTGCTTTTCAGGTTCATTGTTTTTAGGCCTCCTCCCACCCACCCTCTTGGGCTGTCAGCTGTCACTGCTGCTGCTCTGGGCTACCTGGGCCTCTAGCATCCCCACCTCTACTGGGTTGACTTTTTGCTAATCCTGAGGGGAGACAGTAGGCTGGAGTGGTTAAAGGCCTTGGGCGAGTCTGGGCCTCAGCTTTTTCATCTGTGCAATGGGGATGTGTGGTTATTACTTGTTTGGGGAAAGATAGGGGCTCAGACACTTCGAGCATGATGAGATTTTGACACTTGGCTAAGCTAGCTGTGCGTGTCTGTAGTCTGAAGTCCTTCTAGCCCGGTAGCACCTGTGGCACCTAGCTTGTGGCATTAGACCTGCCCAAAGACTCAGAGGCCAGATAACCAAGATTTAGCCTCCAAAGGCCTTTCTGTCTCAGAATATGTGATTCTGTGATTTTAACAGGCAGGATCCAAACAGGGGACTGGGGTGAGCAAGGTGTGGGAGCTTTCCTGCACACATGTTGGGCTGTCTGTTTTACAGGCTCAGAGAGGCTGGGGGGGGGGGGGGGCCTAGGGGTGGAGAACTGGCCTCTCAGCCAGGAAGGGCTGGGTTCACCTCATCTCTAGTACATGCTTGTTGTGTGGCCCTGGGTAAGTCACTTTGGGGTGGGGGTGATAATTGTATTTCATTAGAATTGGTTCCTTTGCAATCTGATGGTTTTGATCCCATGCATTTAAATACATTCTGAGGCATCCAAGAAGGAGACCCCAAAGTTTCAGCCAAGGGGAGCTGTGACACAAAGGGCTGGGGTGCTGCCCGACACTGGGGAGCACAGCCTCTCCCGGCACCCTTTAGTGCTGGTGCCTTCCCTCTAAGATGATCCCCAATGGGTCCTGTCTCTATTGTGTGGACAGCTTTGAGAGCCAGGAAGGTGGTTTTGCTCTTCCTGCATCTCCAAAGCAAACCACCAGTGCTCAGCACACAGAAGGTGCTTAATAAATGCTCGTTGACTCTGCTGGTTGCTGTGATAGGTGCTTTCTTCCCTGGGAGGTTCCTGTGCCAAGTAAAATCACAGCTGGGTCAGCAATCAGTCAGAAGCTCTCGTCAAACAAACAGGCATAGCTTCCCACAACAGAAACGTCTTCTGTAACCCGCCCTCTCGTGGATTTTAGAGGCAGTGGGGTGTAGTGGAGAGAGCTCGGGTGTGGTGGCGAGGACCCCAGAATCTGACCTCTGGCTCTTCGACTAACCAGCACTGCTCTTCTTGGAGCCTCAGTTTCCTCATCTACCAAATGGGTACAGGCAGAAGGCCCCCCCCCAGACGCCCGCCATAGTCACCAGGTTACGGCCTTGGAACTTTGGTGGGAGCTTGGAGGACACTGAGGTAAAGCCTTTCCTCACTGAGGCCTAGAACTAAGATTCCAACCTTAGGGTCCTTCTACTCCCTTAGACTAATACATAAATAAATAAACATACACATTTCTCTTTCACTTTGCTATTTCCTGATCGTAGACCCATGAGGATGTTCCAGCCCAGACAGACTAGGACAGGTGCAGAGGGTTGGTGGCTGGGTCTTCTAAAGTTTCCCCCAGTCAAGCTCCAAATTTATCCACACTCCAGGGCGGGGCCCCTCCCCTGGCAGCCTGGGCCACCCCGCAGCCTGTGTCTGGGCCTTGGAGGGCCTGCCTCACTAAGGGTGGTTATCAAAGGCCCTTTTGTTTGCCAACCCCTGGCCCTGGCTTTCAGACAGGCTGGGCTGGGCCAGAGGAGAAAGGGGGAGGTGGGGGGTGGGGGTCGGTGCTGGGAGACTCAGATCCCCATGAGCTCATGGGTGACAGTTTCTTTTTTAGCCTGTGGGAGGAAGGTATTAGTCGAACAGGTGTGAGGTAGCATCTGTCAGCTTCCAGGCCTTTGTCCTGGCATCGGGAGCTGAGGGGAGTTTGTTGACACGTCTGGTGCAGGCTGGGGTCTTATTATGCAGGTTCCTTTGCAGCATTCGGTGTGCCTGGGGGGCAGATGTAGGCCTGACCCCTCCCTGTTTTAAGAGCCCCAAAACTGCCACCCTCTGAGAAGAGGCTCCCAGGGGCTTGCTCTCCATGTCCTGACCTACAGGTTTGTGAAGCCAGCCCCTTGAGGTTCCCCCCACTCATGCATCTCTGGTACTTCAGAGAGCTGAGCTGGTGAGGTGGCAGTTGGAGCTACATTTTTATTAGTGTGAGAGGATCTAAAGAGAGGATTGGTGCCCAGTGAGGGGAAGGCAAGACCTGCGATGTCATCGGTGCAGAGAACTACCAGATGAGAAACTCTCTTCAACAATGCAGACCAGCACCTCACCTGTAATTCACAGTCTGCCAAGCCTCAGCCTTCAGAGTAGGGACCTGAGCCCAGGGCTTCTGGGATTCCTCGCCAGCTCTCGATCCACCCCCTGGGCCCGTGCAAAAGCAGGCATTAGAATCTTTGGACTCGGTTTAGAAGTGGGAATTGAGGTCCCAGAGGTCAGCCAGAAAGTCACATGGCTCGTGGGAAGCATCCTGGGGGAGGGGAGAGGAACAGAGCATTGGGGAGGGGGCAGGAGAGGTGGGCTCCAATCCCTGCAGGGGTGACTTGGGGAACAGCCTTAGTCTCCACATCTATACAATGGGGACTCCAATCTTTGAACTCCCTTGCTCCCTAACTGGAGGACTGCTAAGTAAGAGAAGAGGGAGCAGCCCAGGTCCCTTGGGAGGAAGCCCTTGAGCCTTGCTCTTAGTTCTGGAGTCAAACACAACATGACATGACACAAAATGACATGACATGACACAATACAACACGGCATAACACAATAGCCAACAGCCTCTGGGATACTTGAGCCCTGCTCTCCTTCCCCCCAGTCTCCTCTCCAGGCCCTTCACTTTCCCGTATCTGTTCTCCCATACATTAGGGTTCTTCCTGACATGCCCAGAGCCAGAAACTCTAGTCCAGAAATGGTGGGACTAAGGCAGAGGCACCTCCTTCTTCCTGGGTGCCCTGCTCATCTCAGTGCAGCTCAAAGTCGCATGAACTTTCCTGGCTGCTGCATCCCACTGCTGCTGACTCAGTGAGCTTTCTTGCAGTCCACTCAGACCTCCAGCTCTTTTCCAGGAAAGCTGTTATTCAGTCAGGCTTCCCCATCTTGTGCTTGGGAAGCTGAATTTTAAAACTCAAAGGGTAAGGCAGCTAGGTGGCGCAGTGAATAAAGCACCGGCCCTAGATTCAGGAGGACCTGAGTTCAAATCCGGCCTCAGACACTTGACACTTACTAGCTGTGTGACCCTGGGCAAGTCACTTAACTCCCATTGCCCCGCAAAAAAACCCAAACAAACATCACTGGGGGTTCTGCTGGTATCATTCTTTAGGAAAGTAAATGGCAAAGACAATAAAAGTTGATGCTGGAGGGGCCCTGGCTCTTAGAACTATCAGTCTGTCCAATTATTCAGGAAAACATTTTGGAACTTTGTGAGAAAAGTTGCCCAGGGATCCCCTAACTGGCTTTATGCTCTGGAGAGGTCAAGGTCAGAAAGAGCCCATGTGTGTCTAAGTGTACATCAGATCATAGACATGAATCCTATCACAGGAACATGGGAAAGTCACAGCACAGAGGCTAGAAGGAGCTTTAGAGATGATCGAATTAAACATTTTACAAATGAGGAAACTAAGGCACAGGGTTAAGTGACTTGCACAGGGTCATACACAGGAGCAGCGATCTGGAGCTGGAAAGCCTTTAGAGGTCATTGAATCCAACCCCCATTTTACAGATGAAGAAACTGAGGCATAGTAGTTAAGTGACCCACCCAGAGTCACCCAGCAAGTAAGTGTCTGAGGCAGGATTTGAACTCAGGTCTCGTTGACAGTCCAGGGGTCTGCCCAATAATAACAAAAAGCAGTCTGACAACTGGGGAACGGCAGAACAAAAACACGGTACATCAAGGCTATGGACTATTTATTTGTGAGCTATAAGAAATGTGTAAGAGGAAGATGGAGAGCCACTGCAAGGCAGGATGAGTTCAGAGGATGATGTCCACGCGGATCTGGGCACCAGAAGTCAACAGGACTCACGCCCAAGACAATGGGCTGGCCGGGGGCCAAGTGACTGGCTGACGGACGGACGCTAGATCCCATTTCCTTCCTTTCTGTTGGCAAACAGTAAACTATTTACAAAAAGAAAAGAAATTTGTCACCAGGGTCAGGCGACATCAGGAGACGAGACATCTGCCATTAGCAAGTGACTCCTGGTGTGCGCCATGGCTGGTTTGGTGATCAGATATCTCCAACTCAGTCCTTGTGGTTCCGGCTCTCGTGGACCACATGGGGAGGCTTCTGGCGAAAGAGCGGCAGGCAGCCCGAGACAAGCGATGGTCTGAGTCAGAGGCCGTGCTGGCGGCTTTGGGCCATAACATGAGCTGGACTCAGCACGTAGATGCCCTGGCTCTGACGTAGTTTGAACCTGGGAAGTCCCTTCTCTGATCTGTGAAATGGGAAAATCCCATCATTCTATTTGTTTCCAGGAGTCGGTGTGAGAACGTAAACCTTAAAGCGCCCAGGTGTCAAGAACAGCTTCTGGAAGGGTGATACCCCCTCCCCAGCAGGAGCGGGTCCACAGAAGGTACAAGCAGAGAGAATGGGCTTTCCTGTAGAACTAGAAAAGGTTATGCTCACTCTGACCAAGATTTGTATGGTGCCCAGCATACTAACACATAAGTACTGGCTCTTAAAAATAGTGTTGAGTAGCTCAAGTGTTAACAAGTGTTGCTAGCAGGCTGAAGCACCCAGGCAGAAAGCAAAACACAAGTGAAGGCAACTCTATTCCACTTCCAAGATAAGAACGCCTTCAAATCACCTAAAGATTACACTGGAAGCACTGCCTGCACCTTCATTTTTATACCCACCAAGGGTCCCTCTCAACCAATCACATTACAGTTCATTTACATACAGCATTACAGAAACAACCAATCCCAGCATATAGTACCAACCTCCCATGTATGGTAGCTGTAACGACCAATCAGGTTGTACCAGTCCACCAATCAGACTGCCCCGTTAACAACTAATCAGATTGCGACACTAGGTCTTAGCCTTATTCTGGGCAAGAATGACCCCTCCTCACTAGAACAGGGCTGTGTTAACATACACCGGGGTCATGTGGGGGTCACCTCGGGCCCCTTAAGGTAAACCAGCCCAGCTCGGCTCCCACAAAGCCCAGGCTCGGTTCCAGGCTCTGCTCCGACCTAAGTCCCAGGGGCCTTGGCTCCTCAGAGCCTCGTGTGCTGGGAAGCTCGGGCAACCTAGTGCTGGGGCTTGAAACTAGATTCACTTTGTCCCCAGGACTCAAAATCAGCTTTGCAGATGCCACGCCCTGCATTTTGCCCACTATCCTGTATTGCCTCTCAAGGGGCATCCCCCACCTGAAGGAGCTTGCAATCCACAAAGGAGGATGCGGTGTGGAAACAAACACCAGGTTCCTTCCTGTCCACCTCATTTCAGTGGTTGGCAGGGGGAGAGAGCCCTTCCTGCTGGTAGGGTCAAAATGGGGCCAGGAGCAGGACCTTCAGTAGTGTTGAGAAGAGGCAAGAGGCCTGGAAAGCTTGAATGAAATGAATAAACGACAGCATGCTATGTGCCAGGAGTTGTACTAAGTAGGCAAGGAATGCACACTGCCTGCATTAGGAAGGTAGGCTAAGGCCAGGGGCTGGGGGCCTTGAATGTCACACTGCCTGTCACGTGGAGAAGCCATTGGGGCCTGTTCTGCTTGGCCCAGAGGAAAGACCAGGAGCATTGAGTGGAAGCTGCAGAGAGCTCTAAGGAAAAGCTTCAGGGGGCAGCTAGGTGGTGCAGTGGATAGAGCACTAGCCCTGGATTCAGAAGGACCTAAGTTCAGATCCAGCTGCAGAGACTTGACACTTACTAGCTGTGTGACCCTGGGCAAGTCACTTAACCCCAATTGCCTCACACACACACAAAAAATGCTACTTTACAGAGGAAAAGCTTCCAGAAAGTGAAGAGCTGTCCCAGCGTGGAAGGAGGGGGAGCCCTCTTGATGCAGGTCTCCAAGTGGAGGCCAGATGACCACTGCTCAGGGGTGTTCTGGGGGAGGGGGGGATGCCTGGTCAGGTCGAGGTGGAACAAGATTTGGTTCTGGGATGTTCTGGTCTCTGCTGGCCTCCCAAGTTGTAATCAGTCCCAAGAAATGCTTATTGAATTGACTTGACACATGATTGGATGGGGTGGGGAGGAGGGAGGGAAGAGCCAGTGGCCTCAGTCTTTCCCACCTTTCTACACATGGCGCTGCCATCCTCTTCCACACTCTCATTGCTCTCACTGTGTCCTAGCTGACCTCTCTGCTTCCAGATGCTCCCCAATCCATCCCAGCTGCCCGGCGACCCCCCCAAGACACAGATCAGACCATGTCTGAACCCTCAGTAGCTCTTCATGTCTCATAGGATAAACTCCAATCTCCCCAGCTGGACTCTGTAAACACTCACCACAATCTGGCTCCCGCCGACCCTGAGTGTCCTTCCTTCACACAACATCCCAGACAAGCCAGACACTAGCTGTTCTCTCATTTCAGCTGGTCACCTGCAGCCTCTGGGTCTTACTGCAGATTCTCCCCATGGTCTCCTTTTCTCTCCTTGGTGAAATTCTCCTTTTCTTCTGTGCCCAGTTCAGACCCCCTGCTTCCTCCTCCCAAACTCCCCAGGTTCCTCCAGCTGGAAACAATCCCTCCTTTTGACCTAGACCTTCAGTTTTCCCAGAGCCTTTTGTCTGGACCGCCTTTGCCCCACCAGCTCTTTTTCCTACCATTTTTCTTTTCATATATCTCTCCAGTTGATTGTAAGCTTCATGAGGGCAGGCACTGAAAGTTTTCATCTTTGTGTCACTAGCACAGAGAACAGGGCTTTGAGTCCAGGAGGCGCTCAAATGCTTGTGGCGCACATCTGAATTGGCCTGAATTGAATGGCAACTGCTGGCGGAGATCCTGAGCTGGTGTGGAGGGAATACATGTCATGTGCTTTTCTCTCCTAGAGAAGAAATGACTCAGGCAAGAGCCCTCTCGAGACGTTGGGTTCTTCCCAGTTACGGCCAGGCAGTGATGGCTGCCACGGCACCTGAGACGGATGCTCATCTTGGACCACTGGCTTCAAGGCTTCCTGGCACCACTGCACAAACAGAGTTCAATACCAGGTACTCCCCCTGCACAGTCTCCTGTCTATCCCTGGCCTGCTGCATTTTTCTTCTTTTTCTTTTTGTTTGTTTTTTGCAGGGCAATGAGGGGTTAAGTAACTTGCCCAAGGTCACACAGCTAGTTAAGTGTCAAGTGTCTGAGGCTGGATTTGAACTCAGGTCCTCCTGAATCCAAGGCCAGTGCTTTATCCACTGCACCACCTAGCTGCCCCTCCCTTCTTTTTCTTTAAAAAACTCTTCTTCCCTATCATCATCTTAGTAAGGCATTTCCATGCGATTTCATTGGTTGTGACTCCTCCTGCCTCTGCCTCATCTGACAGCTTTTCCTGAGCTTTAGTGGCTGAAAAAATGTGTCTGCTGGCAGCTGGCCCCCTGGGATGACCCTTTTCACACTTATTTAGGCTGGTCCCCAGGCAACAGGCAAATAGAGCATCTCAGGCCCATTCTCATCATCTCCCAAGCTACAGTTTGGGCTTTGTTAGGACAGCCTTGGAGAAGCCAGAATGACCTTATCAATCAGTCAGTCAGTCAACAAATATTAATCACCTCCTCTCTGCTAAACAGTGGCCAAAGAAAAAAAAATCCCCCAGCAAATTCCTGCTCTCTGGTAACTCACATTCTAAGTCAGAATCTCTCAATCACAAGTTCAACAAATACCATCTATCAAGTAAACAAATATAGAGAGAAACAGAATCTCAAAGGAGATCAGGCTAGAGATTTTCCATTTTGATAAAAAGTGCAGATACACACTTTAAGAAACCAAAGCCAAAGGGCAGCTAGATGGTGCAGTGGATAGAGCACTGGCCCTGGAGTCAGGAGTACCTGAGTTCAAATCCGGCCTCAGACACTTAACATTTACTAGCTGTGTGACCCTGGGCAAGTCACTTAACCCCAGTTGCCTCACTAAAAAAACCCAACAAAAACCCCAAAGCCAATAGCAGCTCTCTTACATTCTCCAAGGATCTTTGTTCTATCCATGTACTTTGAAAGGTTCTCGTGTCCAGGGTTTTCATTCTTGAGAGCACCCCCCGCCCCATTCCTGACTTGGCTTCCCCTGTAGAACTTTAGTCCAAGGTTATCTCACCTTTCCTTTCTCTGAACCATTTGAAATCTGCCACCAAAATTCTAGCATTTCCTCCTTTGTGAAATGAGGGTACTGGATCAGATGACCCAAGGCTCTTGTGACTCGATGGTCTAAATTCTAGCTTGAACCCAGGTCCAGTGGGCAGGAGCATAGCAACATATGGTTTAATTTTTGTAAAGCCATTTTTCTCAATGACCCCCCCCCCAGTGAAAATAAAAATAAAACTCATAATAGGCATAGTCGAGCAAAGCAGATCCCTCCCTTGGCCATGTCCAAAGCTCAGGTGGCAGAGGTCACTGGGTCCAATGCTCTCATTTTACAAACGAGGAAGCTAAGCTTCACTGACTTTTCTCCAGAGATTCAGTCTGGGCGTGGAGATACCAGGAGACCCGCTCTGCCTGATCCTGGGGAATTCCAGAGAAGGCCAGAGTGGTTGTGATGACAAAGGGCCTTCACCTACATTATCTCACCTGACCCTCGCGATGACTGCATGGGGAGTGGGGTGGGGCACTTGTCCTTATTTCCCAGCCAAGGAAGCTCTTTTGGAGAGGTGACTACACTGGCTCTGGAGGAAGAGGGTAGCAGGTGGGAGGAAGGGTGGATGGGGAAGCTCTGGGTCCCCACCTCCCAGCCATTCTGGGCCTCCTCCCATTGTCCCACCAGGCCAGGGGGGCAGGGCGGAGGCCCGGAGGGCAGGAAGTAGGTCAGGCAGGCTCTGAAAGGTCTGCGTTTTGGGGCTGGGCTGGAGAGGCTGCATGAGGGGCTGCCTGTGACTCAGATTTGGGTAGGGGGTGACTCTGCTGCTTATTTTA
Source organism: Dromiciops gliroides (assembly GCF_019393635.1). Taxonomy (NCBI): domain Eukaryota; kingdom Metazoa; phylum Chordata; class Mammalia; order Microbiotheria; family Microbiotheriidae; genus Dromiciops; species Dromiciops gliroides. Next base: position 294,105,825 of record NC_057865.1, read on the forward strand.
AGTAAAGCCTGGGAATTCCAAATTGAATCATTTGAATGGAATGTGAGACTGTCCAGAAAACCATCATGAAGATTTTTATCCACAGCAGGGGGAAGAGAAGCTGGTCCAACCACTAAGGTCATTTTCTGTGGGTGCAAGGCTGGGGAGGAAGAATCCACTTTAAAGAACTGTGGTGGGGGGAGGGCAGCTAGGTGGCACAGTGGAGAAAGCACCAGCCCTGGATTCAGGAGGACCTGAGTTGAAATACGGCTTCAGACACCTGACTTTACTAGTTGTGTGACCCTGGGCAAGCCACTTAACCCTCATTGCCCTCAAAAACCAAACAAACAAAAACAAAAAAAAACCTTTGGTGGTGGCGAAGGGGCTTCCGTTTGTTTATGGTCAACTCTCAGTGACCAAGGCTGGCTCGGCCTCTTACTCCCCTAGCCCAGGCTTCTTTCCCTCTGGCTCTGGCGGGGTTATGATCATCTCTCCATGGTACAGTGGACAGAGCACTGGATTTGGAGTCAAGTTTGGCCTCCTAGCAGGTCCAACTGCCTCATTTTACAGATGAGGAAACTGAGGTGAGAGAGGGTGAGGGACTCACCCAGGCTCACACGGCTGGTGAGTAGCAGAGCAGGGGTCCAAACCTGAGTCTCCTGCCTCCAGTGCTGGTGGAAGGAAGGGCCCTTCACTGCTCTGTGTGACCTTCGATGAGTCATGACCTCTGAGCATCAGAGAGAGCTGAACTAGACCAGGGGATCTTAACCGCTTTCTGGTGGACTCTCCTTTTTAGAATAACGTGTTTAAATGAACAAAGCAAAATGCATAGGATTGCAAAGGAAACCGCTTTTAATGAAAGGAAGTTACCAAAATAATTAAAAACCCCAAACCAGCCAAGTTCACTGCCCCAGAAGAGATGGGGATTTTGGCCTTGCGACCCCATGAAATACAACTGACTTTTAATCCTGGGCTGAGCAGCAGCCAGGGAAGGGTGGCCCTAGCCCAGCCCACCCCCACCACTCTAGGGGTTGCTGACTGACAGCTGACTACTTGTTGGCCAAACCAAATCTGATTTCAATGCTAAGTCTGGTTTTCCCTCTTCCTGCCGCCTCTGTGCCCTCCTGGCAGTGCGGCTATTCAGGTTGGCCATCAGCTGGCTGTCATCGGGGACGAATTCAACAGTATGTACTGCGGGAAGACCCAGGACACAGCATCCCATGTGGCCCCGGCACCTGTGTGGAGGTAACCCAGAGTGACTGTCTGTGCTTCCAGCGTGATGCACACCTTCCTTCCTGCCATGTCCTCACCTTCTCTCCCCTGGAGAGATCTGTAAAGCGCTTTGCACAATGCCTGGCACATGGTAAGCGCTTACATAAGTGCTTGCTCCTTCTCCTTCCTTCTCTGCTCAGCTGACAGAGGGTCCTTGTCCCTAAATGGGCAGTGGACAAAGAGAAGATGAGGCTCATCTGTTCTTGATAGACCTATAGATAATTCTTTAAGGTACAAATACTATCACGAAAGCCTGTGAGGGGAGTACAGGTATGATTGTCTCCATTTACAGATGAGGAAACTGAGGCTCTGTCACAGAGAGGAGGGAGTTGCCCAGGGTTCTATAGCTAACAAGCAGAGAGGCAGGTCTTTCCTTACTCGAGTCTGGCAATCTTGCCACTACACCACAATGACTGGTTTTGGCGACTGCCCAGGTAGAGAAAGAATGTTCTCAGAAGGAGGCAACTTCCCATCTTCCACTTCATTGGGTGGTTCTGAGACCCAAAGAATAAGCTTCCCACTGCAGGAAGGAGCCTGAGAGGTTATCTAGTGCAACGTGATCCTGGACGTGAAACCTCTCTGCAACATTGCCCTCAAGTGATCATCCATAATCTGCTTGAATACCTCTGGTAATGGGAATAGCACTACTTGTCCAGGACGTTCATTCCAATGTTGGATAGCTTCTTCCTTATCTGAAGCCAAAATCTGTGACTTCTTCCTGTCCCTCCTAGTACTCGGTCTGCTCTTCAGGGCTAAACAGCTTCCATGTCCCCTGCTCCTCAGTATTCCCTTGTCCAAGTTGCACGTCCTTAATTCTTTCAGCCAGTTGTCATGCAGTACTATCTCCTGTTCCTTCCCTTTCCCCTTCTCCACTTTGGTCCTTGCTCTGGAGGTGGCCTCAGCAGGACACATTTCCCTTCCTCCCACTTGGTTTCCTGCTCTCAGGACGAGCCAAGAAGCTTTCAAAGTCTGACCATCTATGAGAAGCAGGAACAGTGTCATTTTCTCTAGGTATCAGCAAAGGCTCCCTGGAGGAGGTGACATCTGACTGGGCCTTGAAGAGCACAAGAGCGTACCCACTGGGGCGGGGAGGTGGAGGGAAGGCTCTTAGATCTGAGGCTTTTCCAGACTGAGACAAAAGCAAGAACTGGCAATCTTGCTATGGATGACAAAACTGCAGACCAAGGGATTGTGGGAGGAGAAAGCCTCCCTTTGCTTCAATTGAATGATATTTACCAAAAGCCCAGAGACCCAGGATAGGGAGTGAAGAGGCCCCACACATGGTCAGACCACAGCAGATGATGCAAATACCCCTTACGTGTCCAGTGTAGCTATAATAGGAGGGGAGGCTCCTCGGGTGATCAGGTTAAGGCTTCCTGGAGCAGGGGGCATTTAACATTCCCTGGCAAGGGCAGAGTGGGGAAGGAGGCTCATGGCAGATTGGGCTGGGGGTGCCCGCCAGCCAAAAGAAATCGGCCTCTCCCTTGTAAAGCATCCCCCCCAATCAGTGGGACATATGCTTCCACTGGGGCATGGGGATGGGGCATATACGCCCTCCTCCTCTGTGATCAAGGCTTGTTGGGCAGGTAGGGGCAGTTCAGTCCAAGGCCCTCAACCCTTGCTGGCTCCAGCAGAGTGCAGAACCTTAGGCCTGGTGTCATTCCTGTACCACTGTGGTCAGAGGCATGAGAAGAAGGTACCCGGGTGTTCAGCTGGAGCTTCAGGGCACATCACCCATGTCTTGCTGAGATACAAAGGATCATCACACAGGGCTAGACTTGGTTCACTTGGCGCCACAGGACAAAACCTTTTAGTGCTAATGGGAGAGGGGAGAATACAGGGAGAAATGTTTGTGCTCAGTATAAGGGAAGAATGCCCTCTTGTGGAAGGGGAAGCTTACAGATGGTAATGAGTTCCCCCAACTCTTGAGTGCAGCTTTTAGCTTTAATAGCTCGGGGATACTTTGTATTATCATAATGTATTGGTTTTGAACGTGCACCCTCAGTTTCTTCATCTGTGCAATGGGTAGAATGATACTTGAAGTCCTTCTGGAGGGGGACAAGAAATGGGACGTTGGGTTTGGAGTCCGAAGACGTAGGTTCAAACTCCAGTTCTGCTTTTTCCTGCCTGTGTTGCCTTGGGAGAGTCATTTCTCCTCTGGGTCTCGGATTCCTCATCTGTAAAAGTACAGTGATCATGGCTAGCATTCGCAAGGCATTTTTACACTTTCTGCAAAGCGCTTTACACATTATCTCATTTGATCCTTGAAACAACCTTGAGGCAGGCGCTTTACAAATGAAGAAACTGAGGTTGAAAGAATCACACAGTGTCTATGGCAGGATTTGAACTGAGGTCTTCTCAAGTCCAAGTCCACTGGGCCATACGGTAATCACATTACAATACTCCTGCGGTGACTTTTCAGCTCTAAACCTACACTAATTAAAACCAACATAACTAGGGGGCGGCTAGGTGGCGCAGTGGACAAAGCACTGGCCCTGGATTCAGGAGTACCTGAGTTCAAATCCGGCCTCAGACACTTGACACTTACTAGCTGTGTGATCCTGGGCAAGTCACTTAACCCCCATTGCCCGGCAAAAAAAACCCAAACAAAAAAAACCCAACGTAACTAAAATATATTAGGATAATTGCAGCATCAATGTCCAATGGATAAAAACACAATTGCTATATTGCATTGCTGTATTCTTCCATCCAGTTACCAGTGTTAAGTTGCCCATTTTTATGTCGAGCTCCCTCCCTCCCTCTGCCCCTAGTGTCCTGTGGCTGCCCACGAGGCCACTTGCTCTCCCCTGATGCTTGTAGATGACAATATGGAGATCAAGGGGACCTTCCATGGGCAGCATCTGCTCCGACCCCCAGGAACAATTCTCTGTCTCGCTTGCTTTACAGCCCGACTTCCAGTTTTGTCCAGACAGGTGCCCTGGGTATTTTTAGAAATTTTGTGAAATGTTTTACTGAGCCGGTGGACAGCAGCTGGATGCAGAGGCTCCTGGCCTGTGGAAACTGGGTGAGTCTGGCAGGGGCTGCCTCTGTGTAGTGAAAGGCTCCTCTGAAGTCCCCGGGGTGCTCCAGATACTGAAAAAGGGAAATCTGCCCAAGGGGCTGTGGCATTAGAGGGAAGAAAAGCCTCTAGGCTTGGCTCTGAATCCCACCTCTCATACTCACACAGCTGTGTGGCCTTGGGCAAGTCACTTGCCCCTTGGGGGCCTCAGTTTCCCCACCTGTAAAAGGGGGAGAGTGAGCCTCACAGGGTTGCTGGGAGGATTGAATGAGAAAATAAAGCCCCAGGGAGCCTTTCTCCCTAGAGAAGGCTAAAGAGTCATCACAGGGCCTGAGTCCCATCACGGGATTTAGAGCCGGAAGGAACTTTCCTAATCAAGTCCAACCCTATCATATGACATGTGGGGAAACTGAGGGACTGAGCAGCCAGTGACTCACCTGATGAGACTGGAGAGTGAGCATCAGAGCCTAGGTCCTCTCCTCCTGGAACCTGGTCCAGGGCCTTTCACTCCCTACTCTGACTTTTGTGTCCAATTCTCCAAAAAGAATCAAGAGGGGGGCAGCTAGATGGTGCAGTGGATAGAGCACTGGCCCTGGAGTCAGGAGTACCTGAGTTCGGATCCAGCCTCAGACACTTAACACTTACTGGCTGTGTGACCCTGGGCAAGTCACTTAACCCCAATTGCCTAACCAAAAAACAAAAAACAAAACAAAAAGAATCAAGAGGCATCATGGTGGTCTGAATTCAAATCCAACCTCAGGCACCGACTAGCTCTTGGACCCTGAAGAAATCACATCACCTCTTCCTGCCTCATTGTCCTCAATTGTAAGATGGGGATACTGATCGTACCAACCTCTCAGGGTTGTTGTGAGGACAAGTAAGATATTTGTAAAATGTCTTCTGGATGAAGAGATGGAAGCCCAGTGCTAAGTACTGGGGATACAAAGGAAGGCAAAAGCCCAGCCCGAGCTCTTAAGGAGCTTCTGGATGGGTTTCCATCCCAGGAGCTCTTCAGGCAGATGCTGGGCATGTTGTAGAGGCAATTATTGTTAAGGGCCGTGTTCGATGATGGACAAGATGGTTGGCTTCTGACCTTGCGACAAGGGCAGCCACCTGGCCGACACTAACACGGTGCTCCCCTTCTTTGTCACAGGTCCCTGTGCTACCAGCCAGCACTGTGTGCCGGAAGATGATCCCAGCAGCCCTGCTTCTAATCCTCTTTGGACTGGTGGTCAATTATGGGTTGCCAAAGTGATGCAGGGAACGAAGAGAGAAGGTGGCCACTGCGGGTCTCTGGCCCACCCTCTGGTCTGCCACCCTGGAGGTGGAAATCTGCCTGGTTAGCTTAGAGTTTTGTTTTTTAAAATTTTAAATAATGGTTTGCGATGAAACCCTTGATACTATGCAAACCTTGAGATAGTGCTGGGACGCTGCCAAGGTTTCATATGGGTTTGTTGTTCATATTTTTAAAAGAGAAGTGATTTAAATAATATTCGGTTGTTGCTGGATAACATCCGTCCAGGGAATCAGAAACTCTGGCTTTGTTTTTCTTAAGAACCATCCCAGTAAAAGGTGCTTTCATTCCCAGGAACGGGCATCTCAGGTATTGGGTCTGCTGGCACAAGTGGGACAGGAAGGAATGCTGGTCATCCTTTAACACTGAGACGCCCACTGCAAAAATTAAAAAAAAAAAAATCTTCTGGCAAAGATTTTTTTGAGGGGCTGAATAAACGAATAAATAATGAGAAATACTAAGGTGGCTTCTGGTGTCTCTCTGAGGTGTTTCTGTGCCATGGATTGCCTGAGCTGGCCAGATGTGGTACATTGTATGCTGCATACGTAGGAAGGTGGGTCAGAACCAGAAAGTAATAGGGCCCAGGGAAGGGAAAGGATTTGGAAGCACAAAGCAGAGAGCGATAAAAGAGTCGAGTCCCCCGATCCCCTCATTTTACAGACAAAAGGGAAAGAAGGTCCAGTTAGCCATAAATACCTAGCAGTGCCGGGGACTGAACCCCAATCCTTGGACCCTCAATCCAGGGATCTTTCCACTCCACATATTCTCAGGTGCATCCCAGCAATGTGGATCCCAGCAAAGGGACAAGTCTAGTACAAATCACTCATTTTACAGATGAAGAAACTGAGGCTACAGGAAAAGGGACCCAAGGCTGCCTGAGGCAATGGCAGAGTCAGGATGAGGGCCTGGGTGATGATGGATCTAGATCCCAGACATTAAGGGTTTTCAGAGATCAGAGGTTCTTAACTTGGGGTCTGCGAACTGAAGAAAAATACATTTTGATAACCATCTCAGTATAATTAGCTTCCTTTGTCATCTCGAGTGTTCTGTTTTGGGCCCTGGGCTTTGCAAGAGGGTCCAGGACCCGGAACAGCAGAGAAGCCTTGCTTGAGATGTAGCATGGGCTGGGGGACAGCTCTGAACCCAGAGGCAGCAAGGCCTGAGCCTGAGTCCCAGCACTTGCCCTGCAGCAGCCCAACCCACGGCCGCCCAGCCCAGGCCCAGCTACAGCCATCAAGGGTTTGCCGTCTGCTGTATCGGGTGGGCATCTTCCGCCTGGCCACTTCCCCCCACCCAATTCTTCCCTCTGGGGCCAAGCAGAACAAGTCTTGCTCCTGCTGTGTGTGACAAGCCAAATGACCCCCAGTCATTTAATCACAGAAGCCAAGAGCAAGGCAGGGAGGCTGAGGCCAATGTAGAAATGTTATGGCCACACAGTGGTGATCACTAATACCTCTTACTCATCTGCATTGGGGAAGCCCTTCTGGCGTATCATCTCATTTGATGAGGGACACAGTGCAATGTCGGGCCCATTTCACAGATGAGAACAGCGAGGCTCACCAAAATGGCTTTCCCAAAGCCACACAAGTCTCAGGGCTGAAAGGGGCCTTCGAGGTTGTGCAACAAAGTCCATGGCAGAATCCAGGTCTTGGGACAGGTGTTCAAACCCTGCTTCAGGGACCAGCCGAGTCATCTGTAAAAAGGGAATGACCATTCCTGTCCCAAAGGGCTGTGGCAAAGATTCACGAAGTGCAATAGGAAAGCCCGTTACTACTGTGACTGGGATGGAGCCTCAGGCTCCTCCCCGGATTGTCACCTAGACTCCTAGAAGCGAGTCAATCTCCTTCCTGGACCTCAGTGTTCTCATCTACAAAATGGGTGCACTGGGCTCAATGACCTCTAACAGCAAGACTTCCTGCTCTATGTCCCAGCTTCCCTTCTAGGAGTGGCCTGGTCTGGCTCAGCCTCCTGCCCACCTGGGACTCAGGGGATGGGCTGCCCCCTAAGACAGACGTGTTGAAGGCAGCACGCCTCCTTCATAGCCTGCAGAACTGCCCCTTTGGGGGGGAGGAGGAGAGGGCAGCCCAGGGCCCGCTGGAGCATCACTCACCGATCCACCGACTGCAGAGGGAGTGGGTCAAGGTGTGGGATGAGTCTGGAATCAACTGATGAGTATTTATTAAGCGCCTACTGTGTACTGGGCTAAGTGCTGGGGATACAGAGAGAGAGGCAAAGGCAGTCCCTGCTGAGAATAAAGACAGGCACACACAAAGCTGTTGAAAATGCACTGAGAGAGACTAGGGCCCGACGACGGCAATGAATGGGGAGCCACAGAGGGCTTTCAAACAGCAGCGTGATGGGGTGCAGATTTCGGGAGAATGGCGGTCAGGTGTGTCCTCCCACAACACAAGGGCTGCCTCGGAGGCGGCAGAGGCCAGGCTGGGGCATAGGGGATTTGGGGATCGGCCAAGCACCTCTGGGGAGGCTGCAGGGACTCTCATCTCACGTTTGTGTCACTGCCTTGGGAGACGACCGTCTGGGACCCACACCTAATGCTGGGGTCAGAATCCCGGTTGACTCTCTCCTCCAGACACCAAATCTTTCCAAAGGACGCTTGAAACGAGACAGGCAGCCGAGAAGACAGGATCTGACAGTGCTCAGAATGCACCTTCTATTTTTACCTGCCTGTGGGGCTGCCCAGAATATTGAGAGCGGCCCTGGGAGGGCAGGGAGCTCCCTCTGATACGCGGCTGGGGAGGCCCCAGCCCTATTGAAGTGCCAGCGGCCTGGCCCTGGACCCCCAAACCCGCCGGTGACAGAGTGGCCTCGGCTAGACGTCTGAGGTCTCCTCCCCCTCCTCCTCCTGCATCACATCCACGTGGCTGTAGGTCTTCCAGGCCTTGAGGTTACAACTCTTTAGGATGGTCCCCAGCTGCTTCCCGGGCCCCACTTCAAACGTCTGCGGGAAGTCCGTCCCCTTCCTCCGCTCGTAAATGGCGTGCATAGTCTGCTCCCACTTCACGGGGGACACGACCTGCTTCACCAGCAGCTGCTGGATGTGCTTGGCATGCATGTACTTATTGCCGTCCACATTGGAATGGACGGAAACCAAAGGCTTCTTCAAGTCCATCTTCTTTAAGACCTGGGCCAATGGCTCTAGAGCGGGCTCCATGAGGCGCGTGTGGAACCCCCCACTGACCGGCAGCATTCTGGTCCTCCGGAAGTGGTACCTGGAAGAATTCTTCTGTAGGAACTGCAGGGCCTGGGATAGAATAAACAAAGGTGTCGGGGCCAGCAGTGGCACATTTGCAGTCTGACCCAGAGAACAGGGCCCATGGGGCCCACGCTGAGAATCTCATTCTGGCCATAGGCCTGGGAGGGAAGGGTAGGGGTGACTGACCTCATGTGACTGCAGACATAACCCAGGGCCAGGGCCGGTGTCCTCGGGTGGGATGGTAGAAAGAGCCAGAGGCAAACCCCAGGCCAAAATGGCCTCTGTCAATCAGCCGGTCAATAAGCAGGCTGGTCTCTGAGGACCTTTGAGCTCCGAAGTGAAGATATCGGCTCAATCACTAGGTCCCCTCCTGCCACGTGAACCATGGCCTCCTGCTGGGTCTATACGCCCCCCCTGCTCTTCCACCCAGGCACAGCCATCACCTTTTATAAACTCACTGCACTGAACATTTAAGAGCCTGGGGCATATTCCCAAAGAATGGGCCCAGCCATGGAAAAGTGGGGAGGATGGATCAGGGGGCCCAGCCGTGGAAAAGTGGGGAAGATGGATCAGGCATCTCTTAAAATGATCACATGATCTATGGGAGATTGTCCTGGGTAGGGAGACAAAGCACAGAGTGCTCCCTGGAAATGTAAGAAGGAAAATGGGGATCAGGGAGGACTTCCAGGAGGAGGTGACCTCTGAACCAAGCACTAAAGAAAAACATTTCAGCAGGTCAAGAGGTGGGGGCAGTGCACTCCAGGCATGGAGGATGGCCTGTGCAAATGCAGAAAGAGTTGAATCAGTTGGGTCAGACCACAGGAAGCAAAGCTCAGGGGAAGTAAATGTGTGATGTACACTGAGCCTCCAAGGGAAAAACCAGGCTCTTCCTCAAAAACAACTTCAGCCCAGCCTTCTAACAAGAAAGGAGAGAGCAACTGACCAACAAGAAGGGCGATGGCCAGCACATGACCAGAGGAGCTGCAGGAGAGGAAACAGGCACCACTCATGCATTGTTGGTGGAGCTGCACATGGAACAAAATAAGATGCAGACTAAAACATCCACAAGAGTGCCTTTTGGGAGTACTGGGGCACTGGAAATGAACTGGGTGCCCATCAATCAAGGGATAGCTGACCAAGCTTTTTTGTGGCATCTGGATGCAATGGGGCAGGAATTCAAGGGCTATAGGGAGACCTGTGTGAGGTGATACTTAGCCACAAATGTGAGCAGCTGGCTTCAGATTGACAGGAATGACCAGTCTTGGTCGAGGAGACAACCCTCCCTGTCAAGGATGGAGGCTGGACTTGGCACCCAAGACCCCTCCCTGTTCTGGCCCTGGGGACTCTGGGTCAGTCAAGGACATAACCCACGCCCTCCTTTCAGCAGAGAGGTGAAAGAGGTGAAAGAGGGTCTGAGGGTCTGGAGGGTCAGCTTGGCCCCTAGGTCTCCAAGTATGCTTCACCATGGATCCTTGTTACACAGAAGGGGGGTGGGATGGGGGGCTGTGGAGAGTATTCTGAAGAGCCTGGGATTCTTTTAAAAAGGCAATACATTTTTTGGGGGGGGGTGAGGCAATTGGGGTTAAGTGACTTGCCCAGGGTCACACAGCTAGTAAGTGTTACGTGTCTGAGGCTGGATCTGAACTCAGGTCCTCCTGAATCCAGGGCCGGTGCTCTATCCACTGCGCCATCTAGCTGCCTCAAAGGCAATACATTTTTAAGCAGAAAAGAAAGGTTAACACAGCTTTCACCTCCCCCTCCAAGGAGCCCTGGGACCCAGGGATACTGGCTGCTCATTAGCATCAGCAAAGTGACAGAGGGAAAGAATCCCATGTTCTGGAATTGGGGGCACCTGTGGCCTCAAGCGAATTCTACAATCTCTGGGAACCATGGCTCTCCCACCTGCAGAGGAAGGAGCCGAGGACCCCTAGGTCCTTGGATGCCAGATGCCTGGGGGAGGGGAGGGGGCATCTTGCCCACAGGACAGCCCCTCTGGAAGCTTCGGTCTGACAACGGCCAAGTCGGAGCGGGCAAGGTCAGATTTGTGCCTCTTCAAATCCAAGCTCCTCGTTTAGAAATGAGGCCCAAGGGGCAGCAGTGGCCTGAGACCGCACAGCTGGCCAGTGGAAGGGCCGGGTCTAGAGGGATCCCGAACATGGAGGTGGACGAGGGCATGTGCGCTGCTCCCCAAGCTACTGGGCACGAGATGGAGAGAGCCGAGGACCAGGAGCTGGCCACTGGCCAAGCCCTGCCTTGGCCGCTCAGTGGTTGGGGGGCTTGTCACTGCTCTCAGCCACGGTGTCCCCCTCTGGAAAACCTGGAGAATAAAGCCTGCGCTGCCTGCTTCCTCCACCAAGACCTTCTCTAGACTTTCCAAGGCCCTGCCTGCTGACCATGATTCCCTCCTAGGCTGGGAAGAGTCAAGGATGGGCCTGGCCCAGTCTCAGGGTTGGCCACTGGGGGAGATTCGTATTCAAAGGGGGACTGCAAGATGCCCTGGTGGAGGGTGTCCCTACCCAGGCTCCTGGAGACACTGAGTCAGTCCCTCCCTCCCAGGGCTGTCGGGAGATCCCCAGGAGCTCTCTTGGAAAGTAGCGTCTGGTGTCTTCTGGCCTCTGCCGGGCCAATCCTGGGGAGAGCTACTGCTGTGACCACCTTCAATTCCCCAGAGGCCCGAGGTTCCAGGAAGGAGGATGCTCACCTGGAGGTGCCCAGAAATCACTCTGCAGTCAGGAAACAGGTAGTTGGCCACCTCACACACGGGCTCCTTGATGCCGAGGGCTTGGCAGTGCTCCCGCGCATCCAAGCACGCCGCCTTGTACTGGGACCTGGCGCTCCCAAGCACCGAGAGCATCCCACTGGGCACGGCTGCCGACGCTTCCTGCATGGCCTCGGCGCGGACCTTGACTGCGTGCAACCCTAGTGGAGCAAAGGGAACTGGTCACTCGGCATGCGCTCACAAAGCTCTTTGGGAAGGGACAAAGTGGGAATGGCCCCTGTCTTCAGGAGGTTGGTATTCCAGCACCAGAGACACGAGGCAAACAACCAGGGATGTGTGAGATACAGACGTGGAAATGGAGACAACGGTTGGGGAGAGGGCACCGCCAGCTGGCTTCCTACAGGTGGGATCTCAGCAGAGACGATTAAGGGGAGGGCGCCAGGTTGGGGCTGGGCAGCACAAAGGAAGGCCCCGGGAGCCCCCCACCCACCTGGGCTGCAGCCTGACTGAGTGGGAGGGAGTTAAGAGTTCGGTGGCTGGAAAGGAAAAAGGGCTTCCAGCTGATTCTGGAGCCAGTAGAGGGGACTGGGTGGCTGGGCAGGAGAGGGGGAAACTGAGGCAGGCCGAGCAGCCCAAAGGCAGTGCGGGGGGGGGGGGATTGGCAGCTCTCTCTCCAGCAGCCCCCAGGGATGGGCCTCCACCTCCACCCCACTCTCCAAGAGGACACCCAGGCCGTTCGTCAAGGACCAAGAGCAGAGCCCAAGGGAGGCGTGGTGGCAGAGCACCGGGCTCCCAATTCTGCCTCAAACACCCACTAGCTGTGGGACCTGAGGCAAGTGCCATTCTCTCCAAGCCTCAGTTTCTTCACCTGGACGACTGGAGTGGCAACCCTCGTGCCAACCCCCCCAGGGGACAGTGGTGGAAAGCCAAAAGCCCGGCAAACTCCTCAAGCAATCTACCCAGAAACTACTCCCCCTCCTCACTGTGGCAACTGCTGGAAGGATCTCAGCACCTCTGGAGGGAGGGCAGAGGAAGGCTGGGGAGAGAGAGGGAGAGGGAAAGAGAGAGAAGGAAGGAGGGAGAGAGAGAAAGGGAGGGAGGGGGAGAGAAAGAGGGAGAGAGAAGGAGAGAGGGAGGGAGGAAGGGAGAGAGAGGGGGAGAGAAAGGGAGAGAGAAGAAAGGAGAGAGGAAGGGAGAGAAAGGGAGGGAGGGGGAGAGAGGGAGAAAGAGAGAACCCTTGATACACTATGCCATACTGCCTCTCATTACACCAGCCATTTTACAAATTAGGAAACTGAGGCTGAGGAAAGGGAAGGGATGTGCTCCAATTCACAGCAAGAACTAGAACCTGAAAACAGCCCTTCTGGGTCCAGTGCTCTACCCATTGCACCCCACTACCTCCCAACTCTACCCCCTCTTATTCCCAAGGCAGAACTGCCACATAATCTAGTGCCATTTTAAACAACAGCAGAAAAGCCCATGCCTTCCACGTCCCTATGGCAAAAGCCAACAAATGTCTTTAGCACCTTCTTCAAATTCTAAGGCACCAGCAAACACAAGGGCTGCAAACTCTCCCACGCTGAATCCGGCTGCAGCAACACAAGTCTCAATAACCTGTGGCAAGAGATGCATAACACAAGGTCAGGCCGTGAAGGTGGGCTCCGAAATAACCAGGGTGAGCTGGAGGCGGAGCTGGACACAGCGTCCCGATGCCCCTCTCTGAGCAGCAAGGAATCCTGTGCTCCTATGACTAGGGTAGGCTGCCACGCTGGGACAGGGAGCCCTGAAGGGGAGACTGACTCCTCCAACACAGAAGGAAGCATTTTCAACAGCCCATGTTCGGGTTGTGGGAAAACACGCTCTGCCCCTCGGTGCCAGTGGCCCCTTCTTCCATTGGTGAGATGCTCTTGGAAGCTCCATTTGGAGGAAGGGGCCAGCCTCCCAAGTTCAAATCCGGCCTCAGACACTCGATAGCTGTGTGACCCTGGGCAAGTCACTTCACCCTGCCTGCCTCGGTTTGCTCATCTGTAAGATGAGCTGGCGAAGGATCAGGCAAACCAGCACCCTTACAACCAAAACCCCCACAAGCCCCAGAGGGGTCACGGACTGAAAAACCACAGGACATGATGAATGCCAAGTATGGAGGATGAGAAAAGGAAGGACAACGCGAAACGCATTTGCCTCCTCCTTGAAGATAACTCCAGTCCGAGGTTGAGGAGAAAACACGAAGTGCATGTTGGACTATCTGCTGTGGGTGTTTTTCCCATCCCGGGTCCCTCCTTCCTCTGACACTCTTCTCCCCGAAGCCTCACAACAGCCCGGAGAAGGGATTACTACTTGCTTCTTACAAACATTCCCATTTTACAAAAGAGTAGAAGGATAAGCAGAGGGCTGGGGCGGGGTACGGTGGCCGGGAGAGGACGCACGCGCAGCACGGAGATGGAGGGGGTGAGGGGCGGGGCTTACCTCGGGCTGACGGTGCCGAAGCGCCTCGAGGGCGGCGAGCGAGACCACGTAGAGCGCGGGCTGACAGTGCACTGTGCGCTCCAGCTCCTCGCGCGGCCCGCGCAAGCTCAGTTCCAGCAGGTCGTAGCCCAGCACGCGCCCGGCGGCTTCGTAGAGCGCGCGCGCGCCCGGGTAGCGTAGAAGCGCGCGCCCCATGCCGACCGCCTGGCTACCCTGGCCCGGGAAGAGCAGCACCGAGGTGGTCTTGGGACCCGGCCGAGACCGAGCTCCAGGCCTCGGACCCGCGCCCACCGTGGCGTCCTTCAGCAGCGCCGCCACGTCCACCACCTCGGACGGCGGCGGCGGCCCCGAGGGGTCCCGGGCTTGCGAGGACCAGAGGCGCCGCCGGAGCCCATCTGCGGCCCTCGCGCCGAGCCGGAACCGGGCCGCCATGACTGACGCCACCACTGCCGGCGCCCGTTGTCTAGCAACGGCCCGACGCGTCCGTACGGAAGACCGCGTGGTGCGCGCCCAACTCCATCCGGGCTCCTGCGGAAACCCGAGTCCGGGAGAAGAGTTCCTCCTCCCCGCAACGCCTTCTGGCTCCTCTCTCTCTAATTAATAATAATAATAAAATCTAACTACTTTCAATAATATAATCATAAAGGCGACGGGCACAATTTCTACGGGGCTTCAAGTTTTACAAAACGCGCCCTTCCCGTCGCGTAGTGGAAGGATTAGTAAAGGTAGCTGTATGAAATAGGTGGACTTAAGTCAGTTTAGATTCTCAGGATGGGGTCTGGAAAGTACCCAGCCCCCAGTCTCTGTTATAGTCAGATCATTTTGTTCACGTGTTATTCCAGATAGTGAGTTAGGAAATATTTACCCCAAGCGTGTGAAAATACTGGGAGAAAATACCTTCTTTGACCTTTTCTCAGAGTCCTGGGTGATGTAGGAGGTGAAAAAAGGGTTAATAGAAAAACCTAAGCCCCAAGCTCTAATTCAGATATTAGCTCCAAAAAGGAGTCAGACCCCAGTTAATGGATAACTTACAAGTCAAGATGCTAGGTTCTCTTGTTGTGGGAAATTCTGACGGAGAAACCCAAACGGCACTCAGCAATAAGGAAGAGCAGTTTATTGATGCGCTGGCCCAAAGCAGAGTCACCTCTGATACTCTGGACAGCCACCAAGTGTCCAAGCTGCAGTTTTTATATCTCTTAAGTGGGAAAATGCACGCAGGTTTTCACGGGTACATTGTGGTAAGCTTACTTGGCAGAAAGGAAGGCATATTTCAGTAAACAGAGGCATATGTCAGGAAGTTGGTACTAAACCACAGACTTCAGGGGAACAAACAGTATGTTCTACTTTCATTTTGGGGGTCTCAGCTCGAGCCTCAGTTTCATCCCCTGTATTTTCCCATATCACTCTTACCCACAGAAATCAGTTCCCAAAACAGGACCCTAAAGGGTCAGGTTAAATAACAATAAAAGAATTGACAGCCTATAGAAATTCAGACTAGAAATAAAAGAAAAATGAAGGTGTTTTGAAACTAGTCATGGGAAACAGAAACATGTGCAGAAAAGGCCAAATTTGTCCCCAGCTGGATTCACCTTATAAAGTGTAAACTCGGATAGAGCACCGGCCCTGGATTCAGGAGGACCTGAGTTCAAATCAGGCCTCAGACACTTAACACTTACTAGCTCTGTGATCCTGGGCAAGTCACTTAACCCCAGTTGCCTCACCAAAAAAAAAAAAAGTGTAAACCCCCAAAACACACCTCCACAGAAAAAGGTACCGGTCTTGGGGTTGGCTTAGGACCCCAGGAACTCCAAATTATGATAAGCCCACCCCATACCTCCCTAAGGTGGAGATTATTATAATGAGACGGATAATCAATTTACCCATACTAGAAATATAACTCTTTTCTTTCACTATTTGAGAGATACCTTTCCACTATTCTGGTTCTCTCCCTGTGGTCACCCACAGTATTGCAATAAAACTTGGGAAACTGAGTCACTGAGTCTTGCAATTCTTTTGGGACGACTCACAATCAATTTGACCCCCAATTCCATCCCACATCATGGGGACAGAGTGAGTCTAGTTTCAAGCCCCACTAGAGCTTCTTAGGGGATCCTTTTAGGCTCTGAGGAGCCTCCCCAGCAGGGCCTGGAACAGAAAGCCAAGCTGAGCTGGAATTCCACTTTGCCCTAGGTGACCCCCACATGACCCCCGTGTGTGTTAACACAGCCCTGTTCTAGTGAGGCGTGAACATTCTTGCCCAGAATAAGGCTAAGGCCTAGTGTCACAATCTGATTGGCTGACTGGTGCAATCTGATTAGTTGTCAATGGGGAAGTCTGATTGATGGACTGATCTACCACAGATGGGAGGTTGATACTATATGCTGTGATTGGTTGTTTCTGTAATGTTTTATGTAAATGAAGTGGAATGTGATTGGTGGAGAGGGACCCTTGAGGGGTATAAATAGAGGTGAAGGAGCGCGTCTTCTCTACTCTTTCAGAAGAGTCCCTCTCCGTCAAGTCTTTATTTGTTCTTTGCTGTGGGCTTGAAATTAAGGGACTGCACTGCTAGTAACGCTTGAACGACAAATGCCAGAGCTGTGTAAGTGCAATTTGAGGTGCGAGCTGCATTTATAACAACATCTTTCGGTGGAACAGCCAGACGAGGATAGTCTTCTAAAAGCAGCTGAAGCAGGTACTGCGGAGTGTTTGGAGCTTGGTCAGACACGGAAGAGGACAAAATCACCACGAGTCATCTTGCCTTTGTCCTCCTGCTGGATTTCCGTGACTAGAAGACAGTGAGGCTGAGAAGACTGAAATTCTGCCTCACGTAACACGGTATTCGCAGCCGTAGCTCTCCAGCTCTAGGGCCGCCTCTCGCTCTCGGAGCCCAAGCCGAAAGAGAAGCGGGGTGTATAAGGAGGTTTTCAGGAACATGGCTCGTACTAAGCAAACTGCCCGTAAATCTACCGGTGGTAAAGCCCCTAGGAAGCAGCTCGCTACAAAAGCTGCTCGCAAGAGTGCGCCCTCTACTGGAGGGGTCAAGAAACCTCATCGTTACCGGCCGGGTACTGTGGCTCTCCGTGAAATCAGACGTTATCAGAAGTCCACTGACCTTCTGATTCGTAAAGTTCCATTCCAGCGTCTGGTGCGTGAAATTGCTCAGGACTTTAAAACAGATCTGCGCTTCCAGAGTGCAGCAATTGGTGCTTTGCAGGAGGCAAGTGAAGCCTATCTGGTCGGCCTGTTTGAGGACACCAACCTATGTGCCATCCATGCCAAACGTGTCACAATCATGCCAAAAGATATCCAGATAGCACGCCGCATGCGTGGAGAACGTGCTTAAACTTCACGATGAGGGGAAACATTCTTCATTCTCAAAATGGAAAAAAAAACCCACCTCTTCCTGTTATTGGTTGTTTTGAACGTCAGATTGTTTTTTCCCCCACGGGGTCAAAAGGTACCTAAGTATATGATCACGAATGGAAAAATAGGGGATAGAAACGGGTATTAGCAAGTTTTTTCCATTTTCATTTGTGTGTGAGTTTTGAATATAAATGCGAGGACATAAAGCATTAATGCAGTGAAATGTTTCTGTGAACAAGTTTCAACAATTCAACTTTATAACAATTATAAATAAACCTGTTACATTTTTCTGGACAATGCGAAGATTTGGATTTTTTTAAAAAGTAAATTTCTTATTGATGACAATTAAATGGTGTTTGTAGCATTTTTATCATACAGTAGATTCCATCTATTCACTATACTTTTCTAACTGAGTTGTCCTACATGCAAGTACATGTTTTTAATGTTGTCTGTGTTCTGTGCTGTTTCTTTAAGTTTGCTATTAAAATACATTAAACTAAAAAAATAAAATAAAAATCCAATTCACACAGGTGAAGACATCACCTGGTATGTCATTGGTGCCCTTCATAAAAGGAAGGGCAAACGGAAAAACAGAGGCCCAGGGAATGAAGTTACTTGCCTCCTATTTTTACATAGGTAATTGGCAGCAGAGCTGGTGTCTGACCCATTTGAACCAACACTTCTGAATCTGGGGTCCAGGCTCTTTTCCCCTTAGAACTCCCTCTGTTACTCGAAGAATGTTTTAGAGAACAATAAACATATTTCTGGTACTGGGACTTGGCAGCTCAGATACTCACCAGTCACTTAGTTGTAGGACCCTGGACAAGTCTGTTCTCCCCTCTAGTGCCCAGCTAATCTAATCTTGAATTGCAAAGAAGGCCCATCTGCATTGGTAGAGGAAGTTCTCATTCTGAGCTCCCTCACCAGATGGAGTCACAGATACGCCTAGACGAAAAAACAGCCAAGTGATTCTTGCATTAGCTTACAGTGGGCTGGTGAAGAAGGAGCATAGAAATGAGGGTGAGGCTTCCCTGACCCCCTCCCCATATATATGGGCATCCTGGTGCCCCTTTGGCTGTGCTTGGGGTTACCAGAGAAAACGGATTTCTTTCTGGCTCACACCCCAGCGGCATTTCCACCAATGCAAAATGGTAGACACTAGCCAGCATGCTGTTGCTGCTGCTGGGGGAAGGGGAGGGCAGTAGGCAAAGAGCCCTGGTTTAGGACTCCCAGGACCTGGGTTCAAACTCTGCCAAATGATGCTTATTACATGTGTGACCATCTAGGGCAAATCAGTTAACCTCCCAGAGACCCATTTCTCCAGCTGTAACATAAAAGGGTTGGACAAGTTTTCCCCACTTCCTTACCCCCTTTCAGCTTGAGATATAGGATTCCTTCACCTGGTTCTTAGGGGATCCTTTTAGGCTATGTGAGCCTCTGACCCAGTGACTGGGATCAGGAAAGGTTCCATGGAGGGGCTGGCTGCTGAGCCCAATCTTGAAGGATGAGAAGGGTTCCAGGATGAGGAAGGAGTGTCTTCCAAGCCCAAGTGTATGGAGACCAGAGACAGAGCACAGCTGTGTCTGGGAATGGTTTCCCCTTGCCCCCCTTCCCCCCCTCCAGCCAGAACAGCTTGTAGGTCAATGTTGCCTGGACAGTAGAGGGTGCCAGGACACATCATATGAAATAAAATCAGGGGTAGCTAGATGGCGCAGTGGTAAAGCACCGGCCCTGGATTCAGGAGTACCTGAGTTCAAATCCAGCCTCAGACACTTGACACTTACTAGCTGTGTGACCCTGGGCAAGTCCCTTAACCCTCATTGCCCTGCACAAGAAAAAAATAAAATAAAATCAGAAAGATGAGTTGGAAGCAGCCTGAGGAGGGCCTTCAATGCCAGGCTGAGATGTTTGCTGTTTGCCCTGGTAGCAAGAGATGACACTGAAGATTGTGGGCCAAGGTTGTGGTATTGATCAATAACTCAGTGGTCTGGGGTCCCAGAGCTCTAGATCTGAGATCTCAAGGTCCCAAATCACAACCTCTGTGGGCTTTAGTTTTCTCATCTATAAAAAGGGGCCGGGGAGGGGTGGTGGTGGTGGTGGTGGTGGTGGTGAGGTTGGACTGTTTGATTGCCTAAGGTCCCTTCCTGTTCCACACCTACACTATGAACCTATATCCAGGCCCTGACACTCAGCTGATGAGTGACCTTGAGCTTAATAGCTTCAGTTTTCCCATCTGCACAATGGGAATGATGACCCTTTTCCTGTCTGGGTTGTATGGAGGAAAGGGCTCAGCGTCTTGTGACTTCTCAGACTTCGCCTTTAGATCATTCTTGATGAGGACTGCTTGTGGCAGGCCTGCTCAGGGTCAGTGAGTGTCAGAGACCGGATTTGAACCCAAGTCTTTCAATATCCAGGTTTAGAGTTCTGCCCACTGCACCACACTGTCTCCCTCAGCAGAAGGTCAAGTCTATTAGGTGGGAGCTATTCCCATTCATTCTGCCCTTGACTCCCTCCTAGGGCCTCATTCCTCTAATGGGTGACTTGTAGGGACTGGACCAGAAAATCTCCGAGGATCCATGATTATGTTGTTACCATAAGGTTTGGGAGGATGGTGGGATCATGTCATGGTTTACATTAACCCATTTTACATATGAGGAAGCTGAGGCCTGGAGAACAAAAAAGTGACTTGCCCAAGGTCCTACAAGAAGTAGCACAATCAGGATTTGAACCCAGGTCTTATGATGCTCAACATGCCCCCAGGTGAGTGAATGAATGAAGTGTTTATTAAGCACTTCCCATGTGCTCAGCACTGTGCTGGCCACTGAAAATACAAGCAGAAAAGGTGGACAGCCTCTGCCTTCAGGGAACTCCCATTCTATTGGGGGACACAACAAATATAGGGAAGCTTTCCAATCCAAGTCACATGGGAAAGTCCCCTGGTCCTTAGCAGCCAAGCCCGTGCTCAGGCCCCATGGTTAGTCATTCCCACTGACAAGCATCCTCTCCATTTCTGATGCTGAACCGTTAGATTTAGCTTTCACTGAGTAGGTGCCTGTGTGTTAGGCACCAGAGGTGAGGCTGGGGTTAGCAGAAGGAATTGGGGCTGTTTCCCCTGAAGAACTGGAGGTCTGGGCTGGCTCTAGGAGGGGTCATCTTGTTCTGCTCTGCCCCAGCAGAGCCTTCCTTCTTAGGAGGTTAGATCTTAGGATCTTGTCCCAAAGTGGAATGAATCAACCACCGTGACAGGTAGTGAGCTCCCCATTCATAAAGGGCTTTGAGCAGTCTGGGCATAGGCTAGAGAAATGACAAACCCCTAACGAGGTCCCACACGACTGAAATGACAGAACAACATCAGCATCCCCCAGCTTCCCACCACAAGATCTGCCACATAATAGGGACTTATTGACCGTGTGACCTTGGTCGAGTCCCCATTTCTGTGACTCAGTTTATTCCTCTGTAAGATGAATGGGTTTGGCTCGATGAGCTGCAGGTCCTCTCTATGGGCTGCCATTCTAGAGGTCTTTAGCAGGAGACGGGGCTGCTCCTGCTGTTGTGACAGAGCCCCGGGAGGGAGATGGGGCCATATGGAAATGCGGTGGCCGGGGCTGAGGAGCCACAGAATCAGTGGAATTGTGGAATTGCAAGCCTTGGCAGAGCCTTCACCTGCAGCTGGCCACAGGCAGAGACTTGGGGGTCAGCGGCTGGAGGGGAGTTCTGGGAGGCCCGGAGCCGGTGAGCCGGCTGCGTTAGGGGCGGGGGAAGAGCCCCGGATAATGGCCACATTGGGAGAGGGAGGGCACAAGAGAAGTCCAAGAACCAGGGCCCGAGAGGTGGGAGGAGAACCAGCACTAAGGAGTCGGTCCCTTTCACCCGCTTCCGAGGCCTGGCGGGGCTCCTATAACCCTGTAGGGGAACGGAGCCCAAGGACTGATTATTAGTCCCATTTTTCGGCTGGGCAGAGTGGGTAGATCTTGGCCTGCCTGAAATCAGGTCCCGTCGGTCCCTGGCTCCCCTGACTGTGACTCCGGGCGGGGCGAGCCTCTCGGGGCCCCGGGCAGAATGTGACAAGAGGAAAAGGTTCTTTACTTATTTTCTAGACCTGTATGACCGGGGTCGCGTCCGCGAGTGGGAAGTTTACGAAGCCCTGCTCTAAGACGGTCCGAGTTGTCTTGTGGCTTTTGTGAAGCGACTTTCCTTCGTGATGAGTGGTCCGCTGGTCTGGACCAACCAAAACACACAAGGGGAAATCGAGGCAGGGACGGGTTCCGCGGAGAGCCAGAAGGACCAAGGGAGATCGGATGCTGGGTGGGGCGCTTTTTCAGTGGGCGGCCTCTGGCCCAGCCCAGGCTTGGGAGGGCTGGGCGGGCCCTGGTTGGGAGGGGCGGGATTGGCCACCACCTCCTCCGTTGTCTTCTGTCCGGGCTGCACGGGTGCGCACCTTCCATCCCCTGCCCCTGCTGAACTTCCAGGTGAGTGAGTGGTTGCCCCGTGCCTCCCGTTCCCCTCTCCCATCCTCTGGAGCTGAGATCGGCCCCCTCGAGACTCACTCCCATCCTGCTCTCTGCAGTTCCCTGGGCGGGGTTTGAAAGGGCACCAGCCTACGAGTCTCCAGCCCTTGAGTTTTCCTTCGGGCTCTGGCCCTAGCTGCCTCTCTGTGCCACATTAGGCAAATCACGCTCCCTTTCTGGGCCTCATTGGTCCCATCTGCCAAATGAGGCCGTTGGACTCAAAGATGTCCGAGCCCCTTCCTAGCACTGACAAGTCTCTCCCCCGGCCTCGCCTCATTTTACTCATGAGGAAGCAGCGCCACTTCTCTTCTTTAGTCAGGCTCTGGGGCACTGCTAGGAAAACGCCAGCCTGCCCCGGGTCCCTCGCCTTCGAGGTGCAGGATAGCCCCAGACACAGCAAGCGGGTTCTAAGGACGGCCGGGTTCAGCCCAGCCCTGGCCTTCTCAGGTCAGCGCCTCCCCCCTCCCTCCTGGGTCAGACAGTATGGAATTGGGTGGAAGGCAAAGGTGCAGAAACAGTGCCGGGAGGCACCTATGGGACCATGAATTCCGATTTCCTCATTTTACAGATGAGGCAATCGAGTCCCGGAGAGTGGAAGGACATTGCCCAACCAGTAACAGACTTATTTAGCAACGGTACTTGGGAAGCCAAAAACTTTCTGCCACTTAGCGCTCTCCCAAGGTGGACCAGCTGGCCTCTGGAGGTAGTGAGTTCCCCACCCCTGGAAAGAATTCAGACAGAAGCTAGAGGATTCCTGCTAAGATTGGTCCAGATGCCTTCTGGTGTTCCTAAGGGCTGAGAGTTTTTTTGGTTTCTAAGCGGCTACATTGGAACCAGAGCCCCTGGGAATCTCCTGGCTGTCAGCCCAGGCGATTGTATAGGGAGTTGTTCCTCTTCACCCACTCAGAACGTGGAGGAAAGGGGAAATTGGAAGGGCTCGTAGCCTCCCTCTCTGCTCAGGGGCCACTTTTAAATCCCTTCTGAAGCTTTTATTAGAGGTGCTGTCGCCTTGGTTGTGGGACTGGTGGGCGGCCATTGCCTGAAGGGATGGAGGTCAGCCAGGCTGGGGGAGAAGATGCCTTATCCTTAGAAATCAGAAGATTCTCTTTGTGACCTGGTCTGGACCACTGCTCTCAGTAAACTGGAAGAGCAAGAGAGAGCAGGGGACTCCCCAACTCTCGTTTTACAGGGAAGGAAACAGAGACCCAGAGAGGTTGTGGCTTCCCCGGGGCTATGCATCATATCAAGGCAGAAATAGTTCAAACATAGCAGGTTTCTGGGTTGCCATCGAAGCCCCTCAAGATTTGGCACAAAGAAAGTTAGGGTACCAGTGTGAGACTGAACACTCACTGCATTTGCAGCCAGCTCTTTACCAGGGGGTGAAAAGAGTTGGAGGCTTCAGTGAACCAAGAGCTCAGGTGAGCCAGCAAAAGAACTCACACCAGGTTGGGGATGGGAGACCTAGGTGGTTCCATCTTGCGTCTCGCCTTGGCAGGGGTTGTCTCCCAGCTGCCTGCCTGAGATGCCTTCCTTCCTGCATGAAATAAGCATTTATTAAGTACCTGCTGTGTACTTATCACTGCGCTAGATGCTGGGGATAAAAATGGGTCCTGCCCTCAAGGAGCTTAAAGCATTTATCTTACTTGTAGATTCCCTTTTTTCCTTCTAGCACTACCCCCTAATCTCTGGGATCTCTCTAGTGTCTAGAGGCAATTCCCCCTCAAAAGATACTTTGTAATTTTTGTACTTAACTTTGTTTTTGTGGGGCAATGACGGTTAAGTGACTCTCCCAGGGTCGCACATCTAGTAAGTGTCAAGTGTCTGAGGCTGGATTTGAACTCAGGTCCTCCTGAATGCCTGTGCTCTATCCACTGTGTACTTAACTTCGTATCTACTTTGAGTATACTTGCTATCCATTTTGTATTTATCTGTGAATGGTTGTCTCTTCCTGGTAGAACTGAGGCTTCTTGAGTGCAGGTATCATGTCCCATTTTTGTTACTGTATTGCAGGCCACAGGCCCAGGTCTGGGATTAATAAAGTCATCAGCGATGACTGATGAAAAGTCAATGATGGGGGCAGCTAGGTGGCGCAGTGGATAGAGCCTGAGTACCTGAGTTCAAATCCAGCCTGAGTACCTGAGTTCAAATCCAGCCTCAGACATTTAACACTTACTAGCTGTGTGACCCTGGGCAAGTCACTTAACCCCAATTGCTTCACTAAAAAAAATAAATAAATAAAAAAATTCAATGATGGCCAGCATCCTGGCAGGAAGGAACAATTCCCCCAAAGTCCTTTCCTGAGAAAGGGGAGGCTGCATTTTGGAGTTGACTCATCAGGTGTTTGATTCTCCTGCAACTTCAGGAGGGAGTTGTTGGGTGGGGATCACAGACTCCATTTTACAGAGTAGACTCCCAGAGGGAAGAGACCTGCCCAAGCCAGCAGAGCTGGGAAGTGTGGGAGGCCAGGGGGAAAATCCTCCCGACGGGAATCTGGCTGTGCCAGGAAGCCCTCCCTGTGCCCAGGCTGCTCTTGGGATCCCATGCCAGGCCCATAAATGTGCAGCGTCATCTAGTGCTGGCACCTGGGCGGCTGGCTCAGGCCTGGAGAGCCTGGCCAACAACTGAGGCTTTGATAACCAGTTGTACAGGAAATGGGGCCCAAGGGGTTTGGCCTTAAGGGATGGGAGAAATCTGTGTGTGTGTGTGTGTGTGTGTGTGTGTGTGTGTGTGTGTGTGTGTGTGTGTGAGACAGACAGACAGACAGACAGACAGACAGATGTAGGGAGGGAGAAAAAGAAAGAGGAGGGAGTGAGAGAGGAGAGAGGGAGAAAGAGAAGGGGGAAAGAGAGAAGGAGGGAGAGGGAGGGAGGAGAGAGAGGGAGGGAGAGGGAGGGAGGAGAGAGAGGGAGGAGAGTAAGGAGGGAAGGAGGGAGACAGAGAGGAGGGAGGGAGGAGAGGGAGGGAGGAGGGAGAGAGCTCCAGGCTTAGGGAGAAGAACCCACATGAACTGGGGGAATGTCTTGGTCACTCTTCTCTCTAGTGGGAGCCCTGGGCTGTGAGAAGAGCATTTAGTTGGGAGTTGGGGCCAGCGGGCCAAGTTGATGATAATAGCTCAGGCTTGTCTAGAGCTTAAAGTTTTATAAAGAACTTTTCTCACAACAGTCTAGTAGTAAGTAGTGGGAGGTCTCCCTATCCTTATTTTACAGAGAAGGAAACTGAGGCTCCCATCAGCCGAGTGACTCCACAGCAGGTAAGGGTCAGAGCCAAGTCTCCCAACTCAAAGTCTGGGGCCATATAGCCTTTCCATTATGCCTCTTTCCCCCCTCATTTATTTCTTTAAAATACATTTTATTGATGTGCTTTTTTCACATCATAAGTGTTTCCAGATATCCATACCCACAGCATCAAACTCTCCCATATAACAATTATAGTGGAGCAAAACCAGCCAGTTGTGATCTTGTATGACTGTGTATGCAGTGTTCTGCCCCTGTAGCACTCCACCTCTCTACCAAGAGGAGGGAAAATACATTTCCTTGTTTGTTCTCTAGGACTAAGGCTGATTATGCCACTAACTTACTGTATGACCTTGGATAAGTCCTTTCTTCCTTCTTGGCTTCAGTTTCCACCTTTGAATAATGCCAGGGTTGGACTAGAGTTTTATGTTCTGGGTCTGGGTCAGCCAGGTATGTGTTTTGTCCTAAAAGTCCCACCGGATGGAGGCCCAGGGGCTGGGCGCAAGAACTTCTGGCTCTTGCTCTGCGCTGGTCCTTTTGGAGTGGTTTCTCAGGCCAAGCCTTTGAGTTCCATCCTGGGGCTTGCTTGTTTTGAAGGGTGCCTTCCTGGGCCCCTGGGGGCTGCTCACTGTGCTACTGTGGTGAGGTCCAGGACTCAGCAGGTCCTGGGGGTTGGGTGGGGCTAAGGGCTGGATTTTCTGAAATGTCCTGGATTGACAAGAAGTGGGCCCTGGATTGGCGTGGTCTAGGGGTCATAGCTTTGCTTAGGGCTTCGGTTTCCCCCCCTCTCCCCCAACTCTGGCATCTGCTGCACTACTCACCAGCTCAGTGACTTGTTGCTGAGTCATGATACTGCTTTGGGCCTCCTCAGTTTGCTCATCTATAAAATGGAAATGTCAGAGTTGGGAGGAACCTTTGAGATCATCTAGGAGAAGCCATTCATTTTACTGATGGGGAAACTGAGGCCCAGCAAGGAGATCAGATTCATCTGAAGTCACACAGCTAATCATTGAGAAAGCCAGGATGTAATCCATGTTGCCCAACTCCCTCTCTGGTGCTCTTTCCACCGTCCTAGGTTGCTTCCCTGGGCTCCACTCCCCTGGAGGTGAGAACTCCCTGAGCAGGGCTGGGCAGAGGGGCTGACTGGGCAGGAAGCTGCTTGTATTTTCCTTTAGTAGTTGTCATAACTTGGTCTAGGCCATCGGCTCGGTCTGTGACTCTCCCTTCCTGCTCCAGCAGGACCCACCTCAGTTTCCCTCCTTGCTGCTCCTCCTTTATCAGGTGTTGATTTGAATTTGGCTCTGAGCTGAGAGAGCTAAGGTAAGACCTGTGTCCTCCACACCCTGCCGGTGTTTCGGCTCCAACAGGAACAAGTGAGGGAACACCAACATCTTTCTTCTTTCATGGGTCCTCAAAGGAGGATTCTAAGAAACTGAACAGCAGAACCAGGAGGGACCTCAGGGACCACAGTCTTTCAAGGAGCGATATCAGAACAGCCGTGTGTAAAGCCATTGGCACCGCACTAATACCAGCATGAGTGGGCACCTTTTGCCATGTTCCCTTTGGAAATTGCACTTTTGTACACTTTTGACATTGCACAATGGTCTGCAACAGACTGGGCAAATATCCTAACAAAACCCCAGGCAACATTAACAAAATATGGGGCCCATCACCCTCACGCAGCTAGAGAAAGCTTTCCACTTCTGTGCAGACAAGGAGGAAAAAGACTGCTAGAAATCTTTAGACCATGTGGTGCACAGGTTAAAAAACCAAGCAAACAGGGCAGCTAGGTGCACCTAGCGCAGTGGATAGAGCACCGGCCCTGGAGTCAGGAGGACCTGAGTTCAAATCTGGCCTGAGACACTTAACACTTACTAGCTGTATGACCCTGGGCAAGTCACTTAACCCCACTTGCCTCACTTAAAAAACAAACAAACAAACAAACAAACCAAGCAAACCCTCCAGAAATATTTTGTGACCAAGATGGCAACCCGAAAGGGCACATGCCGTTGGGTTTGCTGAATGTGACACAAGGTGGCTCCACTCCTCTGATAGAACTGACAAAACCCCAAAGCTTTAAGAGCCAACTCAAAAGACCCTCCAGGGGTGACATCCCCAGGAACCCAGTCCATGCTATGTCAACCAATGGCCAAGCCCTGCAGATTTGTTTATGGAGACTGAAAGGTTTATGATGGCGATTCAGAATAAGGTTATTGCCACCGGCAACTGAATTAGGGTTCCTTAGGGATCCCCAACTTAGTGATCAATATGGGTGATACAGGATCGTACAACACATCGCTGCAGAATTCAAGAGTTTAGCACCTACTGAATACCTAGCAAGACATGACTTGGTAGCTAGACTTATACCATACATCAGAACCTTGCTAACCTTCATGGGCAGGTAACATCCCCAGACTACAAATGCAGATCTCAAAAAATCCTGCAGAATTCAACCAACCAACTATGCTGGAACCAAACCATTACTGCAGAACCCATTGCTGCTCCCTATGCCCGATTCTCTCAACATGATAGGGTGTTTTTTAAAAATGTATTTGGTCATCCCAAATATCCATAATCTTTTTTATATAATATTTTATTTTTCTCCATTACATGTTAAAATAATTTTAATCAAAAAAGCATTTTGTTATTTTCCGGTTACACGTAAAGATAGTTTTCTACATTTGTTTTCATAAGGTTTTTTGTTTCAAATTTTTCTCCCTCCCTCCCTTCCCTCTCCCCTCCCCAAGACAGAAAGCAATCTGATCTACGTTATCTGTGTACAGTCACATTAAACATATTTCTGCATTAGTCATATTGTGAGAGAAGAATCAGAACAAAAGGGAAAAATTTCAAAAGAAAAAAAAAAGTAGAAACAGTCTGGTTCGATCTGCATTCAGAATCTGCAGTTCTTTTTTCTGGATGTGGAGAACATTTTCCATCATGAGTCCTTTGGAGTTGTCTTGGATCATTGTATTGCTGAGAAGAGTTAAGTCTATTACACTTGGTCATCACACAATGTCTGTTACTGTGTACAATGTTCTCCTGGTTCTGCTCAGTTTACTCAACATCAGTTAAAACAATTTTTAAAAAAAGTTTTGAGTTCCATTTTCTATCTGTCCCTCCCTTTCCTCCCTCCTTCCTGAGACGGTAAGCAATCAGATACAGGTTATACTTGCGTGATCATATTAAACGTTTCCATATTAGTAATTTTTTACAAGAATGAAAGAAACAAAGTGAGAAATAGCATGCTTCAGTCTGTGTTCAGTCAATATCAGTTCTTTCTTTGGAGGCAGATACTATGCTTTGTCATTAGTCCTGTGGGATTGTCTTGGATCATTGTATTGCTGAGAATAGCTAAGTCATTCATAGTTCTTTATCATACAGTGTTCCTGTTATTGTGTATAATGTTCTGGTTCTGCTCACTACAATCTGCATCAGTTCATACAAGTCTTTCCAGGCCTTTCTAAATTATTCTCCAGAAGGGTAGGAACAGTTCACAACTCCACCAACAATGCATTAGTGTCCCAATTTCCCCACATCTCCTCCCAGATTTATCATTTTCCTTTTCGGTCACACACACACACACACACACACACACACACACACACACACACACACACACACACACACACTTTGGTAATCGTTTTGGGCTACAGACCTAGTAGTGGTATCGCTGGATCAAAAGGTATACAGTTTTATAGTCCTTTTGGGCAGAGTTCTAAATTATTCTCCAGAAGGGTAGGAACAGTTCACAACTCCACCAACAATGCATTAGTGTCCCAATTTCCCCACATCTCCTCCCAGATTTATCATTTTCCTTTTCGGTCATATTAGCCTGTCTGATAGGTGTGAGGTGGCACCTCAGAGTTGTTTTAACCAGACACTCATAATCTTTCAGTTATATGGAACAAAAAACTTTCAAAATACAGAGACCTAACAAAGAACAGAACCATGAGGGAACAGGATGAAGCACTTCTCTGTCGTCACTGTAGGCTTGTTGGCTGCTGGGGGTGCACCAGGGATGCTTGTAGTCAACCTATAGAGGATGTGCTCATATCCCAGTACTTTTATTCGACTATAAAAAGTAGTTCTTTTATCTTCCAGTGCAATAGTTTACAGGGCATTCGAATGGCAACTTGTCCCAGGGCTAGCTCCATCCCAAGATGAAGGCTAAGGATAATAAGGAGAATGAGATGGTAATAAATGCAACAGTAGTAGAATCAGAAGGAGAACCAGACTTTCTGCCTCCTGGCCCCGCCCCCCACCCAGCCCCACACTGCTCTAGACTCCAGCCAGTCAACCTTAATGGGACCCCCATGTCCTTTGTCTTTCAGAGCTCCTACTAGACATGGCACCCCCGTGGGTCCCTGCAGTTGGTTTCACGCTGTTCCCGAGCATCGGTGGCGTGCTGGGATCCCAGATCACAAGCCGTGAGGTTCCGATGTGGTATGCAACTCTAAAGAAGCCATCATGGCATCCACCCTACTGGACGCTGGGCCCTGTCTGGGGGACGTTGTACACAGCCATGGGGTAGGTCAATCATACATAACACCCCAAATACACAGAAGAATTAGAATCACAGAATCTTAGGGTTGGAAGGGATTGTTTCCCATCTGGTACAGGAATCTTCTCGGTAATTCAACCTTTGCTTGGATACTTCTGGTGATGGGGATCTTAGTACTTCACAGAATCTTTTGTACACTGAGTCATGGCAGTATGATAGGATGGTCAGAACTTGGATACTGTTGGCATTTAGGCCTTCAGAAGCCTGGATGATGAAGCCTGTGTCC
Source organism: Dromiciops gliroides (assembly GCF_019393635.1). NCBI lineage: Eukaryota > Metazoa > Chordata > Mammalia > Microbiotheria > Microbiotheriidae > Dromiciops > Dromiciops gliroides. The sequence continues at coordinate 294,135,682 of NC_057865.1, forward strand.
TGGCTCTAAGCAAAAAAAGGGTGGACTCCAGGTGTGGAACAAGGCTTGCATTGTTTGCTTTACTTGCCTTGGCTTTTTATTGATCAGAGAGGGTTCTCTTGGGGGTGGGGCATTGATGTAAATGGGACAGTGATGTAAAAAGAGGCTTTGATAAATCATGAAACAACCACAGCTTTGGAGTTTGGAGATCTGGGTCCAACTCCTGGCTCTATTACTTATCACGTGCTCTTGGACAAACCACCACCTCTTGGAACCTCAGTTTTCCCCCACTGTAAAATAAGGGAGTTAGACTAGCAGCCACCCATCCCTAAAGCCATCCATCCTGGTGCAATGGCCCCTTGAGGCCAACCAGGACAAGAGAGATCCCTTTTCTGGGGATGGTGTGTCTCATGTCACCCCACAAATATACTCCTAAGTAGAATGGGCAGCCTCAGGAGGCACTGAACTCCCCATCCCTGCCCATCTTCAAGTGGAGTCTGCATGTCATGGGGATTTGCAGGGGGAGATTTCAGCTTTTCATTTATTTATTCATTCATTTGTTCATTAATTCATTCATTCATTCACTCACTCACTCATCCACCCATCCATCCAACTACCCACCCATCCATCCATCCATCTATCCATCCATCCATCCATCTAAGATGAAAGTAGAATAGTTCTGCCCTCGAGGAGCTTCTAATCTACCAGAACAAAAGTTTATAACTGGGGTCTGTGACCTGGCTTTTTTTTTTATTAACAGGAATATTGTTTTTGTTTGATTTTGGGGGGGCAATGGGGGTTAAGTGACTTCCCCAGGGCCACACAGCTAGTAGTGTCAAGTGTCTGAGGCCAGGTTTGAATTCAGGTCCTCCTGAACCCAGGGTCGATGCTATATAGAACAGATTTTTTTTTTTTTTTTTTTTTTAGTGAGGCAATTGGGGTTAAGTGACTTGCCCAGGGTCACACAGCTAGTAAGTGTTAAGTGTCTGAGGCCGGATTTGAACTCAGGTACTCCTGACTCCAGGGCCAGTGCTCTATCCACTGAGCCACCTAGCTGCCCCTAGAACAGAATTAAAAAAAAAAAATTCATTTCTTAAGTCCTTGTCCTGGGTTGCTACATGCAGAGTAGCACTTAATCATTCTTTTTCGCATTGAAAACTGAAATGACCTTTCCTCTGTTGAGCCTCAGTTTCCTTGTCCACAACCCCAGAAACCAACTAGGTCCGTTAGTGGATAGAGTACCATGCTTGAAATGAAGAAAACCTGAGTTCAAATCCTTTTTCAGACACCAGCTCTCTGATAATAGGCAAGTCCCCTAACTCCTGCCTGCCTCAGTTTCCTCAGCTGTAAAATGGGATAACAATAGCACATACCTCCTAGGGTGGTTGTGAGGATCGGATGAGACAATTTTTGAAAATACTTTACAAAACTGAAAGTGCTAAACAAGGGAGGTCTATTACAGTTACATTGTGGCACAGTGGATAGAGACCTGAGTTCAAATCTGACCACAGAAACGTAGTAGCTGTGTGACCCTGGGCAAGTCACTTACCCCCATTGCCTAAAAAAATTCACCCACCCAAACAAAAAAAACTCTATTAGGTTGAACTAGATGGCCTCTGATGCCCCTCCAAGCTCTGACATTCCAGTCGATTTGCAAACTCTGAAATTCCTTGGATCTGGGGTTCTAATATATCTAATTAAACCCCAGTGTCTGCTGGGAAGAGTAGAGCCTGTTCTCCTAGGCTTGGGGTCCAAGCTTTATCAAAATCATAACCGCTAGTGTTGATGTAACGACTTCGGTCTGGAAAGTGCTTTGTAGATGTTATTCTGTTTGTGTCTCACAATAAACCCCGTGGGCTAGGTGCTGTTATCCCTATTTTGCAGATGGGGACACAGGCTGAAGGTGGGTCACTGAGCTGTCCAGGGTCACATAGCTTTTAGCGTCTGAAGCAGGCTTTGAACCGAGGCTTTTTTGGTTCTTGTGCCGCGCTCTAGCCACTGAGTCATCCAGCCACCTGTATGTCCCTGGGAAAGACTCTTCCCTTTTGTGGTCTCTGTGACTCTAAATTTCTTCCTGGGGACCAGGTGAACACCCTGGAGGCTAAAACTGGGTTTTATGGAAACAGTTGCCTTGTCGTATGGCTCGAGTGCCCCCCAGTGGCCACAGGAGAAACAAATTTGCATAGTCCGTGGCAGCAGGAGTGTGTGTGTGTGTGTGTGTGTGTGTGTAGGGGGTGTTCGTACAGTGGCGGGCGGATCTGGATTGGATTCCAATAATCTTTCCTCTGTGACCCAGAAGCCCTCATTGCAGGGGAGGACCGATGTGAACCACAAGGGAGCCAGCAAGGATGGAGTGGATGGACTAGGACCACACCATCCATGGGATGGCCCTGGATCCAATCTTCCTTCTGACATTTACTATATGCCCCTGGACAAGTCACATCATTTCTCTCGGCTGTGCTCTCATCTGTAAAATGATTGAGCTGGACTAGATCAGGGGTTCTTAATCTGGGGTCCACGGACAGTTGCAGGAAGTCTATGAACTTGGGTGGGGAAAAAAGTTTTATTTCCACTCACCTCTAATTAATATTTAGCATTTCCTTCAATAATTGAAAACCCTGATTATGAGGGGGGGGTGGTTCTTCAGCTTCATCAGACTGCCTGCTGAAAGCCCAGATTCCTGGGACTGGGTGGCCACAGAGGTCCCTCTGGGCTCCTGGGATCACCTCCAGAATGGCCGACAGTGACAAGTAATTGAGGGCCAAAAGGATGGATGAGGTTTTGTAGCAGAAGAACTCCTGAACTTGCAGTCAGGAGAACTGGTTTCTAGTTTAGGCTTCAGTCCTTACCAGTTATGTGACCCTGGGCAAGTCCCTTCAGCCTGGAAAGCCTCAATTTCCTTTTCTGTAATAATATTGGCACTGCATATCTCTTTGGGCTCTTGTAAACTTTCATTGTGCTATAGAAATGTAATGATTAATATAAAAACCAAACATGGCAGTAAAACTTCAGAAAGAAATGCAATCGGGGCAGCTAGGTGGTGCAGTGGATAGAGCACCGGCCCTGGAGTCAGGAGTACCTGAGTTCAAATCCAGACTCAGACATTTAACACTTACTAGATGTGTGACCCTGGTCAAGTCACTTAACCCCAATTGCCTCACTTAAAAAAAAAAAAAAGAAATGCAATCAAGACAACTGCAGAAGTACAAGATAGACAGAAAGGGGCTAGACAACAGCTTGTGTGAAAAAGATTTGGAGGCCCTAGTGGTCTCCAAGCTCATTATAAGAGAGCAGTGTGACAGGGCAGTCAAAAAATGAATTTAACCTCAGGCTGGAGTAAAAGAGGCATAGTGTAGATAGAGACAGATGACTTGAGTGCAAATCCTGCCTCCAGCATTTACTAGGTATATGTGACAAAGGCCCATTACTTAGCCTCTCAGTGGGCCAGTCCACTCTCTAAGACCTGTATGAGTCTCTTTAAGACTGATGAGTCACCATCTGCACCAGTGGAGGGAATGTCCACACCAGGAGATCTCTCACATAGTTTAAATTACAGGTCCACAGCCCTCCTGGAAAATTCCTCCCTCCTAGCCCAATGACGTAAATGCTTTCCAAACTTGAAAGGCCCATACTGAGAATGTCAAAATTTGGAGTGCCTAGAAGGTGGTGGCCAGGACCACAAAGGGCCCCCAAATCATCCCCTACTGAGGGGAGAAGAGAGACCTGAGCGGGGAGCTGAGAGCTGTCTTCAGGTCTCTGGAGAGCTGGCCTGTGAAGCGGCCTCAGCCTGGGTGTGCTTGGCCCCAGAGGGCAGAGCCGGGGTGGGGGGCAAGTTATAAGGAGGGGATTTAAGGGGTGTCAGAACAAGCTGCCCGTTCCCTTGGATGGGGTGGCTTCGTCACCGTCGGCAGAGCCCCTTGGCGTGAATGCTGTGGAGAGATCTGCCTGGGGAAAGGTTGCACTTGACTTCCACGCTGGAGAGCCTGGGATGGGTTTTCTACCTCGCCCGCCATGGGGGGCTCACCTCCTTCCCGATCTGCTCTGTTTCAGGTATGGCTCGTACCTGGTTTGGAAGGAGCTGGGGGGCTTCACAGAGAAGGCCGTGGTGCCCCTGGGACTCTATGCAGGCCAGCTGGCTCTCAACTGGGCCTGGCCACCCTTATTCTTCGGTGCTCACCAGATGGGCTGGGTAAGTTTGGACTCTGTGCTCTCTGCCTTTTCTGACTCCATGAGTGTGCAGGGCACGATGACTTGTGACCCTCCCTTCGGTTACACTGGGTGAGAGCCAAGGGAGAAGGCGAGGTGATGATAAGTCATAATGGTGTCCTCTCCTGATGCATCCTTGTGGCTCAGGGGGATGCTGGCTCCTGAAAGGCTTCTTAGCACTAGTGATGGCCTGTCTCTCATCTGGGGCTCAGCCTGGCTGAGGATAGAGGGCTCATCCCACGAGGGTGGTTTCCCAGGTAGGGCCAGGGAGATTTTATTTTTATTATTTTTTTAAATTTTGGTGAGGCAATTGGGGTTAAGTGACTTGCCCAGGGTCACACAGCTAGTAAGTGTGTTAAGTGTCTGAGGCCGCATTTGAACTCAGGTCCTCCTGAATCCAGGGTCGGTGGTCTATCTACTGTGCCACCTAGCCACTCCTGGGCCAGGGAGATTTTTGGCCATGGAAATTCACTAAGACCATCTCCGCTGGTGGAAAGAGGATCCAAGCCGATACGTTCAGAGATCCCCACAGTGGTCCGGTGGTCAGCAGGCCCTGGAAGGCTGACAAAGCTCTCTTGGCCACAACCCTGGGAGGGGAGCAAAGCAAAGGCTGGTTTGCAGATGACAAATCTGAGTCTCAACAAAGCTCAGCTTGTCCAAGTGACAGGGGAGTGGGGGAGGGGGTGTTTGGGGGTCAAGTGATGCACACATCTTGCTGACGGGCACCTTGCGGACCTTGATATGCTTATTGGTGTTGACATCCCAGATAGAACTCTCCAAATATCCTGGGGTCTGCAGGCCCCCTGGTCTCTGTCTCCTGGGAAACATGGATTGTTTTTCATTTCAGGATTCTTTGGTTTCAGTGTCCAAAGGTCAAGGATTCCTTAGGAGTTAGGGCCTTTAGGTTTCACCCACTACACAAGGCAATGGTCTGTAAGTGGCAGAGATGAGATGTGACTCCGAAGCCAGCACTCTCTACCTTCACTGGGCACCTGGAAAACAGTGGGACTCTCTGGTGCCCAAGTTCTTCCTACCAGGCATGGCCAAGAGAGGACAGGGATAAATGTGGGGAAGGAAGGAGCCAGCTACGGAAGGGACTTCTGGGCTTCCAACTCAGATGAGATGAGACCTCCCTAAGCTGGTCCCACCTGCCCCAGGTGATTCTGTTGTCTCACCACCAAAAGCGCATTATGGGCCAGGAAATCGTGCTAAGCACTGGAGAGACAAAGAGAGGCAAAAACTGGCTTGATCCCTGCCCCCAGCTCTTCTCCTTCTAAATGGGGAGACAGGACATTAATAATTGTGTCCACACAAGATAGACACGGGGTTGATGGGGGACCCTGTCAAAAGGCACTTGCAGCCCCCAAGAAAGGCCCCTTACAGCAGTTGGGATTTGAGCTGTTTTTATTTTTGTTTTTTGGTGGGGCAGTGAGGGTTAAGTGACTCGCCCAGGGTCACACAGCTACTAAGTGTCAAGTGTCTGAGGCCAGATTTGAACTCAGGTCCTCCTGAATCCAGGGCCAGTGCTTTATCCACTGCGCCACCTAACTGCCCCTTGAGCCAGGTTTTGAAGGATGTTCTCTTCCTTGTTATCTCCATTGTGACTTTATGCAAGTCTGGCAGTTTTTACAACCAAGTGTGTTGTGAAATACCAAGTACAAATTCTGTATTTATCCCCATTTGACAGCCAAGAAAATGGAGGCCGAGGGAGGAGGTGACTTGGCTGAGCTCACACAGGGTGTCAGTGGAAGAGCTGGCACTTGAGGCCAGGTATCTCCTGACTTGAGTCCAAGGCTTCCCCACCCTGGCCCTGGCCCATCTGAGCTAAGGGGAGCAGCGGTTTCTGCCTAGAAATCGTTCTGCACTGAAAAGTTTCTGGGCTGGCATCTCAGGGTCCTTGTAAGTGTGTCCCTGAATGCCTCCCTCTTATCTCTCTGCAGGGCCTGGTGGAGATCATCCTGACCAGCGGGGCTGCCGTGGCCACCACCGTGTCCTGGTATTCAGTGAGCCCGACAGCTGCCCGACTCATGTACCCTTACCTGGCCTGGATGGTGATGGCCACAACCCTGAATTACTGCGTCTGGCGGGATAACAAAGACAAGAAGCGTCGCCCTGATACCGAATAAAGCAGCTCTGGGGTTTCTGTTTGAGATGAGTCTCAGAACCGAGATGAGGATGTGGCTAAAGCCAACTTGAGGTTCTCAGTCGGAAGCCTTCTCCTTAAGTGAGTCAGCTTGGCAAGGAAACAAAACACATTCCCTCTGTAGGTGGGGGCCACCCAAAGGGTGGCATCTCATTTGAAAATTCCCTCCTGGTGTCTCAAGATATATGAGAACTGGGCTGTGACTAGTTCTAGCGTTTTCAACCGGGCTCCAGCACGAAACAGCCCTTGTGCCTGTGGGCAGTGGAGTGAGCCAAGCTTGGTGCCACCATTTTGGTCACGCTCTAGTATGGTCCCGACTTTGAGATGCAAATAAATTTCTCAACAACCATATTGCGATGTGGATGTTTGATGTGGAGGAGATCCCAGGTCCTTTCGGAAACTCACCAAAGTATGTACAGAGTCTTTTCAAGGGGTGGGCAGGGGCGCGTCAAGAATGTTGGCCACAGCATCTGGAGAGTGGGATGGTCCCAGCCACCCCTCAAAGAAGTCCCCACCGAAGCATGTCCACGTGGTTGTTCAGCCTTTGTTGGCAGACCTCCAGGGAGGAGTCCACTCCCTGACTCTCTCTGCCAGACAGCGCATCCCACTTTGGGGCACCCCTCATTGCTGCCATCCAGCCTCACCTCTCCACAGCTTCTACCCATTCATTGCCCCTGGTTCTGCAAACAGAGCAAAGCTGACTCCCCTCCTACTTTCACATCATGGTCCTTTTTTTTTTCTTTTAAAAATGGTTTATTCATATTCTTTGATAACTTAGCTATTAATGATATTTCTAGATTTATGCTTCAGTTCTTGGATCTAATTTTTTTTTTTTTTTGGTGAGGCAATTGGGGTTAAGTGACTTGCCCAGGGTCACACAGCTAGTAAGTGTTAAGTGTCTAAGGCTGGATTCGAACTCAGGCATTCCTGACTCCAGGGCCGGTGCTCTATCCACTGCGCCACCTAGCTGCCCCTAATTTTTTATTATTTATTAAAACAATTAAAAAAAATTTGAGTACCCCAAATCCCGGCCCTCCCATCTCCATCACAATCCTTCTGATACCTGAGCATAGCTGTCACATCTGCCTCTCCACAGTTCACATGCTCCATCTCTTCATCTCAACACCATGTGCCTTCTTGGCTGCTCTCCTCAGGACACTCCCAGGTTATCAATATCTTTCTCAAAATATAATGGTGGTGGGGCAGCTAGGTGGCACAGTGGATGGAGCACCGTCCCTCGATTCAGGAGGACCTGAGTTCAAATCTGGCCTCAGACCCTTGACACTTATTAGCTGTGTGACCCTGGGCAAGTCACTTAACCCCCATTGCCCTGCAAAAAAACCCCATAAAAAAACCCCTGGCCCTTGGGGTGCGATGCATCTTCTGTGCTTGCTCTAAGACTTTGAGGAGTTCACACTCGGCTCTACAAGAATTATGATGCAGGAGGTTACCATGAGAACAAGGCAAATGCTATTGGAGGTTTGGATAAGGTGGATAAGGGAAAGTCTGAAGGGTGGATGAGATGTCAGGGGTGGAGACAGGTGGAGGGGACAGTGTGACATTCCAGGGGTTTCATGGGGTGAGGACTGGAGGAGTGGAAATGGGAGACCAGAGCCATGACTCACTGTTCCCTAACCGGGAAGACTCCAACCTCCCTGAACCTGTTAGTGAGCCAGCCCAGGCCAAGAACAGGCCCCTATAAACTAGCCTGCAGGCCAAAACCAAAGAAAAACATCTAATAAATAGATTCCAGAAAGCTGGTGAGCAAGCATTGATGACACAGAAACTGCTCTTTCCATAATGATGAATGAGCCTTTCTCCACCACTCCATGGACCTAATGCCCATTCACAAAGCCCAAAGGCTTTTTAAAAAAATGAGGCAATTGGGGTTAAGTGACTTGCCCAGGGTCACACAGCTAGTAAGTGTTAAGTGTCTGAGGCTGGACTTGAACTCAGGTACTCCTGATTCCAGGGCTGCTGCTCTATCCACTGTGCCACCTAGCTGCCCTGCCCAAGGGCTTTTTAATCAAACCCCGTGCTTCCTCCACAATTTCCAAGTGTTCCAGCTGCCCTCATTGGCCTCTTGCTGAGACAAAACAACCCACTCTGTTGGTCTCCTCTCAGGGCCTATGGCATTCTATCAAGACTAGAGAGATGCCATCCCATCTTGCTCCCTCTCCCTGTCCTATGGGCTGGCCCACTCCTGCCTGGGAAAGAAACACCGTTGCACTGCGCCCTCCCTCCCCATCATGGCGTGCCTCCCTGGCCTGGCCGGGCCTGTCTGCAGGGAAGGGAACCCTTCTGATAGCTCCCTTCAATGGTGCCCTGGTCTGAGTTGCCTAACACCCCAAAATGCCTCCCCCGGGAGGCCAACCCTCCAAGGATGCTGTTAATGCACCAGAACTCATTCACTGGCTGCCACCTGGTCACGGCCTCCCTTCTCTCTGCAAAGCCGACTCCTTTGGAAGCAAGCCTGTTTCCCCTTCAATCTCCTCTGCTGAGTTAGTAACACCATGGGCCGGGGGGCGGACGGGGTGCTGCTCCTCCATGGCTCCTGCCCTGGTCGCTTGCCTGCGGGCCACTTCTTTGGACATGTGCTGGGGAGATGACCATCTGCGACTTCTCCCTAGGTCTCCAAACAGTACTTGGTCAAATGCTTTCAGCATCTTTGTGGGAGTCCAGAGAATTAGACTGCATGGTGTCTTCCTATGGGGACAACTTCAATGGCTTCCTAACGGTGTCCCTGCCTCTACTAATAGATGAATAAATATGTGGCCATTAGCTCTACAAACAGGCCTCTGTGCCCCTTTGTCTCCTGGCCCTACCTAAAAGTGCCAATCTGCCCAAGCAAGGCCACCCTCCACACAGCTGTGAGTGATTTTGCCAAAGTACAGATCTGACCACGTGTCACTCCCCTACTCAACAAACTTCAAGGGCTCCCAATTGTCCCTGAGATCCAATAAACATTTGTTTAGTTTCTGAAACTTTTCATAACCTGGACACCCTGTCTTGTGGTCCAGCCTCACTGTCCATCTCTTGCTCTTCTCTGCTCTGCGTATGACCCTGCCTCCCTCCCCCAGTACCTGGGTGCCTCTGTACTGGCTTTCCCTCTCATGCCTGGGACGTGTTCCCTCCTCACTTCCATTCCACAGAACCGTTCCCTTCTTTCAAGACCACCCACCCACTACTGCGGGAAGTCTTTGCTGATCTCCTCTGCCCCCAGACTCCTCTGCAGTGCACTAGTCTCTGTGCTAGGATGGCAGGGCCTCACGGGTGACGAGAGCTTCATCCCTTGTCCTGGGTACGCCAGGCATTTAGTGACTGACTGATGTGGTGAAGGAGAGGGAGAGGCATGGGCTGGCCAAGTATCCCGGGGTGGGGGTGGGTGTGCTTGGGCTTCGATGGGGAGGAGGGGAGGGGAATGAGGTCCTGACCGCTGCCGACCTTCCGGGACTCTGAACCGTGAGTTAAGCTGGCGGCCTGCCCTGCAGAGAAGATTCAACACAAGGACAGATGAAATAGGAAGCAGCACTTTATTGTGATTACAGATCTGTGGAGGAGGAATCATGGCAAAGAACAAGCGCTCCAGGGGAGGAAACCACACGTGGGAAGGGCCCCGATACATTCACTGATCCTCATTCTCCCAGAAAACCTGGGCAGGAGGAAGGGCGGCTGCAGCTGTCCTCAGCCAAAGGTCAGGGACGGCGCCCGGGCGGCACAAGTTGGTAACACAGAGAGGGCAGAACAATCATTCCTGGGTGTGTGGTGACTTGTAGCGGCAAAGCCTTTCCGTTTCTTATCGCGTGTACTCACAACCACTGGGAAACCTAAGCGGGGCAAAGACCGCGACCCGTTTTGTAGATGAGCAAACTGAGAGAGCCCAAGTGCTCTGCTCCTGTCACACAGCTCGCACCCGAGACAGGCTTAGGCCCGGGACTGAATGTTCTACCAGACGAGACAGGAAAACGGGATGGCCTATTTCTTGGGACTGACTCCACTCTCAGACCAAGAACAAAAGAAAACTTCTGGATCCCTTTAAAGGGGAGTCTCAACCTTCTGTAAACAAATGACTTAGATGATTAGGCCCCCAAGAAAACCAGTGAGGACCATGCACATTCAGAGCTTGGATGGCTTGAAATCTGGACAAGCGGAACAAGACAAATAGAGATTGCTAGAGAGAGAGTGAGCGTGCGCACGCACACACACACGCACACACGCACACACACGCGCACGCACACACACACACACACACACACACACACACACACACACACGAGTGCTCGTGTGAGCATGTGGCGTCCTGAAGCCTGAAAAGATGAACTGTGCTCTGAGCCTCATCTGCCACCAACAAGTCGCCTCCACTGCTGTCAGTCAGTTTCCTCATCTGTAAAATGGGGACACGAGTCCCATCAGCCACTTCAGATCACTGAACGAAGCAAGAGCTCTGACCGTGCACCGCCCCGTCCAAGGTGGGCTCTGAGCCGCCCAGCAGAGTTCTTTGGCAAACGGCCCGTCCTGGTCCTCAGAAGATTCTGGACGGGATACTGAGGCTGCTGGTGAGGGCTTCCTTCTTGCCTTGCATGGGGAGGACACGAGTTCTCATAACTTGCTTTACCCTTGGGAGGGTGGGGGGGACATCAAGGAATGAAGCGCCTTCTGATGTTGGCCGGCAGTCAGAGAACATCCACACACGATGGGACCCGGGGGTCCTGCCCACCAAGCACAATGGATGCAAAAAGGGACCGAGAGTGGTCAGTTCCTTGCTCAGGTTACCAGCAAATACCCCATCTTCACACAGCATTTTAGCCCCACAGTGAGTGACTGCAAACAAGTGAGGAGAGAGAAAGCCCCACAGACAGATGCTCCCGTCTCCAGGCCTGAAGGAAAGCTCACAGACCTGAGGGAGAGACCCTGAAGCACAGGAAGAAGGAAGCAAGAGGAGGAGGAGGAGAGGGGGACACCCCAGCTTAGACGATGCAGGTCACGTGACAGTTCTTGGTCTCGTCCAGGAACAAGGCGCTGAAGACATCATTGAAGAAGCTCGGGTGGTACTTGCAGGCCCTCTCGCAGTCCGGGTTGAAGTTCACCTCAAGGATCTGAGGCTGCATGACTTTCTTGCCTGGGGTCAAATGCAGGCGGGTCACTCGGGGGGTCCCAGTGCCGCCCCAGGCCTCCTGGGGCTCTCCTCTCCCTGAGCTCCTCCCCCACTCACCCCTCACTCAGAGCCCTTTGCCCCCTCACCCGCCTTCTCTACATGGGCACACACACTGCCCGCTGCCTCTGGGGCCCCGGCACGGAGCTGAGAAAATGACCAAGCCAAGTCATCTCCTGTGGCAGGTCTGGGGGATGTCACCCCCTCGAGACAGTTCTTTGGCTCCTTCCTAAGGCCACAGACCTCCTCTGGCCTTGAGGCCTCCTTCTCAACTCAGGACCTGGCTCCAGTCCCCGAGAAGAGGCACCAGGGCCCAGGGGCTCTCACCCCATCTCGACACTACTGTGTGCAGAGGCTCCCTGTCCTCATGAAGCGGACACCCCAGAATGGACAGAGGACGCCCACACAGAGACCAACCATAAATCATTACATGGCCAAAAGGGCAAAGGTCGAAGGTCAAGGGGGATAGCCCAGACAGAGCGAGCGTGAATGGCCACTGGGGAAAAAGGGGGAGAAAGGAGGGGGTTTTCCCTTACTGTTAGGAGGAAGAGAGTGGTCCCACTTCAGCATGAGATCGATGGCGTACACGGCTCTTGAGGAAGGGTAGTCACAGACCCCCAGGGGCGCGGGCTTGGCCGTGGCGGCCTTGAATAGCTCGGTGAAGGCCTTGAAGATCTCAGCCTGAGAAGGGAAGGGCAGGATTTAGGCCGACTGCCCGAGGCAGCCGTGTGGGACCCCTGCTGAGGCAGGGCTGCCCGCCCGGGGCACTGCTGGGAGTCCAGGGTGCTTCCTCCCAAGCCTGACCTCCCTCTCTGCTCACTTGGCCGGGTGCCTGAAGACCAGAGCCCAGGACATCTGGGAGAGGTCCTACGGCAGGGGCACGTCCAGCCACTGACGCCTGGCCTGGAATTCAACAAAGGGCTGTTTCCTCAGGACTGAGAAGGGCTGTCTAGGTGAGAGCCTATCTTGGGGGGGGGGGGGTGTTAACAAGCACAAGGCCTCAGACACCAAGAGGCGACACCCAGGAAAGGCCTGTGCAGGACGACGAGGCGGGTTTGAAGGCAGAAGTGACACCAGAGCCTCAGGTTCCTCATCAATAAAATGGGCATAATGATCCTTATGCTCCATGAGCCACAGGGCGGGTGATAAAGTGCCCTGGGACCCTTAAGGCATCCAGAGAAAAAGGGAAGTCCTCTCCCCACCCCGCCCTGCCCCACAAGGGCGGGGGGGGGGGGGCCCACACTCAGAGCTGGCCCCTCGTGTCCTGTGTGTCATGTTATGTCTCTCACCCCATCCGTGTCCCCCGGGTCAGCAGTCGCTAATCCAGCCCGGGCCCACAGGCTCGCCTACCTGCACACTCTGCCACGGGTATTCTGGGTACTGCTTCTCAAACAGGGGAATGAATTCATCATAGTGAACCTAAAACAGAGAAAGCCCATGAAGCTGCCATCCCTGCCACCTCCCCCGTGGACGGGGTCTTCTCTGCACTGTGGGCTCTGGGGACAGGGGGGCAGCATCTGGGCAAGGGGCTGGGGAGGAAGCCCCTCTGGTTCTGGGACTCTGGCCTGGGCACTCGGGGGTGGGGGCTCTACCGCAGCTGTAACAACGGCCCCGTCTGCGGACTCTGAAGTTGGTGTTCCTGGCTCTTCCCTCCCCCTCCCTCCTTGCAGCCCTTAAGGAGGCTTCTGGCCTCCACTGCCCCCATCCCCACTGATCCCTCCCACCTGCGCCCGATGCACGGCCCTCTCTTCTCTGCAGACTTCCCAAGCCTTGGAGCGGCTGCCTATGACCCACCAAGGCAAGTTTAACATCTCGCCTGCTCTTCAAGGCTCCCCATGCTCCATGCCCACCTCCATGTCCTTGGGCTAGCCTGCGGGCCCTGGGGGCACATGGCCTTCTCCCCGCTCCTCCAAGTCTTGCTGGAATCCTCCAGCCTGCAGTAACTCGCCTCCCCCAGGCCTTGCGCAGCGCTGCATATCCCGTGCACGTGGGGCACCAAGCTTTTGATCCAGAACAGGTGCCTCTGGGCCTGGCACCCCTCAGTGCCTGTCTCTTCCAATCTATCTTCAGATAAGCCAAAGGCCCACTCTCCTCCCCACGCCCAGCGGACCATTCCACGCCACTCACCTGCTTCAGAGGCGTGTCTGGGTCATAGTTCATCACAGTGAAGTGTTTCTCGTAATCATCCAAATCATTGAGTGCGAAAGCCCTGGACAGACACAGGAAGAAGGATGGATGAGTAGGAGCTGCGCCCTGGCTCCCCAGCCCCGCCCCCAGCCCCCGGGATTACCGATTGGAGAATCGCAGCCAGAACACATCATAGGCGTAGAGTCTCAGGGGCCTGACCGAGCGCAGCAGTACGATGTAGCGGATGTCAAACTTGACCATTCCCACATCATCTCGGTGGAATAAGACAGGACTCTCTATGTACTTGGAGACCACCTGGGGGAGAGCAGGGACAAAGCGGGCACAGACGGTGGACACTCCTGACCATGCAGGTCCCAGACTTACAGGGGCTGGCTGCGTGATTCCTCGGCGTCACTTGTTCAGCTCAGAAGAAAGCTTTGGCACATGCACAGGACCCCCCCACCCCCAATACATCATTAGGAAAATCTATTTTAAAAAATCACTAGAGAAAGACAGACAAAGCCCACTCCTGCACAGCGCAATAGCAAGAGCACGGGGCTTATTTGGACGTCTGGGTTTGAATCTTAACTGATACTAACGGTGTGACCATGGACGGTCACACCCCTTCTGCGTCTCAGTTTCCCACCCTGTTACAAGGGCGGGATTGTGCTTGGAAAGCTCCCCTTGGGGCTAGACAGCACCGCAGAGACCATCGGGTCTGACTGAAGCCACAGAAGTCAGGTCGCTCGCCTAATGGAGAATGGCTGGGCAGGCCGTAGGCATTGTGGTGCAAACAGGCACTGTCGTTCACTAGGAAGCTTTGTACTTGTGTGACTGGCCTCACTAGGGTCACAATAAGGAGCACTTTCACTTGAGAACACTCTGCCCAATCAAGATTCGCCCACTGGCCGGTCTAATTAGGACCTCACAGGCGGTGAGGCTGGTGGGTCAGACAACTGTCTTCACTGGACAGGTTAGGGTTCGGAGGGTTAAATGACTTGTCAGGCTCACACGACTTCCAAGGGGCAGAGCTGGGCCTGCCCTTGGGCCCCTGGAAGGCCCAGCCCAGCGTCTGGCTTCTGGGTATGTGTCCCAGTGAGGCAAAAAGGAGCTTCCACGGATGGGGAGGCTAAAAGTGGTTGCTGGTATGTACTGACTCAAAGGTTACCCTGATGTTCGGAAATAGGTTAAAAAATGTAATTTTCCCTTCTGTTTGAGGTTTGAACATGTGCCATCTTGTGCTGGGAGGGAGCGCACTTCTGGCCAGCCCCTGCCCTGTCTCACCTTGGGGGCGCTCTCCCGGAGCCGGATAATGTTGTGGAGGTTGTTTGTGACATGAGTGTCTAGGCTTCGAGCTAAGTTCCACGGTTTACAGATCCAGTGATTGTCTTCTCCCCTGTGACAAAAGGCAATCTTGGCTACACAGCTTGGCACCTGCCCCCATGACCCCCCCCACCCATGTGACCCTAGGGAAGAGCCAGGGATTCACAGCTGGCCCCTGACTAACGGAGACGGTGACACCCTCTTGATATGTTCAAATGTGGTAGGTGAATATTCCCAAGGGGCTTCTGAATGAATGACCAGCATCTGATCTGGTCTAACTCTTCAGAAGAGATGAAGGACACAGTCACTTGGCATCCACGTTGGACTGAATTCATTCACTCCTAAAAGCCTCCTAGGAGCCGAACCACCCTTGGGAGAGACTTGGCAGAGAAGGTAGGTCTGTGGCCGTGGGCTGGCACCTGCTGTTTGCTCAGTGGCCCATCCTGGGAGCATGTGCAAAGGACCTCAGAATTTCATCCCTTCTCACACTCATGCCAAGTGGTCCTCCAGCCTTGGTAACAGGCATGGGCAGCTCACCATCTGGTGCACTGGCCAGCTCTCCTCTAGAGTCCCTGACATCAGAGTCAAATCTGGGCTGCCCCACTTTAAATTTCCCTTCCTCTGCCCCACGCTATGCTGCTTTTCCGTTATTCCGCCCTGGAAAGCTCTCCGTATAATATCCAGACAGATCTGACTCCCTGTGGCTTCCAGCCTGGGTCCTGGTTCCACCTGGGCCTGAGAGACCATGCAGACAGCTAGTGTGTCCTCCCCCTAGCCACACATTCCTGGTTCCCTCAGACGTGTCTCATAACACGGCCTTGGCTCTGCTAGAGGTTCCGCAGGTGGCCAGAGGCGTGGCCTGCTGCCTCGTGCTCCTGTGGTGGGCCTGGATGCCCACAGACGGAGAGGCTTCCTTTGAGCAAGGCCTAAAGGCCCATGCAGACCCTGGGGAAGGAGTCTCCTTGATAGCAGAGTGATCCAGGTCTTCCCCCAGCAGCCCTTTCCTCTTCTGGACAGTTCCGTGGTCTCTCCTTGGTTGGAGGTTAAGCCCTCTAGGCCAAGCAGAATCGGGCACCAAACAATAACGAGCTCTTCCGGTATATGCAGGCGGCTACTGTGGGCCCCAAGTCTTGTCTGGGCTAAAGCGCCCCCAGGGGCTGCATGTGACCCTCTTCCCCATCCCGGCAAGGCCTTCTTCTGGACACACTTGTCACAGGCTCATCAGGACAGAGGCCCACCTGCGGTCCCTTTTCTAGACCTCTATGTCTGACTTCATGCTGTCCAAACTCATTTTCTGGCCCCTGAATCCTACACCACAGACTCCTAGGGAGTCTGCAATCCCTTCCCACTGCCAGGCTCTCTTCCCATGACACTTAAACACCCTTGCCCCAAGAAGGCCGGGCCCCTTGTTTTGCTGGGTCCCAAAAGGCAGACCAAGGAATGGCTGGGGGATATTTCCAGGAAGCCGGGGCAGTGGATGCACGATGGTTCCCGGAGGAATCTGCATTTGCAGTTTTCTCTCCCCTGAAGTGGCTCTTGCAGGAAGAAATCTTCCCTGAGGAATCCCAGACAACTGCTCCAGCTTACTTTCAGCCTGGGCTTTATCGGCTTCCTTTCTGTGCACAGGCACAACCTCACAGACAGCGCGCTGTGGGGTCTTTCTCAAGTGGGGAAAGGGAACGAATAGGCATTTATCAGGCACCTGCTCTGGGCGGGGCAGTGAGCCGAGCGCTCTACACATGACTCATCTGTCCTCACAAGAAGCCGGGAAGAGGGGCGCTTTATTACCCCCATTTTACAGGTGAGGAAACTGAGGCGGACAGAGGTGGGATGACTTGCTCAGGGTCACGGAGAGAACAGTTTTAGAGAAGTGTACTGGGGATGAGAAGCAGTGTGACCGAGGGGAAAACATTCTCACCTGGCCACCTACTCTCTCTTCTTCTCAGTGTTCCCCTCCCTCACCTGAAAAATGGGGGTCACACGCCCACCCCACACGCATGTCGTGAGAAAAAGGGCTTCATACACCTCAATGTTGTAGGGAAGGAACGGAAGAACGAGTGAAAGGAGCATAGGAGAAGCCTCTGCTGCGCCTGCGCTGTCCCTCGGAGCTGGGCCTGAGGAGTCTCATTTATCTCTCCAGGGCCCGGCTTCTTCCTCCATAAAACGGATGCTCTTCTGGTACCACTGGCAACTAGAGACAATAGACGCCCCCAAGCGCCGAGAGCAGAGCCGAGGATAGGGATGAAGGGGAAGCAGGGAGAGGGGATGGCTTGAGGAAAGCACGCCGCTAACCCCTGACCTTTTTAAAGGGCCTGGGCACTCACCAAGTGCTTCCCCCACAAAGCCCCATGGGCTGGTGGTCACCCTGTGGCCAAAGCACCTGGAGAATGCTCCATACGTGTTGTTGGCAGGAGGGCATCTCCTCACCTTATAGATGAGGAAACTGAGGGTCAGGGAGATAAACGTAACTTCCTGAGTCACCAGGTTTCTAAGGAGCGGAGCCTGGGTTTTTAGCCAGGTCTCCCGACTCTGATTTTAGGGGTGCCCATCCTGCTGCCACTTGCAGGATGTGGGGGCCTGGATGGTGCAGTGAGCAAGGCCTGCTTAGGGGGCAGGAAGCCCTGTGGACACAAAAGCCCCTGATCGTGTTACTGACTAATGAGTTACCTTCTTTCTCGTTGCTGAAAGTAGCTAATGAACTGGGGCAGTTCCGTCCGGAGGTTGAAGGTCCTGGGCAGCCACTGGGGCCCTTCGGGTCCCCCCACTCGCCTGGAGATGGAGGCAAGGCAATCCTTCACTGTCAGGAGGTTCTCACAAGGGAACTGATTCAGCATCACATGAGGCCTTTCTTCACTGAATTTCCTACGATTACAGTAAAAACTCCCATTTACACAAAACGCCCTCACACCTATCCCGGCGCCTGAACTTCCCAACGCCCCTTCCAACCCCGAAGCCTAGGATTCCTATTTTATAGGAGGAAAGCGAGGCTCTGCCTGGGGAAGGGCTTCGGGACCTGCGGCCAGGCCTTGTGACAAGCCTCCTGCTGTTCACAATATACCAGAATGCTGGCAAAAGAGAGACGCGCTCGGACGAGACCGAGATTAAACTTCTACCGTGAAGCTAGACGAGACAAAACGAACGTGAGGAACTCAGAGAAAGGCAGAAGATCTGAATGAAGTAAGCCGAGGCAGGGAAACAAGCCCTCTCAACTACAATAGTGTAAGTGGAAACAAGACTCGTGAATTCCCACCAGCAAACCAGCTCCAGAGAAGAGATGGCTTAATGCATTTTCCCTTCTGCTAAGGAAGAGCTGGGGGAATCCATGCAGCTGACCACAGCCAGGAGGTTCCCTGGGAACCACTGATATAAAGAATAAACAGCGTCAGGAAGAGCCTGGCGCAGGGAGACACAGGAGCCCATACCTGTAGTCTTTGAAATGGGAGAAGTTGTACAAGATGTCTGCCTCGGCCTCCACGGTGGTGAACTGAAACCGGGGATGGGTGAGGTTGTTTAGCACCTGCTGGAGATCTGTGTAAACCCTAGAAGGAAACAAAGGTGGAGCAGGTGGGGCCCCAGGGCCTCTCCCAGGCCTGCCCCCAAGGCTCAGAGCTGGATCAGTCAGAGCCTGGGTTCAAATCCAGATGCAGGCATTCATCAGCAGGCAGACCCAGGGTAAGTCACTAAACCTTGGGCCCTTGCTTCCTCCTCTGAGGCCTGGGGCTGTGACCCAGAGCTTGCTTTGGTCAGCCCCTGCGCCGGGCAATCTCCAGGCCCCTTCCCTCTCCATGTGACCTGATCACTCCTCTTCCTTCTAGAATGGGGAACCCACGACTGAACAGGTGGGGCCTGAGCAGGGCACAAGCTAGCAGGACTCTGGTCCTCCCTGCTCTTGGCTCTGCAGCTCTCCTATTAGAATGTAAGCTTCCTGAGGGCAGGGGCTCTTTTTGCTTTGTCTTCGAATCTCCAGTGTTTAGCACACTCTTTCTCGTTTGCAGTAAGTTCCTAATAACGTCTGCCTGCAGACCAACGGCATCTGAAGACGATGATGGCTTGTCTGGGCTGCCCACACTTAGACTAACCCATCCTGAGCTTGCAGCCCACTCTTAATTTTATTTTTATTATTATTTGTGGGGCAATGAGGGTTAAGTGACTTGCCCAAGGAGGCCGGATTTGAACTCAGGTCCTCCTGAATCCAGGGTTGGTGCTTTATCCACGGCGCCACCTAGCTGCCCCTTGTAGCCCACTCTTAGACATACTCAGGTGAATGTCTGTCTGCTCACACCAGGCCTCCTTCCTCCACTGCTACCCCTCTCACACTGCTCGAGCTGATTTCTTCGTACCCAAATATAAGACTTTACACTCGTCTGCTAGGCTCTCTCTCTATTTAAGTATGTTCCATCATTCTAGGCTCGGACCGTCCATCCCCTTCTTTTTGGATGCTATTACCCAGTGTGTCAGTCATCCCTCCCTCAAAGCCTCTTTCACCCAATCAGCAAATATTCAACAGCCCTGCCCAGATCCCCAGGTGACCTCCCTCTGTGGAGGGTGACTCTTGGAGTTTGGTCATCCAAGCACCTCCTCACCCAGTAAGTGTCCCTGTCTTGCCCAGACAAATGCTTCACTAACCTCAACAGCATCCCCTGATGAAACCCCCCAAACACGGAGCAGGGTCCTGTGCTAAGGGCCCAAAGACAAAAATGGATCTGTCCCTGTCCCCAGAGGACACTCCCAGGTGCCCTGGAGGGGGCTGAAGGCTACACTGGAGACGCTTGAACCGAACCTTGCTTGTGAGAGGCAGAGACCGGGTGAGGAGGCCTGGGGCAAAGCACCAACGCCATCCGTGTGCCTGGACAAGGCCAGGAAGGAGGAGACTGAGGAGAAGGCTATGGAAAGCTTTGCTAAGTAAGCTGCCCCAGTGCTGGGCAGAGAGCAATGCAAGGGCTGAGTTCGTGGCGTCACTGGAGGTGGTAGGGGGAGCGGCCTCCCTAAAGTGGACCTGACCGATGGAAACCACTCTGCGACCAGGGAAATTCTAACACCCGGGTGGGAAAGGCTGCTGAAGTGCACAGGAAAACTACTGGGATGACAAGTGAGAGCCGAGGGACAGTGATCTGTGTGAAGCCAGAGAAAGACAGTTGGCCGAGAGAATCGGTTTCTCTGTTCAAAGAAGAGACACCATCACTAGAAAGACATATTCTGTCACAGAATGGCAGGAAGGGCAATGACTGGTAAAATCCGGCTCTGCCACTGCCTTGTGGTGTCACTCCAGGCACCCTGGACAGCCTCCATCTTCCCATCTGTTAATTAAAGAGTCAAAGTCCGCGTCTGCCACAAAGATGTCGTGAACTTAAGTGAGATCATCTCTGTAAAGTGGTTTGTAAGCTATCCAGGGCCACATGCCAACGGCCTCTCAAGTGAGGACTATGGCGTGATGCTAGGGGATCCATCCCACCCCCTATCTCCTAGGCCAGCTGCAACCTCGTCACTCTCAGTATGCCCATAGCAGCAGCGAGTGAAATTCAGCCCCCCAGTCACCCTCGAAAAGCAGGCTCTGCATTCTGGGCCACTGAAGGATGGCTAGGAGCCTCGTCTCTCCTTTTTGCTGGGGTTGGGATGAAGTGAGTCCCGGAGGAGGACGAGGCATCTGTTTGCACTCATGACCTCTCCCCATTATCCCTCCCCCATCCCAGCCTTGTTTCTGTCAAAGGCCCCATCATCTTTCTGGACATTCACTCCCTGGGCACATGCCCCTGGCTTGTGATTTCTCCTTTCTAACATCTCTTGTGTGTTCCTTCTCTACTCCACCCTAATCAGAGCCCTCAACACCTTTCCTGCATCACGGTCTTCTTTCTAATTCATCTCTCTGCTTCCAGGCCCTCCCATCTCCAACTCATCCTTCACACAGCTACCAAAGGGATTTCCCCAGAGCACAGATCTGTTACTCCTTTACTTGATAAGCTGTGGTGCCCTCTTGGTGTCTGGGAGTAAGTATTTCATCTCTCATTCTCTAAGAAGGTCTATTCTGTCTACATTTTACAATGCACGTAATTATTAGTCTGGTAGGGCACACAGATAATTTTGAAGTAACGAATTCATCTATGCTGGGGGTGCATAATCAAAACAGTTTGGAGACCACAATTACATACAATAAATTCATTTCTGTAGCCAACATAAACCATCTTGTCAGACTGGCAAACTCCCTCTAAGTCTAATGGTATATTCACTGAAACAACTTTAAGATCCTCGATTTTGTTTTCCCAAGTACCCTGAAACTAGGACGGAAGACAGACACTAGATAGTTACAGTGTCTCCATGAACTGATGCAAAGTGAAGGGAACAGAACCGGGAGAACACTGTCTGCAGTAAGAGTTAGTTACACCATATGATGATGAAGAATGCCTTGGCTACTCTAATCAAGACAATGATCCAAGGCATAAATCAGCCGTCTGAGGACACCTGAGGAGGACCATCACGGCTTTCGAAGTCTTCTCGTGCCCATTTCTCGTACTCTGGGCAGCGCACGCTGGCACAGAGCACACCCAGTAATGTCAGCGGCGCCATAAACCCTGTTAGGACCTGTCAGGGCGGGGACTTCATGAACAGTTCTGAGAGACCTCGAGGTCTCATGATCACATCACAGTGAGACAAAAGCAGAGGACGACTCTGGAGTCAGATGGAAAACAATGTCAACACGTCACTTTCTCGCTTGACGTGACAGGCTGAGTCCTTCAGACTACTGAGTCACAATACATTGCCGGGCAAATGTCAACGAACAAAAACAAAACAGGACCACAGTCACGTTGTCATTTGGGTCGCTGAGACTCTTGCCAGCTAATTACATAACGAGCGAGCCCTGGCCTGAATGTCAGACACACCGCTTGGCTGGCTGCAAGAGCAGGAGAAGCCCCAGTGCGGGGCTCTCAGCACTGTCCCACTGTAGTCAGGGGAACGGTGGGAAGCACACTCTACCTTCCCTCCACTCATCTTACTGGAGACAGGGAAAGGTTTGCTGGGGAGGAGAGGGGCCCGGAAGGTTCGAGGAGGGTGGAGGAGGTGGGCAAAGCGACAGTGACTAGATTAGGGAGGCCTAGCCGGATGGCCGTGCAGCGGCGAGGGCCCGCTTGTGTCAGCACAGACTCGTGATTTTCCTCCAGTTCTGTTCAGCAGAACATGCACAGCAGTGAAGGCGGCGAGAGTCACTGAAAGGGAGACTTGGTAGGGCAAGATCACCGCTAGGTTAAAGGGAGCAGGGAAATCAAGAGGATCATGTAGAGCTTAACTGGGTCACCAAAAGGTGAGGAGGGGAGTGGAGCTAGCAGAGGGGCAATGGTCTGGAGGTCACAGTGTGGGTGGGGAACAGGGTTTGGGCTTGGAGGGCACTGACACATACACTGGAGCTCCCTAGCATGTGTGCAGGATAAAGGAGGAGAGAAAGGCTGTGAATTGGGCACTGAATGAAGAAAGGAGTGTCCTGGAGGTCCAGAGGGCAGCCACCACCACTGGGAGTGTGTGTGTGGGGGGTAGATAGGGATTGAGGAGCCTTGGGGAGAAGTGACTTGGTGATGGAGGCAGAGGGGGAGTCTTCCATGTGACACCCCCATCTCAACCAGTGTGTTGGGGAAGGGGAATGAGGGAAAGGGAGGAAGGCCGGAGAGGCTGTGTCATCGGAAGGGAGCCGGGTCTCAGTGAGAACCAGAAGATGGAAGGAGTAGGAAAGGAAAAGACTTAAGATCAAAGCAGGCTGGGACCTAGGGAGCAAGGGTCCCAGAGAGGATCTGGCCCGCCGCAGTTTCCCTGCTTGTAAAATAGAGACAATACTGTACCAGCACCTGACCCATGGGGTTGTGAGGATAAAACGAGACAAAACTTGTAAAGTGCTTTGCAAACCTAAAATGACTACATAAATGGTAGGCACTGCCATTATTAAGAGGAGTGGGCAGCTCTGGAGTGGGACGTTAGGGGGCACAGTGAGGGAATCAGGGAGGACAGGGAGGACAGCAGGGTTTCAGAATCTGAGACAGGGAGGGTATGACAAAGCACGAATCTGTTAATTACTGAACCCTAAGAGGTTTTGGTTCAGGGTCCCCTCCTAGGGCTTAGGCAGCCAAGGGGGCCAGGGTGGGGAGCTTCTACAATGCTTCCCTTCCCTGGAAGGCAGGAGCCTTACTCAAGATGGAATGGAGAAGGCCGGAGACAAGGAAATGTGACAGTCTTCTTTCTGCCAAGGGTGCATGTGGGAGATGGACAATAGCTACACAGGGTGTGAGAGCACAGATGGGCTGCAACCAGCATAGTTATGGCTGAGGAAGTATCCACAGCAATGAAGCTGCAGTGGCACTGACAGGGAGTCCTGAATGTACATTTTCTCTTCCCCATAGCTTGACTTTACAGCTAGGCTGGCTGAGTGGAGTCTTCCTCTCATATGGCTGGCTAAGCCCCCCATACAGGAGAGGTCTGCCAACACTTGGTTTAGGCCTGCCCAGAGTTTCACAACCAACCTGTCCCAACATGCAGAACATCAGGATGCAACAACCTAGTTGGTGGTTCACTATGTCCCTAAGACATATGGCTAGGCACACAAAGCAAACTATGCTGCACCTCCAGTTTTATGGCTACTGAACATGCCTTCGCTGTTACTTTAATCCTGAATATTAAAAAAAAAAACAAAACAAGCCAACAACAAATGCACACTTTACTGCACACTAGATGAGAACCCAGAGAAATGCCTTTTTGTTATAGTTTAGCCTAGCTCAAGCAGAAGCTGATACTTGTTAGGGATGATGTTGCCAGCATCCAGGCACGGCATGGGCAGCTGGACTAGACAACTGCTAAGGGCCCTTAGAAATGACCTGGCAGGCCTCAGGATGTAACCTGCAAAGTCATTTCCAAGTATCCAACATGAGGGAAGCGATGGAGGCTGGCTCCTATACCAGGATGAACCACTCACGGCAAAGAACTGAAACTGCAACTGCTTCCTTCTAGCTCCCTGTGATGCCAAGTAAGATGTGCCTAAGGCAGGCACCAAGATAGATGCAGAAGCCAAACCTCTCTTCCTGGTAGTGTCCCCACGAGTCCTTCCCAGACCCTCTGCAAGGGGGGGACCCAGGGCAGCCACCATCATCGCCCAGCTGCTTTTCACATCTTGTTTCCTCCATTGGACTGGGAGCTCTTGGTGGGCAGGGACTGACTGACTGTTCCCTTTCTCTGTCTTGTCAGTGCTTAGCACAGGGCCTGGAGTGATCTTTTTTTTTTTTTTTTTGGTGAGGCAATTGGGGTTAAGTGACTTGCCCAGGGTCACACAGCTAGTATCAAGTGTCTGAAGCTGGATTTGAACTCAGGTCCTCCTGAATCCAGGGCCCGTGCTCTATCCACTGTACCACCTAGCTGCCCCCTGGAGTGATCTTTAAAAAGATGTCTGTCCAGGTCAGTTTCTCCATCAGTAAAACAGAATGAAGTGCTGGGGTCTCGCCCCAGGCCACACACAGATGGTGGCATTAGAACCAGGACTGAGATCTCACTGTTCCAGACTTGCCTTTTCTGCCTTGTTGTCTCTCTTTTTGTTTTTTGGTGAGGCAATTGAGGTTAAGTGACTTGCCCAGGGTCACACAGCTAGTAAGTATCAAGTGTCTGAGGCTGGATTTGAACTCAGGTCCTCCTGACTCCAGGGCTGGTACTCTATCCACTTGCCTTGTTCTTTCTTAATCCATCAAACAGGTGGGATGCCGACCCGCCAGATACTGTGCAATTTAAGTGAATCATGGCCATAAAGGAGGTGTGCTCCACTCTGGAAGAACCTGCCCAGGGAGTGTTCAAGCCCCCGTCTTGCAGACAGTGCAGACATTCTGTTTCAGAAGCACTTTCCCAGGGCCAAGTCACTGTGGAAACACTTGTACAATTCCCCGTCTCTGACCCCATCCATGAAGGTGGCGGCTTTTCAGCCGGACTCCAAGAACTCTGAGTCGGCTTTCTCACAAGCCTCTCTATTTTATGTATGCACTTAAAAACACGACTGAGAAAGGCCCCTGACCCGATCTGCTTCAGAAGCCTTGGCACAAACCTTGCCATAGGGGAGGGCGCACGCCCACCCCAGGCTTCTGGAAACAGACCATTCACTGCAACCCACTCAAAGGCTCGGCTCCTTCTCGTGACGCCTTTGCCCCAAACCTCCCTGGAAATTCTTAAGGAGCTGCTCCCGCCCACGAATGATTGACCAGAAAAGGACGAACTAATTTGGAAAAGCTTTGCTCAGTGTCAGGAAAAAGTGAAGGTAGAGAAGTGCTTTCTTGTGCAATTTGAGGAAGAAGCTACATACCTAAATATGTGACCTCTGGGATAAGCTGCTGGACTTACTGCAATAGGAAGCTTCTCCTTGTTTTCCTCTAGAATGGCCTGGGAGGAAACAGAACACACAAGCTCTTAGGAGAAGGGGGGTAAATTCATGAGACCCTTCTTACATAAGGTCAAGTTTCTTACAGTTCCCAAAATTATTAGGGTGTGCTGGAATTCTCCTTCCACTTAATGACACACTCCACTTGTCTTCCACTGCCCAGAGTCCTGTGTTTCCACAATGTGGAAACTAGACCAACTGAAAATTCAACTATTCACTCTGCCAATTAAGAGTTAATGGAGGGGGCAGCTAGGTGGCGCAGTGGATAGAGCACTGGCTCTGGAGTCAGGAGTACCTGAGTTCAAATCCAGCCTCAGACACTTAACACTTACTAGCTGTGTGACCCTGGGCAAGTCACTTAACCCCAATTGCCTCACTAAAAAAAAAAAAAAAAAAAGAGTCAATGGAGGGGAGGGCAGCTAGGTGGTGCAGTGGATAAAGCACCGGTCCTGGATTCAGGAGGACCTTGAGTTCAAATCTGGCCTCAGACACTTGACACTTACTAGCTGTGTGACCCTGGGCAAGTCACTTAACCCTCATTGCCCCACCCCCCCCCCCCCAAAAAGAGTCAATGGTGGGGGGAGCTAGGTGGCACACTAGATAAAGCCCCAGCCCTGGATTCGACCTGAGTTCTGTGGTAAAATAATGGGATCTGGCAGACTGACTGGGATGGGCCACACCTGGCCTGTCCTGAGTGACGTGTGCCGCTGATGTCAGCAGGAGAAACCACTCTCCACAGGCAGTTTGAAGGACCTCCCCTTTGGGGGGAGGCTGAGGGGAGCTCGGTCTCTTTCCCTTTGTGCGAGCTGCAGGAGTGGGCAGAAAGAGTTTTTTTCCCTGGCAGTTTGTCCTGTGGGCCTTGGCTGCAAAGCTGTTTCCCACTGAAGCTAAGGGCTCCAGGTGGTGAGTTAACATACGAGCCCAGCTCTTCTGAATGAGCTGAACTGGAAGCGAGTTTGGGGATTGTTTAGACTTAGGGGGATTATCCATTTTTGTTTTCCCCTATTCCCTTGTCTTTGATTTTATTAATTTCACCTTTGCTGTTTATTTTATTCCCATTAATAAAACCTGATTTGTTTGTGGAAAAGAGGCTGTCAGGCTCCTTTCTTATTGGCCTGGGAGAAATATCTAAAAAGGCAGTTCGGAGGGGAGGGAGCTTCGGGCCTAGAGGTCCCTCATTATTTCTGGGACCCAATATTTCAGCGAGCCACTCGATTAACTCTCCCCATATCAAATTTGGCCCCAACAGTTCAAATCTGGCCTCAGACACTTGACACTTACTAGCTGTGTGACCCTGGGCAAGTCACTTAACCCTCATTGCCCCACAAAAAGAAAAAAACAAAAACAAAAACCAAAAGTCAATCAGGAAAACTTTAAAACTTTAAAATACAAATAACAGTATTTTGGGAAAACATTGATTAGGAGATTGCTATCTTGAAAAGTTTCCTGGTTGTGGTCAAAGGGGCAATTAACTAGGAATAAGGAGATGTGGGTCCAAACTCCTGTTCTGCAAAGCCACTCAATTGATGCCCTGAGCCCACTTTGGACTCCGCCACTTTCCACTTGCAAAACTGTTCAAATGTCACAGGATCGCTGGGAGGAAAGCCTTTTAAAAGTGCTGTATCATTCTTTTCTCCTAGCTGGATGGCCACTGTTCTGACCATCCCTCACGTTTCATGGTTCTTGAGTCGGGGCTGTGGTGAGAACCCTTAGTGTAGAGTAAGAGTGGATACGGGTTAGAACGCTGCTGCTGCTATCATTACTACTTAGGTGACCATGCCCAAGCTGCACGTGGTCAGTCTTTTTATCTTTGTGGGGAGGGAACTGGGTGAGATCAGGGCTTAGTCTGGGGTCTGTGGCCTTGTTTTTTGAAGGTATTTGATCATTGTATTTCAAAAGAATTGGTTTCCTTTAGAATCCTACACAGTTTATTTTATGCATTTAAAAACATTATTCCAACAGGGGCTCCAGGTTTCCCTGGATTCACTCCTGAGGCATCCAGAACACTAGAGAACGGAAGAACCCCCGGCACAGATTGTGTCTAAGGCTCCTTGCAACTGTAGATCCCATGGTCTTATGAGGCAAATTAGGCAAAGGGACCCGGCCTTCTGGGACAGAAACATGAGTCATTTATTGGAGCCCCTACTAAACAGTGCCCCTATAATAGGAACAGACTAACAATAACATTTATAGTGTTTTCAAAATTTGCAAAGCACCTTACCTATATTATTTCCTGTGAGTGGTACAATAATCCCATGAGACAGATAGTATTGATATTATTCCTATCTGACAGATGAGCAAACTGACCCAAAGTCACAAAGGTAGGATCTGACCAAGGCCTTACTCTTTTCACTTTGGAGGGTGGGGGTGGGTGGTATCTTCTATATATATTGGCACATCTACAGCAAGAGGGCTGAGAGTGTGAAGAAGGCAAAAAGGAACTGACCTCAGAGGGGGTGCTCTCCAAAGAACAACACCCTTCGATGGCTCCAGGAGGCACGGGGCACCTGCAGCTGAGGGAGCTGAGACATTTTTCCTGATACTGAACCCAATCTCCGAGGGTCCTCGTTTGGCTGTTTGGCCAAGCACCCTCTTCTGCACAAAGACACACCTATTTGAGAGACAGCCTCCTAATGTCTGCAGAGCAAGGACAGTATGCAAGGTGGCACGCAGCAATGCCTGCCACAGGCAAGCTTACCGCCATACCTGGTAGTGTTCTTCTGATGGCTCGGGGGTAGAGGAGCTGACATCCAACACGTCATCAGGAACCCACGGCAACAACACACATCTCCGGATTAGCTGGTCCACTTCTCCGTAGGCGAAGTCCCGGGTCACCTCCTCTGTGTCAAGGTACATGGTTCAGCAGTGGTGGCGAGGCTCTTTGCACCTCTCTAACTGCCAGGGCAGCCATGGCACGCTCCAAGGGACAACAGCAGGGAGAGCAGGCTCTGTCCTCATCAATCATCGCCACCCCATGACGCCCTTATGCTCCCATGTTCTCTCATCCTCATTTCCCTTGACTAGACACCATCCAGATGTGAATCCGACCCCACCCATCTCTTCTGCTGTCAAATCGTGGTTCCCTCTGAACCTTCTTCTCCCACCCTCTTTCTACTCATTAGCTCTCACTGAGAGCCTGCTTCTTTCTGATGACACCACTCCCCTCACTCTGCTCTCTGGCACTGGCTCTGCCTTCTCTCCACCCAAGCGCACTGGTCCTGGGGGGAGCTGGAGCACTCCTTGATGCCCACAGGCACTTCCAGACTTTTGCTTTACTCAGAAACGTTTCTTCTTGGAAGTCTGCCCAGCTCCTTCCCCCTCCTTTCTCAAGCTAGCACCTGGCTCACCAAGATCTCCTCCTTCTCAGCTCCTGCCCTCCTTTATACTAGCAGACTTTCAATCCATAGATATGGGGATCTTTCTTGAGGTCCAGACACTAGGGAGTCTGTAGGTAAACTGGAGGAGAGCTATGAACTTGGATGGGAAAATTCCCCCTACTTGATTTCACTTTCTTTCCTCTTCAAGCTCAACCCCAACAGTCGGCCACTTCACTTCTGCCTTGTCCTTTAATCTGGAATCCCTGGTCTTTTCATCTCTCTTCTCCTGACAAACTTCAGCCCTGGATCCTTCTATATGAAGCCCTTCCCGATTCCCCAAATGCAGGTGCCTGCCTACCTGGCCAAATGACCCTGGATTAACTTTTCTACACATGTGCACACACAAATGTATTTTTGTGCTCTGCATGTGTACGCATTGTCTCTCCCTGTGAAGAGAAGCCACTGCCTTTTTTCTTATGTGTATCCATAGTGCCTGGCACATAGTAGGTGCTTCACTGATATTTGTGGACCATCAAATGAGGACAAGCAGACTTACCACCTGTTTCAAGGTCTCTCAGGGGCCAGAGAACTGTGTAGGCAATCTGCTGAGGCATATAAAATAAGGGTGCCGTGGCAAAGCTGGGGTTATCTGAGTGCTGAATTCGAGAGCCAAATTCATCCATGATATACCACACAGGAACCTTTTCCTCTGCAGTCTTTTGGACAGAAAGAATAAAAGAGACATGTTACAAAGACTTATAGTTCTAAACAGCAATGTGTTTCAGCTTATCCTCACAGCTGTGGGTGCCAATGTTTGCATTTTGGGGTTTAGCTTTGGTAACTGTGTGGACTCAACATTATTTCAAGGACCTAGCATTCCACTGGTGATACACCTTCTACTGATATGGACCTCACCCTTCTTCTTCTTCTTTTTTTTTTTTTGCAGGGCAGTGAGGGTTAAGTGACTTGCCCAGGGTCACACAGCTAGTGTCAAGTGTCTGAGGCTGGATTTGAACTCAGGTCCTCCTGAATCCAAGGCCAGTGCTTTATCCACTGTGCCACCTCGCTGCCCCAGACCTCACCCTTTAACCAGCAGAGAGCCTGGAATTCCAGAGTTACCATGACCAAAAGAAATCACGGGACTCTCCCAATATACTAGCCTGGAAGCCCAGCCAGTTTAGGTTATTGGCATGGCAGTCTCAGGGTATGTGACGCACTGGCATAGCCTTCATCATGCCATGATGAGGCCATCAGGGTGGTGATCTAACAAAAATCGGGGCGGGGTGGGGGGGGTTGTAATAGCAATAGGTGACACACAGAACACCATTTTATCATTTACAGCTTTATGATCGTGGACTGAATGGCCAGCCCTGCAGCCTGGTTCGAAATGCCACCACCAACCCCTCCTGACTGCATGACAGTAGACGAGTCTCTTTATCGCTTGTTGCTCCAGACAACTTCCCAAGAGTAGGGGCTGACCTGCACTGGAGAAATGAGTTGTTTCCTCTCTGAGTTCCTGCTGCCAATGAAATCACCAACAC
This sequence comes from Dromiciops gliroides, assembly GCF_019393635.1. Lineage (NCBI taxonomy): Eukaryota > Metazoa > Chordata > Mammalia > Microbiotheria > Microbiotheriidae > Dromiciops > Dromiciops gliroides. The sequence goes on from NC_057865.1 coordinate 294,165,857, forward strand.
GGTTCCCATTCCCCAGCTCGTCTGATTCTCCCAACAATCCTGTGATACGGATTCTACAACATTTTCTCTCTGTCTGACAGGCCAGGGAACTGATGCTCAAAGGGGTCAATGACCCGTCCAAGGTCACAGAGCTGATAAGCGATAAGAGGTGGGATTCAAGCACTGGCCTGGGTTCCCAGTTTGAGGTTGTTTTTATTCTATCAGGTGAATGTCCTCCAAACTTTTAGGCTGGGCTGAGGAACATGGGAAACAAGATGGCACTAATCTGGAAGTTCATCAAAGTGTCCCATTCCAACAAAGTGACTTTCATGATCACATGCAAGTGGTTTATTATTTGGGTGCTACTCTACACCTTTTTTTTTTTTGGTGAGGCAATTGGAGTTAAGTGACTTGCCCAGGGTCACATAGCCATTCCACACTTCTTAAAGCAAAACTTGCACTAATCAGATGGACAACAGGTGATATCAGGGACCGGCTGTAAGGAATGCCCCCCCCCCCAAAAGATCCAAGTGGGAAGTCAAAGCCAAACTCAGTCCTACCCAGACTACTCCCTTACCTTCAGGTCCAGCCCCGGAGATGCCAGGGTGGAGGCCCCTCATTCCACTACTCTTACCATAGATCAAAAATCAGACTCGGAGGGAGCGGAAAGATGTAATTCTCACACCCAAACTAAGCCCAATGCCTATCCCTTTTCTGGTAGGGTCAAACTCCAGAGCTGGCATGGGCAGACAGGACATGGCCACACCTGGGTCAGGAGAATCCAGGGCAGATGGCACACACCAGAAGCCAAGCCTGCTGAGAGAGGGGCTGCTAAGTCTACTGACTCCAGGGGAGAGACAGTAGAGAAGGCACATCAGGGTTGAGTCTGGGCAATGCTGGCTCTCTTCGGGCTCACTCCTAAGCTCTTTTGGGCAGTAGAGAAGCATTTCTTCTCATCTACAGGTACTCTCTACCTACTGAAAACTTCAGGCATAACATAATTTTTTCCTTCTTCCACGGTGAACTTTTCACTCTTACAATTATGACGATAAGCTGCCCCATAGAGTCGCTAACATTCTGATGCACGGGCATCCCACTGCCTCCCCCTTGTTTGGACAGATGGTCTGTGTCCGTGTCGGCAGCCCACACACTTTCCAAAGCACAAGGGGTTCCCACCACTGGCAATGGTAGAATTCTGCCAAGTGACTGTCAGGATGCCTCTATTTCCGACAGTCAAGCATGGGGAAATGTCCCAGCAGCTGGCTCAAGTTCCCTTCCTCAAGATGTGCACCCCTCCACGTTTCCTTCTCTTTTCCTATCCTCTGATCAGTGCCTGGAGCCTGTGGACACTAATGGGACACCTCTGGGAGCTGCTAGAACCGCAGCTTGACCACTGGCCAGTCCGTCTTACCCCCTGGGAGAGCTGGTACGTCTGGTTGTACTTCCACATTTCTCCCAAAACGAGCTCCACTGAGCCGTCGTCTGGAATTTCCCCATGAAATTCAATCCCCATCAAGTTGGCCATTCGGTGCAGCAGCCCTGGGACCTGCAGCAGCTGCTGGCGGGCGTGTTCCACTCGGTATGTCCAGGCGTGGTCAATGAGAAATATGCTTCAAGACAAAGAGGAAAAACCCTTCTTAGGCCTCATGGCAGTCAAGCTGAACCCAAGCAGTGGCTGTCTCTTGGCTGAGTCATGGAAACACCAAGGCCACAAAGGTCACTTTGCCCCCGAAGGGCACCGAACATGGTAAACACGGGACCACAAGAAGACAGAAAGAGGAGGGGCAAAGGAAAGGCAGAGAAACACCAAGCGCCACAGGTGGGACGTGATGGGGGCAACAGATAACTACCAACCATCCTTCCTGGTGCCTCTCATGGCTCAGGGCCGCCACCTATGGTCCCGGTCAGCCCAGGGGGCTGATACCTGTCACACCCTTCCTGGTCAACTGAAGGAGAGAAGAGACTGATTCAGAGTTGCACCAGGAGAGGGGTAGGCTGGAAAGGTGATGGATGCCTGGGGGCCTGCAGCCTCTCAGGCCCTTGGGGGCAGAGAGTGAGAAGGTGGCAAGGCCCAGTCTGTGGGCAGCGCAGGGCTCACATATGCACTGGAGGCTGTCTTGGGAGAAAAGCAGGCAGGTGGGTGACAAGGTTGAGCTACCCACAGTCACTGTGGCAGCCCACTTCTCTCACCTCCCTTCAGCTGTTCTTCTTCTTTGTTCCTCCTCTTCTCTTCTCCCCCGCCGCCCTCTGCCCTCAAAGCATTCACTCATCTACTCCCTGCCTTGCCCAGTGGAGTCACCCGTCATCGGTCCCCTTCACCCCTCTCCTCTTCTCTTCTACCAGTACAGCCCCTCCTTCACTGTGGCTTCCCTGGCCCAAGCTGCTCAGCTGGAAACACACACGCTGCTTATCTTTCCAAGGGCACTGGGCACCCGTGGCTGTTACTCACACAGCGATCTCACACACATCCTCTTCCCCCATTCCCTCCCTCTGCCAAGGTTTCCAGCACCTTTTGATCACCCCAGTTCTCTCTTCCTTCATGTCCTTCCCCCACACCACCCTGGCCCTTCCCCCACACCCAACTGGTCACCAAACCTTGCTACGTCTATCTCCATTCACTCCCTCCTCCCACTCCCACAGCCGCCATCTTGGTGCAGGCCCTCAATGGCCACCTAGTCAGTCTCCCTACCGCCCCCCCCCCCATCCTCGGCTTTTCCAGTCCACTATCCCCACCGCTACCCAAGTGCACATCCGATCGTGTCATTTTTCTCTCAGTAAACTCCAGGGTTCACCTATTTATCACCTCTAAGATCACATACAAACTCCTATTTGTCACCAAAGGCCTTCCCCACCTGGCCCTGGCCTTTTCACACATAATTTCTCCTTTCTCCCGGGGCCAGCGCACGTTCCAGACTTCTTGGTGTTCTCAGTGTTCTTGTATGGGCTGACCCCAAGCCTGGAACCCTCTCCCTCCAGTCTCCCCTACCCCTTAGTACGTCACATTTCGCTCAAAGCTCGACTCGAGCACCAACGCCACCGTTCTGATCCTCCTAAGGGTGAGGACCTCACTCCTCCACCAGTGAACCTGCCTTGTATTCACTTTGTACACACTTCCATCCACAGAGCATGCCGACGCTCCATCTTACGCCTCACACTGGCAGACCCTCCACTGCCCATCTCCACACCTTTGCACGGGTGCCCGTCCATCCCTGGGACACCCTCTCTCCTATCTCTCTACCGCTCGGAATCCTTAGGCTCTTTCAAAACTCAGCTCAAACCTCGAGGAGACTTTTCATGGCACCTCCAGCTTACATGGTTCCCATCTATTCTCTCCACATCTATTTACACATTATCATTATTGTGTCAACTCCCGATAGGTAGAGATTGCTTTTGCCTTCCTTTGCATTCTTAGTGCCGAGTATGGTGCCTGGCATGTAGAAAGCACTTGATAAATACTCAGCTGCTTGCTATGTTGTCTCCCTTGAGAGAGTCCTGGGGCCTGGACCTGTGATTTCCCTGGGTTAGAGAATTCCTTCTAGGACCGAAGGGTCGTGATGCCTACAGTGCCAAGAGGTCAGGGGACTGCTGTGTCACAGAATCTGCACGTGCAGGGTCTCAAGGCATTTGGCTCCCATCTACTCCACGATGCTGCCTCTCGTGAGGCTGCCTGCTGATCGGCTGGTCTGTCTGCATGTAACTGCACTGGAGAGCTGCTGCCCTGAGAGAAAAAGGGTGCTGTGAGGACTGCTTTGTATTCCCAGGATGGACACAATCTCCTCACAATAATCTCTAGCAGCTCTTGCTGAACTGTTAAAAGCATTAAGCTAATGAGTTTTTCTTTCCTAATTCCTCATCCTTAATTTGAAGGAAGCTGAAGGATATAACTTCAAAATGAGACAGGCTATAAATGAGACAACACCGGTCCATTCTCATAACTGGTTAAAAAACAACAAAAAGCCCCCAAACCCAACCTTGAACGCACACCCCCTCCCCTAGTAAAAAGAACAAAGAAAACATCAACAGCCAGGCAGTCTCTCAAGTGGAGCGCTCACATAGCACCCGCTGCCCCTCCAACGGAAGAGGGAGCGGCGATTTCTCAGCTCTTCTTTGGGACCAGTCTTGGTCATTATGGAAAGTCATCATCAGAAAAAAACCACTCTAGTCTTAGTGCGGCTTTAAACCTCAACAGCTTAAAAAGCCTGTACTGAGATCACGGCCACCTCAAACCCCTTCTCCAAACGACCTCCTGAAAGACAGTGTACGTGTCTTAGCCTGCCACACAAGGCCTTATCTCCATTTGTGGTCGTTCATATATTCTACATCATCATGATGCATTTAGACGGCCCTTTATGCTTTGCAAATAAAAAGCTTTAAACAGGTCATCTCATTTGGGTCTCACAACAACGCTGGGAGGCAGGTCCTATCACTATTCCCATTTTACAGTGGAGGAAACTGAGGCAGAGGAAGGCTGAGTGACTCACCAAGTTACACAGCTAGTAAGTGTCGGAGACCAGATTTGAACTCGGGTCTTCCTGACTATGGTGTCCAGCCACCCAATAACTCACAATCTCCTAAGTGGTCTATGGTTTCCCACTCCTGTGCCTTCCCTTCAGTTTCCCAATCTCTCCATGGCCCCTAACCGCCTGCCCCCTCTACTGCTATGTCCTTTGGTAGACTGATTCCTCCAGCTGACTGGGATCTCCCTCCCATCTGACCCCGAAGTCCCTTACAGTCTTTTAGGCACGCATCCACTTCTCCTAATTCAGCTCCGTCTCCTTGTCTGTGTCTCCTCTACCAAGAATTCCAGCCCCGCCCCCCTTCTTCAAGGCATGGGGGGTGACCCTGGGTGCTTCATGCCCCTACTACCAGTGGAGTGCTTTAGGGATGTGGGCCTCTAGTTTGCTTTCTGTTTGACTCTCTCCAGTTTAGGTATCAAGAGCTTATTTTTATCCTAGAAGAAATCGGGTAGGACCCCTTCTTGTCCTGTTTTCAAACAGCTTTTGTAGTTTTGTAATTAGTTGTTTTTTTTTATATATTGGACAGAATTTGCTGGAAAATCCATCTGGTCCTGCAACTCTTTTTCTTTGGGAGCTCATTTATAGCTCATTCAATTCCTTTTTTTGTGACTGGGTTATTTAAATGTTTAATTTCTTGTTCTGTTAATCTGGGCATTTTAGATTTTTGTAAATATTCATCTATTCATTTAGATTATCAGAATTTTTCTCTCCAATGCTCCCACCCCCAACACTCAATTTTGTTAATCTCTTTTTTTGATTTTCAGGACTTCTATTTTGGAGTCTAATTGGGGTGTTTTAATTGGTTTTTTTTCAGTTGCATGGACCTCACATACTGTACCATTCAGTGATACTTGCCTTCTTGCTGTTCTTTACACAACCTTCCATCTCATCCCTCTGTGGAGTTTCCCTGACTATCCTAGGTCTTGAAATGCTCTCCATCCCTCGCCTGTGCTCTGGGCTTCCCTGAGCTAAAATTGTACCTTCTATAAGTTGGTTCTCCTCAGAGATCACCCCTAATTTTTCCTGCCTGGTTCCTGTATGTACATAGTTGCTGGCATGCTGTCTTCCCATTAGACTGGGAGCTCCTTTAGGGCAGGGACAGTTTGGGTCTTTGTGCCTGACACATAAGAAGTGTCCCAAAATGATGGTTGACTGACTGCTGCCACAGGATCAACTTTTTTTTTTTTTTTTTTTTAGTGAGGCAATTGGGGTTAAGTGACTTGCCTAGGGTCACACAGCTAGTAAGTGTTAAGTGTCTGAGGCCGGATTTGAACTCAGGTACTCCTGACTCCAGGGCCGGTGCTCTATCCACTGTGCCATCTAGCTGCCCCCACAGGATCAACTTCAAAGATTAGCTCCTCTCTCCCTGAGTGTTATGTGTACACTTTAAAAATGGTCCCATTGGTGCCTGTGACTTTGTTTTACTGTCACTGCTGTTGTCATCCTCATTCCTGAAGCAGAGAGTAGAACTCCACCATGACTGGTTCCCTGACTACACAATCCCAGATAATCTTGAGATCAAAGTGCATCTTTCCAGAGTCATTCCTTTTATTTCCATTTATTTATTTAGTTTTTGGGCGAGGTGATGAGGGTTAAGTGACTTGCCCAGGGTCACACAGCCAGTAAGTGCCAAGTGTCTGAGGCCAGATTTGAACTCAGGGCAGGTGCGCCACTGCGCCACCTAGCTCCCCTAGAGTCATTCCTTTTAAGGTAATGAGACACACTCCTGCCATGCTTTTGGACATACATACTCAGCACCCCCACTGTTATATTTCATGACAGAAAACAGTTTTCCTTTTAAATCTTGGTCCTGACAATTTGAAAATGCTGCCATCTAAGCAAACTGTGCGTGCCCTTTGACCCAGCAATACCACTACTAGGTCTGTATCCAAAGAGATCATAGGGATCATGTGTACAAAAATATTTAGAGAAGCTCTTTTTCTGGTGGTAAAGAATTGGAAATCAAGGGAATGCCCATCAATTGGGGAACAACTGAATAAATTGTGGTATATGAATGTAATGGAATACTATTGTGCTGTAAGAAATGACAAGAAGGCAGATTTTAGAAAAGTCTAGACTTACATGAACTGATGCTGAGTGAAGTGAGCAGAACCAGGAAAATGTTGTACACAGTAATAGCAACACTGTGCGAAGATGAACTAAGAATGACTTAGCTCTTCTCAGCAGTGCAATGATCCAAGACAATCCCAAAGGATGCATGATGGGAAACGCTCTCCCCATCCAGAGAAAGAACTATGGAGTCTGAATGCAGATTGAAACATACTATTTTCACTTTCTTAATTTTTTCATGGTTTTTTCCCTTTTGGTCTATTTCTTCTCTCAGAATATGACTACTATGGAAATGTTTTGTATGGAAGAGTGAGCCAAAAGTCATGAAGGGGTTTCAATATTTAATAACTCCTTTATTTTTTGTTTTTAATTTACAATACCATAGCATCCCATATAGTATACATAAGAAATGAATTTACATCATGTGTATCAATCAACTCTTGTGAAAAATAAAGAAAAAATAATTTTCAAAAAGTTATTAAAATATCATGACTTTTGGCCTACCCTTCATAACCTGTATCAAACTGCTTACTGTTTTAGGGAGAGGGAGAAAAATTTAAAGCTCAAAATTTTGAAAAAATGAATGTTAAAAACTATCTTTACATCTAACTGGAAAAAATAATATACTATTTCAAAAAGGGCTGCCATAATTAGAACAGTTTCATAAAATTATACATGAAGACCGCTGCCAATGGAGTTTCATTTGCATATTAAACAAAAGGAACACAATGTAGCAAAGACTGAATAATTCTATTGTGTCAGAGGTCTATGCTGTAGCCACAGTGATGAAACCTTCTCATTTTACAACTGGGAAACCTGAGGTTGAGACAATAGAGTGTGCCCAAGGCCACATATCATTTAGTGAGAGATAGGGGCATTTAATTCACCTTGAATTCAGTTTAGACATTAGCTTTTGCAATGAGAAAAGGGGCTCAGCCTGTTAGCACTGCTGCTAAACTGACCACATTCCCAAGGCAAACACATTCTATGCTGTCCCAGGGTGAGTCACCAGAATCTCAGGTTAAAAGCAAGACTTTTTACTGACTCTGCTTTTTTTATGTTAGAGTAGTGCCCTTAAGGGGTCTTCTAATAAAGTCACAAAATAAACATTAGCCTGAAAGGAAGACTGGTTATGGTAGAAAGAACAAGAGATTAGGAGTTAAGAAACAGGCTTCTATTCTCAGCTTGGAACTACCTGCTGCTATGACCTGAGGTGAGTTACTTTCCCCTTTTTGGGGCCTGTTTTGTCATCTGAAAATCAAAGTGGGGATTAGATCTTTTCTAAGCTTTCTTTTAGCTCTGAGAATCCAGGATCCTTCCTCTAAACGTCCCCCACCCTCCCAGGCTCCCAACCTTGGTGTCTTTTTTCACTTCTCACTCTCACTTCACACATCCCAACAGTTATCCACAGGCCTAGGGTCATAGAAATGATCAAGTCCAGCCTTATCTGACCAAAAATCTAATCTAACAAATGGTTCCCCAACTTCCAATTGTAAAAAGGGAGATGGGATCCTCTGCCTCCCAATATTCCCTGCTGCCCTCTGGGAGGGCTCTTAAGTGTGAGGAAAAAGCCCTGACAGGCTCCTCTGCCACTCCTACCAAGCCGACCCAGTCCTGCCCCACGGGCTGACCCCTCTTTTACGGGGCAGTTCTTCAAATTCTCGGGTGATGGTCATCTCTTCCCTCTTCCTTTTCAGTCTCAACACTCCTGGCTCCTTTAGCCATCTTTAGTTCTTCCAGCCCTTGGGTGCCCTCATCCCCCTCTGGGGAGCTTTCACTTGGTCAGCGTTCTTCATAAAATGTTCCCAGAGCCAGAGGACAATGAGGCATCACAGGGGACAGAGGGATGGACCGGGGAGCCAGAGGACCCAGGTGCCAGTCCTAGGTCTGCTGTGGTTTAGTCGTTTTTCAGTCACGTCTGCCTCTTGGGGATCCCACTTGGGAGTTTCTTGGCAAAGACACTGCAGTGTTTTGCAATTTCCTTCTCCAGCTCATTTTATAGATGAGGAAATTGAGGCAAACACGGTAAAGTGACTTGCCCAGGGTCACATAGCTAGTCAGTGTCTGAGGCCAGATTTGGACTCAGGAAGATGAGTCTTCCTCGTTCTGGATGTGGCCCTCTACCCACTGCACCCCCCAGCTCCCCCAATCTCAGTTCTGTGTACTAACAGGGTAAGCATGGGCAAGTCACCCAACCTTTTGGGCCCCAGGTTCCTCTTCATCTGTGAAATGAAGAGGCCAGACTTTAGGGTCTTCATGGTCTCTTTCCTCTCTGACTCATTTTTTTTTTTTTTTGTGGGGCACTGAGGGTTAAGTGACTTGCCCAGGGTTACACAGCTAGTAAGTGTCAAGTGTCTGAGGCTGGATTTGAACTCAGGTCCTCCTGAATCCAGGGCCAGTGCTTTTATCCACTGTGCCACCTAGCTGCCCCCTCCTTTTTGACTCTTACCCTGTACATCATGTGACCAGAGCAATGACCTCTAGGTAAAGGGATGAAACATTCTATTCTACTGCTACAGGGACCTCTGTGCTAGGGTAGGTCATAGGTCAGCACCTTTTCCAAACTGCTGGACTTGGAGAGGTGCCTGGAACACCAGAAGAGGGACGCCATGGCTGGGAACTTGGTGCCTGGGGCAGAGCCGGGACACCCTTACCCCACTGGAGGAAGAGTGCTCACAAATATCTATTCTAATTTTGTTTCCTTAAAAGACACCAGGGGCAGCTAGGTGGCGCCGTGGATAGAACACCGGCCCTGGAGTCAGGAGTACCTGAGTTCAAATCCAGCCTCAGACACTTGACACTTACTAGCTGTGTGACCCTGGGCAAGTCACTTAACCCCAATTGCCTCACTTAAAAAAAAAAAAGACACCAAATAGGTTTTGCCTTTTCCAGACTGTTTTTATTGAAATGTTAGTGGGGAAACTGCTGGAAGGCAAATACTTGGGTTTTGTTACTTTGAAGACAGATGATACAGGACACTGCGTGCCTGGAGGACAGGAAAAATTTCAGTCTTTGTAAATAAAGGACGAAGGGAAATTTCACAAAATTAGTTTCTCACGGCTTTTCTTGAATCTCTCCAGAAAAAGAATTTCCACAAGTAATATAATACAGTAACCTAAATGATTACACCATAACTAAGATAAGCTGCTCTCTACCACTCCTTAGAAACACCCTTTCTTATAAGTGAAGTCTGTTTTTAAGACATCCCATGACCTGTTTTCCCATCTTCTCCAAACTAAACAATTCTATTACCAAAAAAAGTCCCCCTCAACCTTGAATTCTCGAATTACCTGCTCTTCATCCAGTCATGCCAAGACATAGAGTCTACTTCTTCAGGATTCACCTCAATATCAATTCCCGACACCCAGAATCTTTCAATATTACTCCCCCCTCTTCACAGTGTCCCTGTGAGCTGTATGCTGTTATTGCTTGACACTGATATCACTAGAAAATTAAGTTTAAAATGAAACTTAAACTAAATATAGTTTCATTTCTATTCCTCCCCGAGTCAGGTAAGGGGCATCAGTAGAAAACATTCTCAAATAATGGGCTACTACCAGTTTCGGATACAAGCCTATTTGAGATTCTCCAATCTTAAGGCAGAAATAGAATCCTACCTATTGGGATCATTTGCTTGCAGTCCGTTTTCATTGGTCACAATTACTTTATAACAGAGTTCGTTTCCTGGATTTGGTTTCTTTTTCAATTCTTCTTGTATTTCTTCATCATTTTCATCTTCTTCAACTTCTTCTACTTGCATGATTCCAAACATCTCACCAGCATCGAATATCTAAGATCAGAAGCATCAGTCAGTGAAGATGTCTGTAATGTCATTAAACTGGATTTACATAAGAGAAACAGGACCACAGACTATCAAAGCTCAAAGGCACCACAGACCTTCTCACTTTACAGAAGACTCAGGTCTCAAGCAGGCTAAGTCACATGGATACCAAGCTGGAGAGCTGGGATTTCAGCCTGAGCCAGCGCTAAACTAAAGTATTTGAAAACAAGTTACAGACGACCAGAAATCCGGACTTGCAGCTTGACCCTCCTATGTTTGTCCAGGGCACCACAGTGCTCCCAGCCAGTCAGCTGTCAGGTCTGACCAGGTCCCCTGCATTCAGTTCAATTCAATGGCTCCCCTCAGACGGGCTTTAAAGCCTGTCCTAACCTAATCCCTCCCCTGCAGGGACCCTGGCCTCCCGGCTGCTCCCCATGCCTGGCACACCTTCCCTCCTCATCTCCACCTGCTGGCTTCCTTTAGGTCTCAGCCAAAGTACACCTCCTGTCTGAATGTATGCCCATTTCAGCTTGTCCCTTCCCTGTTTGCACACAGCTCTTTACATGTCGTCTCTTCCATTAGACTGGGGGCTCCTCAGGGGCAGAGGACGCTCCACCCCTTTTTGTATCCCTAGCTCTTAGCACAGTGCCTAGTAAACAGTAGGTACTTCACATATGCTGGCTGACTGACTGCCATTTTATCGGTGACTTGGATAAAGGCATAGACAGCAAGCTGATGGAATTTATCACACAAATGCGGAAGAGATGGCCAGCAGGATGGACCAGGCAGAATTCTAAAGATCTTGACAGTCGAGGACCCTGGCCCAAACCTACTGAGATGAAATGTAACAGGAACAAATGTAAAGGCTAATGCTTGGATTCAAAAAATCAACTTCTCCAGTACAAGATGGGAAAGTATTGGTTAGAGAATCTTTGGGCTGAAAACAACCTCAGGGTTTTAGCAGTTCAATAAGACTTTAACAGTGAGGTCTAGTTTTCCTCAATGCAACCCAGGGAGGAAGTTGATGTAGTAGCCTGATTTTTACAGACCTAGAAACCGAGGCTGGGAGAGATGAGATGACTAACTTGCTACTGCTAAGAGCCTGTTTCCTGCCCCTAAGGCCAGTGCTCCTTCCATTAGACTGAACATCTTCTGGGACACTGAGCTGATTTCTTCTGAGATCTCCAACCCTTTGAAAATGTATTTTAAAAATGTTTCATGGGGCAGGTGCAGTGGATAGAGCACCGGCCCTGGAGTCAGGAGGACCTGAGTTCAAATCTGGACACAACACTTACTAGCTGTGTGACCCTGGGCAAGTAACTTAACCCCAATTGCCTCACTTAAAAAAAAAAAAAAGGTTTACAGTTGCTTTTTGTTTTTGATGTCAAATCATCCTGAGATACCACTCTGTCCTTGAATCAAACCCTTCCTTATAACAGAAACAGTGAAGCAAAATCAACAGAGAAGCTGCCAAATGGTGCAATGGATGGAGTGCTGGGACTGGAGGCAGGAAGACCTGAGTTCAAATCATTCCTCAGACACTTACTAGCTGTGTGACCCTGGGCAAGGCACTTTACCTCTGCCTGCCTCAGTTTCCCCAACTGTAAAAATAACAGCACCTACCTTCCAGGGTAGTATCTTTAAAGTGCTTTGCAAACCATAAAGCATTAGAGAAATGCTAGCTATTATCATGAGTCTAAGTCTGACAAATAAATACACCCCCAATATTCTTCTCCATCTGCCCCCTGCACAACCACCACGTGCATATAGGGATGTCTTGTTTTCTGTTCTCTGGGATCATCAATTTTTTAATAATTCAGAGAGTTCAGGCTCTTTTCAGTGACATTCACACTTACATTTTGGCGGTCACTGGCTATGCTGTTCTACTGCTACCTATCTGCCTCTGCCTTGGCTCAAACACCTTTTCTTGTGGTCTTTTGAATGCCTGTCTTTCATTTCGCACCATACAAATGTTTCATTACATTTAGACTGTGCCCCATCCCAGGGCTTCCTGTGTCTTTGGTGCTTCTCCACCACAAGGGTGCCGATACAAATGCTGTGTTGGCCATTAGACCTTTTTGTCTCTCTCCTTAGGGTCACGTGCACCAGTAGCGGGCAACAACAGTCTGTCTACAGTTGGGCAAGATGCTTTCTTCTGTTCTCTCATTTCTTTAAATGCTATAACTTTATACACATATACAAGTACATATAAAGTTTTATATGTCAATATATGTGTGAATTTCTGTATATATGTGGATATATATGGAGTTTATTGTGGTAGAATGAAATTTCTGATACACTGCTTTCTAATTTTCCCAGTTTTTGCCAAAGAGGCAGGCCCTCCCCAAGTACTCTATGTTCTTGGATCTATCAAATGCTAGGAGACCGTCTGCACCCATCTCAGTACTGGATAGGTCGCACGATTTGTAACTTGTAACTTCCACCTGACTCTCCAACAACAGCTCTTTCCGTATCTGAAGATCAAGACCATGTCTCCATCTTCTCTCTCCAGGTGAGATAAACAGACTTTTCAAATGCCGTACTGGAAGCAGCCTGACAATGGTGAAGTCAAGTTGTCCATGGTTACACAATTTTTCTATTGAGATGCTACACATGGGCTGTGTGTGTGTGTGTGTGTGTGTGTGTTTGTTTTGGTGGGGCAATGAGGGTTAAGTGACTTGTCCAGGGTCACACAGCTAGTGTCAAGTGTCTGAGGCTGGATTTGAACTCAGGTTTTCCTGAATCCAGGGCTGGTGCCCTGCTCCTACGCATGGGCTTTTAAAAATTTAAATAAAGCTGCCTTGGGGCCCCAAGGTATCAATTTCTTTAAAGTCACTACTCGAAACAGTCCTTAGTTTTTTATTTTAGGTTGTAAAAGAGTGCCTTGTTGGTGAGGGATTCTCTACCCAGTGCTTCAGTCCTCATCTCCCCAACCTGACCAGAGAGCTGACCTCTCTAAAGGCTTCACGGCCATCCCAACATCCTTACACAAGACTCTATAGGAGCCTGACTTTACAGGGGCTCAGTGAGATCACATGATTCTGCTCTTGGCCAAACAGCAGTAATGCTGGAGGTGGGATCTGAACGCAGGTCTCTCCTGCCTCCAAGGCCAGCACTCTTCCCAGTAAGCCACATGGCCTCTCAGGATTAACTGCTGCTTAAGAGTCATCGTCAGTAATAAGGTCCTCTTTGTATTTGCTGACAGAGTGAGTCATCAGGACAACTATTATAATTAATCCTAATAATGACACCCTTCCAGAGAAGGTTCTGGAAAAGGAATCTGGCTGGTTTTTAGGTCCACTCAATTAGCCATAGTTCTTTATACTCTATTCTCTTTGGGACTCACAAAGACCAGCCAAAACAAAACAAAACTTGAGGGGGTCTCAAGTTCAAAAGGAAAGACGGAAGGCCGAGTTCAAAGATGTCTAAGGTTCCTTCGAGTTCTGACATTCTAAAATTCTAGGGGCAAGAAAGTGAGAACCAAGTCTTTCAAAGAAGGAAAAATTCACCCAAGGGCCTTATAAACCAAGACATTGCTGAATTTGAGTATTTTTAATGGAAATGCAAAGGTTCCTTGCAGCTTTAACATCCTACAATTCATTTGGTAATTCAGCAATTTCAAATGGCATTTAATTTATACGGTTAGAGATGAAAAAATTCACGAAGACAATTTAGGTCTTGGATCTCATTTTTAAGATGAGAGCCTTGGGTCTCAAACAGGAAGAGCTGTGCCATTCGCATGATCGAACCAATGTGAGGGAGAAAGCCCCAGTTCTTCTGCCAGGCCACACATCTCTTTCCCCTACATCAGGCGTTTAGCCTGTGGAGGGCAGCCAGTCTTAGGATAAAGGGGGTTGCACAGGGCGTCAAAGATGGACCAACAGCTGGTCTCCAACACTGCCTGGCTACACAACCATGAGCAAGGTATAGCACCTACAGTACTACCTCAGTTTCCTCATATATTAAAACAGGGGAAATAATAGTTTACACCACAAGTGTTGAATATACCCGATGACACACCTCAGCGCACCCAAACTATATGAAAATGTACAAATATACAATATATCATAGACAATAAAATAGATAACATATGGATACTTGTTTATATATATACACACACATAACAAAATAAATAAAACATAAATAACATTACACTTTAAAACTAAGTCAAGAAAAAAAGAAAAAAAAACTAAGTCAAGAGCAGAACTGTTCTGAAATGAAAGTGTAGAATTATATCTACTTAAAGCAACTGGTATGAAGTAGAATTCATAGTGCCACATACAGTCCTATTTTTTTTTGCATGTTTTGATTTCTGTATGGAAACTCTCTTTATGATGTTTAAATGCAAAAATAAATTAGAAAACCCAAACAAGCTAAAATAACTAACCAAACTAGTGGAACGAAGTCAGCATGTGGCCTTGTGTGCTGATTAGTGGCTGCCAGATTCTATGAATTTGACACCACTGCTTTCTACAACCTACCTCACACAAGATAGTTGCAAGGAAAGTATTTTGCAAAGCTTCGTTTGACTTAAGATGAACTTTTGTCAAATTAAACTTTAAGCAAAGAATTCCTTTTTCCTGGGTACTTTCCTCACAACTTTATGCAGTCAGCAGGGCAAGTCCCACCTTACAGATGGTTAACACACTCCAAGGAAACAAAGGCAGAGAATGGCTCAGGGGCCGGGATCTCGTTGCTGTGCAGTTTCTATAAGCACAATGATTTGTGTGCTCTGCACTCCTAGGAGAGTCAGCTATTTCAAAGCACACCACACAGTTCCTGCTGCAGTAAAGAACCCCTCTGTAAAAAAATATACCTTCACCCCCACTGTATCTTTTTGCACACTGGGTGTTTGTCTAAATAACAGCTAGCATTTCTATATTACCTACTAGGTGCCAGGCCCGGTGCTGAGCACTTCACAACAAACTTGCAAGGTAGGTGCTCTTACAATCCCCATATTACAGCTGAGGAAACTGAGGCAGGCAGCGCTAGAGTGCCTAGATCAGGGTCATCGGGCTACCTGAGGCAGGATTAGCACTCAGGTTTTCCCGAGTCCAGGCCTCAGCGGCAAAGAACAATTTGGGGAATTTACTAAGGAAACGTCATCAGTGCAAGTTAAACCTGACTGCCATTTCAATCTGTGTTTCGGCCAGCGTCCTTCTGGCCAAGAGGCCTACAATTCTAGCAAAGATTCCCTCCTCCTTTTTATGCGGTCAAGTCCTTCTTCCATCATGGCCACAGATGTCTTCCTCCTCTGGGCTAGGAAACCACTGTTTATTCTGCAGACCTACCAAGGGCTGGGGAAGTGCCTCCAGGGCGGGGTTGCTGGGAGGGGCAAGGAGGAATCAAAAACACACCCCAGAGCTCAAGGGGATCACAAGGGATCCACTGGTCCAATTCTCTTGTTTTGGATATGAGGAAATGCAGAACAGAGAGGACACACTTGGTTCACATGGCTAAAGAGAGGCAGAGTAGTAGGGAGAGTGATTTGTGGGGTGGGGTGTCCCAGAGGGTCTAAAGAACATCCCCTGCAACCCCTGCCCCCAGTTCTAGGGTTGTCTGAAGGGGGAGAAGGGCTTCTATTTCTCTAGTCTCTTCCCCAAAACTTAGTTCCTACAACTTTCCCAAGACTGCTGTCTCCTCACCCCCCACTCACATAAAATGTGTTGGGGGGAAGAGCAGGGGTTGGTCAAATCCCTTCTTGTCCCTTTTAACCTATTCTGACTGGCTGCCACCCGTCAGGTACCAGATTGTGTCTTCCAGTGGCCACAGGTGCCAGGCTTGCGCGGCTAAGGCCTACCTTTCTCCTAATTGTTTCTAATGAGATCACACCAAAGCAATCACGTGAGCTACGAAAGGAAAGGTGACAGCACAATCCACCCAAATTTAAATTTGCCTAAAGCTAATACGTAACCCCGGGGGGAGGGGATGGGAGTCCGGATAAACTTGCCCCCAGCATCAAAACAAGACTTTTTCATGGAAGTGGTTCTGGCTCCTCTCCCCTCCAATCTCACAACTTCACAACAGAGCCCCAGGCTTTTTGGTGCAAACTCTAGTAAGGGGAACTCTGGCACCTAGAGGTCATGCTTCGAGGCCCGCATTTCAGCCCAAAGCCTGTATAAATGGGGACCTGGAGACTCCCATCTCTCCCAACCCCACACAAGCCTGCAGCCTCTACCCGGAGGCACGTGGGGTTGTGCACAGCTGAATGCATGCTACCTCTTGTTAGCCCCGGAGACGCGGGCTGCACTGACCTCCTCTTGCCCCAGGATCAATCACTCAAGGACTTGCCCAATGAGGGGTGGCTCGCAGCATGAGGGCTAAGGAGCCACTTTCTCCACGGGATGACCCCCGGCCGGCCTCGGGGAGCCTGTCAGGGCGAGGCGACCCTGCTCTGTTGGAGGTTTTCTTCCATCTGGGAACCAGCCGGTGGGGGTAGGGGGCAGACCAGGCCGGACCAGCCTCAGACTGTCCTTAGGGGCCCTGGGGTCCCCTACTCCAAAGCCTAGCTAGGCCCTCTGACCTGCCACACCCCAGGGGATCTGAGATGACTTCTAATGCCTGACACTCTTGGGGGGGGGGCAGGTGGTGCAGGGAGTAGAGCCTGGCGTCAGAGCTCATCTTCCCGTTTAAATCCTGCCTCAGACACTTACTAGCCGTGAGACCCTGGGCAAGTCTCTTAATCCTGCCTGCCTCAGTTTCCTCGTCTGCCAAATGAGCTGGGGAAGGAGATGGCAAACCGCCCTGGTGTCTTTGCCATTT
The DNA here is from genome assembly GCF_019393635.1 of Dromiciops gliroides. Classification (NCBI taxonomy): domain Eukaryota; kingdom Metazoa; phylum Chordata; class Mammalia; order Microbiotheria; family Microbiotheriidae; genus Dromiciops; species Dromiciops gliroides. Next base: position 294,182,966 of record NC_057865.1, read on the forward strand.
AACTCTTCTGAGCCCCTAGAGGGGTGGTCTTCCAAACCGGCTCAGCCCCGACCCGACCCGACCCCCCACTTCAACTCTCCAGGGGTCCGTTCTGGGGGCGGGGCCTCGGCTTTAGGAGCCACCTGCTCCCCCCCCCCCAGAGAGCCTGCTGACATTTATTAAGCACTTGCTGTGTGCCCGCGCTAAGCAGAGGAAACGAATGGCGGGGGTGGGGGGATGCTCAGCACCGCCTCGGCCCAGTGCTTCCCCGGCACACAGTAGGAGCATAATAAGTGCTGGATGACCGCCCCCCCCCCCACCTCCACATCCGCTCCCCGCCTACAGAACTGGGGGCAAAAGAAGGATCCTCAGGCCTTCCTCCTCTTCCCCAGGCCCGGCCACAGGACCCCCCCGGCCCTCGCCCGGCCTCGGCGCCCCCACCTCGCGGTGCAGCTTGTGCAGGAGGCGGCCCCAGTAGCGCTCGGGGATGGCGGAGGCCCGCAGCGCCGGCCCGTGCAGCGCCACGAACGCCCCGTAGTCCTCGCCGTCCTCGCAGCCGCCCTCCATCTGTGCTGCCACAGCCGCCGCCGCCGCCGCCGCCGCCGCCGCTTCACAGCGAGGCTGCCCCGCCCCTCCACGCCCGCTCGGGGAGCCTCGGGCTCCCTCCTCGGCCGCTCGGCCCCGCCCCCTCCGCTCCCTCCTCGGCCGCTCGGCCCCGCCCCTCCGCCCCGGCACTTCCTCCCCGGCCGCTCGGCCCCGCCCCCTCCGCCCCCTCCGCTCCCTCCTCGGCCGCTCGGCCCCGCCCCCTCCGCCCTAGCGCTTCCTCCTCAATCCGCCCCCTCCGCCCCAGCGCTTCCTCCTCGGCCGCTCGGCCCCGCTCCCTCCGCCCCGGCACTTCCTCCTCGGCCGCTCGGCCCCGCCCCCTCCGCCCCGGCACTTCCTCCTCGGCCGCTCGGCCCCGCCCCCTCCGCCCTAGCGCTTCCTCCTCAATCCGCCCCCTCCGCCCCAGCGCTTCCTCCTCGGCCGCTCGGCCCCGCCCCCTCCGCCCCGGCACTTCCTCCTCGGCCGCTCGGCCCCGCCCCCTCCGCCCCGGCACTTCCTCCTCGGCCGCTCGGCCCCGCCTCCTTCTGGAAGCCTCCAGCGCTTGCGCCGCCTTTCTGGGCCTTCGGGCATCTCGCGCTGTCCTGAAGAGGCCCGCTTTGGAGGCAGGAATCTCGTACCACATTGGGAAAGGGAGTTGCACCACCTCCCGAGGCTTCCTATTCATTTATTCTCTCGTTCACCCACCCACTCACTCCTTCATCCGTTGAATAAGCGCTTATTAAGCGACTACAGCATGCCAGCCACGGAGTTCAGTTCTGGGGTTACAAAGAAAGCACCCCCCCATGTACTCATTCATTCAACAAATATTTATTAAGCACCTACTGTGTGCTAGGCCTGTGTCCTGGGAATAGGAAGAAAGGCTAAAGCTGGACAGTCCCTGTTCTCCAGGAGCTCACAGTCCAGTCGGGGAGACAACATGCAAACAACTGGCACCAACAAGATGCATGTGGGATCAAGGGGGTGGACAGGGCACCCCATGGATGAGGTTATATGAAAAGAGTGGTGACATCAGAAGGGGACAGCCCCGGGGGAAAGGTGTCACCCACCTACTTACCTGCAGACATCCAGGTGGGGATGGCCAGGTGCCAGAGGGAGGGAGAGAGCTGAAGCTGATGAGATCTGGCAAAAGAGACTGAGAAGGAATGTTTGGATTTCTCCCTTCCTGAGCAGGGAGGAGAGGGGGAAGAGCAGGAGAGAACAGCATCACCACCTCCAAGGAAGAGGACATATGGAGGAGGAGGAAGTGGTCCCAGATGCCAAAGGATGCTTGAAGACTGGGGAAAGCCTATCAAATTGGACAGCTAAGAGGTCCCTGGAAAGCCTTCGTCTCTTTGGATGGCTCTGATGGGTAGGGAGTTTTTCTGATTTTGAGCCTACATTTGCCGCTGAGGCTTCTTCCCATGGTCCCTGTTCTGCCTCCGAGGCCAAAGAGCCCAAGTCCAATCCCTCTTCTTGCACCAGGCTGCCCTTGCTAATTAGAGACAGCTCTCTCTTCCCTCCTGAGTCTTCTCTTGAGGCTAGAATGAGAGCCTGGGCCTCTTCCTGCCTGATCTAAATCCCTTTCCATCAAACCAGGTCCATGTCAATTGGCTGATGGGGTCCACCTCGTCCCCACTGCCCATCCCCCAATGTGCCTTTTTTTTGGTCATTCTTGCAGCACTGACACATTTAGTGACCTGGGGCAAGTCTCCATGTCTTCCCATGGCCTTCCTTCCCTGGGTGAGCTCTGATCTCTCAAATCTTTTCCAATTGTGGGACTCTATGACCGTATTATAACTCCTAACCCTGCTTCCTTCCTTGATTTCTCTCTTCCATCCCTTTCTCTTTGATTTTTAGCTCCCATCCTTGACCTCCTTCACCAGCCTTTGACCAAATGGGATCATGTATGTTCACTGGACTAAGAGGTAGGAAACTGATGGTGTTCTGGGTGTGGGTGGCATTGAACAGGTCACCCAAACTGTCTGGGCCCCAGGATCATTTCTGTAATATGGCACAGGTGATGTTTTATTTTCCCATGAGCCATTACTCTCCATATTTTACAGGTGAGGAAATTGAGGCTTAGAGCAGTCATAACCTGACTAGTGGCCGGCAGGATTCAAACCCAGGTCTCTCCTGATTCTAGGTCCAGCCTCTGTCCACTCAAGAGGATCCCTTGTGCTCAGTTGTTGTTCTCAGACCTGGGTGTTCTATCCCTGAAGAGATCTGATCGTTTTTGTCACACTCCATAGAAGAGCCTGTGGAGAAAACCTAGGAATGACTCGAGTCCACCATGTCTTCCCCATGGAAATGGTCATCGTTGTGTGGTTGATGGTCAGAACTTTCCAGTATTGTGCTAAGGACAAAGAACATCCCAAGCGGATTTGCATTCATATTTTTAGTAATAGCTAATTTTTTCTTAAGGAATAATGTTCTCAGGCTTGAGATCTACTTTTCCCGGAGCCTTGGGATCTTTCACTGCTCCCTCCCTTGTGTTGCTTGTCTGTGTACTTGTCATAGGCCCCCCAGATCCTCAGGGACCATCATTCTTTGAAGCTTTCTCAGGGCTCACACATAGTAGGTGCTTTATAACCTTTGAATCATAATTAATTTAATTTGCCACAAGGTGATTTTTTTCCCCCTCTTGGTTTGGCTCCTAATTGCTTCCAGTGGGCCAGCAAGCCTCTGATTTCATGAGTCATGGTGGGGTGTGGGCAGGAATGTGATTTCTAGGTCTGTTATTTAGAAATGTATCTCTCCTAAGTTGAGACACAACCACCTTCACTAAGTGCAGGTTACAAAGCAAAGGTGGTTCCTCTAGGACTCCCCTTCCCAGATTCCCCAGGGTCATTTGTGTGTTGCTCTAGGGGTAAATAAAAGGGAGGCAGGAAATAGGCCCCTTTCGTGTTTATTATTTGTTTTTTGTTTTGTTTTTTTTGGTGAGGCAATTGGGGTTAAGTAACTTGCCCAGGGTCACACAGCTAGTAAGTGTCAAGTGTCTAAGGCCAGGTTTGAACTCAGGTCCTCCTGACACCAGGGCTGGTACTCTATCCACTGTACCACCTAGCTGCCTCTTTTTGTGCTTATTATTAAAGCGACTTCCACAGTTTTATTCCATGCTGCACTGAAGCTCTGACACAGACCATAAAGCTCTCAAGACATAGGGGAATGAGGGCTCTGAGGATGTGTATTGCCTCCCTTCCCCATTTTCTGGGCTTAGCCTGCTGGCATTGGCAGGGGTCACGGTACTGTCACCGATCCGGCTCCACAACAGTGGCCTTTGAGAATGTGTTGTTGTTCAGTGGTGTCTGACTCCTTGTGACCCACGAACCATAGCATGCCAATACTATGGGATACATGAGATTTTCTTGGCAAAGATAATGGAATGGTTTACCATTTTCTCCAGTAGATTATGGCAAACAGAGGTTGAATGACTTGGGGCCCAGGGTCACACAGCCATTAAGTGTCTGAGGTTGGATCTGAACTCAGGCCTTCCTGACCTTAGGCCCAGTGCTCTATTTACTGAACTACCTACCAGCCTCAACTGGTGAAGATGGCTTTTTGTAAATGTAGTGCGGGGGACAGCCCCTAGCTTGTGGGCTGGTTCCTCCTCAATCCCTCTTCCCCTCTGCCTCTTAGAGACCCTTGTCTTTCTGAATTCTCAGCTCAAGTTCTACCTTCTCTTTGGGGCCCTTCCTGACCCCTGAGCTGCCGACGCCCTCCTCGCACCCAATCCCTCTTGTATGTCTTTCCTATAAACCTAGACCTCTCTATGTACATGTTGCTTCCTTCAATAGAATGTGAGCTCCTTGATGGCAGGGACTAGGTATGTCACCTTGGTCTTCAAATTCCCAGGACCTGACAAAGTGTAGACACTTAATCAGTGCATGTTGATTGAACGAGACTGCTCTGGAGCTTCAGGGATTTCCAGCATTAAAACTAAAGGTCTCTGGGGGGCAGCTAGGTGGCACAGTGGTCCTGGATTCAGGAGGACCTGAGTTCAAATCCAACCTTAGACACTTGACACTAGCTGTGTGACCCTGGGCAAGTCACTTAACCCTCATTGCCCCCCCAAAAAAAAAGAAAGAAAGAAAGAAAAAAAAGAAAATTAAAGATCTCTGGCCTTCCCTTCCTAGACAAAGAACCAGCCAAATATCTCCATCTGAAACACAAAGGGCTGGTCCAGAGAATCATTGGATGCCTTTAAAAACCATTTTTAAAAAGCCTATTTTTCTAGAGATATATGTGTAAAACTGAAGTCTGGGAAAGACCTGGATTTAGAAAGACCAACATCATCCATTGCATTCTGGGCTTCTCCAGTCATCTTGACTTTTGTCTCACTACTGGATTCTGATCACTGGCGGATGGAGTGAGGGTGACGACTTCAACCCAATTCATGGGCAGGTCAAGACCTCAGTGATGGCACTGGTCCTCTTCTAGAACAAAGGGCAAACAACATCATCCTGCGGAGGCAGAGAAGGAGCAGAGAGGGCTGGTCTCCCCGCAGCCCAAGGTATCTGAAGCATTTTGTGGGTGTGATGATATAGAATTGAGATCAGTATCACGAAAGCTCTGTTGTCCGAGTCTAGTGAACTTCTCCAGCTTTATCTATCCAGCCTGGAAGTTCTTGGAGATCTAGGCCACTGACCTAGGAAGGAGCATCCCCAAATGCTACATCAGTGGATTCTCCCTTCTTTTTGGGAAATGGTTCCGATGGGCCCCGATCACTTTAGTGCCCAAAGCCAACTGGCCTCGCCTGCTTTGTGTTCACACGGGTGGCCCCTTTGTAGGGAGGGGCAGCCTTAGGCTGAATGGGATTCTACTCACCCCTGAAATGTTGTTTGTCCCCCTTTCTGGAAGAGGACCACGGCATGGGGGTCATGTCATGAATTGGATTTAAGTGGGATCTGGGATGTTTAGCTCCAGAAGAGAGGACTTGGGGCAGGGGCTGGGGGGTAGGGAGTAGGGGTGGGATGGGGTGTGTGTGTGAAGCGGGAGCTGATCCCTGTGTTGAGTTTAAATAGCTGTCCTACAAGAGGGATTAGCCTCGATCTACTTAGCCTCTGAGAACAGAACCAGGAGAAAGAGGGGAAGGGGCAGAGAGGCAGCTTTGGGCTGGATGTCAAGAGGAACTCTTGACTATGAGAGCTTTCCCAAAGTGTTGCCAGCTGTCCCAGGTGGCCATGGGCTCTCCCTCCATCCTGGGGGTCTTTGAACAGAGGTTGGATGTCTCCTTGTCAGCTGTGTATAGGGGGAGTCACTTCCTTGTAGCCATTGGACTAAGTTGCTGAAGGACCTTCCAGCTCTGAAATTTAGGGATTCGGTGAAAATCTGCCTGGACACCAAGAAGGATCCAGCAGTCAGTCAATCAGCAAGCATTTATTAGGCACCTGTTGTGTTTGAGGAACTCTGCTAAGTGCCAGGCATACACTGATAGAAGTGAAAACAGTCCCTGACCTCAAGAAGCTTACATTCTGATAGGGCAAATAAGATATCTGTATGTAAGTAGATATATTATCTGTATGTTCATATATGTATATATAGGTACACACATATTTATCTTTATCTCTCTCTATAATGAATTAAAGGCAGTTTTGGGAGGAAGGGCACTATTTACCACAGATGGAAGGAAGGAGAGGATGGGGTCAGAAAAGGGTCATTTTCAAGTAGAAAATGGAATTTAAATTGAATTTTGAAGGAATCCAACAATTCCAAAAAATAAAGGTGAGGAAGGAGAGAATGTCAGGCATGGTGGACAGTAGGGACAAAGGAGTGGAGGTGGGAGATGGAGCATTGTGAAGAACATTGAGAAGACCAGTTTGGTGGCATCATGGAGCTCTTGGTAGGGGAGTAATGTGTTTGATAATGAGAAAGGTAAGAAGAGGACAGGTTGTCGTTGAGGGGATTGAGAGAAAGGGGCCAGCTGTCCTAGGAATAGTAACAACCAGTCAATCAAAAAACATTTATTAAGTACCTACTGTGTAATTTAAGATTCTAAATGTGGATTCTAATCTGTTCCCCCAGTTTTGGGGGAAACTGACTAAAATCACTGATAAAACGAGTTTAGGTTTTTAAGGGTTTATTGGAAAATAGAAAGAAAAAGATTGAGAACAGAATTCCAACAGCCTGGCATTCCTATCTTTCCTCAAATTTCCTGTGAAGTCCTCTACCGCCACCACCATCCAGTCAGGAACCCAAAAAGCCCCAGAGCTCTCCGCGGAGGCTCCCTTTCCTCCTTCCTGTCTCCTCCCAGACCATAGGAGGCTCCTCAAGTTGATTGGCTGGTAGCCTTGATAGACAGCACCCATGGGCAAACGTCATTTCCTGACGCCAAGGAAAAGCCACAATGCCTCTGAGGCATTTTCCTCATGGTGGAACTTTCCCACAGCAAGTCTCCAGTAGGTGGCATCATTCCAATCATTACACTACTATGGGCTAAGTGCTGGGGAAAGCAAAGAAAGGCAAAAACAAGTCCCTGGCCTGGGGAAGCTCCCATTTTAATGGGGGAGGACACCCTCAGGCCACTGGTCCTGCTCATAGCCTGTCCCCAAAAGCAATCATCCAAAGAAGCAAGCTTATGGAGGAGGGACCCCGGCAGTGGCCTCTGCAGGGACAGCAGCTCCCACTTCCTCAGCAGCTGCATCCATTGAAGGCCCAGAAAAGAAGGTCCTTGTCATTCAAGTCCTCGAAACTGTTCAAGCCACATGGCACCATATTGGGAATGGAGATAGTCTTCTCACTAATGAAGAAACGCCGCCATCTACCTTTCTGCTGCACTGTAAGGACCACAGGGCCTTGCCTGATGAGTTGCAGCTGAAACCTCCCACGTTGTTTCCTCCTAATAGAATGTGAGCTCCTCAAGAGCAGAGAATATGTGTTATTTTCTCTGTATGTCCAGTGCTTAGCAAAGTGCCTGCTATATAGTAAGTGCATAATATGTTTATTCATTCATTTATTTATCTATCCATTCATCCACCCACCCATCCACCCACCCATCCTTCCACCCACCCATCCATCCATCCATCCATCCATCCATCCATCCATCCATCCATCCATCCATCCATCCATCCATCCATCCATCCATCCACCCACTCATCCTTCCATCTATCCACCCATCCTTCCACCCACCCATCCATCCATCCATTCATCTACCCATCCATCCATCCACCCATTCGTCTATCCATCCATCCACCCACGTACCTATCCATCCATGCGTGCATCCATCCACCCTCCCTCACTCAGTATATCCAATTGCCGAATTTGGATGCTTCTACTTTCACATCCCCTCTTGCATTAGTCCCCTTTTCTGCACTCACAGGGTCAGCCCCTTAGTTCGGCCCCTCATCCCTGTCAACTAGAGTATTGTAGTTGCCTTATAACTGGCATCCTTGCCTCAGTCTTTCTCCGCTCCGCTCCATCCTCCCACAGATCTAGGAGGGAACCAGCAGAAAGGAAGAGACTGAAAATTAAGGTGGAGGTAGGCTGGTGGGGAGCTTGGAGGGGATTTCCATCGATTACTTTCTGTTTGACTGTGAGCAAGTCTTTCCCCTTATTTTAAACACCACTTATTCTGTGCTTACCTAAGTGTCAGGTGCTGTGTTCCAATTCAAATTTAATAAACATTGATTAAGTGCCTACTGTGTGCTAAGCACTGGGGATTCCAATAAGAAAAAGTCAGTCCTTGTCCTCAAGGAGCTCATAATTTAATGGGGTAGGGGGACATTTTGTTCTGTGGAGGGGAAGCTAAGCACAGATGGAGAATGGAGTTAATAGGAAGATTGTGAGCCCTCTGTAAAGGAAGATTTGGGGAACACTTTGGTGCTCTGCACTTCTTTGTGACCCTGTGGACCACACTGTCCATTGGGTTTTCTGGCCAAAGATACTGGAGGGTTACCTATCTCCTTCTCCAGTAGATTAAGGCCAACAGAAGTGAAGTGTTTTGCTCAGGGTCACACAGCTAGTAAGTCTGGATCTGAACTTAGGGCTTTCTGACTCCAGGCCTAGTGTGCTATTCACTGAGCCACCCAGCTGCCTCCTTGGAGGTGTAGAGTGTCTAAACCTGAGTGATGAGATTTCTGGTGATCAGCCAATGGGGAGAGGTAGGGATGTTGTTCCCAGGAGTGGAAGCCAGGCATAGTTGCTGATGGAGGATGGCATATAAGCACCCAAAGGAAACAGGCTTTGTCCTTAGAGATGTTCCAGTCTTGCAGCAATCTTGCAGAGTCCCCTGAGGTTGGAGGAGGGGCTCCTAGGAGTCTATGAGTCGACTATTCTTGAGGCCACCAAGTGGTGCCCTGTACAAGTGCTGGACCTGGAGTTCAAATCCAGACTCAGACACTAGCCTAGTGACCCTGGGCAAGTCACTTCACCTCTTTGTCAGCCTCAGTTTCCCCAATTGTAAAATGAGTGTGATAATAGCACTCATTGTGAAGACCAAGTGAAATGATATTTATAAGGCACTATTATCACACTGGGCCTCTTGAGGGTTTAGTGAAATGAAGAGTCAGGTAGGGAAGTACTTTGTAAAAAATCTTAAAGGGACAAATAAAAGTAAGTTATTTGTTATTGATAGTTGTAGTTCCCTATCTTCCCCAGTTGTTTTGAGTTAGGTTTTAGGGTGTGGCTTTATGTTATCTGCAGGCCAAACTTATTTCCAGAGGAATACAGCTCCAATTTTCTAATGAAGTCAGTGGGGTGAAAAGGATTTTATATACCTGTGTTTGCTTTATAGGCAACCTGGACCGAATTCAGCAGAGCTAGTTTGGGAGAATGCCACAGGCCATCCCTGCTTCTTACACATCTGGCTAGACACTCTGCTGACCTCGAGGCAGAGGCCCAGAAGGTTGGGGTACTTACCCAACTGCATCTAGCAAAGTAGTGGTAGAACAGGGCTCCTCGACCAATGCTTTTCTCCCCAAATCCCTGAGGCCTCTTGGGAAAGCCAAGGTTCTGGCCTGCTCTACTGTGTACTTGTCATAGGCCACCCAGATCGTCACGGACTGCCATTCTTTGAAACTTTCTCAGGGAATCACACATAGTAGGTGCTTCATAACCTTTGAATCATAATTAATTTAATTTGCCACAAGGTGTGTGTGTGTGTGTGTGTGTGTGTGTGTGTGTGTGTGAGAGAGAGAGAGAGAGAGAGAGAGAGAGAGACATTTACAATCCCACAGTGGGTTTTTTGGTCAGGATCAAATGAAATCGATCAGTGAAAGATTGATCGGTGAAAGGAATTGGGTGTCTACAGATGAGAAGGATGATGATTGCAGACTAGTTACTGGCCTTGATCATCTCCAAGATGCCTCTCCAGCTGTACCATGCCTATGACTGTCTAAAACTTGGATGCAGAGCTCTGGGCTGCAGTGCTATTCATTATTATTGCGTCTGACTTCTGACTGAGACTGCTTCTATGTGCACTTACTTCAGTCCTTCTGTCCTTGCAAGGAGTTCCTCTATGTGGGGGTGGGGGAACTGCTCAGGTTTCCCTCTCTGTACAATGACAGAATGAGACTGGCTGATTGATAAGGTCCCTTGACATCATAAGAGTCATGAAGGGACTTCTTTTTGTAGCTGGAGTTAAGCTTGTCTGGCCCAAGGCTGCACAGGTTATATAAGAGGCAGGGAGGGCTCCCTCTGAGTCATAGTTGTCTGCTGCCCCACCCTTTTTTCCTTCATTCCTCTTAGAGTCCTTCCCTAAGTTTCATAACCTGCACCCCCCCTCCCCCCCTCCCGCACCTCCAAAAAAGGCCTGGAAGGAAAAACACAGAAAGTAGGCAGAACTTTTTCAAACCCCAGGAGACTCATTGAGTAGAAGGATTGTGGAAAGACAGGCCTGCTAAGTGGAGCTGCAAAGTGTCCTAAAAATTCTGGAAAACAGTTTGGAATCATCTTAAGAAAGTGATTCAAATGTCCATGTCCCTTAACCCAGAGGTCCCCCTGCTGGTCATGTAACTCGAGAAGTCGAAGAGAAAGAAAGGTCTTGTCTCCGACAAAATGGTGACAGTGGGACTTTTTGCAGTGGAAGAGACCTGGAGGCAAAGAAAATGCCCATTAATTGGAGAATGACTAAACAGTCAGTAAGCGTTTATTAAACATCCACTATGGCCAGGCTCCGGGAGTGCAAATACAAGCAGAAAGGACAGTCCTTGTCCTCAAGAAGCTTACAGTCTAAGGAAGGAGACAACACACAAAAGAAAGCTGAAAAGGGAGGGAGAGGGAAATTAAGGTCCTGAAAAGACCTTCCCACTAAAGGGGAAGAGAGTGCAGCCTATACAATGATGAGATATAAACAAATTGCGATACATGAAATGTAATGGAATTTTTGGTGCCAGCTCTTTGTATCTGTGCTGTCAAAGTGAGCACAATGTACAAAGTAACACTGAAGGTAAAGAATAAAAGAAGCATAGGAAGATAACTATGAACTGATGCAAGGGGAAGTAGCAGAACCAGGAAAACAATATACAGGCTAATTACAATGTAAATGTAAAGTCCAACAACCAGGACATGATTGCCACAATGTTGTGAAATGATAATGACCAAGCTTGGCCCCAAAGAACAAATGATAAAATATACCTTCCTCCCTTCATTGTCTATGGGTTTGGAATATTGATTCCATGGAAAAGTGAGGGGAGGACATGGACAACAATGCATCTGTAAACCGAGGCAAATGCTCTCTTAAGTGGAATCTGGAGCTCATTGGAGAATGCAAAGGCCAGTTCTCTGGATTTAAATATCCGTCTTCCAAAAAGGGAAGGAAACCAGAGAAAGACAATGCCTGTGGAAATTAAAGGAAAGGTTTTATTAAGAAGGGGAAAAAATCTGACATGATCATGGGTGCTATTCAACCTATTGTGGAATAGGACACCATGTAATAGATTGCAAGGGTTTATATACAGTTTAAACAAAGACAGGTAAGGAATTTGGAGGAAAAACAGGCTTAGAAAGGCCCAATCCCAAAGGGAGGGTGTGTGTGTGTGTGTGTGTGTGTGTGTGTGTGTGTGTGTGTGTGAGAGAGAGAGAGAGAGAGAGAGAGAGAGAGAGAGAGAGAGAGAGAGAGAGAGATTCCAAGGGTGGAGGATGTGGCCTTTGATCCACAAATCAGAAGGCATTCTTGGTGATAGACAAGGATTATAGCTGAAGATAAGGTTCATATCCATAGTCAGTCTGCATTCAGATAAGTCTTTGTGAGAGAAATGAGTATATTGTGTCCTCCTCAGTGTCACAAAAAGAACTGGAAGATAATTCCATATAGTCAAGCATTGGCCCACAAAGGAAAGAACTAACAAGACCTCCCAAACTGACTCAAACCAGTCTTTCAGTGTCCTGTAACTGAACCTTACAGCACTTGCTTGATGAGCATTCATGAACCCCATACATATTATCCCACACACCCCTGGGTGGAGATTTAACATTATAATGAGATATGTGTCATATGACACGAGAGGGGGGTATCATATCAAGGAGGTTGTATGAAGTAGGAGTATAGTAAGAGTGTGCACTTGAAGTATCCAGCCAATGGAGAAACAGGGGAGGGAAATCTGCTTAGGATGTAGGATAAAAACTTGCTGCATCAAGCTTAAGGTGCACAACTTTGTTGAAAGTGCGTGCCCTTTCTTGCAGGAATTTTATAGAATGGCTCTCCTGATTTCATACCAGACAGGGATCTTTGTCTTGACTTTCTGTGGAGACTTTCTCACAACTGGCTCCAGAGTTACTGAATGTCCAGCTAGGTTGACTCTTGGTCACATAAAGGATTGTAAGTGTGTTAGTCAATGAAGCCAGTCTTCATGCAGTTGTTCTGGTTAGTTGGATAATTAGAGAGCTCAAGCAAATCAAGGTACCCATTTCCACACACCATTAATGGAGTTGTGAATTATTTTAACCACTCTGGAAAGCAGTTTGGAACTATGCCCCCAAAGTCACCAAATGATGTATGTTCTTTGGGCCAGCAACACCAATACTAGGCATAGACCTCTAAAAGGCCAAAGACGGGAAAAGGACCCATAAACACAAACCCAGCAAAGAACAAGAGCTGAATTATTTGGGGAATAGATGAATAAACTAGTGCTTGTATAGGGTTTATGTATGTGTTGCCCATGTAGGTTACTTGTGTCCACCTGGGTCTGTCCGCATATAGCTCACAGGGAAGCATGCATCTCTAGAGTTTCTTTAGCTTACCCTTTAAGGGACACTTTGATTCCTGCCAGGAAGGGAAGTGGTTTGGGGCCAGAAACTAACCACTCTGTTCTCCTCAAAGAAGGGGTACCAGGCTAGAATCTCTGTCCTCCTAAATATTCCTAGTCTAGGAGAAATAATATTTGGGTTCAAGCTGAGCTCCTGATAACTGTCTCTTAATGAGGAAGGAGTAACTCAAGCAATATACCCAAACCTTAATTCTCTTCTCACCAAATTTGCCAGTCACCCTAAGACTATACATAGTGAATAGCAAATAAACCCATTTATGTAAGGTAATAGCAAACAGAAATCAGAGAAATTATGTAGATGAGAATATACACAGAAGGAATGGGCTCTCCCACTGAAAGTGAGGAGAGAGAACTAGAGAGAGAGAGAGAGAGAGAGAGAGAGAGAGAGAGAGAGAGAGAGAGAGAGAGAGAGAGAGGGGAGAGTCTCAGATCTCACTAAAGGGGAAATTCCCTGAAGTCTCTGGGGTAGGGAGGTGGTGATGGGACATGACTGAGGCACTGCCTCCGCTCCATGTCAGTTTCTTCCAGAGTCTTTTTTTCCTTCTAAGGACATCTCCCTGCTGAGAATCTCGAACTGTATGCCTTCTCCCTCTAAGCTGGAAGCCAGAAAAACAAGCATCTCTTTTCTCTGAAGCTCTCAATAACTCCACCCTTTTCCCTGGCATGGAGTAATCCTTCTCCACCAACAAATGGCCTTGAACCTAGGCTTACATTTCTTCCCTGGGCTGAAACTTTATGTAGTCCCTTGATAAAATAAGGCTATACAGTTTAAACACAAACTTCAGAGCTTTAAAACAAGGGTGATTTTCTTGGCATCCCAGGTTACTAACTTATGGTCCTGCTGAGAGCAAAATAAAACAAATGGACACCAGCAGGATATACAAGAGACACGACACTATGCAGAGCGTCACCAGAGGTGATGATGATTATTGTGCCCTGCTACACGCAGGGCAGGATATACACTTTTCCGAAGTACATATGCATTCATAGGACCCAGCAATCGGGAGTAAACAAAAACGCAGTGCCCAGGCAACGCTCCCCAGCTGCAGTGACAATACTCTCCATCTGCCTGTATGAAAATACAGTTTAACTCCAGGATTAGCATTTGTACAAAGCAATGAGCAGAGAGACATTGCTCTAGCATCAACATAACACAAAGCAGCCAGGTGACCATCACAGGAAAAGAAGTGTCCCCCAGTCCCCTGAAGAGACTCCTGGGGACCTGGGTCCTAGTCTTAAAGGCTAGAAGGTTTGGTTTATTAGGTCAGAGCAACTGGTTGTTAGCTGGGGCTTCATGCTAATATCCAGCTGCCTATGTTAGTATCGGGAGGGAAGGTCGCTCCTGCCATCTTCTGGCGGAGAGCTGAATGGCAGGGAGCCATGTAAAACTAAAGGCTGCGGGTGGTGGAGGGAGGAACCAGGGAATAAGTCCGAACTACCCGCATAGTCTTTGAGAACCCAGGGTCACCTTTGTACAATGATGTGACAGCAAGCCCCTCAACCCCAGAAGAACAGCAGCTCTAGGAGGGCAGGTGGTGTTTTGTGTTTGTCATTGCAAATGCACAGCGCCTGGGTATTTAATAAATACCCAGATGTTTAATAAATGTTTGCAGGATTGGACACGCCAGTCGGCAAGCATTTATTAAGCACCATTGTGTGCCAGGCAATGTATTAAGCTCTGGGGATATAGAAAAAGGCAAAAACAGTGTCCCTGACCTGAAGGAGCCACACTTGAAGAGAGGGGGCAGCGTGTAAACAACTAGATACACAAGGTATATGGGTATACATAGAAATAGGTAGGTAGGTGTCCACGTACAGTATATGCAGGGTAAGGGGAAGTACCAGCTATGGGCAGGTGGGGAAGGGTAAGGGGGAGGAAGGGTTTCCTGTATAAGATGGGATTGGAGCTCGGGCTGGAAGAAATCCACCATGAAAAAGAGTAGTGTCCTGGAAACCTAGAGAGGAGAGAGAATCTGGGAGAAGGGGCGCAGTGACTTGCCCAGGATTACCTAGCCAGCATGTGTCTGAGGCAGGACTTGAATCCAGCTCTTCCATGCTCAATCAGTCAATAAACAGCACCTACTATATGCCTGGCACTGTGCTAAGCACAAATGCGCCTACTATGTGCCAGCTGCTGTGCTAAGCACAAAGCACCTACTATGTGCCAGCCACTGTGCTGAGACAAAAAGAGGCAAAAGACAGTCCCTGTCCTTGAAAAGCCCAGGCTAGCCCTCTACCTACTGTTGTGTACTGCCTCTTCAGTACAGGTATTGTTATCCTTATTTCCCAGATGGGGAAACTAAGACTCAGAGACCTTCTATGTGGCTATACATATAGTTAAGGGTCAGAGATGGGATCTGAAGCAAGTTTCTCCTGATCTGACACTTTTCCTCTAATGCTGTGTTGTGACAGGAGGCTCATCCCTTCAAAGATCTGTGAATCTATCAATAGTACTCTCTGTCCAGGCCCAGCTCCCAGCTCCCAGCTCCCAGCATCTAGCCCCACTACTATTTAGTTGTGGTCTTTAAGAGCTGTTGTGGCCAAAGGATTCATTCTTCCGTGGCCTCTCTGAAGGCATGCATGGCATGTTAGGCCCCTGGGGAGGGAGCAAGGCCTTTCCCCAACAGCAGCAGGTATCGATGCACGGCTGAAAGAGCTTCAGCCAAGGGGCCCGGGTCTCCAGACCGCTTTGAAGGCCTCCACAGCCAGAGTCTCCTATTCACCATGTGCTTGGCACCCTGGCACCAGTGACAGGCTGTGGAGGCCCCCTCCAACACCTCCAGAAGTCACTTCCATTGTTCCCCATCAAGCCTTTCCCAGAGCAGGGTCCTCGCTGTTTTCAGCAGAGACACCCCTCATCCCTCAGAGTGCTCCTGCTCTCACTGCAGCTCGGAAGCAATCCCTCTTTGCCTGCCTCGTGGTGCTCCTTTCTTTTAAGACACAGCTTGAGCAACGTCCTCTGTACAAAACCTTTCTTGATCCGCCATCTGCTAGTGCCCTTCTTCCTTAACTACCTTGTACATCTTTGTATTTATTCATTTGACTTTCGTTCTCTCTCTATTTTTATGTGTACTTTGCTCTTCATGAGAACATAAGCTCACTGGGAGTAGAGATTGTCTCCTTCCTTGTACTTTTATCCCTGGGCATGTATCCGGCCCAATAGCCAACACACAGTAGGCACTTAAAGAATGCCTGTCAATTGACCCATTGATCAGTCTTCAGATGAAATTCACACAGTCGAGAAAGGAGAGACTTTGAGAACCCAGGGTTACCTTTGGTATAGGTTTTGACCATTCACAATTACTATCATTTGATTGAAAGTTCACACAATGTTTTCCTCATATTAGTCTTTGGGTGGGGGTGAGGTGTAGCAATAAGGGAATGGGGCAAAAAATACTTTGCCAACCTTTTATTGTCCACCTCTTTCTAAATGACTGCAATTTAGCATTTGTGTATTCACAAAGCAGGTTGGCGATCCATTGGATAGAGCGCTGGGCCTGGAGTCAGGAAGACCCAAGTTCAAATCTGGCCTCAGACACTTACTAGCTGTGTGACCCTGGGCAAGTCACTTCACCCTGTTTACCTTAGTTTTATCTTCCATAAAATGAGCTGGACAAGAAAATGGCACATTACTGTAGCATCTTTACCAAGAAAACTCCAAATGGGTCGTGAAGAGTGGGACATGATTGGAAAAAAAAAGCATATTCACAAATGTTCAGTGGTCCTAGCCCACCAGCACTTGGCTCTTGCTGCTGTAATGGGGGACTGGCCCTTATGAGCATGCGCTAAGTTGCTGATACAATCCTGGTGTGGAATTTGGAACATGCACAGGAATTCTGTCCCTGGGTCCAGCTGCTAACCATAGTCATGAAGAGGGGCTCCTTGGATTGCTTATGTGGCTGGGGTTGGAGGACCTTTAGAGAGCCCTGGGAGCTGGCCCTACTCTTGGTCTGACTTCTTCCTGGCAGCGAGAGAAGAGAGACGAGGCTCCACGCAGGCCTTGGTGATTGATCTTTTGTTTCAGAAGATGGAGGGCCAGGAGCAGAGTCTAGGTTGGGTGACAGAGCCAGTATAGCACTGTCTCCCCAAGGAATCAGCCCATCAGCCATTGAGACAGGGATATACCTAGCAGTGATGCCACATCTGGACATGTAGAAGCTATGTTCAGCCTGAGCCCATGGTCCTCAGAGACCAAGGTGGCATAGGGGAGAGTGTGCCCCCCAGGCATTGTTTTTGTTATAGCTTCAGAGCAAAAGCTTTTTTTCCCCTTTTGTTCCCTATATAAATATTTTATTATTTTCCAGTTACATTTAGAGATAATTTTCAACATTTTTTTTTTGCAGGGCATTGGGGGTTAAGTGACTTGCCCAGGGTCACACAGCTAGTAAGTGTCAAGTGTCTGAGGCTGGATTTGAACTCAGGTCCTCCTGAATCCAGGGCCGGTACATTATCCACTGTGCCACCTAGCTGCCCAACATTTGTTTTTATAAGATTTCTAGTTTCAAATTTTTCTCCATCCCTCCCCTTCCTCCCCCCTCCCCAAGACAGCAAGTAATCTGATATAGGTTATATATGTACTATCACATTAAACATATTTCTGCATTAGTCATGTAATGAGAGAAGAATCAGAGCAAAAAGGAAAACCTCAAAAAAGAAAAACAATAACAAAAACAATAGAAATAGTATGGTTCAATATGCATCCAGATTCAACAGGTTTTTGTTTTTTTTCTGGATTTGGAGAACATTTTCCATCAAGAATTCTTTGGAACTGTCTTGGACCATTGTATTGCTGAGAAGAATCTAGTCTATCACAGCTGATCAACACATAATGTTGATGATACTGTGTACAATGTTCTCCTGGTGCTGCTTATCTCACTCATCATCAGTTCATACAAGTCCTTCCAGGTTTCTCTGAAATCCTCCTGCTCATTGTTTCTTACAGCACAGTAGTATTCCATTACATTCATATACCACAACTTGTTCAGCCATTCCCCAGTTGATGGGCATCCCCCCAATTTCCAATTCCTTGCCACCACAAAAAGAGCAGCTATAAATATTTTTGTACATGTGGGTTCTTTTCCCTTTTTCATGATCTCTTTGGGAAAAATAGTGGTATTGCTGGGTCAAAGGGTATACAAAGCTTTATAGCCCTTTGGGCATAGTTCCAAACTGCTCTCCAGAATGGTTGGATCAGTTCACAGCTCCACCAACAATGCATGAGTGTCCCAATTTTTCCACAGCTTCTCCAACATTTATTATTTTCCTTTTTTGTCATATTAGCCAATCTGATAGGAGTCAGGTGGTACCTCAATTGTTTTAATTTGCATTTCTCTAATCAAGAGTGATTTAGAGCATTTTTTCATATGGGAATAGATAGCTTTGATTTCTTCATCAGAAAACTGCCTGTTCATATCCTTTGACCATTTCTCAATTGGGGAATGACTTGGATTCTTATAAATTTGATTTAGTTCCTGATATATTTTAGAAATGAGGCCTTTATCAGAAGTACTGGCTGTAAAAATTGTTTCCCAGTTTTCAAAGCAAAAGCTTTTTAATGTTAATTGGCAAAATGGAATGGAGGCCTTAGCTACTGGTTAATTATTGGGGGGAGCAACATATCAGAATGAAGATTCTGGGCAGTGTCAGGGCTCCCTGTAGACTCCTGGATAGCAGGTTTTGCCTTGCTCATTTGACGGGAATGAGGCCAGAGTACTCACTTCATTGCTTGGTTTGGGTGGTGACGACCCTTGTTGGGAAAGCCCAGCTGCCCTGTCCATCATCTTTGCTTGTGTTCCCTTTGTTATTGGTTACCTTTCACAGACCCACAGATTCTTGGGGGGCCGTCAAGACTAAACCCTCCCTGAATAGGAAGGAATCCCTCAACACTACTCTCAGCAAATGATCATCCAGGATTTTAAGGAAGACCTGTAGTGAGGGGGAATTTACTGCAGTTCCCAGGGCATCCCATTCCTCTTCTGGATGGTGATTCTCCTTACCTCTAACCTAAATCTGCCTCCCTGTAACTGCCCCTCCCATTGTTCCTCATTCTGCCCTTTTGGTCCAAACAGAACAAAACTAACACTTCTGCCACATGACAGCCCCTCCAATACTTGAATCTCCTCTCCTCTGAGTCTTCCCTATGCTAACCATTAGAGAAATCATTTTCCCTTCGCTCTAAGGGCATCTACTTTAGGTTGCACGCGTTCCCTCCAGGTTTTGTGGGGTCCTGCTGGCCCAAGGACAGCTGCTCACCCAGGGTCGCTGAGAGCATTCCTTGAAGGCTGTCAGGGCACCAGCATGCAGGGAGCTCTGGAAGCTTTGATCTCAAAGCTACCCGGGAAGGGAGTAGTCTGAAGAGAGCATTTCAGTTGGCGAATGGGGTGGGCGAGGTTCTCTATAAACTTGCATCTACTGTAATGCTGACGGGGTTGCGTGTTGTCTGCTCATAAATGCTTCATCTTTCTAGTCACCATTCATCTCCCTGGGTAACTTCAGATTTCATGAGTAACAGGCTCATTTTTATTGATTTCTGTGCATGTGGCTCAGATAGCCTTTTCCTAGATTTTTTTGCAAGCCTGTTGCACTCAAACCCAGCAATGCAAAGAATGGCAGAAGAGGGAGGGGTTTCAGAGGCCGTCTGGTTCAGCTCTGGCTCAAATGATGGATGCTTCTACACCTTTTCTGACAAGGGGGCACTTACCTTGTTCTGTGATGGGGAGCTCACTACCTTCCAAGGCTAGCCCATTCTACTTTTGGACTGCTCTAATGGTTAGGAAGTTCTTCCTGATGGTGAGCCCAAATCTTCTTCCCTCTGCTCTCCATCCTTGGATTCTCATTGTACCCTCCAGAGTCAAGCAGACATCGAACTCTTCTTCTACTTGACTTCTGGCAATACTGCAAGGACCTGTGATTTCATCAGGGCAGAGGCTGGTGATTGGTGGTTGGTGTGTCGTGACCCCTCCACAGTTTGGTCTTTAAGAGTAATTCTGCTTGAAAATTTCACTGCTCTGTGGCCAACCTGAGGATGGAGTTATTCTCTCTTTGGCCTTCTTGGTGGATTCTTTGATGAGACCCACATCTGCTACTAGACCCAGATCTTTCTAGATAGCGAGGACCCCTCATCAGAGCTTGGACATGGGCCAAGAACCTTCCAGAGCACAGTCTGTCATGTGCAGAGGCATCAGGCTAGAATGTCAAACATCTGAAGGCTGTTCTTGTTTTCCTTTCTTCAGGTTAAATCTACACAGTTCTGCAATTGCTGTTACTGTGACACTGTTTGGAGTCTTCCTCTGACCTCCACCCCCATCCTCATCACCCTTCTCAAAGGGGTCCCCAGCAACTAGATACCCTCTTGCTTTAGATAGGGTCTGTCCAGGGTGCAACACAAAGAGCAACTCCCAGGCTCTGGACACGAGTCAACGACTAAGCAATCCCAGTATGTGAGGCAGAGTGCCCTGGTGGAGAGATGGCCATGGGAACCAGGAAGATTCTAGTTCATGTCCCACCTCTGATACCTGCTGTATGTGTGACACTGGGCAAGCCATTTAAACCTCTCAGTGCCCCATGATGACTCCCTTCTGAGACTCCAAGCTGCAGAAAAGATGCCACCTCAAAGAACTGGAAATTAAAGGGATGCCCATCACTTGGGGAATGGCTGCACAAGTTGTGGTATATGAATGTAATGGAGTACTATTGTGCTGTAAGAAATGATGCAGGCAGATCTCAGAGAAACCTGGAAAGATACATGAACTGATGTTGAGTGAAGTGAGCAGAACCAAGAAAACATCATACACAGTAACAGCAACACTGTGTGATGATCAACCATGATTGACTTGTCTTTTCTCAGCAATGCAGTGATCCAAGACAATTCCAAAATACTCATGATGGAAAATGCACACCTGGAAAAAGAACTATGGGGTCTGACTATTGGAGCAGACTATTTTCACTTTTTTTTTTTAGTGAGGCAATTGGGGTTAAGTGACTTGCCCAGGGTCACACAGCTAGTAAGTGTTAAGTGTCTGAGGCTGGATTTGAACTCAGGTACTCCTGACTCCAGGGCCAGTGCTCTATCCACTGTGCCACCTAGCTGCCCCTATTTTCACTTTTGTTGTTGTTTTTTTTTTGTTTTTCTTTCTTGTGGTCTTTCCCTTTTGTTCTGATTCTTCTTTCGCAACATAACTAATGTGGAAATTTGTTCGATATGATTGTACATATATCACCTATATCAGATTGCTTGCTGTCTTGGAGAGGGGGAGGAAGAGAAGGGAGGGAGGGAGAAAAATTGGAACTCAAAATCTTACAAAAAGAATGTTGAAAACTATCTTTACATGTAATTGGAGAAAAAGTACTATAAAAAAAGAAGCAGAAAAAAAGAAAAGATGCCCCCCCATTGGCAGAGACAATGGTCTCCCTCCTGAGCTATCAGATCAATCTACTCACTGATAAGCGACAGTCAGCACCACCAGGTCATTCCCAGCTTTGGTGATGAGGAGGGAGGTAGGACAGGCCTACACCGGTCAGCCTGCCTAGGCTAGGGACAGTCATCTATGGTGTGGATGGTCACCCGGCACAGTTTGTGCTGGAACCAAACCTTCACCTTGACGTTTGATCTGGGCAGAGTCCATAGCTTCCTTCTGCTCCACTTTGGGAAGTATGGATACCTGTAGCCTCTGAATGGTCATTTACTTTCTTTGCTGCTGTAGCCCTGCAAGGGGTGGAATGAGGCTGACCCCTTCAATGGCATTGGCCAGCAAGGGAGCAGATGCTCTCAGGGCATAGTGGCCTTGGCTTCTCTGGACACAGCCCCCTTGTCTCCATGTGGCCGGTAGCACGGCATCTAGCAAAGTGAGTCATCTCTGCTATCTGCCAAATTTGAAAGGGCATAGACTCCACTCGGCTGGGATGTTTTGTGCCCTCAAGAGACCAGGGAGCTATATCCTGGATGGGGAGACACCAAGCTGATTCCTTTGGGAGGAGGGGGTCTGGACCTGCTCTGTATTGGGAGTGGGAGGAATGCTGGGAGGTATCAGTCCTGTCTTACCAGGCTTCCCGCCCAGTGGGAATCCTCCTTTTGGTCACCTCCCTGTCCTCCAGGCCGACTGGGGAAATTCCCATCAAACTCTCACCCAAGACAAAGCATCATTGTGTTCCTTCTCTGGGGATATTTGCTGAAAGTACAGCTGATTACCCAGGTCTCACTGGCTGCAAACTGATTTGCATGATCTCTAAGAAGGCTTCATTCACAGTCTGGGACTTGGGCCAAAGGATCTATGAATCAGGCCCCTATTAGAGCTGCTTGGGAGCCTGATTGCAAGCTGCCTGTGGTCTACTGGGGGCTTGTGGCAGCAGGAAGGTCGGGCCGACAAGGGTCATGCCTTGAGCACACTCTGTGTAGATCCTACACAGTGCATGTGGCTTCCAGCCAGAAGTCTGCAAGTGTGGGTACTCCCATAGGATTCTTTCCATCACTTCCAATGGGAGCAAAGTCTACAGGGCCCTGGGGCAGGTGTTTCACCTCTTTTACACATTCATGTCATAAATCTGGTCCTTAATAAAATATCTCATAATGTAAAAAAAAAAAAATCTGGTCCTTAGTAATTAGGATGAAGGGTTACTTTCCTTTAGGGTGACTGCTATTCAATTTAATTTAATCTAATTCAGTCTCATACATATTTGCTGTGCCTTTTGGGTTCTAGGCATTGGCCCGGGTTATAGAACCCTAGCTATCACTTTTGGTGCTTGGGGCAAGATGCATGAAACTTACCCTCAAATCAACTTTTACAGACAAATTCAGAGACAGAGACCATGGGACACATGGAGGCCACTCCCAGAGCCTGCCAGAAGTGTTTCCTATTTAACCAATTTTTAAAAATTTGCATATACATATAATAAATTCAATGTGCTACTTTCAAGGCTGTCTTGTTCATCTGTTTTAAATTTCTTTTTGTTCCCTTTGTTGATTAGTTGCATTCTTTTCAATAACTCAGTGATACCCCTTTTCTTTTTTTTTCTGGTAACACTATAGTTAGCTTTCCTCTTACCCTCCAACCCCACCTCCCTATTGAGAAAAAAAAAAAGCAAAACCCTTGTAATAAGTAAGCATATTCAAGAAAAATAAATTCTCACATTGGCCATGTCCAAAATGCACATCTCATTTCCCCCTGTCTGTCAGGAAGTGGGCAGCATGCTTCATCATTGGTCATTTGGAATCAGCATTGGTGGCTGCCTTGGTCAAGGTTCTAAGTCTTTCAGAGTTGTTTGCCATTACAGTGTTGTTGCTGTATGCATAGTTCTCCTGGTTCTGCTCATTTCACTGGGGTCTTCCTGGGTTTCTCTGAAACTGTCTCCATCATTTCTTATGATGTAGCAGTATCCTATGATACGTGGGCACCACAATGTGTTTGGCTATTCCCTGGGAATCCTCTTAGCTTCCAGTTCTTTACTAGTCCCAAAGAGCTGCTCGACATATTTTGATACACATTTGATCCCTTTGGGGTACATGCCTGGGCGTGAGACCACTGGGTCAAAGGACAGAGCCATTTGGCTTTGGGGTCAGAGCTCTCCAGAATGGCTGGACTGTTTCACAGCTCTTTCAACTTAGTTATTCTTGAAATCAATCAATCAAACATTGATTTACCATTGAGTGTGTACCAGGCCCCAGAGCCAGAGGTGGGTATGCAGCAGTTTCTGTGCTGAGCACAGTTCATTAACTCCTCTGACAAGAGCTGGGAGGGCCTTCAAGGGCCTCCTTTTAAAAGGGGTTCTTTTCATGAGGCAGAAGGTGCAGAGGTGCTCCCAGCAAGTCATAGTGGAAAAACCCTGGATCTCCAGCCCCAGGCTATAGCTGAGGGGAATATGGGAATGAAGGTAGACATTCCTTGCAAAGAACTTACAAATTTCTTTGTAGACAAGAAGCACAGCACACAAATAGCCAGTGGGGGGCTGGGGGTTGGGGAGGAACAGGGAAAGCTTCATGTGTGTGGTGTATGTCTGTATGGTGTGTAAGGTATGTGGGTGGAGGGTGGAGGCAGAGGAGCTGAAGGCAGAGAGAGGAGTCAGCCATGCTCCCAACCAGAACAAACAGGCTAGAGCTTTCTCAGGTGAAATGTGCTCCAAGACCTCGCTCTTCTTGCACGTGGGCCTTACTTTTCTGGTTGGGAGCACGAAGGGCCAGTTTTAGGTGATTGTTCCTTTCCACTTTCAAGCCTGTCTCCATCATTCTTGTGTGTCCTGAGCTGGGTTTTACCTGGTACTCTGGACATTGGCTGGACCCATTTTTGTACATCCTATGGCTTTAAACACATAGGGTGTTTTGTTTTGTTTTGGGTTTTTTTGCAGGGCAATGAGGGTTAAGTGACTTGCTCAGGGTCACACAGCTAGTAAATGTCATGTGTCTAAGTTCATATTTGAACTCATGTCCTCCTGAATCCAGGGCCAGTGCTTTATCTACTGTGCCACCTAGCTGCCCCTGGCTGGACCATTTTAAGAGCGTCTTGAGCCCCAACACATGTCTAATCTCTCTCCTTGCTTGCAAGCCATTTCCCTCCCTTTGAAATTAAACATCTTCTCGAGTCCTGACTCTCTTGTCTCTAGTCTGCTCTGTGGGTTCCGGCCAGCCACTGGTTAGAGGCTGGTTAGGTGCAGTTGATGTGTCAGACACCCATGGCAGCTTGGCCCCCAGTTTGGGAGTACAGAAGGGACTTTAGACATTCATTTTTTTCTGGGTGGGGCAATGAGGATTAAGTGACTTGCCCAGGGTCACACAGCTAATAAGTGTCAAATGTCTGAGGTGGGACTTGAACTCAGGTCCTCCTGAATCCAAGGCCAGTGCTTTATCCACTGTGCCACCTTGCTGCCCTGCAGAAGTGACTTTAGGATGTGGGGTGTTCTGGTCCTTTTCTTGGCATCAGTGTTATTAGATGAAAACACCAATGGAGCCTCAGCAGATGATGTAAATTGCCAAAAGCTGAAGCTGGGTTAGAATTCCAAGCCTACAGCAATGGCTCTGACGCCTGGGCTTTCATCATTCCTGGCACGAAGGGAAAAAGGAAGGTCAGGGGACTTAGGGATGTCATCCCAAATCATAAAGCATCCAATGGAGAGCTTCCTAAGTAGCCAGAGCACAGGCCTATGTGAACTAGCAGACCCAGCATGGGAATCCCATAAAGGCTACTATTTCAAAGTTTAAAAACATATGAACATCAAACTGTGCCTTTCTATGTGGTGGAGCAGAAGGGAGAGAGGGACTATTACACAAAATGACTGCTATGCAGAGCTTACAAACAGACTCTACTATTTTTAAAAAAATTTTTAAATCTTTTTAAAAAATTTATTTTATTATTATCCAGTTACATATTACATATAAGGATAGTTTTCAACATTGGTTTTCACTGGATTTTTAGTTTCAAATTTTTCTTCCCCACCCCGCCTCCCCAAGATGGAAAACAGTCTGATATAGGTTGTATATCTACAGTCACATCAAACATAATTCTACATTAGTCATCTTGTGAAAGAAGAATCAGAACACAAAGCCAAAACCTCAAACAAGAAGGGAAAAAAAAACAGTCCAAAAGTAGAAACAATATGATTCAATCTGCATTCATAATTCACGGTTCTTTTTTCTGGATGTTGAGAACATTTTCTATCACGAGTTCTTTGAAACTGTTTTGGATTGTTGCACTGCTGAGAAGAGCCAGGTCTATCCCCATTGTTTATCATGCAATGTTGCTGTTATTGTGTACAATGTTATCCTGGTTCTGCTCCTCTCAGTCAGCATTAGTTCATATAAGTCCTTCTAGGTTTCTCTGAATTCCTCCTGCTCATCATTTCTTACAGCACAATAGTATTCCATTACATTCATATACCACAACTTGTTTAGCCATTCCCCTGTTGATGGGCATTCCCTCAATTTCCAATTCTTTGCCACCACAAAGAGAGCTGCTATCAATATTTTTGTACATGTGGGTCCTTTTCCCTTTTCTATGATCTCTTTGGGATACAGACCTAGCAGTGGTACCAATGGGTCAAAGGATATTAACAGTCCCATAGCCCTTTGGGCATAGTTCCAAACTGCTCTCCAGAATGGTTGGATCAGTTCACTGCTCCACCAACAATGCATTAGTGTTCCAATTTTTCCACAGCTTCTCCAACATTTATTATTTTCCTTTTTTGTCATATTAGCCAATCTGATAGGTGTGAGGTGGTACCTCAAAGTTGTTTTAATTTGCATTTCTCTGATCAATAGTGATTTAGAGCATTTTTTCATATGGCAATAGATAGCTTTGACTTCGTCATCAGAAAACTGCCTGTTCATAGCCTTTGACCATTTCTCAATTGGGGAATGATTTGGATTGTTATAAATTTGGTTTAGTTCCCGGTATAGTTTAGAAATGAGGCCTTTATCAGAAATACTGGCTGTAAAAATTGTTTCCCAGTTTTCTGCCTTCCTTCTAATTTTGGCTGCATTGCTTCTGTTTGTACAAAAAGCTTTTTAATTTAATGTAATCAAAGTCTTCCATTTTGTTTTTCATAATATTCTCTATCTCGTTTGGACATAAATTGTTTTCCTCTCTATACATCTGAGAGGTAAACTATTCCTTCCTCTCCTAATTTATCTATGGTATCACAAACAGGCTCTACTATTAAAAGAAACAAATACCATGGTCCTTCTCAGTGTATGAGCTTAAAGCTTGTTTAAACTGTTGTCTCCCCTAAAAATACCCCCCACACCCACAGACTCTCCCCCTCCTTCCATAATATTACATCAGCCCACCACTTCTGGAGGTTATCCTAGGATAGCTCCTACATGGTATTAGGGTTTATTCAATGAATAAAAATGCATTTATTAAATGCTTACTATGTGCAGAGCATGGTGCTAAGCACTGGGGAGACCAGCAGGAAAACAGACACAACCTTGGGCCTTACAGGAGCTTAATGGAGGAAGACAGTGTGGATAAAGTTTCTGCTACAAGTCAAATGGAAGGCGCCATGATCCTTCAGGTGCAGAGGGTAATGCCACCTCTTTAATGTTCCCATTGAAAAAATGAGAAGAGATAATTGCAAAAACAGCACACAATATTAACTTAATAGAATGTTTATTGGATCTCTGATATTGTTATTAGCTGAAATTAAAATTTTTCCTAACTGGATATTAGCATGTTACTGCTTTTGGTCTCATTGTCTTTCACATGTCTTTAATGTCATTCACAAGTAGTTGTACAATGAGATGTAGCATCCGAGGTGCAGGAAATGGAGATCTGGCTTTCTGTTCCCAAACGAGTTGTGATGTAGGCATCGCTGAGGCCCAACAACATCTGAGAGCTCTGTGGCCGCTTGGATTTCTCTCTCAGGTTCTTAGGTTTCCATAATAGGACCAACCATGGTGATATATGTAGTGCAAGTATGTTATATTGCCATGGTTGGTCCATCTGCCACCTGATTTCCTGCCGACCTGGTTCTGTGGGATGACGACTTGGCGCGAATTGGCATCATTGGTGCACTCAAATGTCTGGCTTAGGGTACAGATAACTCATATCCCCTGGACCACTTGTTTTTTATCCAATATTTTATGTAACTCAGGTTGCAGCTTTCCTTGGGCAGTCTCTCAGATTTTACATCAACCACCTGTCCAACATTTGTGATGATATCTGTGTGATTGGCATAGCGGTACCTCCATAAATGGCACTTAGCTTTGCAAATCCTTGGGCTAGCCCTCCAAGGCCATAGAGTGGCTAAAGATGCAGGCTTTTGCCAGATCTTTCCAAAGTTCTAACTCTAGAGTTTAATCTTGTTGACGGTTTTATAATATGGTTGATCAAAATAGTCATTAGTTCTGTAAAGGGTAAAAGGCAAAGGGCATGACCAGTGAAATCTATGACATCTTAACCCAAATCAGACTTCTTGTCCATATCTCACATTGGCGTCTTCCTAGGATTAACCCCCTCAAAAGTTCTGGAGTCTTTTTCATTAAAGTTGGCAACATACGTTCAGTTTCCTGAGCTTGCATTACTCAGATAGCCCAGCAGGTGGGATGCCAGGGCTTCTACCTCAGTGCAAGAACCGTAGTAGATTTTCCCTCCCTTGTAAATAACACTTCCTTCAGTCATTTTTAAAGTTCAAATATTAGTGACTTCTGTATAAAGCAGCATCTTAACCAACTGATCACTAGCCAAAGGGAATTTGGGAATTAGGTCTACACACCAGTCTTTGCCCCTTCCCATCAAGGCTGGTGATCTTGGCATATTAAACCTTCTGGGATGGGGGGTGGTGAGAGAGACAGGGAGTGGGTGCGCTTTTAATTCCAGAGGAGGTATTTCAATCCATGGGACCCAGAACTTACTTCCATTTACTGACGTGATCCCTAAAGTCTTGAGTCCGTGAGGCCAGTGTCTGGCGTGATCACATCACGCTCCTCAATTATGACAGGGCCAAACAAGGGAGGGAACGGTAGAGGAGAAAAATATAGAAGGGGACAAGACCACCAAAGGGAGGAAAATCAGCCCACCTTCTGAACTACATGGAAGAGCGGAAGGAGGAGGAAGAGGAGGAGAAAGAGAAGAAACTGTCCATCTGCAGTGCACTCCCTCCTCCTCTGGAGGATTATAGATGATAGATTCAGGGAATGATCCATGCATGAAAGAGTGAGGTGTAAATCAAGCTCGTCGAAGGTATGGATGATTTTGTTTTTTGTCTCTGTGCCCTCAGTGCCAAGCGGAATACCTGGTAACCAACAGGGACATAATAAATGCTTGTTGAATTGAACTGAATTAGATTCTAGCTACAGATGTTGGCCTGTGTCTAAAGCCAGGGCAGGAGAAATTGGGAAATGCACAGTTTCCAGCAGAGGGCAGGGGCAGGGGCAAAGGCAGGAGCACAGAAGGAGCTGGTGGGTCTCTGGCTCAGGAAGTCTCAGGAAGGAGAAGTCCCAGCAGTACCAAGGAGGAATCGTGTCTCCCTGTCCAGAAGCATCGTTGTCCACCATCAGGGAGCAGGAGAAAGTGGGGCTCCAAAGCCTGGCAGCCACCCTTTTTGTGCCCATCGATGAGGTTTGGAAGGGGTGTCAGTCTGGCATCTGGGATCCAGCTCCTGAGGGTTCCAAGGTCTCCTGGCCCAATCAGATGACGGATGCTTGGGAAGAGTAAGGCCATGGACTGCTTCCATCTTTGCTAGATCCACAGAGGAGGAGGCTGATGAGCTAGGGTATAAAGAGGGAAAAAAAAATTAAAAAAAAAAAAAGAAGAGGGGAAAGTGTGACATCATGTCCGACTTTGACTTCTAACAAAAACCAAGCCATGAGCTGGCTGCCTCCCAGAACCCAGATCTTGGACTGTCCCCTTCTGACTTCCTGCAGAGATGTTGGACCTATGTGTAAAACAATGGGAAAAGCTAAGTAAGTAATTGAAGGCAGTGAGTGTGATTATCTACAATTTGAAACAGCTGTCTAGCCCTTTCTGTTTGAAGTCTCTCATCTAGGCAGACAGAAACATGCAGCTGTCATGGGGTGTGTGTGACAGATAGAAAGCCTCTAACAGACAAGCAGGAGGCCCACTCTTGTAGCCCCATGGATGGTTTTGTTGTATTTTGGACGGCTATTCCCTGGGACCCCAAATCTAGGCCAGCAAGGCCCAGGGGCTTGCTTTTTAGTTCTGGGGAGTGGGAAGAGCAGTTGTATCTGTTTTTGTAGGATGGGGATATCCACCCCCTCCAGCAGCAGGGCACCTTTTAAATAGCCAACCCCCCCCCCACTCAAAGCCAGCAAACATTAGGTGCTTACTGTATGCCAGATTAATGTAGTAGATGAAGAGCCAGGCTCTGTGTAAGGGAGGCGAAGACTGGTGCATTCTAGTCCCACATTTGACACATCTGAGCTCTATGACTCTGGGCAAGTGGCTTAAACTCTGAGATTGCAAGCTACAGAGCAGCTGCCACCTGCATTGGTAGAGGGATTTCCACCATCTGGGAGTTCCCCATGCCAATGAAATCATAGTTCCAGTAAAAAAAAGTAGAAGGCTCCACTGGAAAATAACTATTGATAATTTGTAACCACAACCAAAATGACAAGAGCCATTATGAATTCAAACAGTTACTGAATTTGTATTTTATTAATCAACCATATAATTGGCAAAAAATCACAGCTCTGGACCTGTGATTTCCTTGGGTTGGAGGGATGCTTACATAAGGAAACCCCGAAGAGTGGCCTGGGGTATGGAGTGGGCGGGCGCTGGCCCAGGGTTGCTCAGGTGGCACGTGTCAGAGGCAGGCTGACAGAGGCCGCTGTCCTGCAGGCCTCCCTGAGTGACACCACATCTGTCTATGCAAAACACGATTCAGCACACAGGAGGTGTGGTGGCCACATGTTGGAAACCTCCGACCTGGGATCCAACTCTCATTCTCACTGCCTTAGCTCCCTAAGCCAATGGTGGGCACGATTTCTGTTATGTATCACTTCTGATGTGCAGACTGACCTCACCTAGAACCGCCCACAAGGCTGCAGGTGACCCCCACCTAGAACAGGGGCCCAGACAGGATGATGGTGAGGACGACGAGGCTTGGTGGGGATCCAGCACATCCAACTTACAGACTTGTGCCGCCCAGATCAGCCACATGGCCAGGGGAACATCTCTAGAGGCCAGCCCTGTCTGCTCCATCTCCCCAGGGGGCTCTCTGCCAGGCCTACGGCAATAGGGTCAATGAAGGGCCTGGGGAAGCAGAGGCTGGCAGGCAATCTGCTAAGGGAAACAGGGTACCCTGTGCCCAGCAGATGGGAGTGTAAGGAAGGGAAAGCAGCATCTGCTGCAATGGCAGAAAAAGAGAGAGCCACGAGGAGCCTGGACTGCCCTTGGGATCTGAGGCTTATTCCTCATCCCACTGGGGTCCCTTGGGACCAGTTGAAGCCAGCAGCGGCAGCTGCCAGACCCAACCCATGCTTGGCTTCTTCCTGTCTTTGGTTTGCTTCATCCCTACCTGGGATCCTCGGTTGTACTCTGACCATTTGTATCCTTCTACAAGGCAGCTTGGTCCTCAGGCTTCTGTTTACAGGAGCCCCAAACCTTGAGGCAGAGGAAGGAAGAAACAAGGGTCTGGGTCTTGCCTTACTCTCCATTCAGGAAAACCGATATTTACTAAGGACCTACTGGCTATTAATTGGCATCGCCAGGCTTCAGGGTCAATTCATAAGAGCACAGGTCTAGAGCTGGATTCCAAGGCCCCTCTGAAGCCATTTACCCCCAAGCCCATTTTACAGATGAGGAAACTGAGGCCCAGGGAGGGGAACTGACTGGCCCTGGTTACCAGGTAGCAAGTATCTGAGGCAGAGGAGAACTGGAGCCTCTTTCCACTGAACTGCATTGTGGGTCATAGGCCGCTCATGACAGTGGGCTCTGGTGGTATCGTAGCCCCCCTCCCCAATCTGGCTAGATTGGTGAACCCAGGGGGACATGAGTATCTCAGACAAGAGCACAGATGGCAGGATGGCCTACAGGGTGGGCAGGGAGGTGGGCAGTCCTGCTCTGGGCTCCAATTATTCTCCTGGTAGTGAGAATCAGAACCCAGAATCCTGGCCTATTGTCTTATAGAATTAGTTGGGCAGGAGTGGTACCTCACTAGCAGGCAGGGCTCACTTCTGGGCAGTTTTATTGGAAACTGAAGTGTCCCCCAGGTGTCATACTTTTCCTTCTCCATAAAGGAAGGAAAAGCTATTGGTATAGCCCATGGCCAAAGGCATTGCGGGCTCCAGGCAGCATGAATTCTTCTAGACATGGGCCGGCTGCTTTCCAGCACACTTGGTTTCCATTTTTTGAACTGCAAATGAGCAGCAGCCCGGCTTAGGGAATGGTGGGCTGGCCCTGGAGTCAGGGGTCAAGTCTTGCCTCTGATACCCCCGACTGGCTGACCCTTGGCAACTCCGTCATCTCCCAGGGCCTATTAGGTGCAGCATTGGAGGGGGGAGGAGGGGGAGGGAAGCAGCATTTCTGTAGCACCTACTATATGCCAGGCACTGAGCTAAGTGCTTTTTGACACATCCTGCCTCCTCTGAGTCTTAGGAGGACCCTGTGAGATAGGCACTGTTATTATCCACATTTTACAGGTGAGGAAATGGAGACAGACTTGTCCAGGGTCACACAGCTAGTAAATGTCTGAGGCTACATTTGAACTCAGGTCTTGCTGACTCCTGCTACCTCATAGGTAAAGGGTGTTATTTTATATGGGAATTCCCTCTATCAAGGAAATCACAGGCCCACAAATCATGTATTTTACCCTGACCCTAACACCAATAGAATGAACACCACCCCGACACTGGATGGCACAGAAGGAGACCGTTATGCATGAAACTCTGTGGATTGCGTGCTCCAAAGTGCCATTTTCCAAGCAGCCCCACTGGCCTGACCCCTCCTGCCAGTCACCCATGAAATCTTCCCTGCCCTCCGTTGATCACAGCTCTGTCGCCTCACGTCACCTTGTGGGAGGTGGTGCCAGAACAAGAGTTCACATGCCCACAGGGTCAGTTTCCTTTTTTGTGCAGCTTGTCCCTCACAAGCCTGCCAGGGTGGGTGGTGCACATTTCATTTTCAGTGGGAATCCTGTAGCTCAGACAAGGGAAGGAAGGCACTTCCTGAGATCACCCAGTACATTCTGACTCAATCACCATCTCTGCCTTCAAGTTAAGAGCTGTGGCCTCCAATGGAGGAGGGAGAAGAGGAGTCACGTGGACCAAAGTCTCTTGTCCTTGCCTTTCCTAGATCACCTTCTGCTATAGCCAGTTGTCTCCAGACAACACGATAGAGGTGATGGTATAACCCTAAATGCCACCGAGTGCGAGTCTCGACAGTTTGCGTAATCACCAACTCGGGCCACTTTGGACTCACTCTGTGCGGGGGAGGTCAGAAGGGGGTGCCCTGAGAAGGTTTCTTTGGGGCCAGAGGAAAGACCTAGGCCTTGTCGCTAACCATTGAGCCTCTCTCCTTTTGCCCTGAATTGCCAGGGTATGAGCACCCTGGACAGAGACTGGCAGTAGCTTTGTCCCCACTAGCCTGAAGCTCAGGCCGGTGCAGAGGCCTAAGACTGAGACACAGTGGCTTCCTTAGAGAAAACACTGACCACTCAACAACTCAAAGCGCGAGGGGACAGTGCAGCTCTCTGAAGCATCAGGACCCTTTTGCGGTCATCCTCCTTGGGCTCCTTGCCCCACTGTGCCTGCAGTTTCTGTGTGCTCCTCTCCTACTTTGGCCCCCCTCCATTATTTCCAGATTTATCTGTCTTCCTCATTCTTGGCAATCTTGAAGTATTATTATGCACCATGATGTTAGTGGTCCACAGTTCAACCAGTTGCCTGTTGTTGGAGCTTTCAGTTTTCTTTGCAATTACATCGAATGCTGTGCAGAATGTCTCTTAGCAGAGAGGACTTTTAAAAGATGGCACTTTGAGAGGAGATCCCCAACAAGGGTGTTTATTGGCAGGTTCACTTTTCTATCCTCTATCCTGGGCTCAAGGACACCCAGGAAATTTCCCAAACCTCAAGGACTTGAGGTTTCATTTGCATGGAGATGCCCTCTCATCAATGGAGCTGAGTGCAGGCCCTCCATGCTTTCTTTAGGAGATGGCTTCAGGAATTTCAGACCAAAAATATTTTCCTCTAGGGTGACCAGTAGTCGACAGTGAGTCTTCCCACACTCCACTGGGGTGGTGCTTGGCCAGTGGATAGAAGGTCTGGTAGGAGGTGTGGTCTCCCAGCCTTCCCAGTGTGGGTGGATGGGCCAGGACCTCTCCTTCTGCTCCAGCCTACTACGGGCAGGGCGACCTACACATTGGGAGGAGGCACTGTCTGCCGACAGCTCACTGTGCCAAACTATATGATACTCCCAGTGGTGGATGGCTTCCTTGGATGTATACACATTGTTTGTTCTTGTCCCTCTCTGCTTTCTGACCTTGGGTATTTGTCCAGGACAACATATGGTTCTTGGGTATCTCCAGTCGCTGGCACATAGTAGGCACTTAATGTTTTGTCAACTGCTTTATACTTATATATCTACATATTGACTCTTTCCATAGAATGGAAACTTCTTGAGGGCAGGAACCATTTCAGTTTAGTCTGTGTTCTTAATGCCTGGCACAGTTTTTGGCATGTTGTATGTTAATGTTGAATTGAAATGTTCTGGCATGACTTTGTAAGCATGCTCCCTTATTCCTAGTTTTCTTGACAATGCAATCCTAGAGTGTGTTAGTGACTTCCTACTTAGTTTCTTTTAGAGGATTATTATAGAGCTACTTCAAGGCTGATCAAGGATTGGGATTTCCTTGGGAAGTGAGAAGACTTCCACAAATTGTGTTTGACCTGGCATTCTCCTCTGACCAGGCTGACCAGGAATCATTGGACCTGAGCTGTTTTACTTGTCTTTTAATACTGGGCCACTTTCTATCCGATTTACAAGAATATGTCTGGATTTGGCCTCTTTAGTAAGACAGATGTTCAGAAGTTCACCTAAATCTCCCCTTTTTACAAGCTGAGTCTCAGACCTTCTCTATCTGCCTTCTAACTTTCATTTCTCTACTTCTTCCAACACAGGGAAATAAAAAGGAAGAAATTAAGAGTGAGGGAAAGTGAGAAGAAAGGAAAGAGAGAAGAGAAGCAAAACCTGAGAGGAGATGAAGGAGAAGAGAAGGTAGAGAGAGTGAAAGAGGGGATGAAGAAAGAGAAAGGGAGAAAGATGAAGGTGAGACAAAGTTTGGAAAGTGAAGGAGAAAAGAGAAGAGAAAAAAGGAGAAGAGAGAAATGAGGTCAGAGAAAAAGTTGGGGAGGGAAAGGATAAAAGAAGAGGGAGATGAGAAGAGACAGCACTAGAAGAGGAGTGAGAAGGGAAGGACCCACAAGTCTTCTTGCCTCAGTCCCAGTGCAACAGACCACATGGGTCTGACTTCCTTTCCTTGGGTGACCCCAGGGGCTATTACCAGTCACTTGAAGCTTTTGGGCAGCAGCTGAGCCTCTGCCTCAGCTTCTAATCATCCACTATGCAGCATTGGCAGAGACCCTAACCCTAATTCCACACAATCACATCTACAGATAGGGAGATCAGTAAGAAAGAACCTTGTCCTCCCAAGTCTCAAGGCGGGTGAGTTCTGAGAACACTGGCTTATGCCTATTTCTCCTGTGGTCTAATCCTGGTTTGGGGTTTGGGGGGTGTGTGTGTGTGTGCTTGGATTAATGCAGATACCAGGTCTGCAGTCTAGTTAATGAAGCAAGTAGCCTTTGTATGGCTCCAAGGGTTCTGTGATTGAATATTTTTCAAGCCACGTAAAAATAAATAGAAAACAGGCCTGCAGGCATTGATTTAAGATAGTCCAATTGTCCCTATTCAGCCGATCCGACCCAGAGACTAGGGAGCATATAGGGAGGAACACTGGACTAGGCCAGAAAAACTCAAGTCTGAACCTTGGCTTTGCCACTTGCTCACCGTAGATCTCTATCTGTGACCACAGAGCACCAAATGAAGAAGACAAGCCAAAGGTCCAGGAGAGGCTCTGACTTTTGCCTTCCTTCCCATTAACTGTGCCTCTACTAGCACAGGAGGGGAGGCTTATCCTTTTCTCTCCCTGACTCCTCTTTGTCAGTCAGATCCAGTGCTCTTGACTTTGGGCTTAAGGTCATGTTCCTTTGTCTAAGCAGAGTTCCTTGTCACTCATTTATAAGGCAATCATTTAAAAATGAAATGTCATTTTTTTCACCCAAGTTCATGGATCCCCTGAAATAGAGAGGGGGGTCTGTAGCCCCCAAGTCAAGAAGCCCTGTCTTTGAGCCAGTCAGAATAGCAGATGGCAAAGAGGGCAAAGCATGGACATAGGCACGGCCATTTTCAAAATCTTACAAGCCTCTGATGAAAAGCAAGTGAAATGGAATTTTGATTACAGGAAACTGAAAACGAATTCAAGTAGGATAAGAAGATATGTGTGTGTTCTGCTGGGAAAAAAACATCTTTGTGACAGTGTCTCTGCTATGGGTCTAATGCCCAAGAAATCTAGAGAATATAACGGCAGGTAAGTGCTCAGATGAACAGTTTTCAAAAGAAGATTCACAGACTATTAATAGCCATGGGAAATATTGCTCCATCTCCTGATAACGAGATAAATACCATTTGAAACAACCCAGAGGTTTTACCTCATACCCAATAAATGAACAAAGATGCCAGAAGATGGCAATATTGGAAGAGCTGTTGTTAGCAGGGCACCCCGTGCATTGTTAGTGGAGCTGAGAGCTGGTCCAACAATTCTGGAAAGCAGCTGGGAATGATGCAAAGAAAGTGATGAAGATGTCCGTGCTCACTGAGCCATGTACTTCGAGGGGGGCAGTGACAAAAAGAAAGGTTTCATCTCTGCTTAGAGCAGCAATGTTCATGGTAGAAACAAAGCAGATGTCCGTCTAGTGGTGAATGACTACACCAATTTGGGCATACGAGGCCAATGGAACCTTACCAAGCTGGAAGACACGATGAATATCGTGAATCCAAAGAAACATGGAACAACGAATGTGTAAACTGATACAAAATGAAATAAGTGGACCCGTGGAAACACTATCCATGGTGATTCCAGTTTTGTAATCAGTTGGGGAAAAGACCCCAAGAAAACGATTGAAACTGAACGTAAAGTCACAAGATCCAGTAGAAGACAGGCACTAGCCCAGCCCCTTGAAGAAGTGAAGGAACAAGGGTGTGTAACAGTCAATTTAACATCAGACTTAAAAAGAATACATTGGTTATTTTAGGGGAAATTTTTTCTTCCTCTTTTTGTTTAATTATTATAAGTAATGGTTCCCTGGGAGGATGTAGGTGGATGGGTATAGTGGGAAATGAGAGGGAAACATCAATTTAGATTTAGAAAATAGAGCGTGTGGTGGATTGGATGGAAAACTGGGTACAGAGAAAGCCCTGGGGTCAGCCCACCTCTGACCCACATTGGCTCTGTCACCCTGGGCAGTGCTGGAGGTTTCCCTCTCAGCTTACGAGTTGCAGAGAAGGTGCCATCCTGCACTGGCAAAGGGAGCTTCCTCCCCTCAGAGTGCCCCATACCAGTGGAACCTGAGGACCAGGCCCGATCCCTATCCTCTAAGAAAAGCAAGTTGTATCCCTGGAAAGAAGGGAGGAGGAGGTGCTAGGAGAGAAGCTGAACCCCTGAAGGATTTCAAGCAGTTCTCCCCACCCCCAGTCTTTGTTCTTGTGTTTACTGACTTCTGGGCTTTGCTCCTGATAGACCAATTCCACTGATGCACTTTGCTGTTGACTCAACCTAGTATCAGACAGTTTGGGGTTTGGGGCAGCTGGGTGGTGCAGTGGATAGAGTGGCAGCTCTGGAGTCAGGAGGACCTGAGTTCAAATGGGGCTTCAGACACTTCCTAGCTGTGTGACCCTGGGCAAGTCACTTCACCCTGCTTGCTTCAGCTTCTTCATCGGTCAAATGAGTGATAAAAGGAAATGCCCCGTGGATTACAGGGAATGGAAACTTTTACATGAACAAAAAATGAATTCACATGCTTGGGGTAGACAGGTTTGAGGCCTGTAGGTGACCTTCAACCTAAGCTAGCCCCCTGCTTAAACAGTTTACCGGATGTGGCCACTGCCCATGCTACAGTTTCCACAGGTGAAGCAGGCGGACACCCAAGGTGTCCGATCAGCCCTCACCCCAGAGGCGCTGGTCCTCCTGAATATGGTAAATATCTGGAGATATCACCCATAGGAACCAGAGCTTTGGGGAGGGAGGAATCCTGGGTAATTTTTAAGCCTGTCAAGAGGTTCAGAGACCCCAAAGCTTCAGAATCACTGACCTAGTGCATCCTCATTTGAAGTGACAAATGAGCTTGACATGCTCTCTTACCTCTGCCTGTTCCCAGATCCTATTCATCCTTCAAGGCCCAGATCATGCCTCTCCACCTCAGGAAGCTGTCCCTAATGACTGACTCCAAATGCTCTGTTTGCCCTTTCTCTCATTCCTCTTTCTCATCACTCAGCATTTGATTCTATTCTGCCGCGAATTGTTCTCTTTTGTTTCATCTGTGTTCATCTCCTCTCCCCAAGCAAATCAGAAGGCCCTCGACAGCCAGGGTTGGGAGGATAGAGAGTTCTCAGCTACCTCAGTGGAACATTCGAGGCCTAAGCAGGTTGAGCCACACACTCCCCTCCTCTCCAAGGGGGTCAGGAATCATGTTGTATGAATGTATTCCAGGCTGTCCATGAACTTGGATGGAAAAAAATGATGTTTCATTTCAAAATAACCGGCTTCCTTTGTAATTGCACGCGTTCTTTTTTGTCCTTTTGGGGATCTACCCCTTCACAATGACTGCTCTAGAGGTAACATCACCCCCATGGTCATTGCCAGGCTTGTATAAGTCAGTAAGGCTTTCCTCGCATTGCCTGGTCCTTCTGAATTCCTTCCAAGCCCTTGGGTTCAGTCTGAATCTGAAGAAGCATTTTGGTGCTTTGGCATAAGCAGAGCTCGCCACCTCTTTTCCTCTGTTTGGGAGACTCAGATGAAACTTGCAGAGTTCAGCATTCCTCTGCTCAACAGTGTCATGGAAGAAGGGCAGTCCCATGTAGACCGAAAGCAAAGGGATCACATTCTGTGTGATTTCCTATGGGCACTGGGCGTTGCACTTCTTGCCTTCTCAATGGGTGGAGGGAGAGAATTTGAAAGTGAAAATAAATAAATCAAAAGAAAATTAGGGGCAAAGGCAGGAGTGAAGCTGGAGGGGGACAATCCCTCCTGTTGGGAGCATTTACTGCCGTCGGGCCGTCAGGCCGATGTCCCAGTCTCTGCATCAGTGTCTCTTCCACCTGCTTGCCTCATGGCTTGTCTCTCCCCATCTTTCTCCACCATTGGCACAGTCCCTCTTCTCTCCACAAGCCTTTTTTCCCCAAAGGTGATGAGGGGAGGACCAACTGAGGGGTCCAAGTAACTATCTCTTCAGCAGTTCCCCTCTGCCCCAAGTCTCTGCTCCCCAGAGGCAGGCTGCACAGAACAGTAAGGAGCAGGGTCGGCATTTGGACCCAGGTCTTCTGAGTTCCAAATTCACCACTTCCAGGGCAGGGTTGGCTGGCCACCAGTCTGGAGTCACAGATGCTCTAGACTTGTGACCTTGGGCTCTCCTGGGGGCAGGCTGACCAGCGGCAGCTTATTCAAAGCTCAGCTTACACCAAGCTACTGTGGAGAGAAGGTATCCTAGAATGAGCTCCATTCAATTCTCCTTGCATCTGCCATTGTCCAAGGAGTCATGTTGGTGCCTACTGGGTGAGAGCCGGTCAGTCACAAACAGCCGGCTCAGCCTTGCCAGGATGCTTCCCTGGCCCCTGGCCCTGAGCAGCCCTCACTACTCACCTTGACCTCTAGCAATAATAATACTAGCGAGCATCTAGAGAGTGCTTAGTGTGTGCCCAGCACTGGGTTAGGTGCTCTACACACATGATCTCATTGGATTCTTCCAACAACCCTGGGAGGCAGGCACAGAGGAGAAAACTGAGGCAAACAGAGGTGATGCGACTTGCCCAGGGTCATCCAGCTAGTGAGCATCTGAGGCCAGAAAGGAACACTGGTCTTTCTGAGGCCAGGCCCAGTACTCCATCCCCTGCACCATGTAGGTTCATCAAGGCTCAGCTAATGTGGCACCTCCTTAAGAGGCCTCTCCTGACCACCCCCTTATTAGTTCCCTGCCCCC
This sequence comes from Dromiciops gliroides, assembly GCF_019393635.1. Taxonomy (NCBI): domain Eukaryota; kingdom Metazoa; phylum Chordata; class Mammalia; order Microbiotheria; family Microbiotheriidae; genus Dromiciops; species Dromiciops gliroides. The sequence continues at coordinate 294,222,416 of NC_057865.1, forward strand.
TGTTATTGTGTATGTGTTTTGTATATATCCTTTATTTACTTATCTGTGACTCTGGTATATCCCATCAATAGATCGTAAGCTCCCTGAGGACAAGGCACTTTCATTTTCATCCTAGCATTGGGCCTAGCACATAGTAGGTGCTTAATGCTCCCAGTTTTACAATGTTTTGACTGTCCTTTTTGGGTAAAGCACATATCAATCAGGCTACAAAGCCAGTGCACCTTTGTTCTTCTCGATGGACACGGGAGGCCCAACACACCCTTGGACTGGTGAGAGGGTTGGCCGATGAGTGAATTAACCATGGAAACACCTACCACACAGCTTGGGCCCACAGGCCTCATCTCAGAGGCTTGGAGTCTTTGCCAATTCTGAACATCAAATGACAACTCGGTTCTCACACTTGGCTCTGTCAGCCAGTTGGCACCGAATCCCCAGAGCTTCAGCCCTTAAATCTGTTTCCTCACCATTGGGGAAGGGAATCTGGGCTCTAGGAAAAGTGTGCTGGTGGGTTTTTTTTTAAATGTGGGCGAACCTGTGCAGAAAAAAAAATCAGCCAGTACTCTCTTTCCCTGTGTTGGCAACATGGGGGACCAGCAGGGGCTGCAGGGGCCTGTGTCTTGGGCGCAAAGCTGTCTCTTGGCCAACAGAAGCTTTCCCTTGAGTCTTCCACCATCCTTGGGAGACTGGGGCATTTTGGAGCACGGAGGAGTCACAGGGCAGACTCCACAGGTTCAGAGGAACGGCCTCCTCCAGCCTCATTATGTTACCCCTGAGGAAACGTGACCAGGGTCACGAGTGACAGGTGAGGAAAGGACCCCCACAAAGCTCCCCAGTGGGGCGGGTCACCTGGAGGCAGTGTCCTAGCTGGTCTCCACCTCCAGGCTCTCCCCCTTCCAGTCTCTGGCAGAGTGGAAGCAGCAGGGCATTTGTAGTCTGACCTTGGCCTGAACACTTGCTTGGCCATTCATAGTGAGTCATTCCATGTGTCGGAACCTTGGTTTCTTCACCTGTAATATGAGGGGTGAGACTTGATCTCTAGAGGCCCATCCCACTCCAGAAGCTGATGATTCACATACTACATGCATTTGCTAAGCACCTACTGTGTGCCTGACAGGAGAAGGAAATGGCCAGTCGTGCTAGTATCTTTGCCAGGGAAACCCCAAATGTGCAGGAAGAGTCGGATATGACTGAAATGAGGGGACAACAGCGACATGTACCTGAAAGCACGCTCGGCTCAGTTTTTCTCAATGACCAAAATACATTGTCCAAGAAAGGCACAAGACTAGAAAAGGTGGGGGGCTGCTAACGGAGTGTGCACCCGGTGTAGGAGAGGGAGAGCACTGCCCAGAGTTATTTGGGCATGTTAAAGCACCTGCCCAGGGCAGGGGAGAGTCATTGGCCTCATTTTACAAAGAAGGAAACTGAGGCCTGGGGGGTGAGCAGCAGTGACCTGCCTAACTTGCCAGACCTTCAGATGCTTTGTGGGGTTGGATTAGAAGCAAGCTCCTTTTTTCATTCAGTTTTTGTCTCCCTGGCACCTAGCACAGAGCTTGGCATACAGTAGTCACCTAATTAGTGTCTGTTGATTGAACTTCCTGCTTCCAGGAGGTAAAGGATGGCATTAGAGGTGAGGGTGTAGGGTCCCAGACTGACTGTGAATGAGCCACAATCTTTCCCAAGAGGGATCAGCCCACATCAGGGAATGCCAGTTTGAGCCCCCTCTGCTGTCTTTATTAGCTGTGTGATCTTGACATGTGAGCGCCTTCTATGTACAGAGAATTGGGCTAGGCACTGCAGGAGTTGGTCTTGTTCTCCTGGAGTCCAGTCGGGGCTGGGAGACAAACCCAGGTCACACAGGATCACCTGCCTAATTGAGACAGGAGGGGAAGCCTTTTCCTGATGGATGGGGGATCGGTGAGCTGAGTTTTAAAGGACTGGCAAGAATTCAGCCAGTGAAGGAGGGTCAGGACCACCTTTTGTCAACTGGGGTTGAGTGCAAAAAAAGGCATGGGCCTTATCTCTCTCCCTTCCCAGGGGAATTCTTCCTGGCTCTGCTCTTTGCTACCCATGGACCCTTGGACTCTGAGGCCTCAGTTTCCTCCTGGATAAGAAAGTTGAAATGTATGACTGGCCATTCCTGGAACATCTCTGGGTCATTGTTCATCTGGAATGGCTTCTTCTCCCTAGTCCCAGACACTCACCTTGTCTGTTGATCCAGAGATGGGAGATGCAATATCAAGTTCAGGGCCAGTTGGGCTGGAATGCAGGGCATGCAAAAAGGAGCCATGGGAAATCAGTCTGGAAAGAGAGGATCATCGATTATACCTGCAAAAAGGCTGCCTGCTGGTGAGGTCAGCCTGAGGAGTGAGGGGAGGGGGAGGCACGGGTGCTTCTAAAGTAGGGGAGGGCTGTGCTCAGACCTGTGCTTTAGGGATCTGGCAGCTATGTGGAGGCTGGATTGGAGGAGAGAGCCCAACTAGGAGTTGGTGGTAGAACATCAGGTGAGAGGTGAGGAGGCCCTGAACTGGGGAGGTGATGCTTACTGACATTTGTCCTGGTTTGGCTTCCTTTCCTCCACCAGCACAGAAGCCTTTTGACAATAGGAACTCTATAGGTATGTGTGTATACAGCCCCCCCCCCCCATGTATATACACATATATTGGATATATTCTATAAACTAAAGGGTAGTTTAGGGAGGGAGGAACTAGGACCTGGGTGATCAAAGGAACTTCATGGAAAAGGAGGTACTTGAGCTGAGTCTTGAAAGAAGTGAGGGAGAAAAGAGATGGTAATTTGGCCCTGTAAAATGGTAATTTGGACTGTAAAAGGTGAGGAATAGGTTGAAGATGAGCAGCTTAGGGGACCAGAAATAGAGTGATCCCCTCAACAGAAAGAGGGAAGTTAGGAAGAGGGGACAACATTGGGGGAAAGATGAGTTTTGGACATGTTCGATTTGAGGGGCTGAGGAGGCATCCAGTTGGGGATGACCAATAGTCAGATGGAGATGTTAACTAGGGCTGAATCATCTGCCTAAAGATACCAGTTAAATCCATGGGGGTTAAGTGCCTTCCCACATGTCTGTCTCTTGTTTGTATATAATGTTTTCAGGCGGTTTCTCTTTCTAGGCTTCGAGCTCCCTGAGGGCAGGGAGCCTCTCTTTGTGTTCTTCACCGTATAGCACAGTTCAGGTCCTGCCTCAGAAACATGCTGGCTTGGTGACCCTGGGCAAGTCACTGTGCCTCTTCTCCTGGATTGTCTCTCCTCTCTAGGTTTCCAGGACACTACTCTCTTTCTTGGTGGATTTCTTCCAGCCCAACTCAAATCCCATCTTGTACAGGAGACCCTCTCTCTTACCCTTACCACCCCCCACCTGCCCATAGCTGGTGCTTTCCCCTTGAGATAACCTTCCCCTTACACTGCATATACCTTGATGCACATCTATCTCAGACACATCTATCTTGTATCTATACTTGTGTTGCCCCCTCCATCAAATGGGGGCTCCTTCAGGTCAGGCGCCTTTCTCTGTTTCCCCGGAGCTTAACACAGTGTGCCTGGCACACAGCAAGCGCTAAATAAATGCTAAACGATTGGCTGATGAGATCACCTCTCAATATCCATTGGAGGGGACTCTGATCACTCACCAGTAATCAATAAGGATAACAATTCTGGGGCAGGGTGGGGGAACTTCTCCCTAATGTACAGAGGGTGCTGATGCTCAGGGAAGAAGGCCTGGCTCCCACCTTTGCGCCTTTGGCCCCTCCCTGCCCCAACCCTGACTCACAACCTCCGCAGCCACCGCCTCCTTCTCCTCCTCCTGCTGCTTCTGTTGGTGTCTTTGTCGGTGTCTATGTCGCTCAGCCGTTGGACCTCCTCGCGCAGAGGCGGTTGGGGGCGGGACTTCTTGGCTCGGGACCTCACCAGGACCAATCCGTCCAGCCGGTGTCAGGGGTTTCCCCCCTCCCCCGCCCCCTCAGGCCGGACCAATCAGCGGCCGTTGCCGTCGCCTTGGCAACGGCGGCCAGGACGCGAGAACCTGGTCTCGGGACAGAGGGCTTCTGGCTTCCAAGGCGGGAGACGCTCTGGACTGGACCCCGGACAGGCCTGGACTGGGCAGCGCGGGACGCTCGGGCAGGTGGCGGCTCGGGGGGTCGCGAGGAAGCGTCCCCCCACCTCAGGGGACAGAGTGAGGCGGGTACGTGTGGGGAGTAGGGCGGGGGGCGCAGCCAGCGCGGGGCTGCAGCCATGTAGGGACGAAGAGCAGGGGGCGGGGCTGATGTCCCAAGGGGGCGGGGCTGGGAAGGGAGGAGGAGGAGGAAGGAGAGAAGGGTCCTCAGAGTTCCTTAGGGACCAGGGACTGAGCCGTGGAAACAGCATCTCCTAGTGCGAAGAGACCTTAGAGGTGGACGATTGGTCCAACCCGATGCCTTGGCCAAGGAGGGAGCCCCTCCACGCCGTGCCCTGCCCCCAGGGGTCGTCACCCGGTGGCCGCTTGGACATTTCCAGGACTGCGAGAGGCCCGCCGTTCCAAGGCAGCCTACCCTACTCTGGGCGAGCTCCGATGGTTGGTTCTGTCTCGCTCGGAATTGGAATCTCGCTCTCTTCCCACTGTTCCTAGTTCTGCTTTCAGAGACCAAGGACCTGACACAGCCAGAGAGCTGGACGCAGTCATTCATGCCTCTCTTACTTAAGTCGTCCCTCTCTCCCAAATCTTCAAAGGACTCACGGTTCCTTGGTCAGCCTGGCCACCTTTCCCAGGAGAGGAAACCTACTGGGCTTGCGTTCACCAAGCCTGGCTGCAGGGGTGCCTAGGAGGGCCTGGTCACGTATCTCGTTGTGGAGGGTCCTCAAAAGCTTTCTGGAAGAAGAACTTGATCTAGCTCAAGAAGGAAGAGGAGCCTCCTGAGACCAACAGAGATAAGGCTGAAAGTGTGGGAGACACAGTGCTAAACATGATGGCGCTTTACAGTGTAGCTGGGCTCTGGATAGGTTGGCAGGGCTCAGGGATTGGTGTTCCCATTTTACAACTGAGCAAACAGGCTCCGAGATGTTACTTGCTCAAGACCACACAGCTCTCCTTTTTTTTTTTTTTTTATCATGTGTCCTGACCTAGCTTTTGTTTGCTTGCTTCTCGCTTGGTACCAAACACAACACATGGATCAACTATGGCCAGTAAGTTTGTGTGGTGCAATTAAGAAAGATCAGGCTTGGGAAGCATTAAATATCCATGCGTGGCATGCTCAACACTGAATTGGAGACCCTCATCAGTTATGGGCTACAGACTAAGGATCTCCCCAGAGACATTTCTGAATATCATGCAGAACTGACGACATGTTTTTCTCTCCAGCCCCATTGAGCTTCTCTTTTAGGCAGTGTGGTCAAGGGTAGACACAAATACTGAAAAGGTATTGTTTCTCCATTGCCTTTCCATTTGGAGAGCTAGGGTAGCATAGTCCAGTAGTTAGAGCAGGACTTGGGCCTCAGCGACTTGTCCTAGTCTTCCTGACTCCTAGTCTGTGGTCTACCCACTATGTCCTCCCACATAATCCTACTCCTATGTAGTCAGTCAGAAAGACCAGGGTTGACGTTCTGTCTCTGACATTCATTGGCTGTGTGATCCAGGGTTCTGACTTCTTCTCTCTAAGACCAGAAGTTGCTTTTTGAGCTGCATTGGTATGGTCAGAGGCAAGTTCCCCTCTATCTTTCCCTTCCCAAATATGAGTGACTAATGGTAACTCCCATTTCTGTGGTCTTTTAAATCTTACAAAGCACTGATGGCAGTGGAGGAAAGTGTAGATAGATTTATTTTGAAGTCAGGGAGAGTGAGACTTAGGGTTAAGAAATTTCCTTGTATTTAGAAGTTTTTTTTTTTTTTTTTTGGCAGGGCAATGAGGGTTAAGTGACTTGCCCAGGGTCACACAGCTAGTAAGTGTCAAGTGTCTGAGGTGAGGTTTGAACTCAGGTACTCCTGAATCCAAGGCCAGTGCTTCATCCTCTGTGCCACCTAGCTGCCTCTAAGAAATTTCCTTGTAACCACATTACTCCCTGATTCTAAGGCTAGTCTGCTACATTTTAGATGAAATTAGACTCCATTTAGATGAAATTATTCTCCATTCACTCCAGTTGAGAGGGATGAGTTGTGCACATGCCTCGAGGTGGGAGATATGTCAAGTTTGGGAAGCAACTTGGCTGGAGCCTAAGAGTATGTGGACAAAGTTCAGTTTGACAGGAACATGGAGAATAAATGTAAAGAGAAGTTGAACTGGATTATGCAGGGCTATTTTAAGTGCCAGGCTAAGGGACTAGAGTAGGAGAACACTGAGGTTGCTTCTAACTTCTGGATAGGTGAAACATCCCTGGTCTTGGAGACAGTGGATGTGGGTTCCAATTCTGATCCTGCTACTTACTACTCAGTGGGGAATGGAGGATGGCTTCCCCCTGTTTGTGGACCTCAGTTTGCTCCTCTATAAAATGAGAGCCTTGGACTTGGTGTTGTCAGGCCCCTTCCAGCTTTAATGTTCCATGTTTCTAGGTTCTAAGTTCTCCTTCTGATCCAAACCTATCATTCTGAGAGCCTATGATTCATGAATCTACAAAGAATGAGTGTTGCCTATAGTATCTGTCACTTTAAATTCCATTCAACTCGGAAACTTCTTGGTTCTAGGTTCTAAGTTCTCTTTCTGCTCTAAACCCTCTGATTCTAAGGGTCTATGAATCATTAACCCATAAAGAGTTGGTGTTTCCTATGGTGTCTGTCACTCCAAATAGTATTCATTTGGAACTTTCTTGTGCTTTCCAACCATCTCTTCTGTCCCCTGGGGGGGGGGATCTCAGTGGGTGACACTTTCACAGTTTCCCGCTGCCTGAATACAGCTCCTCAGGAAACCTCTTGGAACTCCAGCACCTGGCTTCTTGAGATTACAGCGTCTGAGGGGCATCACAGTACTGGAGAAGATAGCCTGGTATGGTGGGCAAGGCATCATGGGCTAGGGGCCAGGACTCTTGGGGTCAAGCCCTGGGGGGGAAGGGCCCCTTGTCTGGGCAGCCAGTGTTAATGATGCCATCTCTCAAGTGTTTTCATCTCCCTGTTAGTGGCTTTATTCCTTTTGGACTCTCCATTCTCCTCTTGGGTTCTTTCTCCTTGAACTTGTCTTTTTTAGCAGATGACCTTGCCTCTGGCTTTAAGGAAATCGAGGTCACTCCAGGGGAGCTCCTTCCTCTTCCCTCCTCCCATCTTCTGATGCTTTCAGGGTTATCCCCCATTCGACCACAGCAGGGAGAGATCCTCAATCCTTGCTTTATATTGCTAGGGCTTAGCACTGTTCCTGGCACTTAGTCAATGCCTGTTGATTTCATGATTGATTGAGGAGCTCGGGCTGGCTTGGGAAAGTGATTTCTCCTCCACAGGTTGGTTTCTCCATTTGTAAAATGAGTAGGTTGAACTAGGTCAGGCTCTATGAGCTGCGATAATCTGAGATTTCTCTCATGGTATCAGAGTGAAACGGCTGCCCAAGGCTTTGGTGTTGCTTTTCCAGCGGTGATAGACTTTTCCCACCGAGGCCAATGCCCTCTGACGATGCTAATGGTGCCCTTTGGGGTTGGGATGGGCACATGGTAACTGGCATTTTGATATCTGTGTTCCTGGTGTGCTGAGCAGAAATGGTGGGACTTTGGTCATGAGTCTGATGGAAACAGCGTCTGTTAGAAGCTGGACATTGACGTGTTACTGGAAAATCTATATGTAGGTCCCCGCTTGCTTATGCGGCCCTTGTGCGGTGCCTTCTGTGGTTCCTACTCTCCTGCTTGGCTCTGGAGGAGAAGAGGTGGGGAAGGTGTGGTTGCTGCCCCCAGGGAGCTTCTTCTTCATACCCCTGCAATGAATGCTGAGTAGAGCTCAGGGAGTGTGTGTGTATGTGTGTGTGTGTGTGTGTGTGTGTGTGTGTGTGTGTGTGTGTGCGCGCGCGCGCGCTGTGTGTCCCTGGTTTATAGCCGCTGTCCTTGCCTAGACCTGTCCAAAATATCTTCTTTTGTAAGTCATACACTTAAGCCATGGTTGTATCATAGCTAGCTTTGTCTTATTGCTCCATCAATCGAGAGGTGTTTCTTAAGCAGGCACTATGGCAGGTGCTGGAAATACAGAGATAAAACCAAAATGGTCCCTGCCCTCAAGAAGAGGCAATAAATTCAACTACAAACTCCTTGAGGGCAGGGGTTGTCTCACTTGGGCTAAACAGTACCTTTTGCTGTTAGCACATGCTTAGGGATTGTTTGTTGAGTGAATGCTGATGGCACGCACGTGCACGTATGTGTGAAGGATATAACCTTGAAGGTCACAGGAAGCACATAATAAATTCTATTGAATTGTCACATTGTAATGTATAGTAATTATGGTGCTGAATGGAGAGGTAGAACAGAGATAGAATTGGCCTTGGAGTAAGGAAGACCCTGGTGTAAAGCTGGACCTCTGACCCATCCTGGCTTGTGACCCTGGACAGGTTCCTTAGCCTTTCAGAGCCCCAGGCAGAGTGGGTGCTGGTCTGGATGAAAATGTCTGGTGTGTCCCCAAAACTACAGTGCAGTTTTAGGCTGCAATAGCTGTCCTGCATTTATATATTTGTATATGGGTCTGTAAATATACATGCATTTTATTTTATACATATATCTATATCTATATCTATCTATCTATCTATCTATCTATCTATCTATCTATCTATCTATCTATCTATCTATCGAGGAGAGAGAGAGGAGAAGAAAAGGAGAGAGAAAAGGGGAGAGGGAGACAGGAGAGTACACAATAAGAACATAAGGCAGACCCAAAGTGCTATAAAAAGTGGAATAAAGGGAGGGTCATTATTTTACCCAAAGGAGCACTAACAGGGAAGGCTCCCTGGAGGAGGTGACATTTCATCTGAACATTAAAGGAAGGCATGCTCAGTTTCTAGGGGATAGGATAAGAGGCTGGGGGTAGGGGGCAGGTATTTCATGAACGGGGACACCCATCAGTCAAAGTCCAGAAAGAGGAGCAGCAGCTCCGGATCCCTGGGTCCCTTGCCAGCTGCAGTGTGTGGAGGTCTGGGGAGAGATTGGGACTGGTCTTGTGACTTCATTAGCATAGGGACCTCCCCCATGAGGACACGCCCTCCATCAATGCAGTTTGGTAGCTACTTTCTAATTTAGAGTCTGAGAATGTTGCCTGGGACTCGGACTTGTCAGCCAGTGTGTTTAGAGGTGAGCCCTGAACCAAGGCTGGCTTTTCATTCTTTATGTCATGCTATCTTCTAGAGGCCTTGAATGCCAGACTAATAAGTCCACCCTATTCCTTCTGTTTTTCAGAATTTTCAGATTTGGAATTATTAGGTCTTTTCGACAATGAAAGGAGGAGAAAGGAAAGCAAGGTAAGAGTTTCTGAGCCTCCTTGTGCCCTTATGATTCTGACTGCTCTGTGCACCTGTTTCAGTCTTCCTTGAAAACGGATGAGTTTGCTCATTCCTATTCCTTCATCATTCACGCATTCTCCATTTCGCCCAATACACCCATTTACAGTATGAAGAGCCTACCATGTGCACAACATTGCAGGCTATAGAAAGCTGACCAAACAGCCAATTAAGGCAGCCAGCTATAGTCAGAGACATACCACAAATATAGACTATTGTGTGGGGGGGGTCTGGACCAATAAGTCCATCTGTGTCAGGAACTCTACATGTGGAAGCTCCTCCCGTCCAGGCCACAATTTATCTCTTACTGATACTCTTCACCTGGCATACTAAGAGGTTATGTGACTTAGCCAAGACCACTTAGCCAAGATGGGTCAGGCAGAACTTGGACCAGGCCCTCCTGACTCTAAGGTCATCCCTGTACCCACTGCATCGATTGCCTCTCATCTAGTAACTATCATGCAGAAAAGAACCTGACACAAGAAGACGGGTGAGAAATTGCATGTGGCGTCTGAGGAAGGTGCACTTAGAGCTCACGGGCTCAGGGAAAGCCTCCTGACATCGGGGGAGCAGTTAGGCAACAAGCATTTGATTCAGCACTCCCTGTGTGCCAAGTACTGGGCTTGAGTTACAAATACAAGCAAAGAGAAAGACTATTCCTGCCCCCAAGGCAGAAGATAACCTGTCAAAGGGGCTGAAAAGTGAGGAGAGATGGGGATGCAGAGTGAAGTCCGGAGAGTCACAGACAGCAGGCAGGGGAACCAGACACGGTCAGCCTGAGCTCGCCCCGAGATGAGGAGCTCACTGCTGAGAGAGAAGGGCCGGCATGGCGGAGGGGCAGGCAAGATTTCAGCAGGCAGAGTTGGCCGACACCCCCAGTGGAAGGAATGTTGTATGAGCGCAGGAACAGGGAAATCGGGAGCCGCAGAAATAGGGAAATGCAATAGTGTTTTTTTTTTGGGGGGGGGCTCTATTTTGGATACGGACTGGGGGTTGTTTTTCACATATGGCTTTGATGAGAGGCCCACCGAGATTCTTCTAGTGCTACGGTTCTGTGGTCCTTTGGGCGGGGGGACCCCTGGGTGAGGGATGGTAGAAGCCAGTGTGTTGAGACAGTGGAGTTAGTTGGGTTGGTCAGATCAGAGCACGGAGGATGGCCTGGGCAAGCAGGGAGGGTTGGAGAAGAAGGGTCAAGGAGAAGATGAAGAAGAGATAAGGCAGGAATGCAATGGAGGGAGAGAGAAATGGTTTAGGAGGTTGATGGCCTGGAAGGCCAGGCTATGGCATTTGAGGGGACAGGTGAGGTGAAGAGGGAGCACCTTGGAAGAAGGGGTATGTCGAGATATGAAGTGGGAGAGGGAATGTCTTAGGACGTCCTCAATTCGGCCCATGTTTGGTAACATGGTGGGCATGATGGTGGATATGGTGCAGCCATTGATGGAGGGAATGATGTGAGGGATCCCCAGCCCCTCCCAAGGTCAGAGCTGGCAGCAAAGGGTTGTGTGAGTGGGGGAGAAGGGCAACAGAAGAGCCTGCACCCTAGCTCTCTTCTTGCAGTGGGTCAGGAATTGAGAGCAGGTTTCCTCAAAGGTTTATATGCTGCTGTGGGGTCCATGGGGGAGCCTGGCTCTGTCACTCACTGGGCCTTGAATGCCTTCCTGACAAACGGGTCTTCCTCCTCGGGCAGAGTTTTCAGTGCAGATAGGCACTGCTTCACCTCAGGGGAGATAGAGCTGAGAGTGAGTATGTGACTCAGCTTATGACTGACCTGCTCTGACCCCAAGGAGAGGACAGGACTCTGGGAGTCTGGCTTGATTGACTGGGCTTCCTCTCCCTCTCCCTACTCTTCCCAATCCCTTCCTCCCTCTTCCCCTGGCTCTCTCTGCCCCTCTTCCTGGCTCCCCACTCTTCCCCAATCATATCCCCTCCTTCCCTCTCCTTCTCCTCGGCTTCTCCTTCCCCTCTTCCTCCTCTTTCCTTCTCCCTCAAAGGGCATAAGAACCTGAAGATTTTTCTCTGACTTGTCCTAGTTTCTTTCTTGTCAGCTACCAGGGGAGCAAGAGTCTGGAGGCTGTGTTCCTGCCTTCCTTCCCTTTCCTTTCAGTGGTCAAGGGGAACCTTAGGCCTCCATCCTTTCTTGCCTTTATGTGAGCCTTGGACCTGCTTTCAGTTTGTCTGTCTCTCTGTCCATCTCTATCAGTTTATCTGTCCCTTTCTCTCTTCTATTAAGGGCCTCAGGAACATATGCCCAGAAATGCCCCATGAGTCTTGGAGAAGTAATCCGGGGCCATCTTCATTATAGGAATTATTGTTTGCCTTGTATTCCTAGGATTATGGCTAAGGATTGTTAAACTAATGATTCCCCTAATGCTCCTTGCATACCAGACAGACTGAACTAAGTATCACTATGTCCATGGGAGCTGTTTAGAGATGAAAAGGCTCTGCTAGACCACTACAGGAGCTAAGGGATTCTCAGAATGTGGGAGTCCCCAACAACATAGTCCCAGCCCCACCCCAAAAGCAATGGCTATTGGTTGACTGTCAAGTCAGGGGAAATCCTAGATTCATCTTTTACTCCACTTTTGGAAATTTATTTAAAAAAAAGACCTTGAAAGATTCTCTTTCATATAGCTTAGGAGCCCCCAGATGGGGAGAAGAGCTTCTCTTCACACCTGCCCTCAAGAATTCAGAGAATGTGTGTGCCTGTTTGTTGGTGTCTTTCTGTGTCTGTCTCTCTGCACAACATGCCTCATTGTCTCTTTATCTTTTTTACAACTCCCTATTCACAAATAATAAAACACACAAACCATAAGCAGTTGTGATCAATCAAAACTTTATCTAAGCCTGCAGTCAAACTAATTAAACAGAAAATGTAAACAACTTTAAAGAACAGGAAATCTTTGGAATCAACATCTGCCACCCCAGGAAGGGGGTGAGTGGGGAAGAAGGAGAGATAGGCTTCACCTCCCTTTATCAGTTATCTCTGAGGGAGAAAGCTCTGACAATCACTATGCTCCAGACACTGCTGGACTCGGTTCCTTGGGGCAGCAGGGCCGAGTCTGTGGCTTGAACACTAGCCGTGCTGGCTGCCTCTCCTCTCCCCTCCTCATTCCAATCACCCAATCAAGTCCTGATGCTAGTCTCATGCCCCTCATCCTGACAGCCCCGTGTCCTATTTCTGATGTTCCTGCTCCAAGGCAAGGGGGGCGGGGAGCAAAACCAGACACTGCTACTCGGTCTCTCTTGGGCCCGTGGGCCAAAGAATTTCATTTGATTCTGCAGGAACTTACCTTTTCCTTTGTGTGCATGAGAGAACAGTGCTGGGCTAAATGAAAATCACCTCAGAGTTGACATTCTGGTTGTTTCCATATATCTTTCTAGAGAAAACAATGTGAACTTATTTTGAGGGTTTGTTTTCCCTGATAAGTTGAGGAAGACCAAGGAAGACCAAAAAGATCTCAGGATTTTTGGTGCCCCAACAGATGTGGAGGTGCCACAGAGTGGAAGCAGGGAGGTTCCCCTTCGGCCTGTCCCCAGACTCATTAACAAAGGCTTGAGAATGACAATGGGGAGGCTGGAACATAGAGTGCATAAAGTGGGGGTAACAGATAATACTTTTGGAAAGGAAGGTTGGATCCCAATTGTGGAAAGCTTGAAGTGCCAGACTGAGGCCTGGAGTCAGGAGGACCTGAATTCAAATTCTGCCCCAGATACTTACTAGGTGTGTTACCATGGGCAAGTCTCTTCACCTCTGACTTAGTTTCTCCAACTATAAAATAAAGGCACCTGCCTCCCAAGGTGGTTGTGAGGACAAAGGAGATCATATTTATAAAGTGTTTAGCACATAGTAGGTGCTTAATAAATACTTATTTCCTTCCTTCTTTGTATTTTAGCCTAATTTTTGAGCAGGGGAGCAATGAAACTGCAAATCTCTATTCCATACAGCTTGGTTTTTTTAAAAGCATGTAATAAATATAATATGTAATTTTCAAAGCTGTCCTGTTTGTGTTTCCTTCTAGTCTTCCTTTTGTTCTTTGCATTTTAAAAAATGCTCCAGTGTCCTTTTTGTCCTTTTCTTTTTAAAACCCAACTGCTATGCTCCTCTCTCTCTTAAACAAAACCCCTGTAACAAATGTTTGCTGTCAAGCAAAAAAAAAAAATCTCACATTGCCCCCATATCTGAAAATATTGATCTCATTTTGTGCCTGGATTAGTGGGAGGGGTAGGATAAGAGGCTATGTATGGCTGGAGAGGGTACTTCAAAGTTCAGAATCCTGGAGGTGCTGCCATTCTATGGGACAGCAGGTCCAGGACGTGACTGTTTTGGCTGAGGGCCATGTGGGGTAGTAAAGAAAACCCTTGGCATGGAGAAGCCTGAAGAATCCTGCAGACAGCTTGTAGATGAGTCTCCTACTGATGGTGGTTGAAGATGGTTTATTTTTTAAATGAATGATAATGACTTTCTCTTTCTCCCCCTTTGTCCAGCCACTGGAACAAAAAAGAAAGAAAAACAAAACCTCTGTGACACATATGCAGTCCAGCAAAAACAAGTTTCCATGTTGACCATGTAAAGATGTCTGGGTCTGAGGGCGTCCCCTCTCCATCCGCCTCATCAGCAGGGCTCAGGTTGCTCAGAGTTCTTGATCTTTCCTGCATGTGAATGCAATGGAATACCATTGGGCCTAAGAAATGACAGAAGGAACCATTTCAGAGAAATGGGGGCATTGGGAGAGAACGGCTTATGCAGTGACAAGGCAGATGGGGTTAAAATCAGGGAGAAAGAGAGCGGCTTGGAGCTTGACAGATGACCACAATGATTTACAGCTGGGAAGGAGTTGAGGACGATGTCCTGGAGCGGGGGGGGGGGGGGGGCATTTGGGCAAGGGGCCTTGAAGGATGACCACAGTGGATAGCTGAGTCCCGCTGGGTGGGGAAGGTAGGAGAGTCAGCTCAGCGTGGCTAGAGCAGAGAATCCATGTAGGAGAGCAGTGTGAAGGAAGGTCAAGCCTCGTTCCAGAGGCCTCTGAAATGGCGCACTAAGCCCCACACCCAGCAATCCCAGTCTGCCACAGCATGCTAGGCCGGGGGCCCAGCCCGCTTCTCTCCAGCATCCAACAGGCTGGGCTGTACAGTCGCTCTCAGGGAAGGGGACAGACAATAGGTGGCAGCAGCGGCAGCAGCAGCATTTTTACCTTTAACCAAGTTTAAAGATAGAAAAGCTCTCTGTGGGCGCTGTCCTTTGTGATTCCAAGACCTGTTTGGCCTTGGTCAGAAGGGCAAGAGTTACCCTTAAGAGACTGCTTGTCTGTTTGCCCTGGAGACTGAAGGGAGAATCTTTACCCTTCGTCCAGGAGATAAGTGAGGGAGGAGGGAACTGTCCAGCAGAAGCCCTGGAAGCTGCCTTTTGATCTGACGGACCAACCCCTTGGAGATCCTTGGTAGCGCCCTGGGGGCCGGGGGCGGGTTCTCTTTTGTTTCTGTGTCCCGGGGACACTCAATCAAGGTTTACGGATTGGGCATTTAATCTCTCTAGAGGTAAGGAGGCATCTCTTCTGCTGCCACCCTGTGGGCACCTTTCTTTTGCAGACTTGGAGTGATGGGGAGCTCACAGACTGCCAGTGCAGAGCACTCCGTTCTGGGAGAATGCTACTTACTGCACATCTGTCAGTCAAAAAGCATTTATTATGTTCTTACTGTGTGCCAGGCAGAGGGCTTAGTGCTAAGGAGACAAAGAAAGGGAAAACCCCTGCTCCCTGCTCTCAAGGAAGTTACAGTCTAATAGGGGAGACAACATGCCAGTCACCACATACAAGGTCTACACAGGGCAAGTGGAAAGTCCTCTCAGAGCCAAGGGGCTGGGGTGGGGGGGAGGAAGGTAGACTTGGAGCTCAGTCTTGAAGGAAGCCAGGGAAGGTAGGAGGTGGAACTAGGGAGGAGGAGGAGGAAGAGGAGCACGGCCGGCAGGGGGGCAGACAGTGCCAAGGCCTGGGGTCAGGAAAAGAGCAGGGAGGCTGGGCTCACTGTATCATAGCGTATATGGAAGGAGCCTAGAGAGGTAGGAAGGGGCATCAAACCCGGTTTAGACGCCACATTTCTCTGGTGACTCACTTTTTCTTCTATCTCAACATTTTTCTTGTGGCCATCCCGTAAGGCCTAGTGCTTCCCACAGTGTTCAGAGACTCGCAGAGTTGGACTTCACAGCCCAACCTGTACCTCCAAATAGGGCCTTTTTGAAATAATACCACTACATACCAGTATCTACATCATAAGCCAAACTGGTGGTTCTAGTCCAGGCTGTGATAGGCAGTTGGGTGGATTGACAACCCATCAGTCTTTGGAGAACTGCAGAGTGCTTTTAGAGCCCTAACTTCTCCCTGAAACAGAGGGCTATCTTATTAGAGCCAATTTTCTTTTCTTTTAAAAACATTTAAAAATAGAGACTTTTATTGCTTTCTTTTGTTTGTACATTATCTAGATTTCTCCCTGTATCCCTCCCTCTTCCCACCAGAGAGTCACCCCATTAAGAAATTTAAAAAGAAGCAAAAGAGGAAAGAGAAAGGAAAAAAAAATTGGCAAAACTGATGAACACACACAAAAAGTTGACGTTATATGTAAGAATCATATGTGTGGACCCCATCTTCTACAAAGTGTGTGTATGTGTAAGGGAGGAATCTTCTCTCTCTTATTTTTTATGCTTTCACAATATTAAGTTTCAGTTGTTTTGTGGTGGTTGTTCTTTCTATTTCCATTGTCATAGTTTGTGTGTGTATTATTGACTTCTTGGTTCTGCTGACTTCACTTTGCATCAGTTCATAGAAATCTTTGCATGCTTCTCTATATTCCTCATATTAGCTAAGTCTTCTGGTACAGTAATATTGCATTCATGTGCCACAATTTATTTAGCCATTCCCCAATCAATGGGCATCTCCTTTGTGGCCACCTCTTTGCTATCACAAAATGTGTTGCTATACAGTTTTGGTGTATGCCAGGCCTCGATGACCTCACTGGGGGCATTTGCCTAGTAGTGGGATCTCTGGGTCAAAGGGTGTGAACACTTTAATCACTTTATTTGCATAACTGAGGGCAGCTATTTGGTGCAGTGAATAGAATGTTGGACCTAGAGTCAGGAAGATCTGAGTTTAAATCTGACTTCCTACTTAGGCATGTTACTCACCTCTGTTTGCCTTGGTTTTCTCATCTGTGAAATGAGGAGAATAGCAACCTGCCTCCCAGAGTGGTTGTGAGGGTGGAATAAGATGCTATTTTGAAGTGTCTAGCACAGTGTCTTGAATAGAGTAAATGCTTTATAAACATTATTGTTATTATTACTAATTCCATGTTGCTTTTCCAGAATGATTGGACTCATTCCTGTCCAATATTCTTCTTTTTGTTGTTTTGTTTGTTTGTTTTCTGTTTTTTTTTTTTTTTTGTGGGGCAATGAGGATTAAGTGACTTGCCCAGGGTCACACAGCTAGTATGTGTCAAGTGTCTGAGGCCGGATTTGAACTCAGGTCCTCCTGAATCCAGTGCTCTATCCACTGAGCCACCTAGCTGTGTCCCCCTGTCAATATTATTCTGAGCATGTTGTTTGATTATGAGGTACAGAATGCCATAGTTTTCAAAGAATGAAAATTGAGGGTCACTCACAGGATAGTGGAGATGAAGAGGGAGGGTTGGTACTGGTCAAGAAGAGTTGACCAAGAGAGGAGGGTAAAGGATGTCATGAGAAAGACTATGGCCAGTGTCGAAGGTAGGCCAGCCATGTGACAAGAGGAAGGATAATCGATGGACAGTGCACACACCCCATTGGTAGTCATGTTGAGCAGGGCCTTTATGGATGTCGTGTGGGAAGACAAGGAGAAGAGTCGACACAGATGGGTTTCGGGTGTGTGCTGGTAGGGGAGCCACACTGATGAGTTCATGCATCTTGAGAATTATCAAGGTAACCCTGATCTATCATCACACTGTGAATTCCTGCTGTAGTTCCATGTGGCTGCCCACAATGCAGATTGAAATCTTGGCAGGGATACAACTTAGCACTTGCTCATCCATTTGCTGACCATTCCATTAATAACATTGTTGATATGGAAAAAAGTCTCCCTGCCCCCATTCCATTGTCTCCCCCAACATTGTGATTTTGCGGAACCAATTAACGGCATTTGGCGGGGTGTGCCTATATTCGTGAGCGAATGATATATCTTTGAGTCATTAGCTAAGATTTACTGAGCGTCTGCACTATCACAAGCACTGAACAGAAAACACAACTTAATACTCCTACATGTTTCATCCTAAGGCAGCGTGACACACAGGTCCTCCTGGCTTTATGTATAATCAACATTAAAAAAAAGCCAAGCAAATGTACATTCCCTTTTAAAGGTTTGTTTGGTATTTTGAGCTGGATCTTCGGTTTTCTCTCACAGTTTCTTTTAAGTATATCTCATGGGAAAAGGTAATTGCTAAGTGGAGGTTTGGGAGGTAGGATTGGAGGAGGATTGTGGATGAAGGGGGAGAGGAGGCTTGGCGGATGGAAGGTGGGCGGCTGTTCCAGGCATATGGGACTGAATACCATTGAAACAAAACTTCGTTGGCTGCTGAGATGGGTCAGTCTTTCACTCATTTGATTTTCTGCAGAACAGAATGTGCAAGAATGCTTAACTGAAAGTTATGGCCATGTATAGTATCACCATTTGGGTCATCTTGGAACTCAGCAAGCAGTTATCAGAATCCTGGGCTCCTACTGAATGCCTTCTGTGTACAAAATGGGCTCCTAGGCAGTGTCAACAGAGCCTGCTCTGGGAAATCAGGAATGATGAGTGAGTGTGGTGCCCACTGGACGGACTGTTCACATGAATATTCATGGACTACTTAAGTGCCCCATTGGCAGGTAGATTAGCTATCCTTCTGTATGCCAGGGACTTTCTGGACTTTTCTCTTCCCCTCTCCCTTTTTAAACCATAGACACTAAGCTTGAATATAAGATTCAGGGCTTTCAGAGACTGAATTTCTGGGCTTAAAGTATTTTATTTTCTGGCAAATTTAACAATTTTTCATGGCTTATCAGGGAAGTGAAGGGAAATGAAGTGTTCCTGGGGAGGGTGGGGATTGCAGAAATGCTTTCAGAGTAAAACAAAGAAGATAGAGAATTGGAGAAGGAAGAAGGAAACTTCGAACTATGTTGGGAGGAGGGAGAAAGGGCAGGAAGGGCAGGATGGAAGGGAGGAGCCACCCAACCACTGGGGCAACATCACAGATTTGAGGCTCTTCTCACAAGGAATGGAGCTGCATCTCTTCCCCTTCCTCCCCCTCCCTCCCTCTCCCAGTGTCCAAAGCGGTCACTGAGTCACATGGAATGAAGACGAGGGCCACTAGGTGGGAGGACCTTTGGGACAGGCCACAGGAAGAGGAGCTAAGTCCTGGTGAGTGCAGCTTCCTGTTGAGAGGAATGGGCGTGACCACTTCCCAGTTGGAAAGGGTAGGTTGAGATGCATGTCGCCTTCTGTTGGGGTATATCCAGAATGAAATTAGAGAATCCCTGAGCCTTCTGTAGCCTGATGACCACAACCCCACTTACAAAATGACAGACAAGCCCCCCCAAAGGAACTTAGAAAACATTGAACCTAAATTTAATTATCCTAGTATCCCCAAAATACCCACACTTCTGTGGGGACTACCTTGGGATCCAAAATGTCTTTTATTCTGGCCCCTAAGTAGCAGAGGGTGCATTGCCCTCTGCCTAGTTGAAGCATCCCCCCTTTCCCTATTCCTATACCCTTCAGGAGTTTGCCCCAAGAGGCACAAAATGGACCCTTCCATTATTGGACAATCTTAACCCAACTGCCTTCCCATGCACAATGTCCTTAAGCTCATAACTCCAGTACCTGGACACACCTGTGCTGGCTAATTACCCATATTTATTCATAATCATTGCTCAGGGACCAACATTTAATTCTGCCCATTCAACTCTCTACCAGGTAGCAAAAGAATGCCCATCGTCCTATAGCATAGCAAGGAACTGTCATTTGGTGGTATGCCCCTTTCTCCTTGGCGAGCAGTTCTTGGGCATCCCCAGAGTCCAGAACTGAAAGTGGTGTCTCCATCACCACCAAACATTGATGGTACAAGGGTTGGAGGAGAAAGGGGAGGATGTGGGAAATGAACAGTTGGTTACAAAGATAGGGGAAGAAGACAGAATTTGAATGTTTGGATCAAAGCTCGAGAAACAGGAGTGATGAGTGTGGAGATTTATACAAGGTTGTCAAGTTTGCAAATGACTTTCTATCTCTTACCTCATTTGAGCTTCACGATTACTTTGCCACCATGGCCAATGTGACTTTTCACGTGTTGTATGTCCTGGAGCCTTCAGGCAGGTGAGTGGTCAGTCTGGGAAGCCTTTGTGTTCTCCTCAGGATCATGTAGGTAAATGCAGAAAGTATAATTCAGAGGATGACAAAGGAAACCAACCAGACTGAACGATAATTATCCAAATGTGAAAAAAGGAGGTGATATCCTTTAAGAGGCCTACAAAACAACAGGGATTGTTGCTGTCAAATGAGATCACGTTCTTAAAGTGCTTAGCCTAGAGCCTGGCACACAGTGGGTGCTATAGAAATGCTTATTCCCCTTCCTTTCCCCTTCCTCCACCCCCTCTCTTGTTCTGGACCTGATTGTGACCAATAAGGGGCCAGTGTTAAATGAGCAGGAGGAAAGTGGGTCCACCTGAGGCATGGGGTGGCTTTTGGGAAGACAGGCTATGAGAGCCATGAGAAAGGACAAGGAGGTTTGCATGGCCAAAAGTTCTTCTGGGGCAAGTTGGCTGAAGAGGCATGAGGTGGTCTCAAATCCAGGCTTTTGGTGATTCAGACACAGATGCTTACAGTAGTGTAGGAAAGGGACAGTCATTCCAAGGTTTTATCAGGCTATATATATCCTGAAGCATAGGGTCATTCATTTCAAGTCAGGAGGGACCATAGGGGCCTCTGAGGGCACCCCCAGGTCCTTCAACTGATGATTCCCATAGGACATGGTTGAGATCCTGCCAATGTGCAGGTCTTCTTCCCTTGGACATCCTCCAGCTTGTCAGTGTCTCTTCATTTGTCTGTCCGGCCAGAACTGGACACTCAATACTGCATATATGGCCTGAGCAGGTCAGAGTGTGGCTGGGCTACCTACCACCTCCTGCCCTTGGGTACCACACTTCTATGTAGGCAGCCTCAATGATAGGACTTTTCCCTAGTGAACCCATAC
Source organism: Dromiciops gliroides (assembly GCF_019393635.1). Lineage (NCBI taxonomy): Eukaryota > Metazoa > Chordata > Mammalia > Microbiotheria > Microbiotheriidae > Dromiciops > Dromiciops gliroides. The sequence goes on from NC_057865.1 coordinate 294,243,091, forward strand.
TGGGTCTTCATAATCATCACTTCCCTTTTTGAGTGCCCGTGAGTCACCTGTTCTGCAATTTGATGCTGCGGCAATGCCACATATGCTCAGACTGAGCTCAGAAAGGGCCCTTCAGAGTCATGTTAACCTTTACACATAAGCTGGGAAGGACACAGCAGGAGGGTCACACCAAATATCCAGAGTGGCACTGTCTTCAGAGTCACCTGATGAGCCCCTTTGGAACACGCGTTTGCTAGTCTGAGCTGTGGTTCAATTCAATTCAACTCAATAAACAGTTACAATCAGTTCCTTTTATGACCCCAGGACTGGAGGAGATTGAAGCTGGAAAAGACCCAGCAGATGGTCCTGGCCCTTCTCCTTCTGCTCCCCACGGTCCCATCGGGGGCTTCCTTTTTTATCTGTGCCCTCTCCAGCTAAGTGTACTCTGAATTGTAACACTCCGTATTTGAGTAATAAACCACACACCAGGAAGCACATGTCTGGGTGATTATCCCTCTCCTTAGGTGGTGTAATAAGGCAGGAGGCCAAAGCCCTGGCTTGCCTTATTGCTATTAGGGAGAGAATTTATGGGTAAAATAAAGAAAACAGTTATATTTGCATCAGCAATAACTGCAACAAGGTATGTAGTTATAGCTGGGACCCACACAGCTGAAAGACTCATGGTGAAGCACAAAGCCAAGTGTTCTTAACCAGCAACGGATAACTAGGCGGATCTTGTGACAATAACAATAAAATAATAATAAACAGCACTTCTATAGAGCTTTAAGATTTGCAGACTGTAGGATGTTAGAACTGGAACAGACCTTAGGGATCATTTAGAGCAATCTTGTCATTTATGATGGGGAAACTGAGGCTCCCAAAGGAGAAACGACTTGCCCAAGGCTACACATTATTAAATAGCAGAGCTGGGGTTTGAACCCAGCTCCTCTGACTCTGAGTCAGGCTGTCTTTCCAATGGACCAAATGACATCTTAGTACTGTCAGGGATCTCAGACATTTAGCCCTACCCACCCATTTTACAGATGAGATAGCTGAGACTTAGAGCTGTTGTTGCTGAAAAAGGGGAAAGAACCTAGATCTCCTAGTTCTCATCTGGGTGCTCTTTCCTCTCCCCTGCTTGTTGAAGCCCTTTGTGGTTGACCTGGGCAGAGGAGGATAAATGAACACATTCAGGGTTTTAGACAGTTTACTACCTAGGAAATGGACGTGGGACGTTCAAGCTGGGAAGGATGCTGGAAGTTCATCTTCTGCATCTTCGAGGATAGGCGCCAGGAAGGCTCAGTGCTCCCCAGGCTGCCCAAGGTGATCAGCTGCAGAGCAAGTGTTGTCCCACATTACTCCATGTTATTTGTACAGTGCTTCAGGGAAACGGAGACCTAGTGCAAGTAAATGATGTACTTCCGGATCCCCCGGGTCAGATGCAGATGAGGACCTGATTCTCAGGCAGTAGGATCCTCCTATCCTAGCACTAGCGCTTAGGGCTGTGTAACCTCGATTTAGTCCCTGTCCCTCCGAGACCACAAAATAAGGGGGTCAGACCACTGAGGTCCCTTCAAACTCTTCATCTCTGAGGCTGTGAGCTTCCAAACCCTCCTCCCATTGTACCTCTCTTGTCTGCACTTCTGACTTGATCAGGTAAGACCCTTGAGGGCAGGTTATTTCATTTTTGTCTTTTGTCTTAGCACCCATTACATGACCTGACACACAGGGAATACTTAATAAATGCTTGTTAATTAAGTGATTGACTCAGAACCATGAGTGGTGGTGGTTCCCTTTTCCTACCAAACAGGATGAAAATTCTTTAGTGTGACACACAACACACATGTACATAGATGCACACACATGCACTACATATACCCATATATTATGACACATACACACATATATGTATTATGTTACAGAGCTTTCCAGTTTTCTCAGCAATTGTTAAATAGGGCATTCTAGTCCTCCCTCCTCGTTTGTGTTTTCGAATGTTTTGTATGATGTCTTATATAGTGATTGTGTTGATTGGTTTTTGATCAATTTTTTTCTTTGTTATAAGGGAGAATTCAATGGGGGAGGGCATGTTGGGCACTGAATTTGATGTAAAAATGCATAAATAAAAGTGATGAATTGTAAATGTATTTAGCCACATCACACATTAAATAAAAGGTGTCAGATGAGAGACAGCATGTTGTACTTGGTCTAGGAATCAGGATTGGAGAACTAGTGCTAGCTCTGTAGCTTAAAAATTAAATACTCTTAGGCGAATAACTTTTTTTATCTGTTAAAGGAGATAATCTTCCCTTGCCTGATTACCTCACAGACTTCCTGTGAGTTCTAGGCAAATTGAAACTGCCCCATTTAAAAGATGATGAACTCTGACATTTTCCCCTCTAACCACAACCTTTTGTCCTTCTATTTTCCCTCTCCCTCCCTTATTCTCCCCCAACTTGCCTTTTTCCTTCATCACAATTTAAAAAAACAATTTCTCCCTATTTTTTTAGTTCATTAAATGTCTATTCCCTCCCCCACCCAAGGATTATACTCAGTTTGCAGGATAGATGGTGGTTCTTAGTTGTAACCCTAGCTCCTTTGCCTTCTGTAATATCATATTTCGAGCTTGCCACTCCTTTAACCTGGAAGTTGCTAAATCTTATGTGATCCTGACTGTGGCTTCACAATATTTGAATTGTTTCTTTCTGGCTGCTTGAAATATTTTCTCTTTGACCTGAGAATTCTGGAATTTGGCTATAATATTCCTGGGAGTTTTCCTTTTGGCATCTCTTTCAGGAGGTGATTACATATTCTTTGAATTTCTATTTATCCTCTGGATCTAAGATATTTAGGCAATTTTCCTTGATAATTTCTTGAAAGATAATGGCTAGTCTTTTTCTTTGATCATGGTTTTCAAATAGTCTAATAATTCTTAAATGATCTTTCCTTGATATATTTTTCCAGGTCAGTTGTTTTTCTGATGAAATATTTTACACTTTTTTCTATTTTTAATTCTTTTGGCTTTTTTTCATTGTTTCTTGATGCCTTATAGAGTCATTAACTTCCACTTGCTCAATTCTAATTTTTAAGGAATTATTTTCTTCAGTGAGTTTTGTACCTCCTTTTCCATTTGACCTATTTTGCTTTGTAAAGAGTTTTTTTCTTCAGTGAATTTTTGTGCCTCTTTTACCATTAGGCCAATTCTGTTTTTTAAGGTGTTATTTTCTTCAGTATTCTTCCTCTCTTTTACCAATCTTTTAATTATTTTTTCATAATTTTCTTGCACAACTTTCATTTCTTTTCCCAATTTTTCCTCTACCACTCTTATCTCTTTAACTCTTCTAGGAGTTCTTGTTGGCCTAGGGCACAATTAGCATTTTTCTTTGAGACTTTGTAGCTGTTTTCACATTATTATTATTATTATTATTCTGAATTTATGTCTTGGTCTTCCCTGCTATCATAGTAGCTTTTAAATTTTTATTATTTTAATTTTCCATTATATTTTGAGTTCAGAGGTCAACATCTTATATATATGCATACATACTTCCATATATCAGCTCTTTCTCTGGAGGTGGAGAGAATTTTCTTTCATAAATCCTTTGCAGTTGATTTGAATGTTCATGTTACTCAGAATAGCTTAGTTATTCAGTCACTCTTCAAACAGTACTGCTGTTAGTACATACAGCGTTCTCTTGGTTCTGCTCATTTTAGTCATTATTTCATGCAAGTCTTTCTATGGTTTTCTAAAATCAAATTGCTAATTATTTCCTACAGCATAGTAGTATTCCAGCACAATCATGTACTATAACTTATTCAATCATTTCTCCAATTGATGGTCATCCCCTCAATTTCCAGTTCTTTATCACCACAAAGAGACCTGCTATCAATATTTTATAATATATAAGTTCTTGTGAATACCCTTCGATCCAGCAATACCAGTACTAGGTTTATATACCAAAGACATCCCCCAAAAGAGAAAAAGACCTATTTGTACAAAAATATTTATAGCAGCTTTTTGTGTGGTGGCTAAGAATTGGAAATCAGAGGAATGCCCATCAGTTGGGGAATTGCTAAAAGAGCTGTTTTATGTGATTGTGATGGAATATTATTGTGCTATAAGAAATGACAAGCAGGATGATTTCAGAAAGACCTGGAAAGACTTGTATGAACTGATGTATATTTCCATAGTCCTTTATTAAATATAAATGTATTGCATTATTGCATTATGATCTGAAAAGGATGCGTTTAATATTTCTGCCTTTATGCATTTTACGATAAGGTTTTTAGCTCTAATATATGGTCTTGTACCACTGAGAAAATGGCATATTCCTTTCTATTCCCATTCAGTTCTCTCCAGATGTCTATCATATCTACCTTATATAAGATTCTATTCATGTGCTTGACTTCTTTCTTATTTATTTTTGGGTTAGATTTATCTAGTTCTAAGAGAAGGTTTAAGTCTCCCACTAGTATAGTTTTGTTATCTATTTCTACCTATAATTCATTTACATTTTCTTTTATAAATTTGGATGCTATATCATTTAGTGCACATACATTTAGTATTGAAATTAATTAATTGTCTATGGTACTGTTAGAAAAATGTAGTTTCCCTGCTTATTTCTTTTATTTAGATCTATTTTTTTTTAAGTTTCTTTCTTTCTTTCTTTTTTTAGTGAGGCAATTGGGGTTAAGTGACTTGCCCAGGGTCACACAGCTAGTAAGTGTTAAGTGTCTGAGGCCAGATTTGAACTCAGGTACTCTTGGCTCCAGGGCTGGTGCTCTATCCACTGCACCACCTAGCTGCCCCCTATTTAGATCTATTTTTGCTTTTGCTTTGTCTGAAATCATGATTGCTACCCCTGTTGGTTTTTTTTTTTTTTTACTTCAGCTATAGCTACTCAATCCCTTTATTTTTACTCAATATATGTCCCTCATTTTTAATTGTGCTTCTTGTAAACAACATAGTGTCAGGTTCTGGTTTTTGATCCATTCTGCTATCCATTTTTGTTTTTTGGAGTTCCTCCTTCCAATCTTTATCTGATCAGCTCCCCCCGACAAACCCCAGTCTTTCCCTGATTAGTTCCTCAACTCCACATAGTCCTGGTGTGAAAGTTCCTGCATCCCCTGCCTCTGACACAACTATCCCCCACATCTTACTGCTGGTGACCATCTGCACATCACTCCCAGTCAGACCACCGGCCCTGGCAGGTTAGATATTTCCTAACATCCTCCCAAGTTGTCTTAGGCTGGAAAGCTGCTTTACCCCAACTTTTCATTATCTCTGCCACTCTTACAATCACTTTGAGGCATTATTTTAAGTTATTTTTTGGGAGGGGGTGGGATTTGGGAGAGCCAGGTAATTTCCTGCCTTATTTCACTATCTTCCCACAATTCCCTCTCCCACAGTAGCTTTTTATGGTCAAATTCTTTTTTTTTTTGTTGTTGTTGTTTGTTCATTTTCCCAGCCTATTTCTTGACTTTGAACTTTATGTTAAAGTTGGCCTCTGCCCATTTGGGGGTTTGGAGGCAAAAAGCTTTAGAATTTTTTATGCTGTTCTTTTCAGAGCTAGTTCTGAGGGTCTGCAAGTTCTTGGTGACTTCCAAGGACATAGACTTATCCTGCCATCCTCCTAAGTTTTGTTAGGCTGGAAAAAATGTCTTATCTTGACCTTTTGTTGGCTCTGCTGCTCTAAAATTTGATTTGAGGCATTATTTTAAAGTCGTTTGAAGAAGAATGTTGAGAGTTCATCTGGACTGCCTCTTATCCTCCATCTTGGCTTCTCACCTCACCATGCACTTTTAGGGGGGATTTTTAATTCCTTCATCCTCTAGAGCCCCCTATACCCATCTCTTTCCCATCCCATCACTCAGCTGCATTTTAGGTAACTGTTTGTTTAGAGTTCCCCTTTTCCTAAGGGCCTGTTGAGACTGCCCCAAATGTTGGTGTGTGAAGGTCCCCACAAAGTGGGCAGGCAGGCCTTCCTGTTTGTTTCCATTCAGGAGAGTCAGGGCTGTGGCCAGCGACTCTCCAGTCATGGGATGCTGTTTTCTTTTCTGTCACAGGGAGTTAATACGAACGGTGGTGAATTCAGTGGATTTGGGGTCTTTGCACCCCATGCCTTCTGGAATGAAGGCAGATGCAAGGCCTCATTCTTCGCCTCTTGGTATCACGACGCCTAATTCTGGCAGAAGTCTCATCAAGTCATCTTCATGTGAGTACCCAGAGGTGTATATAGAAAAGCAACTGCATTTCAGTCATGTCACCAGCGTCAGTGAGGTTTGAGTCTTAGATTGGTTCCTTGCTTGCTCTGTGGCCATTTTCCCCTCTGGGGCTTGGTTCCTCATCTGGAAAATGGGACAGTTGTATGAGATGTTTGATGGCAGTGCCTTCCTTGCTAACATTCTGTGATTCCCGTCTTTGTCCATAATAGAACAGAGAGACCTCTTGGAGTGTTACCCTAATTGACATGAGGAGTTGTCACTTTGGGTGACTGAATCTCATCCAGTGTTTTTCCTTTGTGACACCATCAACAATCCCTTCTGGGACTTTTCCCCTTACATGCTGTGCTGGCCCACAGTGAGGGAGGAGGAGGAGGAGGAGGAGGAGGGGAAGGGGGATGGGGAGGGGAAATGGGGAGGGGGAGAGAGAGGAGGACCTTTAGGCCAATATCTGGCTTCCTTCTGCTGAAAAGAGGGAGACCAGCCCTGACTTGATGGATTGGGGGCTTCATCCAGTCCTCCTTTGCTACCTTCAAGTGCCATAGACTTTGCTTCATCCCCCTCCCAAGCAGTGCTAGCAGGCTAATTGGATTTTTTTTTTCTTTCCCAAAGTAAGCTCCCGTACCTTAAAAAAAAATGGTTTAACTTTAAAAGAAAGATAAATTAATTGATGGTGGCTTTGGGTCTGTCCCCCTAGAGGTTAAAACAGGGCCAAGTCATTCAAAAGCAATTTTCAGCTTTTGGGAACTTGGGGAAAGAAAAGAGATTTGAGGCCTGGGAATGAAATCTTTCCAACTCCTCAGTGTGAGGCTTCTGGTGACCCTCCTTACTTCTGTGCCTCACCATTCCTGACTGTTTTTCTCTACCCCTTTACCCCCGACCCCTCCCTGATCACCCCAGGCCACAGTGGGCATGAGAGTTTATGTGTTACTTGTCCTGACAGGACCAAGCGATGAAATTAACGAAGACACTCACTGTTCCTGAGAAAGACCATTTTGTATTGACACCCTCCTCTGGATTTCAAGCTAAAGATACTTAGCTCACTTAGTTTTGTTTTTGCTTCAAATGGTTACTCTCCCCTACCTGAGTTATTTCTCAAAATTACAGATCTAATAACTTCTGTGTGCATGCATATGCACACATATATACGTGCATATACATACACACATGAATCCATATATAGATGGTGGACAATGATACATGTAGACATTAGACAATAATACACATATGCAATATATAATAATAAAGATGCACAATATATAAAAGTGTGTACAATAGAAAATAACACATAGACTAGGCAACAATACCCAGACACACAAAACAATACAGAGTGCATAACATACAGTATACAATGTTACATTCAGTTTAATCTGTGCAGCATGTAATAGTGTGGCTAGATGGACACATATACATAACGTGCAGTAATGTGCAAAATGCACAGGAACAATTTCCTTATGTACATATGTTGTTGTCCACACGTGTACACATGCCACAATTGATACACAATACACGATATACAATAATCTTTATAGTCCCTACAACAGTTTCATTACATATACACAGGTTATAACATATGTGTAACAATGCATACATACAATGCACAACAGTGTGGAATAGGTGCTGAACAATAATATTTACAACGTACAACACCACATATAATACACAGTCCCATATTACTATCCTGATGGTTACTATGGGGATCATTGTCCTAAAGCTTTGAGATGTTAAGGAAGTGGCCCAAGGTCCTGCGGCCCAGGCCCAAGGCTTACCCCCTTTCCTTCACACGTGCAAGATAAGGGTGTGTCTGCTGCGTATACATGCTCTACAGTGAAGTCTATGCACATCTCTCTCTGTTAAAGGACATCCCGTGCAAAGAGCTTTACCCGCTTTACAATGCTCACTGTCATGACGACAGTGATGAGCCGCCAGCACGGTCGCTCGCACCTGTGCTTTTGCTGGTGTAGGAGGCCGAGGCCCGGAGGCTGTTCTCTTTCACAGTCCAGGTGGATAACCAGGTACAGCCAGAGGTTTGGAGAATCGCCTGGGGCTGGCGAGTGCCCACCTCCACACCCCTCCCCAGGCCCAGCCTCTCTCCTGACCTCTGCTCTGCCTCTTGGACATTTCACACGGGACGTCCGCAGTAGCGTTGGTCACTGCCTCCCCTCCAACATCCCCCTCTCTCCTAACCTTCCCTGTTGTAGCTGAGGACGCCACCACCCTCCAAGGCCCCTTACCTCGTCCCCCTGCTCTCACCCTTCCTGTCCAACTGGTGGCCAGATCTTGATTCTGCCTTCCTGGCATCTCTCCTCCTCACGTGGCCCAGTGCTCATCACCTCTTTCTTGCACTACTGCATGAGCTGCCTGACTGATGTCCCCCTCCCCTCCCCCACTCAGCTATTAAAGGGAGGCCTGAGCATGTCACCCCTCTGCTCAGTCAGCTCCGGGGGCTCCCTTTTACCTTTGGGATCAAAAGAAACCCTCTATTTCCGGGCTTCTTAAACCGCTTTTTGCTCTGGGTATATAGAGGTGAAAATAGGTTTATAAACCAAATTGTGACCCCCACATTCAGCCACAGGACCCCATATGGGGTTGTGACCTACAGTTGGAGAAACGTTGATCTAATCCAACCCCTTCATTTTACAGATGAGGAAACTGAGGCTCAGGGAGAGGTTAACTGGCTTGCCCACGGTCACACAGGTATCCAAGAGAAGGGGAAGCCTGGAATAGGGCTCTGTGGAGTTCAGAGCTAGACCAGATCACCCAGCCCATGGTCAGGGCAGGAATCTCCTCCCCAGCAAGTGGTGATGAGACACCTCCCGAGGCAGCCCACTCCACGCTGGGACAGTTCTAGTCATTAGGATCCTTTGCTGCCTCTGGTCCCCAGTTTCTGACCCTGCTCAGGAATCCAGTGGAGGGGTTGGAAGAGGCCCTTCAGGGAGTGCTTGGGGTGAGGCATGAGGAAGAGTGTCCTAGGAGGGTCTGGGGATGGGGCTGAGGGTAAGGATGGGCCCTGGTGATCCTGGTGCCTCCCCCCAACCCCCAGGAGAAGGCAAGCAAGGTCGGGGGAAACCATAGTCACCCTCATACCCTGTCTCTATACCCCCAGCTCCTTCATGGACCCCGAGGGGAATTTCACATGGACACCGAAGCTTGGGGCAACCAAGGGCTGTCCAGGCCTTTGGGAGGTGACTCGAGTGGGACTGTGCCTCAAGGCCTAGGCCCGGGATCCTAGAACCCTAAACCCTCCAAGCAGCCTGGACCAAGGCCATGGTGTCCTGTCCTAGGCCAAGTCCAGACATTGGGCAGGAGAAGGCCATGGGAGGCTGCTTGTCTCTTTCCCTTCCTTCCCTGCCAAGAAGGAAATAGGAGGATTAGATCGATGACCAGTTGTCCATTGTGGCAATAGTATCCAAAGAGCTACTCTAAAACAAACAAACAATAAAAAAACCAAAGAGCTACTCTAACTGTGGGCCCTCTTAAAAGGAACATGGTGTCCAGAACCCAGTGGGTAGCACTGCCTCTGTCCTCCACCCTCACCAGGCCTGGACCTGGAGGCATGCTTTGCTTTGGGGCACTGTCTCTTGGGAAGGGAGAGTGAGTGGTGGGCCCAGAGGCGGGCAGCCAGGCCAGGGAAGGCCCTCGAGTCCCTGATGAGACATGAAATCTAGGTTCAAGTTCTGCATGAGGAGAAGCTTTCTTACAGAGCCGTCCAAGGATGGAACGGGCTGTGTCCAGAGGGAATGAGCTCCCCACCCCTGAAGACCTTGGGGGCCCGTAGTGCCACTCATTAGTGATGTTCTGGGCTGGACAAGATGGCCCCCAAGCTCCCTTTCAGGTCTGACATTGGGGCAATAAGAATGGCTCTTCTTTATGTAGTGCAATGAGGTTTACAAGCACTTCCCTTCCACCAGCCCTGGGAGGGCCATTGTTATTACCCCCATTTTACAGAAGAAAGAACTGAGGCTCAGAGAGAAGGGGGAACTGACTTGCCCATGTTCATGCATCTACAAATGGCAAGAAGAGACCTTGCAGTCAGGTCTTCCAACTCCCAGTGCCCGTTTTTTATTTATTTGTTTGTTTATTTATTTATTTATTTGTTTAATTTATCTATCTATCTATCTATTTATTTTTTTAGTGAGGCAATTGGGGTTAAGTGACTTGCCCAGGGTCACACAGCTAGTAAGTGTTAAGTGTCTGAGGCCAGATTTGAACTCAGGTACTTCTGACTCCAGGGCCGATGCTCTATCCACTGCACCACCTAGCTGACCCCCAGTGCCCACTTTTGATGAATCTATCCACCCATCCATCCATCCATCCATCCATCCATCCATCCATCCATCCATCCTTCCATCCATCCATCCATCCATCCATCCATCCATCCATCCATCCATCCATCCATCCATCCATCCATCCATCCATCTATCATCCATCCATCCTTCCATCCATCCATCCATCCATCCATCCATCCATCCATCCATCCATCCATCCATCTATCATCCATCCATCCTTCCATCCATCCATCCATCCATCCATCCATCCATCCATCCATCCATCCATCCATCCTTCCATCCATCCTGTGTCTGCTTTGTCCATGCCCAGGTCCATCTAGGATCCCAGAGGGCATCGTGGCTGTACCCAGAGTTCAGTAACTCAGTGAGAAATTACAGTGATAAATGGGGGGTGGAGGTGAGAGGCACAAATAACCCCACCATCCTTCTCTAGTCATATCTCACATGTGTGTTCTAGGGGAGATGGAGCTTTCATAAAAGTACGTTTTATATCTGCCCAGAGCTTAATAAGTGATGGACAGAGCTAATAAATAAACTGTAATCACAAAACCATTTACAGCCTTGTGCGTAAAAACGGAAGATTTACCAGCCCACAAACATTCTTTCCCTGCCTTCTCTCTCTCCCCGGTAGGTAGTAAAATAAATGAAATTCCACGGTAAAAGAAAATTAAGTCATTTGTTACTAATTTGTGCCATCAGTGGGTACATACCGTATTTACCCATATAATGTCCTGTTGTATTTGACTTGCATGTTCCCCTCTTCCCCATTTGAGTACTGAGGTAGAGCATGTACATGAGTGCATGTGTATAAACACATGTGCTTGCAGGGGTGCATTGGCTGAATATGTCCTGGAGCAGCTCTTTTCACCTAACTTGCCTGGGTTGGTCCCCATCTGGGCACCATATTTGAGCAGAAATATTGACAAGCTGGAGAGAGCCTTGGAGGCCATGGCAGAGGAGGACTGGGGGGCAGAACTGGATGCTGTTGGCCTTAGGCAGGCCATGGCCACTGATGGAGCTTCAGAGGGCTGGACCAGGACGAGTGGGGATAATGATGGGAAACGATCTGCAGCACGAGGAATCCTAGCTCATCCCCGAGCATCAGGGCCTCCCACAGTGCCTTTCATCCCTGTATCCCCAGCTCCTGATGTGCATGCAGGAGAGGCTTAATAAATGCCGAGTTGTTGATTGCGGATGTGCAGCTTGTTTCACCTAGTAGAATGCCAGCTTCCTGAGGACAGGGAGTGTATCTTTTTGTCTCTCTATCCCCAGCCCCTGGCACTGTGCCTGGCACATAATAGGCACTTAACAAGTACCTGTTGGTTGACTGGTTGCCCAGCAGCTGGCAGAGTCTGGCAGATGTCACCTGGGCATGCTATAGAAGCCAGACAGGGGGCTGGATGATGTGGGAGCATGGCAGAGCATCGTGGGGGTCACTGACTTTAAAAATCTATCCATCTATCCATCCATCTATCTATCTATCTATCTATCTATCTATCTATCTATCTATCTATCTATCTATCATCTATCCATCCATCCATCCATCCATCCATCCATCCATCCATCCATCCATCCATCCATCCATCCATCCATCTATCTATCTATCTATCTATCTATCTATCTATCTATCTATCTATCTATCTATCTATCTATCTTTCTATTTTTCTTTCTTTATCTTTCTCTCTCTTTCTATCTATAGTTTTCCCCAAGTTCCATGTAAAAACAAATTTTCACATCAGTTTTTAAAGCTTTGTGTTCCAGATTCTCTTGCTCACTCCCTATCCCCCTTAAGAACTCAAACAATTCAATGTAAGTTACACGTGGGTCACTGACGTTTTAATAAGAGACCCAAGCCTGGGTTCTGGACGACCCCCATAACCTATGTGGGCCTCAGTTTTCTCACCTGTGCTCTGAAAGTGGGGCTGGGGTGCCCCTACAGAGCCTCAGAGTCTCTTCCAGCTCAATCCGAGGATCTGATGTGGCCGAGCACTTCTCATTCCCAACATGGGAGTGATGACCGGCGATGTTTATGCTCTGAGAGGGCTCTGAGTGCCCCCTGGCCCCTTTGATCTTTTTTTTTTTTTTAAGTGAGGCAATTGGGGTTAAGTGACTTGCCCAGGGTCACATAGCTAGTAAGTGTTAAGTGTCTAAGGCTGGATTTGAACTACGGTCCTCCTGACTTCAGGGCCAGTGCTCTATCCACTGCGCCACCTAGCTGCCTGCCCCCCCCCCCCCCGCCTTTGATCTTTTAGGCTCCATGATACGGGATGTCCACTGCTTCTGCCAAGAAGAGTGGCCCCAGATGGGCAACCCCGGAGGATGGGCAGGGAGGATTCCAAGCGGGGGGGGGGGCACGTCAAAGACTATTTTCAAGATTCATGTATGAATGGGATCCATTTCAGGCAATGTGGATTCTTCTTCCCCTGAGGGAGATTGAAACCTGTCTCTGATTTTGTGCCCAGTGGGCTCCCTGGTAAAGGGTCTATTCCAAAGCTAGTTGCTGTGGTCGTCTGGCCCTCATTAGGCCCATATTGATGATCCAAGGCTTCCATAGAATGATGTAATTTACCCTCAATTAGATTCTCCCATAATTCCCCCTGCTGTCAGGTGGGATGATGCAGTTCCATGAACTCAAGTTCCTACCGTGTGCAGAGGCACACAGAGACAGGAGTCTCTGCCCTTGGGCAGGTGATGTTCTCCTGGGAGACTTAGAAGAGAGTCTTTCCTTTGCACTGCTTTGTGCTGAAATATCCTTGTGGGGAAGGGCAGGGCAGTGGCATAAACTGGAGTCCTAGGTCTTGGGTTCAAATCCTAGCTCTTCTGCCACATGCGGGGACTGGATTAGATGACTGGGAAAGCCCCTTCCTGCTCTAGATCTGTGGCCCAGAGGCCCTTCCATTGCCAGCCCTCTGGAGAGGAGTAGAAGGCGTCCCCTGCCTTGGAGCCCACAAAGCTGGGCCCGACTCTCCCTAGCTGTGTGACCTCTGAGCCTCTCTGAGCCTTTACCCCAAGTCCCTCCCCCGCCCCACCCCCAGGCTTGTCCTGGGGCCAGTGGCCTGGTTTGTGAAGCTGAGCTGTTCAGGCTGTAAACCCATCGATGAAACAGCTGCTTCTGTTTTCCAGCCACCTGTGTTGTGAATCCCGTCTTGTCCTTTGCCGACCTCGATCGGATCTTCTTTCAAAAAATTCTCAAAAAAGAAGAAGACTTGAAGAAAGCATTTAGCATAATTGATTCCGAGCAGACCCTGAGGGTGACAAAGAATCAGTTGAGAAGAATAATTGAAGTCTACCTTCTGCCTCTTACTCGAAAGCAGTTTAACGAAGTGCTTTCTCAGGTAGGGACAGACTCGAGGTGGAGCCACTGGCCCAGGTGGACTTGTTGGGAAGGGACAGCAGATTGTCCCAAGGCTTCGGTCCCCTTCCGCTCCTTATCCTGTCCATTCCTCAACGTTCTTCAAAGTGATGTGACAGAGCCAGGGGAGGGGGGAAGGGGACAGGAGTGATGGACCAGAACTTGGGAGGCCAGGTTCTAGCCCCTCTGGGGCCTTGTGGTAAAATATGAAAGTTTTTAACAGTCGGTTAGGATAACTGAAAGACGCCAGTTTTTCAAGGACCACCCTTTTGGGGAGGAGATGAACAGTCCGCCTGCTGCGCATGTCAGACTGCCTGCCGGGTACAGTCCGCCTGCTGCACATGTCAGACTGCCTGCTGGGTTTTTGACTTCCGGGGTGGAGAGAAGGAGAGTAAGGCTTTTTGCTTGCTTGGCGGGACTCCTGACGGCGTGGCACAGACTCTCTCTCCAAAGGTGGCCTTGTCGGTTTGGTGAGTTTTTATAAGGAATAAGCTTAGACTTAAGACGATTTGTATTGTGTTTCTACTTTCCTATCCTTCTAATCAACATCACCTTGTGACTATCATAACTATAAATAAAAAGGTCTATCTAGAAAACCAAAAGCTGCTTCCATTTACTAGTTTGGGAGATAAATTAAGGGAAAGGTTAAGTAGGGGAGATTTATGATCTAATATCCAATTTTAAATCTCACAGCCTAGAGCAAGGGAGTTCCCCTTAGGGTTTCCATTTTCTCATCTATAAAATTAAGGTGTTGGACTAAGATACCTCCCAGCTCTGACCTTCCCTGTTCTAAGCTCTTTCCCAGCTCTGACATCCCCTGTTCCAAGGTCCCTCCCAGCTCTGACTTTCCCTGTTCTCTGGCCCCTCCAAGCTCTGATCTTTCCTGTTCTAAGCTCTCTCCCAGTTCTGACCTTCCCTGTTCTCAGGCCCCTCCAAGCTCTGATCTTCCCTGTTCTAAGCTCTCTCCCAGCTCTGACCTTCCCTGTTCTAAGGCCCCTCCCAGCTCTGACCTTCCCTGTTCTAAGGGCCCTCCCAGCTCTGACCCTCCCTGTTCTCAGGCCCCTCCAAGCTCTGATCTTCCCTGTTCTAAGCTCTTTCCCAGCTCTGACATCCCCTGTTCCAAGGTCCCTCCCAGCTCTGACTTTCCCTGTTCTCTGGCCCCTCCAAGCTCTGATCTTTCCTGTTCTAAGCTCTCTCCCAGCTCTGACCTTCTCTGTTCTCAGGCCCCTCCAAGCTCTGATCTTCCCTGTTCTAAGCTCTCTCCCAGCTCTGACCTTCCCTGTTCTAAGGCCCCTCCCAGCTCTGACCTTCCCTGTTCTAAGGGCCCTCCCAGCTCTGACCCTCCCTGTTCTCAGGCCCCTCCAAGCTCTGATCTTCCCTGTTCTAAGTTCTCTCCCAGCTCTGACCTTCCCTGTTCTAAGGCCCCTCCCAGCTCTGACCTTCCCTGTTCTAAGCTCTTTCCCAGCTCTGACATCCCCTGTTCCAAGGTCCCTCCCAGCTCTGACTTTCCCTGTTCTCTGGCCCCTCCAAGCTCTGATCTTTCCTGTTCTAAGCTCTCTCCCAGCTCTGATCTTCCCTGTTCTAAGTTCTCTCCCAGCTCTGACCTTCCCTGTTCTCAGGCCCCTCCAAGCTCTGATCTTCCCTGTTCTAAGCTCTCTCCCAGCTCTGACCTTCCCTGTTCTAAGCTCTCTCCCAGCTCCGACCTTCCCTGTTCTAAGGCCCCTCCCAGCTCTGACCTTCCCTGTTCTAAGGCCCCTCCCAGCTGACCTTCCCTGTTCTAAGGGCCCTCCCAGCTCTGACCCTCCCTGTTCTCAGGCCCCTCCAAGCTCTGATCTTCCCTGTTCTAAGCTCTCTCCCAGCTCTGACCTTCCCTGTTCTAAGGCCCCTCCCAGCTCTGACCTTCCCTGTTCTCAGGCCCCTCCCAGCTCTGATCTTCCCTGTTCTAAGCTCTCTCCCAGCTCTGATCTTCCCTGTTCTAAGGTCTCTTCCAGCTCTGACCTTCCCTGTTCTAAGGCCCCTCCCAGCTCTGATCTTCCCTATTCTCAGGCCCCTCCCAGCTCTGACCTTCCCTGTTCTAAGGTCTCTCCCAGCTCTGACCTTCCCTGTTCTATGGACTTGCCATAGCTTTAATAACTCAGGCTTTCCTTGGAGCTCTGACTTCCTATGAGGAAGCTCTGGGAAGAGGCCAGCTATCATATACAACTGGTGTACATAGTGATGACTTCATGTGGAGCCTGGCCTCAAAGTCCTCACAATTTGACCAGATACACCCAAAATGAAGAAATCTGGGTAAATGCAGTGATGATGGGACCGGGGGCAAAGGGGAAACAGCTAGGTGGCACATAGCTAGAACTCCAGGCCAGGAGTCAAGGAGATTCATCTTCCTGAGTTCCTGACACTTAGTAGGTGTGTGACTCTGGGCAAGTCACTTCACCCTGTTTGCCTCAGTTTCCCCATCTGTAAAACGAGTAGGAGAAGGAAATGGCAAATAACTCTACTCTCTTTGCCAAGAAAACCCCAAATAGGATCACAAAGCATTGGACGTGACTGAAAAATGACTGAACAAAAAGTGATGACAAGAACTGTGCTGGATGAGCAGTTTGGTCATAGAGAATGCACACACACACTCACAGACTCACAGTGGCTGTGGTTGGTACGGTACGGTGGTGTTTTAGCCAGGGTTTGGACCCAGTGATCTTGGAGGCCTCTTCTACCCTGGGACTCTGGATTCCTACATCAGCCATTGGGTTTTTCTGAGGTTCTGTAGGCATCTCGAGTGCTGTCTTGCTCTAATTGACACTTGAACAGGAATCTGCTGGGCACCATTTCTGATGTGGGGTTTTCCAGAAGCTATCTGAAGACTTGTAGGGATGGGGGGGAGCTCACCACTTGCTGTCTGAGGTGTCACATTCTGTGTCTGAGACAGCTGTCAGCATGTCAGCGTCAACACTGGCCTTTCTGTCTTCACTGGCCTCCTTCTTCCACCTTCTTCCCTCTGGGATCACAGGGGACCTGGCTGATCCTTCCTGCTTATGACAGCCCTTCCAGTCCTTCCCCAGGCTGCTCCCATGGAGGCCATGAATCCTTGCTCCCCCAGCTGCTCCTCCCCGCCCAGGGCTTTGGCTCCCCGGGCCCCCGGGCTGTCGCCTCTGAGTGACCTCCACTTTGTCACTGTCTGTGGTGAATGTTGGGAAACTGGACCTACTCACCACCCCAGCCTCCCCTCCTGGGCTCTGAGGCCTCAGACTCTACCAGCAGATTGTTACTTACTTTCTCAGTTCTCCAACTGCAGATCATTTGTTATGGAATCTCTGGCAGACTCCAGATCCACTCTAGACCTTGGCCTTAACTTTCCTGGCCTCAGACTCTTTCCAGATGTTTCTTTCTCTCAAGCAGGTACCAATGCATGACGCCTTTTGCCCTTAAAGCCCTTGTCTGTGAACGCCCCACATTTGTCAGAATGGTGGCTCAGACCGTGGAGCAGCCTCCCCTGAGGCACGTCAGGACCTCCCCTAGTGTAGGCAGTCTCTCTATGGGTACTGATAGTGAGCCCTTGACACTGTAGTTGCTGGTCATCGTCGCAGTGGCTGAACAATCCATCCCCTGGTGGCCACCCTGTCGGCCATGGGCCTCCCTGACAACGGACCATTTGTGCTCCTTCCTGGCTCCTGCCGGCGGAGCCTTCGAGAGCCAGGATCACTTCCAGGCTTCGATAGGGAAGATTGTAGGGAGGGAGGGAAGAGACTGGCAAACGCCCCAGCCACGCAGAGCCCACAAAGGTGGGCTCTGTAGAGACCCTTAGAAACAGAGCTCCTACCGATGCCTTGGAGGCTTTTCTGGGAATGTACAAGTTCCCTCCAGAACCTGAGGCCAGGGCCACTTGTGCCAGTGGGTTGGGGCCCTCAAAGTTCTGGTCAGTGGGACTTTCTTATGTACCCCTTGTATACACTGTCTAGGGCTGGGGAGGAAAAGATGAAAAAGCCACACTCATAGTCCCTGCCCTTCCAGAGCTTACAGGCTAATGGGGAGGAGGGGGAGATATAGCTCACCAAGGAGCTCGAAGCCATCAGTCCCCAAGCATTTATCGAGCACCTACTGTGTTCATGGCACAGTGTTTGGAGAGGAATGGCTGTAGGGCCTGGGGGTGTCTAGGACAGAGGAGAGAAGACTGAGGGATGCGACCTGACTCCAACATCTGAAGGGCCACCCCCGCCAAGTCTGAAAAGTGGATGGAACCAATTCTGGAGGCAGAATCGAGAGTGTGGGTGGAAGTGGGTGTGAGGAAAGACTCACCTTTCCTGTGGGCCAGCAAAGCCAAGCTGGGGGCGTTGGTAGATGGACTAGAAGAGGAGATCCCCTAAGGGGGAACGGCTCCTAGGGGCTCATGCTTCTGGGTCAGGGAATGTCATAGTCTAACTGGGTGTCTGCCATTCTAGGAAGGAGCCCAGAACCCTCGAGTCCATTCCCGTTCTCCTTTGGTCAGGCTAAAACAGCCAATGGAGGGGGGACAGACCCAGGACCAGAGCGGGCGCAAAGGACCCTGGCCGAGATGAGCGGAAGTGACAGATGTGCCTCTTGCAGATGGGCGTCCCATTGGAGGGTGGGCTGATTGCTTGGACTCGTAAACCCTCCTTTCTGCCGTAATGGAGACTGGAGTTCAGAGATATGTTTGGACAGGAATCAGAACACATTTGTACACAGCTGGTTGCTTTCAGAAGCCAGCCTCTGTGCCACACGTGAGGCAGAATACTTTTCTGATCCTCAGTCCGGTTTTATGAGAGGACAGAAAGTGCCACGGGTGCCCAGAGGCTGAGTTCTAGCTGGGGAGCTGCCAGACTCCTGGAGCTATGTTGGAAATGTCCTTGGCTTCCCAAACTAGCCATCACTGGGTAATGCTCACACCGGGGACATTGGAGGGGATAGTTGTGAACTTTTGAGTCCCCTGCCTGTCCTGCAAACAGTCTGCCATGCAGCGAGCAGGGTGAAGACTAGTAATGGGCTTCCCTCTTCTGGACTGTGCTTTGTCTTGTGTTGCAGATACCTCTCACCAGCAATGGAGAAGTGCCCTACCTGGAGTTCCTGGCCAGGTTTGGCAGACTGATTACAAATGTGCATTCCCTGAAAAGGTAAGGAATGGCTTGGGTTTTATGGAAGCTGATGTGGGAGATGGGGATGGGGGTGGCAGTATCTGGTCTCCTGGGGTGCCTCTGGGTGGTGTGGAGTTGGACCAGAGAGGCCCAAGGGTCGTAGCCTCTCCCTCTGGCTTTGACGCCTCGGCAGGTGCTGCCCAGCTGGCAAGGCAGCAAGTGCCAGCCAAGTGGACACACTGGTCCTTTCTTGGCAGAGAACCAGCCCAGCTGGGTGTGGATGGATCCAGCCCCGAGTGGCAACCACCACTCATGCCGGCTTTTGGCCACAGCACCTCACAAAGACTCTCTGATGAGGGGCCAGCTCCATGAGCGTTTATGAAATGTTTGCTCTGCACCAGGTGAAGGGCAGCACAGTGGAATAGCCGGGAGGCCAGCCTGGGTGGGCCCCAGACGTAGGCTGACCATGTGACCCTTAAGTTACCAAAAAGGGGCTCTCCTGTAGGAACTCCATGACACTGAAATGGCAAGTTCGGTTCCCCTCCCCCACCAAAATTGTGGCCATCTCTGACTTTGACCCCAGTAGGGGTTATGGTCAGCCTTCATTCATGAGGAGCCACTAGCAGGGAGCTCATGGTTCTCTGAACTTTTAATGAATGGACCAGCATCACTATGTGCAGGCTATGATGAGCACTGAGCATGCAAAGTGGAGTGGGAAAAACAGTTCCTGTCCACAGGGGGCTGATGTTCTAAGGGGAAGACTACACATATAGGGTAGTGGTAGCCAGGGAGGGGTGGGCAATGGCTAGTGTTGACCTGATGACTGATCCCAGAGTTAGAGGTGCAAAAGGGGCCTGGGGGAAAGGAGGAAAGGGCATGGGCATGGTGGCATGGCATGAAGGTGTCCCTTGAGCTACCTGTGAGGTTTGGGTCAGCCTGGATACGGTGAACTCTCACCACTCCAAAGCCCAGGGCCTGCAGGCAGGAGCCAGAGCTGAGACATTAAAATTACTTTAAGAGCATCAGAACTAATTTAATCGATGGATCCATTGTTATTCATGATTTATTCAACAAATACTTAATAAATGCCTCCTTCAGCCAGTCAGTCAATAAATATTTATTAAGACCTACTATGTGCCAGCCAGGAAGTGTGGTAAGTGCTTGACGATGCCCATGCAAGGTCCAAAAGAAGATGAAAAGCTTGTGATCCAGCAGGGGACATAAGAGGTATACAAATAATTATAAGAGAAAGCAGAGTATGATAAGAGAGTAAGGGAAGCACATTGTGCTTGGGCAATTGAGGAAGGCTTCTTGGAGACGCTGGCGTTTGAGGCTGGTGGTAGAGGACAGGAATGTGTTCAGCACTTGGAGGTGGGAGGGACAGTGTTTCAGAGGGCAAGTCACATCCCTTCTCAGCTCTTTGTCTGTCAAATGGGCTTAATAATACGTTCAGACCTGACCCCTCGGGATTGTTTTGAGGGTAGGAACTGTCTCACTTTTGTATTTGTTAAGCACCTAGTAGAGTGCGTAGGCATACAGTAAGCACTAAATAGATGTCTGCTGCTTGCAAACCTTCAAGTTCTGTAGGATGGAGAGTGATGATTATTAGATTGTAATTTATAAAAATGCAGTAAAGCATTCTGAAAAGTGATATGCAGAGCTCTAGACTTGGTTTTTACCCGGAGTCCACAGCTAGGTTTCAGAGGATCCATGAACTTGGACGGGAAAATGACATCTTGATTTCACTCTACTTGGTTTCTTTTCTGCATTTTATTTTATGGTTTACAAATATGACTTGGAGGAGGGGCCCCTCCACAGGCTTCTCCAGACTGACTGCCCAAGGGGTTCAGGACACAAGCAAAGGGAAGAACCCCTGCTCCAGAGCAAGAGACAGGCAAGGCCGACAGAAAGCCTATTAACGAGGAGTCGTTATATTAATTGGATTTAAAAGAAGGAAGCAAAATGCCAAATTTCAAATTCTTAAATTCATATATGTTCCCATCTACTCTTTCCTCTTGAAAAGCCTCAGAGGGACATAGGGTTTAAATCTAGAAAGAACCTCAGAAGTTGTTTTAGCGCCCCCCCCCCCTTTTTTTTTTTTGCTGGGCAATGAGGGTTAAGTGACTTGCCCTGGGTCACACTGCTAGTCAAGTATCTGAGATCAGATTTGAACTCAGGTCCTTCTGAATCCAGGGCCAGTGCTCTGTCCACTTCACCACCTAGCTGCCCCAATTTCCTTATTTTTCAATGGAGGAAACTGAGGCCCACTGAGAGGTCAGCCAGACAGAGCATCATAGAGCTCTAGAACTGGAAGAGACCCCCCCCCAAACCCTCTAAACCAGGGCATCTTAAACTTTTTCCTCTCGACCCTTTTTGCCCAAGAAATTTTTATATGATCCAGGGTATATAGATATATAAAATAGGTATACATAACCTTTTACTGTTGCCAATTTTTTTGCAACCCCCACCTTCAGTTATGCAACCCCATGTGGGGTCATGACCCAAAGCTTAAGAAGCTAGCCTGTAGACTAATTTCACAGATTAGCAAACTGAGGTCTGGACGGGAAAATGATTTGCCCAAAATCACACAGGTGAGAGAAATAGATTTGAACCCAGGTCCCCTGACTTCAAATTCATTGCTATTTGGTGATCATGGCTTTGTGGTTCTAAGTTTAAAATATGATAATAAATGTGATAAGGGGAGAAAGCATGTGGGTCCTTGGGATTCCTCTGTAAAGAATTACACTCTCGTGCAAGACCTAATTAGGAATAAAAGAACAGGTTTATTGGGGTACAAGAGAAACCGGCCGGGAGGAAGGTTTTGGAGAAACAAAACGCTCTCCTCCTCGACTTGCTCCGGGAGTGCCCTTTTATAGGGTTTTGATGGCGTGGGTAAGAGGGTCCCTTATTGGGTGAGGGGCTGGGGGTTCTCTGGCGTTGCGCTGGGGTAGGAGAGATCACTCGTGAGCAATCTGGTGATGGGCGTTAACTCTGTCCTGATGGGTCCCAGCAGTCTGCTGGTGGGCGGTTCCAGGTGGTCTTCTCCTGGGGTAGTCTCTCCCAAAGGATTACCTCATCCAGGTGCTCAGGAGGACTGGAATGCGGGGTGGTGGTCCTGGAGCATGCTCAGTTCGATCTGGTGCTGCTTATCTCTTTTGGGTGTGTATGTCCTTGATTGAGCTCAAGGAGCTACTTGATTTCAAGGGAAAACTCCTGAGGTTTCAAGGAAAAAGTTCCTTGACCTCCCCAGAGAACTGTTGGGGGTAACTGGGGCCCATAATCCTCCCATAACAAATGGAACAAAACAAAAAAAATTTGTGTAAAAATAAATGGACCAGCAGGCATTATGTGAATGGGCCTCATTTTCCTCTGAAATGAATCAGAGTCTCAGAGCTGAAAGAGACTTTAGAGGTCAAGAAGTTCCTTCTGTTCTAATCCATGAAGCCTCTGTGACATACCTGGCCAGGGCTCACTCAGAACCTGCTTGAAGACAGAGGGGATGCATTTCCTCTCAGGTCTCAGTTTCCTCACGTGCAAAATGGGAGGAATGGACCAGAAGCCTGAGCTCTCTCTCAGCTCCCACAGAATCCTTGAAGGGAGCTCTCATGGCCTTCTTGTGTCTGCAGCACCTTTTTTTTTTTTTTTTTGGTGAGGCAATTGGGGTTAAGTGACTTGCCTAGGGTCACACAGCTAGTAAGTGTTAAATGTCAGAGGCTGGATTTGAACTCAGGTACTCCTGAATCCAGGGCCAGTGCTCTATCCACTGCGTCATCTAGCTGCCCCTCTGTAGCACCTTTAAAGGGTCTTCATCTAGCACAAACTAAAAGCCCTTCTCTGTGCCTGCTGCCCTGTCTGGGACATCTCCAGAGAATCAAAGTCCTTCCTAGACTGGGATGTCCAGAACTTAGCCCAGCACTCCAGATGTGGTTGGACGAGGCCAGAGCACATCTGTTCCCTGTTCCTGGACCCAGTGGCTCTCTTAATGGGTGCCCACTCTCCCTTTCAGATTCTGTTTTCTGTTTCTCAAAGTTGACCTAGGAAATTCTTTCTTAGTAGGGAGCTATGGACTCAAGTTACACCCTTTTAAATGCATAGGATTCTCCACTTGCCATTGGGAGCCCTGTAACAATGGTGAAAATTAATAGTGAGCTATTTAGTTTAAGAACACTCCGTTGGCCTCAGCATGAGAATGGCTCTCCCATCCCCTGCTGAGTGGGGTCCAGCATTCTTCCCATTCACCAGCTGTGACTCAGCCTTGGCTCCTATACCCAGGAGCCTGATGATTCTTGTTCAAAAGGGCCCATCCTAATCTCAGATTTCATCCCCAGGGATTAGTGTTTGTTTGGCAAACTTTCCATCTAAGTACTCATTTGAGAAACTCCATTGGGGGAGAAATGGAAGCTACTGCCTGAGCTGGGTCCTAAAAAGGGGGTGAGAAAAGGAGCCAAGCCATAAATGGGTTTTCTCCATTTTGTGATGGGATCCATTGACCCTCGTTTCCTTTGAGGTGAAAGAGATGGAAAAGGCTATTTCATTTGAGCCTTAGCTGGGCCTGGACTGTGCTGGGGGCCACGCTTGGGTGAATTGAGGGCGGTGATCTCCCGGGCCTCACTCCTGTCCATGACTGGGCTCTGATGGACACTGGAGAAATTCCTTACATTTCTGGAGTGCTTTATACATTTCAGAGCAGTTTTATCCCTGCTCTGTTGACTCACTGACCCTTGAGGACTGATTGAGTCAGTGTGGAGCCCATCGCTTTACCGCCCTGAGCCTCAGTTTCCTAATCTATCCATTGAGGGGATTGGACTGAATAATTTCTCAGGTCCCTTCCAACTGTGGCCCTATGTATGATCTGAGGTTTCTGCTCAATGAAACCATCCAGCAGAGAGTCAGATCTGCAGCGTCTGGGGTAAGAAATGTGAATTTGGAGGCAAAGGACCTGGGTTCAAATTTTACTTCTATGACTGAACCAGCAAGATGACTCTGGGCAGGTCACTTTACTTTGGCAGGTCCCAGTCCCTTGTCTGTAAAATGAAGAGATTGTGGATGGTCTTCAAGGTCATTTTCATTATCCCTGCACTGAGCCTGAAAACAGGGCAAATTATTCTTGAACCATACCAGAGTAAGCCTCTTCCTTAGTGCTGGATATGAAACCAGAAGCCCTGAGTTTGAATCCTTCCGCTCCTACTAGTTTTGTGGTTACTTCCCTTTCTTTGAACATCTGTTGTGAATAATAGCTTCACAAATTGTTAAGTGTTATTCAGATTCAACAGTTGAACAATTTTTAAAAACTTGCCTAATGTTGGAGGGCCCTTCCACTCTTAGTGACTGGGGAAGCTGCAAAGTTTATGTAATTCACAGTCCTGTCATCATGGTGTTTGTAGTCTTTTAAGGGGATGTGACACAGCCATGAACACCTTGCTCTAAGCCTTAATGGAGTCTCTCATTTTACTGGTGTGAGAACTTCATCTAGGGCTGATTCCAGCCCCTCCCAACCTTCTCATTGCATCTATTCATGTCTTTCCAAAGATCCTCTTGGGAGGATCCGCCAATGCCCTGGATGCCCTTCACTGGGTCTTTGGATGTTTTGTGGAGGCCAGGCCATGGCCTAGATAAGTCCCTCTAGCCCCATGACTGGCACACCTTGTTTTCTGGTCCTGCACACCCCCATTTACACATATTATTTATACTTGTTTGGGTGGGCAAGATATGGTTGGTGGTTTGTTGGTGTCCCTACTAGTGGTGGCTTTTCATTTCTCCTGGGTCACCAACGACCATAATACACTAAACACATGTGCTATCATTCTCATTCTTGTCATCCTTGTAGTTGATGGCCTTCCCATAGAAATGGTCCATTATTATTTTAGTTATGTCTAAGTTTGATTGTACTCAGTTTGCCTTAAGATTCTTGGGAGCCCAGACCGAACTAAAGTAACCATTATGAGATGCAAATGCAGCTTACAGGTAAGCCTACTCCAAGCATTTTGCCTGTTCCTCCTTTGTTTTCCATTGGATATTCATCTTACCTTTCTTCATTTTTTTCAGGGTGCCTGGGAAACAGTGTAACGTCAGGTCACTGAATCAACTGGAATGCCAGTTAGGAGAAAAGGTATAATCATATTAGCATGTTCCCTAAGTGCTTCCCCTTCAATCTCGGCTTCAGTGCCAGGAAACAAACCGTGTGTTGTCACTAGTTCTCATGTCAGGCTCTTCTCGACTCAGGAGGTATTTTGGTCCTCATCCTGCATTTCTTGCCTCTCGTGGTGTTGATTGGGATGAATGACAAGCAGGAGACTCAGAATCTTAATGACTCAGTGTTAACTCTCGATGTGGTTGGTGGTGGGCACTTCCCCAGTGGCATCTGAGCAGGCTTGGCTTCTTGCCCAGCATGTGCCCCATGGACCCAAATCTCCAGCATCTCCCAGGGCATTGCATGGTCCTTTAGGCTGGGAAGGTGATCTGTATTCTCAGGAAAGTACAAGGGGCTTAATTTTGATATGGGGAGAAAGCATGTGGGTCCTTAGGATTCCTCTGCAAAGAATTACACTCTCACGCAAGACCTAATTAGGAATAAAAGAACAGGTTTATTAGGGTACAAGAGAAACTGGCTGGGAGGAAGGTTTTGGACTGGAATGTGGGGTGGTGGTCCTGGAGCATGCTCAGTTCGATCTGGTGCTGCTTATCTCTTTTGGGTGTGTATGTCCTTGATTGAGCTCAAGGAGCTACTTGATTTCAAGGGAAAACTCCTGAGGTTTCAAGGAAAAAGTTCCTTGACCTCCCCAGAAAACTGTTGGGGGTAACCGGGGCCCATAATCCTCCCATAACAGTTCCTATGAGCTTCCAGCATGGCCCCGTGGGAAGAGGGCTGGAAGAAGCGGGTTCCAGACCCACGTGAGCTCAAGCAAATCATGCCACATGTCTAGGGCTCAGCTGCTCTCAACTCTAAAGTGAGGTGGGGAGAGGCCCTCACAGGTCTCTTCTGGCACTTGAGCCATGAGTCCATCATCCCAGGGCCTGCTACCTCCAATCTCTCTCCCCTCCAACTCATCCTTCATATGACTGGAGGCCAAGAGAATGTAAGGTCCTAGAGGCAGGGGCTGATTAACATAATATCTGCTTGTGGGGAAATCCAAGCCCACTTGCCTCTGCTGACAGCCCTGAGAAAGGCAAACCCCCTTACTTACAACCAAAAGCCTTGACAATGTACTAGAATGTGATTGTGGCTCAGCCTCTTTCTGAGCCACGGAGCAGGTGAATTGTCTTAAAGTGTGGACTGTGGCTGAAAGTGCTTCATCTACATTTCCAGTTTGAACAGGGCCTAATTGATTTTTTTCTGCTGAATTCATCGGAGATTTTCAAGTATTTTTTTTTTTATTCCACAACAGCCTCAATGTGCTCAGATAATCTGTGAAAGCCTTCTTGCTGGTGACAATCAGCTGTAGGGGAGAGTTTTGTGGTGCCCTGAGCCATTTCACCGATTTCCAGACTTCTTGACTGATTTTACCCCCCCTCAACCCCCTGGTGGGAGCCAGGAGTCCGGGACCTCAGTGGACTCTCTGTATGACCTTGCATGAGTCCTTTGTCTCTGGGTCTCAGCATCTCCTCGAAAGAATGAAAGGTTAGGTGGCCTTGGGGGCCTCTCTGAGCCCTGAGACCCTCTGGCCAGGTAGTTAACTACCTGTCTCCATGGAGGCCGGCTTTCCAGTCTGTAAGAAATCTGCCTGACAGGAAGGCAAAGCGAATAAGTCAAGGCCAGGGAAGTGGTAAGCACCCACTTTAGTCAGATAATGGAGCTCCACCGGCTATTTACCCAGAGCTTTGAAGTCTGCTGGGTCCTTTGTAGCAACACCCCCGGGAGGCAGGAGGGACCCTGCGGAGCATCCCTGTTGGGTCAAGATCTGGGACTTCCTCTGGCTGCCAATCAGCTTGGGAAGGCTTTGCAGCTTCATTTTCCAAAGCTGGGAAACGAGGTTACATGACTTGCCCAGGGGCACAGGAGGAAGACTTGAACCCAGATCTCCCTGATTCCCAGCCCTACTTTCTAGCTACTTTGTCATGCTGCCTCTCATGTCCAAACTGATTCTGATTCTGGAAATAGGCATAGTGGGGGGAGTCTTGAGCTTGGAGTCAGGAAGACCTGGGGTGGTGTCCCACCCTGAACAGACACTTACTACCTCTCTGTAAGCAAGTCCCTTATTCTCTCTGAGCCTCAGTTTCCTCCTCTGCAAGATGAAAGGGCTGGACTTAGTGGCTTCTAAGGCCCCTTCAAGCATAAAATCTATGATCCAATGTCCTGAGTTCAAATCTCGCCTTTGACACTACTTGTGTGACTACAGGCAAGTCGTCACTTAACCAACGATGTCTCTATTGATTCTTGTGTCCAATGAGGGGGTTGCCCGGATGGCCTCGGAGGCCCCTTCCAACCCTAGAGCGTAGGGGTGGGTCCCTTTCCTTGCTGAAGCCACCAATCAAGCGAACAGATGGGGACTGAGCACTGACTTTGGAGAGGAAGTCAATGCCCTGTCCAGAGTGCTGGGCAGAGCGGAACAAACAACAGATTCACTCATTGAGGTTCTGTTTCTTGTTCCATTGTCAAGGCTTTTGGTTGTAAGTAAGGGGGTTTGCCTTTCTCAGGGCCGTCAGCAGAGGCAAGTGGGCTTGGATTTCCCCACAAGCATGTTGAAATGTCACACACCTTGCATTTTCCACTGGGGAGCCCAACCCTGCCAACAGTTTCATCTCTAATCAAGGCCTAATGTCTCACTTAAACTAACAAATGATTAGCCTTGAGAATAGAAATGTTAATTGAGCCACAATTCACATGTTGGCTAATTGTTGTTTCCTGCTGTGCAGGTCTGTGGTGTTAATATTCCTACATTACAGACACACTCTTACGCTACTCGAGGCTGTCCACGTTAGCCAGCATAGGAGGACCTGTCAGAGAAGAGCATTAGAGGGTCATTGGGGAGCCGAGACTTCCCTCCGCTTTCAAAGAAAACTCCAAGCCCCGTCCTGAGCCTCTGTGTGCTTAGGCAGCCAGAACTCCTTTCCCTTCAAGAGTGAATGTTCGATCTTAAAAATGTGCTGTTCAGTTAGGGAAGTGAAGCCACCCCTGAGCCTTCTGATCCTTGTTCACAAGCTTGTATGTGAGTCAATAGGGGAAGAGAAGGAAGCAAGCATTTATATAGGGCCTACTATGTGCCAAGCACTTTATGCTCATTTGATCTTCACAACAGCCTTGTGAAAATGGGCTTGTTAATCTCTTTGTACAGTGGAGGAAACCGAGGCAGACAGAAGTGAAGTGACTTGCCTAGGATCACACAGCCACTGAGTGTTGGAGCCTGGATTTGAACTCGAGTCTTGACTCTAGGTCCAGCGCCATCTAGATGCCATTTGTAGAGGAGTTAGTTGAAGCTCAGAGCAGGGAAGGGAGCTGTCTGAGGTTACCTTGCTAAAGTGTCAGGGTCAAGATTTGAACCCAGGTCTTTTGACTCCAAATCTGACACACTTTCTCCAGAACTCACGTGGCTTGTCACAGAAGGGTGCATTTCTGGTTCAGTCCAGCCTTCACAACGGTGGGCTGGGTGTCAAAGGGGAGAGGAAGGTCACAGGTGTGGGTCTCTGCCTTCACAGGGCCTCCAGTCTAGTAGAAAGCACCGTTCCTTCCCCAGAGAGGCACAGTAACACAGGACGGGGTTGATATATAAGATTCCGAGTCAGGCCTGAGGAAGCAAAGATCACCTCGGGCCCCTCCCGGTGGATCTTTGGATGGCACCGACTGGGGATCGATCCGCCTTTGATTGCCACGAGGAAGACAGGTTCAGCGGAAGATGCGCTCACCTTGGGGCTGACGGATCCTGGTTTTGCCACTCATTCCCTCCATGACTCCGGGAAAGCCACT
Source organism: Dromiciops gliroides (assembly GCF_019393635.1). Taxonomy (NCBI): domain Eukaryota; kingdom Metazoa; phylum Chordata; class Mammalia; order Microbiotheria; family Microbiotheriidae; genus Dromiciops; species Dromiciops gliroides. Next base: position 294,271,915 of record NC_057865.1, read on the forward strand.
GCAGGCAGGCGGACAGCATTTATTAAGCGCCGACTGTGTGCCAGGCACTGACTTATGAAGAATGGTAGCTCCTGCCCTCACAGAGCTCATGGTCTACTGCTCCCCACTCTAGGTCTCAGTCTTCCCATCTGTGAAGTGACTGGGTGGAGATGACGTCTAAGGTCCCTCTTCACTCAGAATCTACTCAGGAGACTCGTGAAGGAGCCCTGACTGTGTCAGGGAGGGGACTCCTTCCACCCACACAGGTCTTCACCTACGTGTGAGGCTCTTGGGCTCGAGCGCTAGTGTCAGTGGCAGCACTTGAACTCAGGTCTCCCTGACTCTAAGCACAAAGGCCCATCATCATGCACCGTGCCACCGTTGGCTCTTCTTTCCTGAAGTCGTTACTAGTAGGAACTCACGTGGCTCTAGTGCTCTGTCCACCTTCCTCATCTATTATGTCATTCTGTAAGCGTCAGGTCTACAGGAAGACTTGAATTCTAATACATCCCATGATACCGTCTAGCTGTGTGAGCTTGGGCAAGTCACCTAACCCACCTCAACTGTAAAATGAAGATAACAATAACACTCCTACCTCCCAGGGTTGTTGTGAGGATTGAATGAAATCATATTTATAAAGCACTTTGCAAACTGTAAAGCATAGTTATAAATACTTATTGTTATTATGACAGTGAGGCCAACTTACATTTTTTTTTTTTTTAGTGAGGCAATTGGGGTTAAGTGACTTGCCCAGGGTCACACAACTAGCAAGTGTTAAGTGTCTGAGGCCGGATTTGAACTCAGGTACTCCTGACTCCAGGGCCGGTGCTCTATCCACTGCACCATCTAGCTGCCCCCAACTTACATTTTGATAGTACTTTAAGGTTTGTAAAAGGTTTTCCTCAGAATCACTTGCAAATGATGCAATTAAGCATTCTCTCCATTTTACAAGAGGGGGCAAATTTAACTAACTCAAGGTCACATGCCTAACAAAAGGTAGAGCTAGGCTCCAACCCGACTCCTCGATCTAGGTTTGGACAGCACCTCCCAGGCTCTCTGATTCAACACCCTCGTTTTGCAGAGGAGGAAACAGAGGCACAGGGAAGTTTCATGACCCACCTTCAGCCACAGAGGTAGCAAACGTTGGAGGCAGGATTTGAACTCAAGTCTTCTGACTCCAGAGCCTGGGGCTCTTTCCCCACTTGAAAGGAGACATTTTGAGATCACGTCCTGGACATGCAGCTCCAAGAATTAAGTCTTGGCTGAGGGGCAGAAGGATTAGGCTGCCAACAGCTTTTGTAGAGGGGGTAGAATGCTCGCTGTTGCCATAACAGACGTGGGTTTCACAATGAGGCGATTGATGAACCTCTAAGCTCTGGGTTTAGTGCATCCCCTCCTAATCCTGCTTTCATCAGCTCCCTGTTGCTTGGCGCACTTGCTGCAGGTATTTGGACCCTCCGCTCCCCAACTGCCCCTCCCCTCATCCGAGAGCAATATTAACATATCGCAGAGCTGTTGGGACAGATTGCATCCCGAGGTTTTCTTCCTTTGCTGCAGAGAAGTCTATCAATCATAACTGAATCCGGTGATTAATAATGTCACAGCTTTTATTCGGTTTGTCTGTGTGCAAAGGGAAGACTAGCATTTCCATTTTGATGTTGAACGTTTCACATCACAAAATAATCAGTTGCCATTTTATTTTTTTAAAATTTGTTCTGGAAATGCCTCCGCCCCAAGGCCTGCTTTTGGCTCCCCCCTGTTATTAATTTTCTAAAGCCTTTGAAGGGAAGTGGTAATGAAACCTCATTCTTTGGGGCAGCGCTCATTTGGAGTCTGAGATGGTTTCAGAAGGGAGTGTATTTGTGTTTAGCAGATGCTTTCTGCCCCATGTTGGTTAATGGTGCAATGAATCGCTCCTGTGTTGGTTGGTTCGTTCCTTCAGTCGTTCAATACTGTACTTGGAAGGGATTATGGGAAAAGATAGTGGAGGTTTCGTGCTTGCCCTCAGGGGGCTGAGAATCTGGCCGGAGAGCCCTGAGTCCAGGACTCCAATGCATCTGGGATCTCATCCAGGCTTTCCTATGCCTGCCTGTGCTGGGCAGCTCTCCTCTCCTGCCTTCCCTAGAGTGAGTACAGGAGTTCTGGCAGCCTTCCTTCATTCCTCTTTATGTCTTGTGGAGGCCAAAGGCCCAGCCCCCTCCCCCTTTTCCCTGGTCATACATTTCCTTAATGACAGGTTTTACGTTGCTTCCTTGGCACATGTGCTCTACAAAGGTCAGCAGTCATCTCATATTCTCCAGACAGAGCCACTATGCCAGGCATGGGCTCTTCCCCTCCCCACCTTTTTCAACTCTTCTTTTGTGTATTGGCTTTCCCCTTAGAATGTAAGCTCCTGGAGGGCATGGGCAGGATTGTCTTGGAGGGGGACATAAATCCCCCAGGCATAGTCCAGTGCCCGGCAAATAGCCACTGGTTGACTGCCCGTTTGCCAGAGAAACAACAGAGGAAGGTGCATCCATTAGCCCACAGACTATGGAAGAGCAGGACAGCACACTTGTCATGGCTTTTCACTTTGAGAGTTGGGATTTTGTCTCATTCTTTGTCTTTGTACTGCTAGGGCTTAGCACGGTACCTGACACAAAGTGGTGGTGGTTAATAATAATAAATAATAACAATAATAAAATAATCATCACTAGCACTTATAAAGCCCTACAGATGAGGAAATGGAGGCAAGTGACTTGCTCAGGGTCATAGGACTAGGAATTGAGGCTGAATTAGAACTTGAGTCTTTCCTGACTGGAGGCCCAGTATTTTACTCACTGCCCTACTTAATAGGTGCTTAATAAATGCTTGTTGAGGGATCAGTAAACATTTTTGAGCGCCCCCCCCCACATGTGTATATTCATTTGTTTATAAAGATCCACACAGAGTTCTTCCAGGTTATTGTGACGTGGTTTTCAAAGGAAGATGCCTCAGAAATTGCACGGACCCCATGGAGGAAGTCCCTTGATGACTGCACTCTAAAATCAGCTGCTTATGTTCTCTCCCCATGCACCGATGATGAAATTGGGGTGGCTGTGGAAATGGGGAGAGGGAGTTTGCATCCTCCCGGTTATTCTCTCAAAGCCTCCTTCCTTTCAATGTGCTGGTTGGTGGATCGTGTGTCCACAGGGGCCGGACGGGGGGCTCCCAGGGCCTCTCAGTGGTGCTTGGCCCCTGCTCCGGAGACCTCTGGTCTGGACAATAAGGGTTGGAGGAGTCAGAGACAGGCTTGTGAAGGACTTTGGGCCTGGCCTGTGACATCTTGAAGGATTCATGTCAGCAGATGTGTAGTGGGCGCTTTCTTTATAGCCCCAGAGGACTGTGGGAGACCCTGGGGTGGACCTTGGGAGGAAATGGACAATGGTGGCATGCCCTGGGCAGCCAAGGTTGGGCTTCCATCTGCATCCATGTGAGAGCTTCAATCAAATAGAGTCCATCTGTGTAGACGCACGGGGTGAGCACAGCCTGGCACATTCAAGGATTTTAAAGAATATAGTGGCCCCTGCCCTCAAAGAACTTACAGGCGAGGGGATCCAAGGCTCACACGGAGAAGTCGATTCAGGGTAAATGGAGGAGAGAAGGAACACCAGCCACTGAGGGGTTCAGGTAGATGGACAAAGGCCCTCTCACCTGGCCCAGAATGGTGATTCTGAAAGGGAGTGTGTTTCCCTTATACAGGACAGCTTGTGCAAATGCCTGGAGGTGGGAGGTGGATTGCTGAATCTGGGAAACGGCTGGTTTGGCTGGAGAATGGGTTGTGTGAAGAGCCGCCACATGAATAAATTCTGGAGAGATGAGCAAGAGCCCCTCTGGGGGAGGAAGCCACAGCCCGGTCTGGCTCTAGAGCCTAGATGTGGGATGGGGGATGTCTGACACCCACGTGAAAGGGGCAGACCCAAGTCGGTCCTCAGAGCCTTTAGGGACCAGCTGGCACCTTCTTCGGTCACTGGGATTATTAGGTGTGCAAGGCCAAGGGAGGCCCCCAGAGGTAATTAAAGACAGAGGGAGGCCCTTCCGAAGCAACAGATATCCGTGGTCTCTAGGGACAGGGCTTGAGTGCTGAGTCTGCAACAATGGTGGCTGAGCCATGAGCAAACATTTATCGAGCCCTGGCCTGGGTGAGGCCAGAAGTCAGACAGTCTCTGCCCAGTCCAGTGTGCAGACAGTAAGTGGACACGCTGTGATGGAGGCAGGGAGGAGGCAGTAGCTGCCGGGGGTGGGGGATGACGACGACAGGAGAGACATCTAAGCTGAGTATTGAAGGAAAGGAAAGATTCTAAGAGATGCAGGAGGAAGGACGTTCCAGGGAAAGAAGGTCTGATGGGACTGTGGCACGCATGGAGGGGAATAGTGGGTAATAAACCTCGGGTGCCAAGTGGAGGAGTCTGTTAAATAGGAGAGGGAGGCCCTGGAGGTGATGGGGTTACTTAGGAGAATCACGGGGGCAGCAGGGTGCAGGGTGGGTGAGTGGGCAGCAGCGAGGACCTGCATCAGGGTGCTGGATCGGGGGGGGGGGGGGGAGAGAAGGGACAGATGCCAGAGACGCTGTGGAGAGAGAAACAAGATGTGGCACCTGAATGTGTGAGAGGAGGAGTTTGGGGTCCGGGAGGACTTGGAGGTCATGCCCTGGGGTGACTGGTGGCATCTTCAACAGAAAGTGGGAAGTTTGGAAGAGGGGAGGCTTTGGGGGAAAGAGCAAACGTCATCCATGCCAGGCAGAGCTTGGGAGCTTGTCAGATGTCCAGTTGGAAACACCCAATAAGAGACTGATCCAGATTTACTGGGGAGCTCAGTATGAGCAAAAAGAAAGGATGGGCAGGATGGGGATTTCGAGCTATAGAAGATGAGGGTCTGGGCAAAGCTGTAGAGGTGGGAATGTTGAGGAGACCACAGAGCCTAGTTGGGAGCAGGGCCTCTGTTTGCCTTCCTACAAAGTACCTGACACATAGGAGGTATCTGTAAATACAAAGTACCTGACACATAGTAGATATTTGTAAATACTGGTTTGAGGGGAAACACATTTCAAAAGGGAGGGTGATCAGAGCTGTTTCGTCTGTAAAGTGGGTGTACTTATTCTTGCCCCTTTTGCTTCAGAAACTTCTTGTGAGGTTAGATGAAATGTGAAAACCCTCTGGTCATTCTGGAAGGGTGTCTCTCTCAAAACATCTGTTTGAAACAGAACGCCAGGCTTGCCCAATTAAACTGACAGTTGGAAATAGGTCAACTAGAAGGAATTATGGCTATGTGGTGTAGCAAGTCAATTTATGAAAATTGCTGTATCAGTTTTTTCCAATTGGGTTGGAGGATCCAGGATAAATTACAGAATAATAGAATGTTAGAGCTGGGAGGGGCCTCAGAACAGGAAATGTCATGACTGAGAAGGGCCTGAAAGTAGGGAAGGTCAGAGCTGGGAGGGGCCTTAGAACAGGGGATGTCAGGGCTGGGAGGAGCCTTAGAACAGGGGATGTCAGGGCTGGGGGGGAGCCTTAGAACAGGGGATGTCAGGGCTGGGAGGAGCCTTAGAACAGGGGATGTCAGAGCTGGGAGGAACCTTAGAACAAGGGATGTCAGGGCTGGGAGGAGCCTTAGGATATAGTACAAAGAATTTTGGAGTTGGAAAGGACTGCAGAAATCTCCTAATCTGCCCACTTTATTAAAAGATGTGGAAAGTCTGGCTCAGACTGAGGACATGGCTGCAAGTTCTTTTGCTCTCAGGATTCTTCCCTAGTTACCACGTGCAACATCTCTTCTGTCCCATTGATCATTCCAATTGTTCTTCTCTGAATATTTTTTACTTGCTTGTCTAGCTAGGTAGCACAGCAAATAGAGGGCTGGGTCTGGCATCAAGAAGACCTGAGTTCAAATCCAGCCTGAGTCACTTACTAGCACTATGACTCTGGTCAAGTCTTTCTTCCTCAGTTTTCTCATCTGGAGAATGGGAATCCTGATGGCCCTTCCTTCCCAGGACCGTGGTGAGGTTCAAATGAATGGTATTTGTGGGGTGCTTTGTCAGCCTTCGGAGGCCAAAGAACTGCTGCCTGTTCTCACTCCTGTTGTTCGTCACCATGTACGGGCAGGCTGAAGGGGCGTGGTCTGTCAGGGAATGAGAACGTCTCTTCATGCGAGGCTACTTAAGCATGACCCGGTCCATCCTGGCTGTGGGTCCTTGATTCCTTTGTAAGAAGATGGTCTGAATGAGCCGCTCGTTCTGGGCGATGGATGGGGAAGCCCTTGGCGGTGACCTTGGGCCATATTGGGAGTGCTGGTGAAACGGCTCCTCAGCGGTGACGGACTCTGTGCTCTGGGAGAGTCTTCGAGGAGGGTGGAGGCTGCGTGGGACGTTCCTACAGGTGGGAGGAAGGTCTTTAGAAGTTCTCACTTTGTCAGGGCTCTCCCATTTCCCTCCAAGGTCGCATCCTGCCCCACAAAGCATGCCGGGTCATTCATTGGTTCCATATTCTTGGGTGGAAGGATTGTGACCATCCGGGGTGAGAGCTACGACCGGAGCAAGAAGCACAGAAAATGCATCGCTGTGCCTCTGTTTACCTGGCCCTCCCGAGGCTAAAAGGCCTTTCTTCTTTGCAGCTGTTGTTGATGCCCACAAATAAATGGAAAATGTGCTTTGAACAGTCACGACGACCCCAAATCTAGAGCTGGCAGAGACTTTGGGGCCTTTGAGTCCAACCCTCTCGTTGTACAGATGGGGAAACTGAGCCCCAGAGAGGTTAAAGGGACTTTAGTAGCATCCTTAGGGTCACAGACTTAGAGCTAGAGGGAGAGTCAAAAGCCGTTTGGTCCAATGGCCTCATTTTATAAATGAGGAAACTGCTAGAAAAATAAAGAGGCTTGCTCAAGGTCACATGGGAAATGAATAGCAAGGCCAGGATTTGAACACAGACCCAGGGCTTCACATAGTGCCTGGCTCATGGTAGGTGCTTAATAAGTATTTATTGATTGATGGATGGTGATCCTCTGCCTCCCAGTCCTGGGCTCTTTCATGCCAAAGGCTCCTGGGCCGTAAAAGCCAAGAGCTTCCTTCTTACACAAGTGGGCTCATTCTGGAGTCTTCTGATTACTCTTGAGACCACAAGAGCTGTGTAAGTCACCCTCGGCACACCAGGGCAGGGGAGAGTCTTATTGTCCTCTGTTGTGCTCACATCTCACCTCAAGTCATGTATGATTCCAGGCACCACAGTGAGAGACTGACAAGCTGGAACAGGACCAGGGAGGGCACCAAATGTCCCTTCAACAATATTGGGCCCTTGATCCTGGAGAAGAAATGGTTGAGGGTGATGCTTGGAGGAGCAAAGGGAATTTGGCCGGGCCGAGATGACTGAGTTGGGACTAATGGGCAGAAGATAGAGGGAAGCAGAGTTGGCTCTACCTAAGGAGGCGTTTCCTAGTTATGTTTGTTAGAAAATGGAATGTGTTGCTTGGGTTCCTCCACCTCAGCCCAAACCCCACTTCGGCAGGAGGTCTTTCCCCACCCATCTACTCCGGATGTGTTTTGTATGTGCGTGGTAGTTGCCATGGGTCTCCACCCCCCAGAACGTGGGTTCCTGGAAGGTAGGCTCGGTTTCTTTGCCCTTCTTTGTCTCCCCAGGGCTCGACACATCCATGGCCCTTTGGGGCTGTGGATGGTGGAGTCCAAGCAGAGGGCAGACGGGTCACTGGGGATGGAGTTCAGGCTTCATGTGGGAGTCCCCCTGGATCCCCTCCGCACTGCTTCCACTTCTCAGATTCTCTGAAAAGCAGTAGTTGTTGCTGCTGCCACCTCCATCTTTGTTCTAGTTCAGAGTCAGCCCTAGCCCCTGGAAGGCTTGGAGCTTGGGCAGGGATGGGCCTGGGGCAGGACCTCCTCTCCTTCCTCTCCTCCATCCCTACCACTGCCCCCCAATTCAGGTCATCCCCATGGTTGCAACAGCCCACTAGAAAGTCTCCTTCCCCACCCATTCCCAATCCCCACCATTCTGTTGTTTCCAGTCACTTTCCATGCTCTCCTCTGAGCACACCCTGGCTTGACCACCTTCCATGGTCTTTGCTAGCTACAGAATGCCCTAGCATCCAAGGAGCTTCCATTCTAGCAAGGGGAGAGAACACAAGTAGGGAAGAGGAGTTCTGGTCTGAGTTATAGACTGGGGATGGGGGCGCCTGTCTTAAGGGCTGCTGACTGAAGCCACCCTGGGCTTGATCAAAGCAAGAGGTGGAAGGGGTTGGGGTGGGGAGGGTCCCCTGACAGATGGGACAGGCGGCAAGATACTCCTAGTGGACGGGATTGATCAGGCAATGATTCTGTGACTCCAGTGATGTCTGGATTTGCTTTTCTAGAAGTATTTGAAGTCCAGGTAGCAAAAATTTCAAAGAAACAAAGCCATTGCCTTGGCCTTTTGGTGACAGCCTGAGAATGGAGTCACACTTGGAGGCCCCCTCAAAGTGGCAGTGGCTGGGAGGAACTTTTCCTGAGGTTCTTGTTCCCTGTCGTCTCCCTCCCCCGACGTGTCCCCTGTTTGCAAGTTTGTGTTGATGGGGTTCTGAATGCAGTCTAATTTTTCCCGATCTGGTTGGTCCCATCTCTGCCAGCTGGTGAATAGGAAATGTTCACTGTAGGGAGCCAGCGCTGGGCAGAGTGTAAACAGATGGAATCAATATAAAGTGACAAGTCAGACTGCGCTGCTGAGAATACGAGGCCGCTCTCCCCACATCGCCGTCACGATGCTTACTCGGTTCCAGTTCATTTAATCCTGAATAGTCTTCATCGCGGCGCAGCTGTGTTTTTCTCTCATTTTTTTTCTCTCTCTTTCTTCTGGGTTGATAATGACAATTTCAAAGAAAAACTTTAATTAAAGATTTTATACAAAATCGCCAAAAGTAGAATAATAAGGAAAATGAGCATTGATGCGTTTATTGTAAGAGGATCCTTCTTCATGGTTCCATGGGGGAAGGCTGGGGGGGTGGGATTTGTCCCTGTAAACGTAAAGGGATTTAGTAGATGGGAAAGCAAGTTACGTTTGCTCCATTGGCAGCAGGGCGCCAGGAGGGCTTCCATTTGGCAGAGGAGGCCACCTCTCTCTGAGCAAGGCAGGGCTTAGCCCAGTCGCAAACAGCAATGGCCTTTCCAGGTCCCTGGTTGGATTCATCAGGGAATCCCCAACGTTACCTGGTTAGGGTCACACATGACAGCCCCCTTCAGACCGTCTGGTCCAACCCCAAAGGAATCCTCACTCTGCCCGAAGACCCCCAAGAAGGGAACTTGGAGGTGCTAGTCCTCTTCCTTTACTTTGGGACATCTCTAAGGGTCAGGAAGTTTTCCCTTTGATCAAGTCTTATTTGGCTTCTCTGAAACTTTCCCTTATTGCCCCTGGGGGCAGACCTCCAGGTGAAGACCCATTCAGATCACTGAAAGCCGCTATCCTCTTTCCCTTGAGCCTTCTCTTCTCCATACCCAGTTCTTCCTGCGTCTCTTTGTATGACAAAGACTCGAGGGTCTTCACCATCTCAGGGTCATTCATCCTTCCTGCCATGCCCTCCTGTCCACCTAGCCATCCAGGCACTCGATGTAGCCCCGAGGCTGTCCTGATGGGTGAGGGAGCACAAGCACATATAACCAATACTTATCTATCTGTCTGGTCCCAAGCCATGCTTCCTCCCGCTGCTAATTAATCAAACAGCAAGCCAAGTCAGCAGACATTAAGTGCCTACAATGTTCTGGAGAAACCAATATAAAGAATGAAAACAACCCACGCCCAAGGAGCTGACTACATTGCCACATAGATGAGGGCACACAGAATAAATAGAAAGAGAACAAAACGTGTAAACACAAAGGTGCTAAATGTGCGGGAGACAGGGAGGGCACCCGCAGGAAACGCTGCATGTAGAAGATGGCACTGGGCTGCATCTTGCCAACACCTCTGCTGGTGCTCGTACCATGTGCTCTTCTGTTCCCCGAATCCCACCTCTTGCTTTGGGAACTGTCATCTGGTCAACACTCCCATCACATCTGGGAAGGGTGTGTGATGGTTTCTCCTCCATGTCACTCATGATCCCGGGGCCTCTCCAGCCACCAAACCCTTTCCTGGCCACTCCCCTCCAGATGTTGCCTCCCATTTGAGAATGTAAAGTCCTTTGTATCCCTGGTGTTTGACACATTCTTTTTTTCCGGGTGGGGGAGGGGAGTGGAGTAAAAGCATGGGAAATCCACCGATCCTGCCTGTCCCTGTGTGAGGACTCCTTTCACCACTGCAGGGAAGCCATGGAGGTGACTCCCTAGAGCTTTAATTCCAGGTCACCCATTGGACACTTCAGGCTGGGTGTCATAGAGACACGTCTAAAACAGAACTCATTGTCTCTCTCCCCAAACACTTTGCTCTTCCAAACTTGTCTCCTTTTAGTGAAAGCCTCCCTGCCCTTTTGGTCTCCCCGTGTGTGACTTCAGCCTTATCCAGGACCAATCAGTGGCCAAATCATCCCCACATGTATCCTACTCCCCTTGTTCAGGGTCCTTCATTGCTGCAGCCACCATGGATTTCAGACCCTGGTCAGCTCACACCTAGATTACTGCAGCAGCCTTCTGATTGGTCTCCCTGCTGGGTGGGTGTCTGCCAAAGTGTTTTCTGTAAGTGCAGCCTGAACATGGGACTCCCCTCCTCAGCCATCCTGAGTGGCTTCCAGTAACAGCCTTCCTCCAGCCCCTGGACCCAGGGGCTTTCTCTCTGTCCGTGATTTCCTATTTATCCTGTACCCAGCCTGCTTTACATCTTTCTATTGGCACGTTGTCTCCTCCATCGGATGGTAAGCTCCTTGAAGACAGGGACTATCTTCTGTTTGGCACATAGTCGGTGTTCAATCAATACTTGGTGATTGCTTGTTGATGTAGATAGCTTAGGTTTAGAGAGAGCACTAAGAGGCTAAGTGACTTGTCCAGGCTCACAGAGCCAAGATATGCCATAGGCAAGATTCGAACCCAGGTCTTTCCGGCTTCAATTCCAGCTTTCTATTTATCTTGTCATGCTATCTTTCACTACTTTCTGGCATTTAACAGATGTCTAATAAATGTTGGTTGAATTGAATTGTTGAAATTACACGTGTCTTGGCCTGACATTCAAGAAGACTATTCATAATCTGGGTCTAGGTGATCTTTTTTTTTTTTTGGTGAGGCAATTGGGGTTAAGTGACTTGCCCAGGGTCACACAGCTAGTAAGTGTCAAGTGTCTGAGGCTGAATTTGAACTCAGGTCCTCCTGAATCCAGGGTCAGTGCTCTATCCACTGCGCCACCTCGCTGCCCCCTCTATTCTATTCTTTATGGACAATTTTCCTGCATGGTTTCTTGCAGGGTGGCACCCAAGTGTTCTTTTTCACGCTGTTTTTCTGGAAGTGCTACAACCCTTAGAGTGTGACCTTGCCTCTTACTTTCAGATTCCCTCTTAACGCTTTGTCCATGTCTCTCTTGATTTTGCTCAATGCCTTTTCCTTCTGCCTCTGGCTTTTTGTGTTCTGTCCCCCTTTTCACTGAGTTCCAAACCTGCTGTTATGACCTGCATCTCTGTCTCTTTGTCTGATTTCACTCACCTCTAGTTGTGATGATTCCTTCCTCCAGAGTGACAGCTTTGGTCTTTAGTTCTGGGATGATTGTCCCAAGTCATTCCGAAGGTTCCTAGAACTGTCCCATTGTCATGGCATGGAACCCTGTAGAATGTTGGGAATGCCGGAACCAGGGGAGATAGAGCTCCTCCACCTGTCCAGCTCACCTTCCTCCCCAATGACCACATGACCACTGCTTTCTAAACTTCATATCTGGGGTTCGTTCTTGTGAACAACAGGTAGACTGCACGAGAGGCAAGGAGATGGTCATTCCCGTCACCTCCCCTTGGACCCATTCCTGGACTCACTTTGGGCTCTCTTGGCTCATCTTCACTTCTTCCTGATCCAATCCAGTTCACTACCTCACTTCTTGGCCATCACTACATCATTCTGTCTTGCCTGACCTCTGCTCTGCCATGAGCTCCCCTTTATGTTGGCCTTTCCCCATTAAAGTATTTGTCTGTCATTGTCTCTGTCTTCTGTCTATACTTAACTATCCTCCTCCTCCTCCTCTCTCTCTTTCTCCTTTCTCTTCCTCCTCCCATCACCATCTCTATCTCTCTCATTCTCTCAGCTTTAAGAATTCCTTTTGGCAGTTTCATTAAGTTACTTTTCCTCTTTGTCAATATTGTCTTTGTTCCATCTGGGGGCAGTTTTCTTTTTGGTATATTTGAGGGTGGTGTCAAGGTGGCAGGTGGGGAACTGTGACATAGGTTATTTTCTCCTTCACTATCTTCCCAGAATTCCTCCATGACATGTTTTTGATTAAGCAGAGATTGATGTCATTGGTTACTATTTCCCTTTCTAGATAGTCACAAGTCATCCCTTTAATAATATGTTCTCTACACATTAGAATATAGAGAATACATTCTCTCCAGTCTTCCAAAGGTCAGGAACAATGGCTTGACCTATAACGTTTGCAATTCTTTCAGGAGGTAGGGTGGTAGTTTGACCGGCCCAAGTTCACCTATGGTAGCTAGCTGTTTTCTTACTTTCTTCATATTTACTTTGGATTTAATTTTTTTTAGCCTTTTTTGTTCTGTTCTTTAAAGTGCAAAGAACATCCTCCTTAACAGATAAAAGCATAGGGACTGGACCAGTAATGCCATTGGCATAGAGAAATTCCAGATGAGGAAAGTCCCTTGATCAATGCAGGTCAGCACCTTATCTGCAATGGCTAGTCCTAGAGAATTGCCTGAGGCTCTGAGAAGGTAAGCGACTTACCCATGGTCACACAGTCAGTGTGCGTCAGAGGCAGTTCTTGAACTTGTCTCTCTATCCCCTTTGCCCCATTGTCCCTCTGGAAGAGAAAACATGAGCAAGATTAAAGGGGGAGGGGGCAGCTAGTTGGCGAAGTGGATAAAGCACTGACCCTGGATTCAGGAGTTCCTGAGTGCAAATCCGGCCTCAGACACTTGACACTTACTAGCTGTGTGACCTTGGGCAAGTCACTTAACCCCCATTGCCCCGCAAAAAAAACCAAAAAACCAAAAACAAACAAACAAACAAAAAAAAGAGATTAAAGGGCGATTGGTCTACCTCTTCTTTTATCTCTTTGTCCCCTTGATTCTGAGCCACAGCCTCCATCCCCCAATATAACCACCCTGCCTCTTTTCTTTTGCATTCCTTGTTAGCACCCTACTCTCTTACCTCCACACCTTTGCTTAGGTTCTTTAGTGGACCTACAATGCCCTCCTTCCCTCTGTCTCCTGAATTCCTACCTGTTGTTTAAAGTCCAACTCAGGCGCCTCCTTTCTGATGAAGTCTTTCCTGATCTTTGTCCTCTTCTCCTGTCAGGAACAACTTTCCCTCTCAGAGCTCACAGGGCATATTGTATTGTAATTTTCTATTGTCATTACACTCTTTTTTGTGTATAACACTCTTTATAATTCTGTATATTATAGTTATCTGTGCTGTTGTCTTATCCCCTTTCTGGGCTTGTGTCCCATGCAGAGAAGGGCCGGTGCCACTTTGGCCCTTGGCACCCCCGCCCCTGCTCCAGCACGTGGGACAACTCTGTGCAAATTAGGGGAGCATGATAAATACTCACCATTGGCTGTGCTCTTCCCAGGGTGCTTGCTCTGACTGACCTGCGGAGCTGGATGGAATTCCCTCCTTCTCTCTGCCTGTTGCAATCCTTGTTTGCTTTTTGGGTCCAGCCGGTCCATGGATCCATCCCTGATTCCTCCATCCGATGGGACAAGGGTTTACTGAGTGCCTGTGGTGTACAAGGTGCCGCATTCTCCTCATCTAGATCCCTTTGTGCAGGTCTTTCCGTTGCTTTTATCACCTTCTATTGTGCCTCCCACTTCTATCCTGCTCATTAGAATGTAAGTTCCTGGAGCGCAGGAACAAGCTGATTTTCTGTTTTGCCTCACCCACCCATGCTTTGTCTTCTCCTGCAGATTTCTCCACTTCTGAAATGACAGGTGGCTAGAAGGCCCAGTCAGGTTGGTGGGGATTACAGGAGCCTCTGTGGTCTCTTGCTTCCTCTGTTTCATCTCATCTCCTGCCTAGGCCCAGGGTTGGGTCAGGCTCTTACCCTCTGCAGCTGTCATACTGTCAGGCTGACACAAGCCAGGAGACTTAGAGACCAACCTGGGGTGGATGCTCCACCAAATCCCATACTCCAGGAGAGGAATACCGATAAGAGTAGAGGTAGACAGGGTAAAGTAGCGAGGTTAGTCCCTCCAGTATCCTGGAAGCTGAAGGCTGTTCAACACCTTGGAGGGCAAAGCAACAATCTTGTGGAATCCACAAGATAATTCTCTTCCTTTTGAGAATACAGTTATCTGTAAAGGAAGCCAAATTTCCACACTGACCATGTCCCAAAATGTCCCATTCTGTACCCTCAATGCATTGCCCCTCTGCCAGCAGGTGGGTAGCCTGCTTCAACCTGTGTCCCCAGATGTGGCTGGTCATTGCATTGAACAGAATTGTCTTGGTTCTGCTCACTCTTCACTTTGTGTCAGTTCACACAAGTCCTCCTAGGTTTCTCTTTCATCATTTCTTACAGCACAGTAGTATTCCATCCCATTGATATATTGGAAACACTTAAGAACTCTGATGAACACCTGCCATGCTTCTAGAGCATGAATGATGAGGTCGTCGAGTCACCGGGAGAGAGAACGGATCAAGATGTACTGGACACGGCCAGTATGGTGGCTTGTTTAGAATGGAGAACACGATGCCTGCAGCATAGGCTCCCTCATAGGGTGGTTTGGGAGGCTCAAGGAATGATGGGAAAAGATTCACCCACTGCAAATGTCTGTAAAGTGCCAATTTTTATCTGCCTGCCTATCCAGCCATCTCTTTCTCATCTCTATCTGTCCATTTTCACCTCTCTCTCTCTCTCTCTCACACACACACACACACACACACACACACACACGCACAGAGGTGTACAGAATTCCCACAAAAACCTGCTCTATAACATCATCTAGAGAGTTGTCAGGTTTCTACCTGCCATGCCCCATGTGTCCTCTTTATTATTATTATTTCTGTGTAGATCTCCCCCAGCAGCTAGTAAAGTGCATTGTATGTGGTAGGTGCTACATATATATTCACTGGAATTAATGGATGACCGACTGACTGAATGAATGTCCTCAACCATCTAAGTTAAAAACCCTTCACAGAGAGGGGGCACAGCAGCTATTCCTCTTAGACATTTCTAGCTACGTGGCCTTGGACAATGCCTCACTTTCCTCCTCTGTAAAATGAGAGAATTTGGACTCATTGACCACTTGGGTTCTTCGAATTGATCTTCTTATGATCCTCTGATGGAAAGAATGTTAGGACAGTGGCCTAACGATGGTCAGGTGACCTGGGCACTTGTTCCTTCTATCTGTGAACTTGAGCAAGGTGGCCTGATATTTGAGCCTCGATGTTGTGTCCCATAAAACCTCTAGGTATCCCTCATATGTGAGACATGAGATGATCTGAAGACTGTTGGGAGAGTGAATCCTAAGCATGTGTGGGAAGTCCTTCAGCACCCCTAAAGTGACACCGAAGTAGAAATGGTTCCCATGATGCTCTTGTTCAGTGCACAGCACAAATGGGCTGCTGTTATTTAGCACACACTCATGCCCGTGAAAAATTGCTATTTACCAAAATTGAAATACTTTAAAGTTTCAATTAGCAGGAAAGGTTTTTCATGCATCTCTAAAAGCTACTGAATTGTAGATGAAACGTATTGCTTTACATCAAAAGGAGGTTTTTTTTTTTAAACTCACCAATACCTTTTACCGAGAAAATTGTCTCGAAAACATTGACTAAATGCAATAGACACATTAAAAAATAAGACGGAGGGGGCAGCTAGGTGGCGCAGTGGATAAAGCACCAGCCCTGGATTCAGGAGGACCTGAGTTCAACTGTGACCTCAGACACTTGACACTAGCTGTGTGACCCTGGGCAAGTCACTTAACCCCCATTGCCCCGCAAAACAAACAAACAAAAAATAATACGGACCCCCACCCAGCGCATTCCCTCGTGGCAGCTTTTGTTTGTGACCTTCGGGCTTTGGGATCTCGGCTTTGGTCTCGTTTCTGAAATTTTCCCTAATCCTTTGACCCCTAGATTTTCAAGAATATCAAAGGTGTCACCAAGGCCTTTAAGCTCTTTGATTGCACTCAGTCTGGCCAGATTCATCCCAACGGGCTGAGACAAGTCCTGGAGAACTACTGCTTCAAGATGAGGGATGA
Source organism: Dromiciops gliroides (assembly GCF_019393635.1). Taxonomy (NCBI): domain Eukaryota; kingdom Metazoa; phylum Chordata; class Mammalia; order Microbiotheria; family Microbiotheriidae; genus Dromiciops; species Dromiciops gliroides. Next base: position 294,288,214 of record NC_057865.1, read on the forward strand.
CGAATTTGAGAAGTAAGTGCGACTGCGGAGGTGAACCGGCCGGCCAAGGCCAGGGGCGTGGGGGGTGGGGAGCGGGGTGCGGAGCGGGGTGCGGCGGGGACTCGCGCTGAACTCGCGGGGCCATCTTCCGACGACACGGCCCAGCACCTCGAAGCACGCGTCTACGTTCGAGACTGGCCCTCCCCGGGCATTTGTCTGGGCTACACGTGTCTCTCCATGAAGTCTCCGAAATGATCGCTAATGTCTCTGCCGTGGCTTCCGCCAATTCCTTAAATTCCCCCGGGCGCTAGTCTTCTGGCCCGCAGATCTGAGCGAATCCCGTTTATTTAAGTAATCCATCACCGATCTTCGCCCCCCCCCCCTTCCTGCCTGGCTTCCTGCCGTAGGTCCCCTGCGTTTTGTGCTCACAGTTGACTTTTCCCATGAAGCCCAGGGTGAAGAAAAGAACGTACAATTTCAGTGTTTCCAGTGTCAGCCGAGCCAGCAGGCTTGCTAGCCTCGATGATCGAGGAACCCATCAGTCAGCGCGCATTTATCAAGCACCTACTATGTGCCAGGCTCCCTTAAGTTTCCTTTGATCGAGGTTTTGTTAGGGGGTGAGGGAGGAGCAGGGAGGCAGGACTCTTCTCAGTGGTAGCACGCTGTGGAAGACTGCTCTGGCTTCCCAGTCAGAATACCTGGATTTGAGTTCTGACTCTGCTCCCTTTACTACCTGCATGACCATAAGCAACAACTGAATCTTTCTGGCTGGCTCTCAGTTTCCTCCCATAGAGGCCCATTCGTGTGGACTTGTGATGTGAGGCCGTTTTCCGATCTGTAGCCCATAAGTGTAATGGGTGGATGAATGCTGCAAACTCTTGTCAGCCGCTCTTCTGCCCCTCACAGTGAGGGCACCCGTTTGGCCCAGTAGCATCGGGACCACGATGGAAGTGTGGAATCTTGAGTCAGAAGCTACGTGTTTGGAGGTCGAGGCTTTTGTGATCTCGGACGAAAACTCCCAGCAGGCCGGTCTCTGATGTGGTCTCCAACACCCCTTCATTTTCCAGGAACACTTAGGTGGACATGCCCCCATCCTGGCTCTCGAGTTAGAGGATGTGGGGACCCTTGCTCCTGCATGATCTTGGACGCAGCTCTTCCCTCTCCTAGGCCTCAGTTTCTTCGCTGGTAAAATGAAGGGACTGGCCTCTCTACCTGACCCTGGAGGTCAGGATCCTGGCCCTCAGTCTGCTCATCTGTCCAAGGAGAGGGTGGGACTAGGTTGGCCTGTGAAGTTCCTTACAGCTCCTCAGCTTATCTGAGTTCCTGCCCTCCCTTTCATGTTGAAAATGCATTCTTGAAAATTATTTTTTTAAAATGTTGCTATCATCTCCCAAAGACTCCCAGCCCAACAGAATCTCCTCCTAAAACAAAGAACTAGCGGCAAGAAAAACAAATTGACAGATTGATCATCCCATCTGTGTGGCCACAATCCCCTGGAGACTCGGTTTCCTCAAGGGGCTGGACAGAATGAGGGGTCCAGACAGAGATTAAATCACATGCCCCAGAGTTTGGGAGCAAGGTTCAGAAAGGCTCACAGGTCACAGAGCCAGAGAGCAGGGGGATCAGAGCCTGAGCCTGGGCCCTTTGACCCCTTCTCCAATCTGGAAACTGAGGATTTTTTCACTAGGAGGCTTGTGCTGGCCAGCTGCATGGCAAGATACACATACACACATACTTGTATATATGTATTAGACATGTAGATATGTATACATGTGTACGTGTCTATGTTCATACATGTGCGTGCACACACATGCACACATATACATATGCACATATAGGCAGGTATGTATATATGTACACACCTCCTTGATCCCTCAGCAGGTTCCTTCAACCCTCTTCTCTTTACAAGATGACATGGTAGATATTTTAATTTCTGTATCTATTTGGGCTGGGAAAGTGTCTAGGACAAGACCCAAACACAACAAGTTAAATCCTGTGCTTATGATGCCCAGGATGTGGGTGGGAGGTGGGTTGAAGAAGTCCCCTCCCCTCAGGCAGTCAAAGCTCCCAGGTGCTGGCTAGACGATAAACCTGGTGCTTGGTACTGTGGTCCCAGACCTGGGCAGCCGATAACTACTGTTTCAACATTCCTAAGTAATGAATAATAAAGAACATCAGCCATTTTTACAGGAGTTTTTTAAAGCTGAAAAACAATGCCGTTTGTCTGATCCAACTTCAGAAGCTTAGCATAATGGACTGACTTTTCCAGCAAGAGAAAAACAGAGCATCAAAAGCAGAATCTTTCTTAATTTGATTTAAGGCTTTTCTTGTTGAATCTCAAGAAAATACTATCTTCCTGGGACGCCTTTACATTCATCTTGTTGTCTTTTTAGTTACTTAACAAGAAACACCATGAATTTTGAATTCCTTTCTTTGTACCATTACTTCCTATTTAATGTCAGTATTCATAGACTCACAGAATGTCAGAACTGAAAGGGACCTTTGAGCATGAAACACTGAATGGAAGGCAGCTGGGAGGGGACCTGAGAAGAGAGGATGTCAAAGCCTGGGGTTGGGGTGGGCTGGAGAGGCTTTGAAAAACTGACCGGCACAGATGGGAGGGCCATGAAGCATTGAATGTCTTCGGGGAAGAGGACTTTAGAATACATGGTGTCAGAGCTGGGATGGACTTTGGAGGATGGAACGTCAGGGCTGGGAGAAACCTTAAACGATGGAATGTCAGAATTCAAAGGAACCTTATCACACACAGACACAAGTTGACATCAGAATTGGAAGAGAATTCAAAACAGAAAATATTGGAACTGGAGGAGCCCTAGAACAAGGAACCTGAGATCTTAGAACAGAGAATGTCAGAGATGGAAGGGGCCTTAAAATGCAGAACCCTGAATGTCAGAGCAGGGAGGAATGTTAGACTATAGACTAATCGGAGCTTGAACTTGATTGCTGGAAAAATTCTAGACTGTGTTAGTAAAAGGATGGTTAATGAACATTTAGAAAAGGAAGCAGCGATCTCAAAGAGCCAGCCTGGCTTCATTAAGAACAGGTTATTCTGAACTTACTTCATTCCTTTTTTGACAGGGTCACTAGATAGGGGGTGGGTCAGGGGAATGCTGTGGATACAGTTCACCTAGATTTCAGCAAAGCATTTGACAAAATCTCCCATGGCAGGTAGCTTTGTGCACCTGATGGAGAGATATGGGCTAGACAACAGTGCAGCTAATTGGATTTGGAACTGGTTGAGTCATTGGTTTGTAGGAGTTGTGGCCTGTGAGAGGTTCCTGGGGCTCTTGTGTATTCCTTGGCTGAATACTCTACCTCTTGCAATCCAGGACTTGGAGTACAGCCAGAAGGGATCTGAGCAGAGACGGTGTGTCCTGTGGATTCAGCAGTGGCTCAGTTACCGTGGCATAGGTAACTATGAGGAGACATCTTCCTCATCATAATAGGTGAGGCCCTCAAGGCCAGGAGGGGAAGGCCACAGTTCAAAGATAATCTAGTTTATAACTTGTTTTTTTCTGAAAACAATCTGAGGGTTTTAGTGGCTCCAAGCTCCATTTGAGTTAACTGTGTGATAAAGTTGCCAAGAGCGCCAGTGCATTGTCAGACTGCATTCAGAGGACCAGAAGGATCAGGGAGGCCTGCACTCCCTGCTCTGCTTGGCCTCTTGGAGTCCCAGCAGGTGAGTCCCCCTCCCTGTGCGTGCTCCCTCCCCCCATCATGTAAAGTAGTCCTAATCAGTCTGAAAAGTGGGTGACATTGACTAAACATTGGCCGCGTTTGAAATGGAGGCTGATGCAACTTTCACATCTGGTAGCTCTTCTCTCCCAAGATTATTTTTCTGGGCGGAACAATAGGAGCACTCCTTCCGAGGGGTGGGGGGGGGGGGAATAAAGTAGGTGTTTAAATGAATAAATGACATGACTATTGGTGGGGTTTAGAAAACAGAAAAATAACAAATACTCCAAGTGATAATTACTCCATTTTTAGAAAGCAGCAACAAATGTAGGTAATTTTAGAATCCAACACATACGGAGATAACGATGTGACGGGAACACTTAGGATGCTTCCATTTCGCTGCAAATGTCGAAAAAAGATGGGCATGGCGGAGGGAGCTTCCCACTCGGCAGGTTTGAACAAAAAGGTGAACCCTTTAAAAGAAAAACAAACTCATCTGCCACAGTGACTTTCCCATCGTTTCTCTGATATTTTAAGACTTCTCATAATCATTGAGCATCTTCACCATTCCTGAAAACGATTTTCTCTGAATTTCCAAAGAACAGGGCACTGCCCCGCCCAAATCTTGTGTTGTGTTTTTCCTACGTGTGATCCGCAAATTCGAATTCCGCAAACATTTATGGAGCACCTGAATCCGAATCCTGAATTGCTAGCTGTATGACCCTGGACAAGTCCCTTCTCTGGGCCTCAGTCTCCTCTTCTGTAAAATAAGGGGTTTGACAAGGAAAACTGAGGTCTGTGAATCCAATTAACTCTTGTATAAAGCACGGCACTGGGCAATAAGAGCGGAGATGGGGGTATGGAGAGATGTCAGCAGACATTAAGATGAAACCTGTGAGGGTATCGTGTAATGGAAAGAAGACATCTTCTGGAATGCCTTCTCGGACATTTCCTCATGGGGGAGCCTGGGCAAGGCACTTTCTCTCTGAGCTCAGTTTCCTATTTCCCAGTCTCCCAAGGTGACTGGAAGGAAAGCCTGGTATACCTATGAAGGGTCACATGTCTCCCCTGATAGAATGCACACTCCCTGAGGGTAAGGACTATTTCAGGTTTGTCTTGATACCTCCGGCTCCTAGCCTGGTGTCTGGCTGGTAGAGTAAAGGCTTATTAAATGCGTGTCACATAAAATGGGAAATGTGGGAGAATTGTGACAAGGATCAGACTCATGATTTTTTCTATTCTCCTCTCTTCCCCCAGTCAAAATGTAACAAAACCAGATTCTCCCCTGCTAGATGGAAGATACTGAATTAAATCCAGCAAATACTTAGGCAGAAGAACCCTGGGTTAAATTCTTGGGGAAGCACAAAGTTTTGTTAAGACACAAGAAGCTTACTTACAGTCTAGATTGATGATGGCACTATGATGATAAGTGGATTAGGGATTGCCCGGCGATCAAGGAAGGCTTCCTGTAAGAGGAAGCATTGGTATTAAAGAGGATGCTTTAAAGAATGGGTCAGAATTATCACATTATAAAAGGGGAAAGTGAACTTCCTAGGTCCAGGGAAGAGCCGGTAAAAGGCACGGAGCGGGGAAAGCTCAAGAGAAATACCCAGCCTGTTGGACGGGCTGTCTTCCTAATTCTCTTCCCTTTTTTTTTTTTTTTTTTTTGCGAGGCAATTGGGGTTAAGTGACTTGCCCAGGATCACACAGCTAGTAAGTGTTAAGTGTCTGAGACCAGATTTGAACTCAGGTCCTCCTGACTCCAGGGCTGGTGCTCTACCCACTGTGCCGCCTAGCTGACCCATTCTCTTCCCTTTTTATCCCATCTCTCATTCCTGTCCTTGTTTGCTCAGTTCTGATCAAACAGGAAAGAAGTTACCGATCTCTAGGTGTAGGAGCACAGGTATTCATTTAGCACATGCAGAGATGTTGATTGCTCCATTGATTCTCAGTGCTTTCATCCCTGAAATGACTAAACTTATTTCTTCCTAATAAATATCTCCGACTCTCTGCAGGTTTAAAGTTAGACTTTTTCCGGCTTTCTTCACACCACAATGACCAAGGAGTGGTCAGTTTGTGGTCATAAGGAAAGAAAGAGCCTGTGAGACAGGACAGGGGGTCCCAGCTCTGCCACTAACCCTCTGGGTGACCTTGGGGAAGTCACTTTCCTTGACTCTTTCCCCAACTATAAAATTAGATGACGGCACTTGCTGATCTTGGAAAGGCCAGCCCTTCATGTGGGTATTTGGTCTTCAGAATTCCATCCAGATCACCCTCAGAAAGGGAAAAGGGTGCAAAAAGTATAGACGGGGAGCTCCCGTGCATGATGGAGACCTTATCGTTCAGAGGCTTTGAGGGATCCCGCAGAAAGAGGAGAGGTGGTGAGTTTTCTGACATTGGAGCTGTCCAGGCAGAGGCTGAATGACCAGTGGGGATGTTGGAGGAGAAGGAGTGCCCAACTGGACTGGAGGGCCCTTCCACCTCAGGGGACCTGGAATTGCAAGTCTCCTGGGATGCTTTTTTTTTTTTTTTGGCGGGGCAGTGAGGGTTAAGTGACTTGCCCAGGGTCACACAGCTAGTAAGTGTCAAGTGTCCGAGGTTGGATTTGAACTCAGGTCCCCCTGAACCCAGGGTCGGTGCTTTATCCACTGCATCACCTAGCTGCCTCGCGAACAGTTTTTAAAAAAACAACTGGGGGGCAGCTAGGTGGCGCAGTGGATAGAGCACCGGCCCTGGAGTCAGGAGTACCTGAGTTCAAATCCGGCCTCGGACACTTAACACTTACTGGCTGTGTGACCCTGGGCAAGTCACTTAACCCCAATTGCCTCACTTAAAAAAACAAACAAAAACAAAACAAAACAAAACAAAAAAAACAACTGGATCTATAGTTTCATCAGTCTGAGGAGCCCATAGTGAGGAAACTCTCTCCTAATAAAGATCAGCCTCTTCCAAGGCTGGGATTCTGGGGAGTTACCTGGGGCACCCCCTCTTTTGGAGGCTCTTTCCTGCCTTGGCCACCTGGGCACCCCTTGTTTTTCAGGCTCTGGAATCGCTACAGCATTGGGAAGGACGCTGCTCTGGACTACAATGCATTCCTGAAGAACCTGGCCATGAACATTAACCTGAACCAGAAGTACAGCATGAACAGTAAAGGTGGGTTCTGGGCTTTTAGAACCCCAGGGGGAGGCCAGGCCAAAGGAGGCAGGACCTGGGCAAGAGCAGTTCACCTTCATCAGACACCGGCAAAGCGACCACTCTGGGTAGCACGTCGTCAATTCAGATGTAGTGGGGTGGTGGGCTGTGGGCTCTCCTTGTCATTGGAAAGGGGTGTCCACCCTGCTGAAGATAAAGGTCCTGGGAACTCTAAGTCCTAGGTGAGGCTCTGAGAGAAGTCAGATGTTGTCATGCCCTCAGGAACCTGCCACTGAATAAGGAAAGTTAGGACAGGAACACACATATGATGCAGATTGGACCACGGTAAATGTATAAGGATTGGGTCAAGTCAAGTCAACAAGCACATTTAAGTACCTACTATGTGCCAAGCATTGTGCTAAGTGCCGGGGCTACAAAGAAAAGCAAAAAATAGTTGCTTCCCTCAAGGGGCTCCCAATCTAATGTGGGAGACCTTAAGCAAACAAGGATGGATGACCTACACAGTGAACAGGGAGCCATGTGGGGCCAAGTGTTGAAGTCCTGTGGCAGTGGGTGAGCAGCAGGTGTGGACATGCTGGGAGCTGCAGCTGCCATTCACACACAAGCAGCCCAGGACATTGGGCTGAAGGATGGATTGTTTGTGGCCGAGTGGCTGTAGTGCTTCCTGATATGGGACAGATGAGCCTCAGCCAAGTGCATGGTAGCCCACCCCCATCATCGTGACAAACATCATCAGTCTTCCTGGATGAACAACAAGTAACTCTGCATGAATCCTTAGAGCTTATCCAGTGCTACCCTCTAGCTTTAAAGAGGGGGAAACTGAGGCTCGGGGAGATGCAGTGACTTCACATATTTAGAGCTGGCAGGGACCTTAGAGCTCACTTAGTGCAATGCCTTCATTTTGCAGAGGAGGAAACTGGGGTCCAGGGATGGTAAGTGACTTGCACAAAGTGACATAGGTAGTAAGAGGCAGAAGTAGGATTCGAACCCAGGTCCCCTAACTCCAGGGCCAGCAGACATTCCAAAGATGAGATGAAAGGGAAATAACTTAGGATGGAAGGAATCAGGGAAGGCTTCACAGAGGAGACACCCTCAGAGCTACATGAAAAATGGGGATAAGTCAGAGCTGCATCACGGTCTTTGAGGAGGGGCAGCCAAATGACTGCACACACAACCAGTGCAGCTTTAGGTCAACAACTGCTTTGGAGAACGGAGGCTGTTGGCACAACAAGGGTAAGATTTTATGCCCATGTGGAAATGCACTTAAAAGACGACTTAAGTGGAACCTTTCAGAGCAAATGGAAGCAGGCTTCATCCATCCATCCATCCCTCCCTCCCTCCACCCACCCACCCATCCACCCATCCATCCATCCATCCATCCATCCATCCATCCATCCATCCATCCATCCATCCATCCATCCTTCCTTCCATCCATCCATCCATCCATCCATCCATCCATCCATCCATCCATCCATCCATCCATCCATCCATCCATCCATCCAAGAAAGGTGAAATCAGTGCCCATTCTTTGCAAAGGTAAACGAGGCCATAGCAAACCATGAGATGCTGATCTGGCTCTAGCACGATAGACAGCAGTGGTCAGAAGGGAGAACAACATTCCTGACAGAGTCCCACAAGGACAGTTTCCCTTCTGTGACTGGGAGTACATTGTGGGCTTCTCTCTCCATGGCCTGAGGCCAGGTTTGCATTTAAGGGGGGCTCCTTCTATCTCCAGAGTAGGGATGAAGGGTCCACCAGAGATCTGCCCAGGCACCTGCCACCCAGGAGAAGTTCCTTTCAGGATCCAGGTGAACATGGTGATGGTTTAGTAGGCAGAATGCAGGATTTGTCATCCAAAGGCCTGGGTTCAGATCCTGCCTCTGCCTTGGATTATCTGTATGACCTTGGGGCAATCACTTCCCCTATCTTTTATAAAATGAGGGGATTGGGCAGGATCATGTCTAAGACTTTGCTGAGCTCTGAGTTTGCTAGTCCCATGATTTATAGAAAGACCTTGAAGACAATCCTGCATGAAGAGGGGGTGTGGGGCTGCCTCTAGAAGGAGTACCTCCACCCATGAGACTATAAATTCTCCTGAGGAAGATGGATTGAAAGGCACTCACTCATAAAGGGCTTTCTAGGAAGACACTACCCAAAATCATTTTGAGATTGACAGAAATTTTTCTTCTGCTGAAATCATTAGGGAAAAAGAAAGATCGAGACCACTTTCTCAGCCCTATCTCCTTTTTGATCTGTGTCGTCAATGGCTGTGTGGGCTTGTAATTAGCATCCTAACACCCACGGTTATGGTGGAGAGCATTGATGGATCTCTTCTAGAAAATAATGTGAAGAATGCTAGTCTTTTCTTTCCCCGTCCATGTGATGGGCCCCATGTGGAGCTGAAACAGATGAGGATTGAACAGCCAGCTCTCATGGAGTCCCTTCTGTGTGGTCAGCACTGTGCTAGGCACTATGGGGAGAGATAGAAGTCTGAGACACGGCTCCTGTCCTCAAGGGTAATGCTCTACTCAAGCAGATGTTCCCACGAGACACCCAGTCTGTGGGCTATGGACTGTCCAGGAGTGGAACTGGACCCTGGGGGCTGGGGCTGACAGAAGACCATGGAGGTGCTGGGGTTTGGAAGAGCTGCTGGGACTGCAGGAGACCACAAAGCAGGGCCTCCAAAGGCCATCTGGTTCAGCCCCCCTCATTTTATAGGGTCTTTTCCAGGAGACCACAAGTACTGCCACAGTGGGGCACACTAGCTGTGAGCCAGGCCTCCGGGCAATTAAGTTGTGACATAGATGGTCACCTTGCAACCCTGAGCAAATCACTGACCTTCTTGGCCTCAGGTGCCTCCTTCTTTGCCAGCCAGGGGTGCCACAATGCATAGAGCCCTGAGCTTTGAATTAGGAAGACCTGAGCTCAAATATAGCCTTGGACACTTATTAGCTGTGTGAGCCTGGACAAGTCACTTCACTGCTTCCTGCCTTAGTTTCCTTAACTGTAAAATGGTGATAATAACATCACCTACCTCCTAGGGTTGTTGTGAGGGTCAAACGAGAGAGTAATTGTAAAGTGCTTAGATCAGTGCTGTGAAATTTAAAATTGGATATTAGATCATAAATCTCCCCTACTTAACTTTTCCCTTAATTTATCTCCCAGACCAGTAAATGGAAGAAGCTTCTGGTTTTCTAGATAGAGCCTTTATTGTATATAAGGTGTTGTTGATTAGAAGGATAGGAAAGTAGAAATACAGTAGAAATCGTCTTAAATCTAGGCTTAGTCTATATTTCTTATAAAAACTCACCAAACCAAAAAAGGCCACCTTTGGAGAGAGAGTCTGTGCCGCGCCGTCAGGAGTCCCGCCAAGCAGGCCAAAAGGCTCCTCTCCTTCTCTCCACCCCGGAAGTCCCAAAAAACCCGGCAGGCAGTCTGACATGCGCAGCAGGCGCACTGTACCTGGCAGGCAGTCTGACATGCGCAGCAGGCGGACTGTTCATCTCCTCCCCAAAAGGGTGGTCCTTGAAAAACTGGCGTCTTTCAGTTATCCTAACCGACTGTTAAAAACTTTCATATTTTACCACATTTCCCCCCTTTGCTTCCTCAAGAAACGGAATGTTTCCTTGATGGAACTTCATATAAAGTCTCTGAGTTCTCTTGTCTTCTTGAAGTGGTAAGATGTCATCAGGAGGAAACTGGATTCTGGTCTGGAAAATTGGATTCTGGACTCTGGTCTGGAAAGCTGGATTTCTTCTTTAACTGTTTGAATTGCTGTATTTTTTTTTTACTAAACCTTAGCATAGCATTTTGCAATCAGTAACACTTTTTACCACCATGTGTCTGGATCAAAGTCAAATTTAGTATGTGTTCATGACACCTGAAAATGTTATGGAAAGGTTATCATACCATATCTCATGGTTCCGAGACAGCCAGTGATTGTGCTAGGCCACAGGTGAATTCAACTGAGTGAGATAAAAAGATAAATAAGTTCAGTTAAATTAGGTTAAATTAGGAGGGAGAGAGGATGAATACTGGACTGTGCCTAGTAATTGTGCTCTACATAGTCACCATCATAAGCAAACCATGGACTTACGTATACCTGTCTCTCCTTTTGTTGCACATATATTCTCTCCAGGGCCTGCGTCAGAGTTCACAGCAAGTTAGTCTCTGAAATGATAAGTTTCCATATTTCTGAAATCTCATTAATTTCACCAAAGACAATATGATGGTAAAAATGTGTGCTATGCTGCATAACTGAGAATATATTAGTGATATATACAATAATTCCAAACCATACCCAGAGTATAATGACATATAAATAATAAACGAATGTAAATAGCTGATTATATTAGACATTGTTACATAATCTTCTTTTAGACATTATTACATAATCTTCTTTTAGCAAGTAGACCACATCATCTTATACATGAATTCTCTAGTATAACAGTAGCAGATACTTAAAGTGGTGATTAATTCATCAAAAAGAAATAAGACTTCAATTAGCAAGATTCAATATTCAATAGCATATACTTAAAATGCCTTTGAAAAGTCACTTAGTTTACAAAATCGGGTTTTTAAAGAAAAGCAAAAGAAACAAAAGTAAAAAAAAAAAAAAAGCAAAACCAAAAACCAAAAATAAAAGGCAAAAGATTCGCTAAGCACCCTTTTGTGCTCTTAAAGAATTTAAAGGTGTGGTGAATTCCAGGTCTTTTCAGTGCCTTTCAAAAGTCAAAACAAAACAAAAAGCAAAAAGGATTAAAAAAAAAAATAGGTATAGGGTAGGGAAAAGGGTGGGAGAAATTGAGGTGGGCCAGAAAACTAGGCCATGTGCTTCAGTGCTTTTGCCTGTGGAAGGAAATGCTTGTTAAATTTTAAGGTATTTAAGCTGCTAGAGTTTGGGGTATGCCACATTGTTTTAACTGGTTCCCCAATTCTCTGCATGCCAAAGTGGCAGGGGTTTCCCATCTGGGGTGCCAAACTGTGAAATTTAAAATTGGATATTAGATCATAAATCTCCCCTACTTAACTTTTCCCTTAATTTATCTCCCAGACCAGTAAATGGAAGAAGCTTCTGGTTTTCTAGATAGAGCCTTTATTGTATATAAGGTGTTGTTGATTAGAAGGATAGGAAAGTAGAAATACAGTAGAAATCGTCTTAAATCTAGGCTTAGTCTATATTTCTTATAAAAACTCACCAAACCAAAAAAGGCCACCTTTGGAGAGAGAGTCTGTGCCGCGCCGTCAGGAGTCCCGCCAAGCAGGCCAAAAGGCTCCTCTCCTTCTCTCCACCCCGGAAGTCCCAAAAAACCCGGCAGGCAGTCTGACATGCGCAGCAGGCGCACTGTACCTGGCAGGCAGTCTGACATGCGCAGCAGGCGGACTGTTCATCTCCTCCCCAAAAGGGTGGTCCTTGAAAAACTGGCGTCTTTCAGTTATCCTAACCGACTGTTAAAAACTTTCATATTTTACCACAGTGCATGGCACACAGTTGGTGCATAATAAATGCTTGCTTGTGCGTTCCCTTCCCTTCTCCCTTTTGCAGCTTGGTCCCAATAATACCTGAACCCATGTCTCATGGGGCTGTTATTAGCATTAGAAGAAATAAGAATATGAATTTCAACAACTGCTCATGGTTCTGAAGGACTTCGAGATTCACCCAGTGGTTTTCTCAGGGCAGGCCATGAGGTAATGTGTGGAGAGTGATTTATCATTGTAAAGTGCTGTAAAGATGCGAGCTATTATTATAATTCAGCACTAGTGCTCGTCATCATTCTGTGTTTATGAAATATCGCATCATATTTTCACCCTAATGGAATGTGAAAGAACTTGTGATCTCATCGACAATGTCCTCCCTCTGCCGATGCAGACTGCGACCCTTGTTTTTTCTTGTCCATGTCCTCCCACAGACCCTGCCCAGGGTGTCCGCCCAGGGTGTCCACCCAGTGCATTGAGGCCTTTCTGCTAGATTTCTTAATATCTGGGGGTGGGTGCCCATGCACTTTGTAGGCTGTCTGTCTGTCACGCCATGACAAGCCCATTTCCTTTCTGAACATACCTCTTTTTGGTATTTTCCCCCCTACCTTTTACACGTTTCTTGTGCAGAATTCACCACTGGTAATGAGCTTGCCACAAAAACACCGTTAGTGATTATAGAACTAGTTAAAGTCCAGGTACGAAGTGTCTCCCAGCTCTGCCATCCCCTGTTCTAAGGCCTCTCCCAGCTCTGCCATCCCCTGTTCTAAGGCCTCTCCCAGCCCTGACATTCCTTATCCTAAGGCTCCTCTCCAGCTCTGACTTTCCCTGTCCCCAGGTCATGTCCAACCCAACATTCTACAATTAAGTGAGGTTTCTTTTACAAATGGGAAGGCCTGTCTGATTGAGATAGACTTGAGTGTCAAATGTTGCCACGTTGTGTTCCAGGACAGGTTCCTAACTGGATTCCATAGGGCTTTCTTGCTCAAGGGGACGAGGGGATGCACCAATTAGGAAATCCCCACTCAGGGAGATTCCTGAGACATAGCACCACCCAGAGGAGGTCGGGACCCAGATGAGAATCCTGTCTCCCAAGAACCAAAAGCCAGAAGTGGTGCCTGGAGGGAAAAGCTGCTCTGGAATCTAGGACTGGAGGGCCTGTGTCAGGCTGGAAGGCTGTGGCGGGGCTCAGGTGGGAGCAGGGGTCTCTGGGTGCCCCTATGTTTCCACATGTGTCCCTCCAGTGTCTTCTGGGGACCTCCCCCATTGGGCCCCTCCCATTGCGCCCTCCCTCATTCGTCTTGGTCCCGAGGTTTGGCTCAGCAGCGGCAGACTATCTCCGGGGCAGTGAATCGGCACCAGCCAGTTCCTTTGTCACTTTTCAAGCAGTCAAACATTTGGCCCCCTTTTTTTGCTTCTCTTTGATGTTTGTGATTTTACTGTGCACTCGTCATTAACCGTCAGAGATGTCTATTTAATCGCCTGGCAATACCAATAAGGTCAGAGATTCCCCCCCCCCATGCTTTGTGTCTCCCCCCTCCCCATCCCCCCACTGTCAGGTCTCTTGACAACCAGCTGACCCCTCTAGCACAAGCCTCCTGTCTGTGTGCACCGGGGCTAGTCTAGCCTCCACTAGCCCCATTTTCTTCCTCCTCCTGGGGGCTGGGATGGGACAATCTGAATGGGCGCCATCCAGTTGTTTGTTAGAGAAATCTCGATAGGTCTGCTCCATTTTTCACATGTTTGCTCTCTCCAAGTTTAATCTGTAAAGGCCTTTGGGATGGTTTGGGTTTGCCGGCTTCTACTTTCCTGTCTCCAGTCTCTCCCCGACAAAGTTGCCAAAGGCGTCCTCCCAGATCTAAGGGGTGACCACATCACCCCCTGCTTCAGAATCTTCAGTGGCCCCTGTTGCTCACAGGATAAAAACAGAACATTCTCCATCTGACATCTAATCCAACCTTTCCTGCTCCTATTCCCTTCAATGGCTCCTTGGTCCTTCCTCTCCGGTAACAGGGACAAGGAAAAGCACGTAATTTCATCAGGACGATTGGGGGCCCAATTGACCACTGGCCCCCTCTACAATCCTCAGGCATATGGCTGATGATGCTACCATTCAAAAGCCTTCAGTGGCTCCCGGTTGGTCCAACTGCTCGTCCTGGTGTTCAGGGCTGTCTACAACCACTTCCTTGTGCACATTCCTTTGAATTCCCACCTCTCTGACCTTGGTTTTGTCACTCTAGAATTAGAATTCCCCTCCATTCCCCTCCTCCCCACGCCCTTGCCCCTCCCCCCACCTCTGCTTATTGAGTTCCTACCTATCCTTTACAGTCTACATAAGCTCCTCCCTGAAATTTGCCCACTTTCTTTCCCCATCCCCCCCCCCCCCCAAGGAATAGCCCTACTTCCTCTTGACCGAGCTTTGCTGTATCCCAGGCCCCCCAAATATCTCTGAGGCCCTAAACTGCTTTAGGTTCAGTAGGGGCCGGGTCTGGATGATCCTAATTAGCCAAATAAAACTCAATCCTAGTTAATCTGACAGCCGCAGGAGCTACAAATCAAATAGCAAAGTCAGCGACAGGAGATAAATAGGCGCGAACTCATTCTGTGTCCCTCCTTCCTCCTTTCACACAATGAGTATGGGGAAGGAACAGTGCCCAGCCAGATTCATTTGGGGGGTGTGGGGGAAAACCGCCCCTGGGGTGGGGGGTGGGGGGAGCAGGGTGTTTGCCAGTCATTGCCTGTCTCCTCTCTGCTTGGTCTCAGCAGCCAGTGATGTGAGGACCTGCAGAGATAGTCGCTCACTGATTCTTTGGGCATCCCTGGCATGGAGATGGCAGCGCAGACTTAGCCCCACAGCTTCTGTTCCTTCTCATTCCAGCTCAAGGCCCTCTTCCTCTTCCAACCCAACCCATCCCTCTTGACACAGTCCCCTGGGCACCAGTCTCAGTGGGTCCTGACGTCCTGGGTAAGTTTCCTGCCCCGGCCCCTGGGGGCTAATCAGGGCAGATACCAGTTGCCCTCGATGGGGAGTCCCTTTTCCAAAGTGACCCAGGTCAGTCACCTGGTCTCCCAGAACCCAATGGTGTGAGTCTGAGTACATGCCTTGCACGGCCCCGTTGGGTCCATGGTTGAAGCCATCAGCAGGGCTTCCTCCCAAGGACGGCGAGAATGCAGTAAAGGCTCTCTGACAGTTCTTCTCCCAACCCAGATCCTGTTCTGAGTGTGCTTATTTGGGCTGGAGCCTGGGAGAAGTGTGATTTACTCGTAGCCATTTTGGGAAGTCAATCTGTAAAACCATTTGGGATTCTTCACAGACCTCATCATGTTTCAGGCTTGTTGAACTCTCAGAAACAGTCTTATCTGAGAAGATTCGAGTCAATCACTCAGTATTTTTACTTTTGTGTTGTTGGCAGATGGAGAGGTGCATGGAGGGATGGCTTTGGAGTCAGGAAGCTGCCTGTTTTCCAATCCTTCCTCTGTCCCCTTGTGGGAAAGTGCCCTAGGCAGCTCTAAGGCTGCGTGCTAGGTGCTGACCGCCATTGGTGGGTGGAGTCTCCACGTGGGGCTTCTCTAAACCAATGAAGTCCTGGGTCTGGACCAGAAGGCAGCAAGCCAAGGAAAGCACACCTACAGCCGACCATGGCTGGTAACTCACAAAATGCCCTTTCTCCTCCTTCCCCTCCCTCCTTAACAGAGTGTACGTGGAGGGTGAAGCCAGAAAACAAATACGTGTTCTCCTTCTCTTCCACTTCTGGAGATGGTTGGGAAAACTCTTCTATGGATGAAATTGAGGCAGCATTCTGCAGAGAGGTGAGTTGCTTCTTGTGACATTTTCATTCTCTCCATGGTTTCCATGAGTATGGGTTTGCCCTCCGTCAGGGAGGATCCCAACCCTCCCAGGGTTGTGAGAACCCAATGAGGTATTCTTTGTACAAAGAGCTTTGTGCCAGTGGTCCTGCCACACAGTAGGTGTTTCATAAATGCACATTCCATTCCCCTTCCCCCATGATTTCTAGTGCTGAGCGCGGCTGATGGCTCTGACATCCATGGAGGTCACCACTGATAGGATCTGTAGGTGAATGCGTTCTTCTGGCTGATGGGAGCTTGTTCTGCTCCCGAGGAGTGGTTGAAGACATCGCTCGTACTTGCTGCTTAGTAATTCATTCTAGTTCTCCCAGACCAACACAGACTTGGCCCCAGTACTTTGATGGGCAAGCACAACCCACCCATGGCTAGCTCCACCCAAAGAACATGGGTTCCATTTGCTTCTTTGTGTACTCTCGGGCAAGTCTCCTAATCTCTGATTTTCAGTTCCTCACAAAATGAAAGGGTTAGACTGGATGACCTCCAAGGTCTAGAATTTTTAAGGTCTAGAACCGTATGGTAGTATGGGCTGGTCAGTGGAGCTCCCTCATCTACTGGGGCCCCTTCCCATGGCCCCAGATGTGTGCTCAGGCTCTGTCCTGGGGATATGCACTTGTCATGGGTAACCTAGCAGCTCTCGGTCACTCCCTGTGGCTGTGGGACTACGGCTGAACACCTCGAAGCCAGAATTCACCCTAAGAATCATGGTTCTTCAGGGATGGGGAGCCTCAGTTGACCTGACCAACTCTCCACAATGCTCTCTCTTGAGTTAAATATATGCTACCCCAGCAAAGTGTGTGTACCTCAGAATGGTCTGACAAAGGCCATGCCTTATCATTTTCTCAACACACTCCTTGATGAACCCCATTTCATAGCCCTGAGTCACTACAGGCCACGGCAAGGGCACTGAGGCAGATTATAATAGAAATTATAATGTCAGCAATTTAAAGTTGCTATTGGTAGGTTAAGAAGAAGGTCTTCAGAAGAGTCTGAAAATCGTTAGCTCAAGACATCCTCCTTGTCTTTAAATGTGAAATTAGTTCCTTCCACCTTTATTAATAGCTCAGCCTCTCAGTCCAGGTAACTCTGTCTCCTCCCTCCCCACCTTCTGTCGGACCTCTGGTTCTATGCCATTCTCAGGTACTTTGAAGCTTTTCACCAACATCTGTAAAATAGTAAGATAGAGCAAAAGGAGAAGGGAAAGAGAGACAGAGACAGAGACAGAGAGAAATAGAGGGAGGGAGAGAGAGGGAGAGAGACAGAGACAGAGACAGAGACAGAGAGAACCAGACAGATATAGAATTGATACTCAACTTTCTGCCTGATTTTCACTGATCCTTGGGGGTGGGGGTGAGGCCAGGGCTCATTAAGAGCATCTCCCAAAGCCAGAGCACATAATGGTTTGTAAAGTGGTTTTTGTTGTTGTTTTTTACCACAAACTTTTGGAGACAGATGGATGTCTATCCCCCATTTGGCAGAAGAAGAAACTAAGTCTCAGAGATGAGGGACTTGCCTAGAGTCATGTGGCTAGGAATTAGTGGAGCTGCCTCTGTAGCCCAGATCTCCTGATTCTAAGTTCAGAGACTTTTCCCCTGTGCCTCCCCACAGAGATCACATGATCAGAATAATGGGTGAGGAGAAAATACTTCACTGAAAAGTTTTCAATGGTCCATTCCTTTTATTTATTTATTATTTTTTTTTGTGTGTGTGAGGCAGTTGGGGTTAAGTGACTTCCCCAGGGTCACACAGCTAGTAAGTGTCAAGTGTCTGAGCCGGATTTGAACTCAGATCTTCCTGAATCCAGGCCTGGTGCTTTATCCACTGTGCCACCTAGCCGCCCCTTCAATGGTCCATTTTTAAAAAGGCCTCTACTCCTATAGGGTTGCACAGGCAGCTATATTTTTCAAAGATTCTTTTCTAGTTCCAAAAGATCTGGAACTTTCCCCTTCTGAAAGAGATCAACAAAGAAAACTGTTCTGGGGGATAGATGCCTTGCAACTCTGGGATTCAGAACCTCTGTCCAGGGCCTACCCTATCTAGAGATCTCTGAACTCAGCCACATTTTGGGTTCCTCTTTCACAGTTGTGAAGGAAAGTTATTTATGTTCACATCTACCTTATACTGTTATTGCTTGTCATGGTACAAGCATAGGTCTACTCAACACTAGTGGCAATGAGCCTCGAGCCTTTGTTTCGACAGACACGCTCCATTGGCCCCTTCTACCATGCTTCCGGCCTCCTGATGGACTGTGTACGGTCACATGACATTGACTCCATTAGCCTTCTGTTATTGTCTTTGCCGTTGGACACACGTGTATCTTTTTGCATGAAGAAAGTCATTCTTCTCCACAAAGAGCATTTGTCTGGCTTTCTCCCTCTCTGTTCTTTGCACATTCCCTGCTCCACATCACAGGCATGTGCCGTCCCCTGCCCCGCACCTCTAGCTCTATAATTTTTAAGGTCTAGAACCATATGGTTCTCTGAACTTCCCCTCCAGAGATGTCTGTTCCTTGAGGACAGACTGTGTTGTTTTCCATTCCCATTCTTAGTGTTCAGTACAGGGCTTCATGTGCGCCATGCACTGAATATGCATTCGTTAAATTGATAGAATCCTAAAAGAAGATTGGGTTCCCACGTTCTCAAAAAGCATCCAAGAGTCCATCCCTTTAGCTTTGTTCTGCTCCACAAAGTCCCTCTGCTAGTGCCTTGCAGTGTTATAGAGGTGATCCTGGGCTCCTGCCAAGGGAATACCAGCCCTTACAGGTCCAGGCAAGCTTGTCATCATCACCCTCCCCTGGAAGCCAGCCTTTGGAGAGGGCTGGAAGGTTCTCTGCATTGTCTCTGTGCATTCTTGCAACAAGCCAGTGGGTAGGTGCTGTGACCATCCCCATTTAGTCATTGAGGCTCAGAGAGGTTAAGTAATTTGTTCAGGGTCACACAGCTAGAAAGTGCATGAGGCATGATTTGAACTTGTTTGCTTGACTCCAGATCCTGTGTTCTGTCTCCTGAGCCCCTTAGCTGCTTTCTAGTGTGGGCCAAAGCCAGCCTGTCCAAAGGGAGAGGTTTACCTAGAGAACACTAACCACCAGGTGAATAGCATCTCTCTCTGTCTTTCTCTCTCCCCATCCATCTCCCTGTCTCTGTCTCTGTATTTGCCATGGTGGCCTATGTCTGCATTAAGGATCCAGTCATGCATTAAGAACGAGCCCTCTTCTTCTTCCCTTTGTCACCAGGAATTCCAGTCTCACTGACCAAGAAGGACTTTATTCTCGAAGCACAGCTTTCTTCTGGTCAGCGAGCCTGGCCAATGAAATCCGAGTGCCTTGCTCACTTGTCTCTGCTGCTTCTTCCAGAAGCCATTGGGGCTATTGGAAAAGGGGAGGTGGAGGCAGAGTGGAATCCATCCAGCTCAGAGAGGGAGGGGCAGGCAGGGGGCAAAGCTGGAGACTGTCATTATTGCTCAACAATAAACAGCAGGAAAGTCCTCAGAAGGAGCAAAAACATCTTCCTATTCTTTTATGTGTCAGGTTCCTACTGCACTTAACCTAGTTTACTGACATTTTGGAGTCCCCAAAGCAAACCTCATTTTCCCATTTTGGGGATGGGGGGAATGCAGAGGGAGGGTGTATGTGTGTGTGTAGGTAATTTCCCATTAATTAAAAAAGAACAAATTGAGAACAAAAAGAAATAATTACAGAAATGCTTGATGCCCACCATGTTTATCCATTTGTTGTTTTCCTTGTGGTAAAAAAAAGGAGATGTTTTTAATAAGATGTTGCTGGCTTTTATTGTTTGATTGACCTGATTTAATGGAGAACAGCCTGGTATGGGCTCACAGTAGGGATGGCTTGGAAGCATATTAAGGAAGATGTATCAAATTGGCAGTTTCCCCAAGTATTTTTAGCTCTTTGAAATGTGAGCAGAGCGGGCGTCCTAACGTCCCATCTTCCCTGTCTGCCTTGTCACTTGGGCGGCGGGCGGGGATGGCAAAGCTAGCTTTGTAGCGAGCTCATTAATTAAACATCTGAAGGTCAGTGCATGCCACGGTAACCTTTTTGATCAGTTTGGGGAGGAGAGGGGATTTGAAAAGGCCTTGCAGAAATCAAACATATTGATAGTTGAGGTGCTCCACAAACACATCCCTGCTGAGCACGCCACTCTAAATTGAATTCCTTCCAGTTCGGTGTGTCCACGTTGAATATCGAAAAAGCCCTCAGTGCATTTGACACCACCAAAAGAGGATACGTGTCTTTGAATTACCTAAAGATTGTTGTTGACAACTTTATATTCCCATTACCAAAAGGGATTTTTCTGCAGCTACTGAAAAGGTAAGCTTTCCTGGGCAAGGTTTTAAAATACTAACCAAGTGACTGGAGAAAGGAAATGGGCCAGGCAGGTAGCGAGAGTTGGGAGACAGGTGTCTCTCGAAGGGCTGCACCAGAATTCACGGAATGGCCCTGGGTAGGTATTCTCTGGAGGGGCTCTGGAAAGATCTGAGCAGGAATGCACAAGAGGAGCAGACACAGAAGGGTTGCACTCTGCAGCAGGGGAGGGAGTGTGTACCTTGGTGAAATCCCTGATTCAGGCCCTTGTGGGAGCAGTGAGCTCATTCGCTCACGGGGACATCTCTTGGGGCCTCCTGGTTTGGGCTCCAACATGGCAAAGGCAGAACATGGTCTAGCCCGGACATGGGGTGGGATGTCAAAAGGAGAAGCCTGCACAGCCAGGAGCGGGGCATGACTGGGCTTTTTCAGAGATCTCAATGGGTCCTTGAGCTTGCCTCTCTCAGATCTCTGAGAACAAAGCAAAAGACTATCGTACTAGGGTCATTGGGAGGAACTGGGGCTGATTAGCCCGGAGAACGGGTCTCAAGGAATACACCCCAGGCTGGAATGAGGAGTGATGCAGGGAAGTCGCAGAGAGAACAGGGTTCAGTGTAGTGTCAGGAAGGATTTCATAATTCCAGCCCCCCAAGGTGGAATGGGCTGGCTCAGGAGCTAGTGAGTTCCTCATCACTGGAGGTATCCAAGCAGAAGATCTGTTGGGGATGCTGCACCTAAGTGGGGTTTCTACTTAAGTAGAAACCTCCCTCTAGGCTTACACAGCACCAGGGCTTTCCCCCTGGCTATGGACTGATGCCTCTGGAACCCAATCCGGGTTTACACAGGCCCATAGAATCCCAGTTGGTGCCTCCCACAGAATCACAGTTCTATTGCATTCAGCTCGCCAAGCATCTATTAAACACCAATGATGTACCAGGCACTGGGGATGCACAGATGAAAAATGATCTAGATCCCTCCTTCAACAGCTTCCACCCAGAGCTGTCCAGCAGTGGTAGGGGCCTTTCCAAACTGCTCTTCTTGACATTGGAGCATCACCTGAGGTCTGGAGGGTCAGAGCTGGGTCTCCAACCCAGGGCTTCTCAGGGTCTGTGCCCTTTTCACTAGAAATGGCCTGGCTCCTGCCTTGAGAGAGTGTCAGTGTCCTGGGGTGGGGGCAGGGGGGGGGACAAGGGGAATGAATGGCTACTCTCCCCCAAGTCTGGGGGACAGTAAATCCTAAAGCCTGTGATCTATCACTTTTCCCTGGGGCTGTGGGGAAAGGGGCAGGATCAGGGATGGAGATTCTCTGGGGACCCTCCCTTATTCTCCTGGGCTCTCCTTACTGCAAAGGCAAGGTTGGGTCTTCACTTATCTTGTGTGCACCCTGGGCACTAAATTGTCTCAGTGCATGCTCTAGAATCTTGTCTGATTGTCCCCAACTTACTGAGGGACAGCCCATGGGTGGGCACTGGACACACTTTGTGGGCCCAATGGAGAAAGTGTATCTCATCTGAGAAAGATGCCCCCAACTGAGCCTGGGATGTTTTTGTCTCCCATTTCTGACATTCTCTGTTCTAAGGTCCTTCCCAGCTCTGACATCCCCTGTTCTGCGGTCTTTCCCAGCTCTGACACCCCCTGTTCTGCGGTCCTTCCCAGCTCTGACATGCCCTGTTCTAAGGCCTCTCCCAGTTCTGAGTTCTAGGTCCAGCCCATCTCAGAGCATAAATCCCCATTTCAATTCCCATCAGGAGCCCAGCAACACCAATGATATCGCCATCACGACAATGGTGCCCCTGACAAGTGATCATCCAATTCTCACTTGTTCTTTAATTGATGGGGAGCTCAGCACCTTTCAAGGCAGCCCCTCCCACTTTGTGAGGAGGCCCCCCTCCTCTGGGGCATCCATCATTTCCATTGGCTGCTCATCCCACGGTTGGAAGGCTGAGTCCCCCTCCCCCATAGGCCTTGGCAGCAGGCGAAGTGTAGCTGTTGGTGACTTGGGTGTCACAAGGCAGCTGTCCTCCACACATGGCCCCCAGATGGATCTGACTCAGAGAGGGGTGGCCTCAAAATGCTTCCTGGGCAGGCATCCATTGCCAGCTTGTCCAAGGGGGTGGTGAGATGGGGCTGTCAGTGGACAAAAGGATATCAGAGGAACATCTAAAATTTGTAGAAGGAAAGACCGCTGCAGGGATGAGTCTATGTCTGGGGAGCAGCCTCCCTCTCACTGCTGGTTACCTCCCTCCCGTTTTTGTACAGGCCGTCACTGCTGATGGCCCACCAACAATCTGACTTGATAAGGGAGGGCAAAAGCATTGATTAAGTGCCTACTAAGTGCCAGGGCTTGGTTCTAAGCACCAACATACAGCATGACAGAGATAAGATCCAAAGGACTACATGTCAGTTCTCATTGAATTCACAGGTACAGGATGGGAGAGGCATGGCTTGTTGGAAAAAGATCTGGGAGTCTTAGTGAGCTGCAGGCTCACTGTGTCAAATAATATAACAGCCAAAAAAACTGTTGCAACCTTGGGCTGAATTAAGAGGGGTCTCGCTTCTGGGCTAGGGAGGTGATGATGTCATCTCCCCACCCTCATTCAGCCTTCATCGGAAGGCCTGTGCTTACTCCACAGTAGTGGATGGAGTTTGATAAGCTGGAAAGTGTTCGAGCCGGGTAACCAAGATGGGGAAGGATCTCAAGTCCATGCCATGGGAGGACTCACTGAAGTAAATGGGAATTTTAAAGACTGAACTGAGGCAAAGAGTGAGTGTGTGTGTGTGTGTGTGTGTGTGTGCATGCATGTGTGTGTGTGTGTATGAATGCAAAAGCCTGTTAATTGAGAACTAGAAGGGACACGGCAGCCATCTTTAAGTAATTGCTGGCCCCAAAGCACAGAACTAGGCACAGTGGGAGGAAGCTACTTAGAGGGTAAGACTGGCGTTACACATTATGGAAAAACTTAAAAAGATGAGTGTTTTCCCTCAGTAGAACAGGCTTCCTGGGAAGGCAGTGGATTCTCCATCTTCTGGGGACTTTGGGAAGTGACAAGATGACTGGGGTCATGGCAGGAAGGGAGCCCACCTTGGTATGTGCTGGGCTGGAGGCAGTGGGCATCTCTTCCTGCCAGCCCTCGGGTGGGGGTGGTGGGGCTCCGGTTGTGTGTCAGGGGCTGTGAAGCTTGTGATCCCAGAGCCTCCTTCTCTCTTGCTTCACTCCCCACAAGCCACACGATCAGTCTGGATGTCATGTCCTCGATGTCTTCCATGGCTGTTCTGTCCCTATGGCCCTCAGAGGGAACCCTCCCCCCCCCCCCCGCCAGCCTGCTACGCCAGACCTGACGCCTTCCTGAACGCTGAATATGGGGTGCCTGGAATAGAGCTAACCCTGTTTAAAACAGCATTTCTATTTTACTTGACCCAGATTAGGATTTAAAACCACCGGTAAAATTGCTTGGAAGCAATTTTTAAGGAAATGTCAGGACTGTGCTTTAGTCGACAATGGAGCCATGATTCCCATGAGGAAAAAAAAAAGGTAAGTCGTGTCTTCTGCTCCCTTCTATGCACTGACTTTGACTAAAGCACTCTGGGATGCTGGAGGAAGTTATGTGTGTGGGGAGTTTCATCAGAGGACATTTGAGGGTGGCAAACGCAGTACCCAGACATAGTGATATTCTGGGCAAACTGACCGTCTAGGCTCTGAGGAAGGGCCTGTGAATATGTCCAGGGAAGTGCAGGGCTGGGTTAGGCTGGCCAGGCAGGGAGGGGAGGACTTTCCCTCCTTTTGCTCTTCCCCTTAGAATGTGTGGCGCGGAGCCCATCTTCAAGGAGAACATTATCGTGAAGCTATGCAGGCATGTGGACGACGGCTTTTCTGCCTTGAAGAAGGCCTTCCATACGGTTAACCCGGTAAGACTGGATTTGGTCCCTCTGGGGCCCTGTCCTTGTCCAGGAGGGACATCTCTGTTCGGGGACTCCCTGGGGCCTACACCTGTCCAGTCACCCAGAGAAGTCCTCCCAGCTTGAACTGGGGGACAATTCAGGAGATGGTCACTCGTCCTCTGCTGTGGGCTGCTCAGAACCCCAGAATTCCAGAGTCAGAAGCCACTTGAAGGATCCTCCTCTCACAGATGAGGCCCAGAAGTGTTCTGTGAATCCCCCCAAGGCTCACTCTCTTCCTCCTTGATGTTTGTTTTTTTTTTTTAAGTGAGGCAATTGGGGTTAAGTGACTTGCCCAGGGTCACACAGCTAGTAAGTGTTAAGTGTCTGAGGCTGGATTTGAACTCAGGTCCTCCTGACTCCAGGGCCAGTGCTCTATCCACTGCGCCACCTAGCTGCCCCGATGTATTTTTTTTAAAAGGCAGGGGTCGGGGGTAGTTTAAAAAAGAGAAGTGGTGAGCTCTGTCATTTGTTAGCTGTGTAACTTTGGGTCAGTCCCTTCGCCTCTTGGGGCCTCAACTTTGCTATCTGTGAAATGGGGATAGTATATGCCCTGCTGATATGGTGGGGCTGTTATGAGACCTGGCTCTATGAACATTAGGGTATCATACACATTGAGCCCCCATCACGGTGCCTGGCACCCCTAAGGCACTGGGGAGCAGTGTGGTATAGTGGAGAGATCACTGGGCCACGAGTCGATCTTTGTTCTGATCCCACTTTATATGTTAGCTGTGTGACCACAGATATGTCAATTAACCCGAGTCTCACTTTTGGGAAATGGAAGAATAATTCCTGAAGTGCCTCCAACAACATGGAAGGTTATTGTGACGCCTTGCTTAGGCTTTGGAAACGCATGCTATTGAAATGTGGTCATTGCCGCTGTTGCAGTTCTTGGGCTTGGGGAGCACGCCCACATTTATGGCTGCCCAGCTCACTCTCAGATCTAATCCTTAGTGAACAAAGGGGCAGGGGGGAAAGGGCATGATGCTTCAGGAAATCCAATGCAATGGGACACACTTAGGACTTGACTCAGGTGAACTCTGGCAGGATTGTTCACTGGGGAAAATCCTTTTCATAGGACTGACCTCATAATAACCCTTTCAGACACTAAGAGAATGGGGACAATATATGAACTTGAGGAGACCCTGGGATGGAAGGCGATAGTTGAACCTAGAACCCAGAGAATAAGAGAAGAGGAGAGGGGGTGAGTTCCCAGAGCCCCTGGGGCAGGATGGGATGGGTGACTGAGCCTAGAACCCAGAGAATAAAGGAAGAAGAGAAGAGAGGGGGTGAGTTCCCAGAATTCCTGGGGCAGGATGGGATGAGTGACTGAACCTAGAACCCAGAGAATAAAGGAAGAGGAGAGGGGGTGAGTTCCCAGAGTCCCTGGGGAAGGATGAGATGGATGACTGAGCCTAGAACCCAGAGAATAAAGGAAGAGGAGAAGAGAGGGGGTGAGCTCCCAGAGCCCCTAGGGCAGGATGAGATGGATGACTGAGCCTAGAACCCAGAGAATAAAGGAAGAGGAGAAGAGAGGGGGTGAGTTCCCAGAATTCCTGGGGCAGGATGGGATGAGTGACTGAGCCTAGAACCCAGAGAATAAAGGAAGAGGAGAAGAGAGGGGGTGAGTTCCCAGAATTCCTGGGGCAGGATGGGATGAGTGACTGAGCCTAGAACCCAGAGAATAAAGTAAGAGGAGAGGGGGTGAGTTCCCAGAATTCCTGGGGCAGGATGGGATGAGTGACTGAGCCCAGGGTCCAGAGGTCCTTAGTATGTTGGTGACTACATCCCTTGAGAGCAAAGACTTGTGAGCAAAGCAGGCAGCTTTGTTAGGTTTTGTTCCATGGAAAAATGAATTTCTGTGTAGACTAAATTTACCTAGATGGGCCTTGAAAGGGCATGTTGAATGCAGAACACCTTTCTGGGCAATTAAGTTGCTCCTTTAAAATAAATTAGGCCCTTTGATTAAGGAGAATAATATAACAATAATGAATAGCTGACATTTATAGGGCATTTTTTGGTTACAAAACACTTTTTTATAGCAAACATTTATTTTTTTTATTTTTTAAATCATGAAAGTGTTTTATTATTTTTCAGTTACATGTAGAAATAGTTTTCAACATTTGTCTTCATAGGATTTTTAGTTCCAAATTTTTCTCCCTCCCTCCCTCCCCTCCCCTCTCCCCAAGACAGAAAGCACTCTGATACAGGCTTTCTATGTACAATCACATTAAACATATTTCTGCATTAGTCATGTTGTGAAAGAAGAATCAGAACAAAAGGGAAAATCCTTAAAAAAGAAAACAAAAACAACAAAAAAGTAGGAGCATGTTGTATGGTTCGATCTGCATTCAGATTCCACAGTTCTTTTTTCTGGATGTGGAGAACATTTTCCATCATGAGTCCTTTGGAGTTGTCTTGGATCATTGTATTTCTAAGCAGAGCCAAGTCTATCACAGTTGATCATGACACAATGTTGCTGTTACTGTGTACAGTGTTCTCCTGGCTCTGCTCACTTCTAAAGTAAACATTTATTAAGAAACATCTGCCTTCAAGACACCTGCTAAGTGCCTGCAATACGAGTTTCCTTGTCCTCATGGGGCTTCCATACACTGGGGAGGTACTGCAGGTACATAGAAAAATGAACTAGAAGATTTGAGCGGGTTAATCTGATTGAGGCTTGAAGAAAGTGGGGGGAGGAAGAGGCTGAAGGGAGGAAGGGAGAGCTCGGTGCAGCAGGATGGGAAAGGGGCAGTTGGCAGCCCACCAGCAGTAGTGGAGGGTTGGGGGTTGGTGAGTGTCTTGGCCAAACAAGGAAGTCAAGGGTTCCGGTGTGGAGAAGAGGGTGCTGAGGGGTGGAGGAATTGGAGGCCATGGGGAAGATGAAGACAAGGGTTAGGAGGAGGGAGGCACAGCGAGGAAGGGAAAGATAACACAGTATCACAGTTTGATAAGGGCATTTCAATGTTCAGAAATATGGATGGGGGATAACTTGTGGGTGAGGGCAGGATCGATACAAGTGAGCTCAGGTGAGGTGGTAGGCAGGAGCTCACGGGCGCTGGGTAGGCTGAGGAAGTGGACAGGACTTCTGATGTCATCTAGTTCAATCCTCTCATTTTACAGATGAGGAGACTGAGACAGCCAACGGTGAAATGACTTGCTCAGGGTCACACAGCTAGTCAGTGTCTGAGGTCGGATTTGATCCAGTACACTGGCTTAATGCCCTCTGAGTTCGCTCTTTTCTGGTTCCCTCCCTCATCACTCTCCTCCTTTATCCAAGTCTTCTCCACACTAATCATTTCCAGTTTCTTCCCCTGCCTCATCTCTGACATCTCTTCCAGTTCCTTGCCCAGCCTGGATCTATCTGCCTCCTCTTTCCCCAAATGTATGAAATGTTTGTTTATAACCATATTTTCCCTAGCTCTTTTTTTCTTTTTTCTTTTTGTGAGGCAATTGGGGTTAAGTGACTTGCCCAGGGTCACACATCTAGTAAGTGTTAAGTGTCTGAGGCCGGATTTGAACTCAGGTCCTCCTGACTCCACTACGCTACCTAGCTGCCCCTATAACCATATTTTCCAATTGAACTCCTTACAGTTTGTTCTACATGCATCATTAGACCCATTTCACAGAGCCAGAAAGCAGAGGCCCCACCAGGGAGGGAAGGGAGGGAGGGGTCCCATGTCTCCTGCTTCCCTGCAAGTCGGCCAAGTCGGAGCCGGACGCTCCAGCTGCTGTGTTTCTTTCATGCTGGTCTCTGTTTCTCTCCCTTTCCTCCTGCACACCCTGGGGCCTGATCAGAAGCAGGACGGGAAGATCACGGGGAAAGAACTGCGGCACATCCTGAACTGTATCCTCTGGAAAATCAGTGATGGAGAGTACAAGGAGCTCATGCAGATCCTGGACCCAGCAGGCTCAGGCTATGTCAACTACATCACCTTCTTGTACCTGCTGGAAGAGGAGAACTCGGTGGTGAGTTTGCTGGGGGGGGCGGGGAGCTGCCCACCAATAGAAAGGCCAGTTAAATGGGGGATACTTGGGCCTGGGCACTGTAACCTTCCACAAACCATCTCTGGCACATGGAAGCTTCCTGAAACCTGTCTGGGCACCCGGGCATCTCTGGAGGGAGCTTCATCTTAGGTTTCCATGGCAATGCCTCTTCAACTTGTTGAAGGGGACCAGTGTGTGTGCATGCGCTTGTGTGTTAGATGAACTTGCCTAAACAGAGAAGCAAGTGCAGCATCAATGGAGGAGGGCTTATACCTGCAAATAGCCTCTAGAAAGGCCGAGGATTGGAAAAGTGATGGCGAGAGGGAAAGCGTTCCAGGCAGGGCACAGTCTGGGCAGTGGCAGATGCAGGAGGCAGTGTGGGGAGATTGGGAAAAAGTATGAAATAATCTCCTGAAATTTGCTTTTTTATTGCATAATCAATTTTAATTTGCCAATATGCTGCCCCCCTCTCTCCCTCCATTAGATTAGAAAAAAAAGACTGAGTGGACTCAGAGATGAGAGGATACCTCAATTTCTAGCTTGGGATTCAGTAAGTAACACTGTTTCTTGTTATTAATAAGACCAGCAGCAACGCTACCAACCTTATGCTAGGCTGGCTCAGTATGTCAAGGGCTCATGAATTCCTCAGAGTGCACTGCAAATAGCATCTGAAAGTTGCTGGCCACTGGAAGCCACCTCCCGCGAGTGTCTATCACTTTTATGAGGAGTAACCCAACACATTGGTTGGTCCATCCTAGTTTGCACTCAGAGTTTTTCTCACCTTGTGAGCATCTGCCAAAGCTAGTGCCTGCTGAGATGGCTGTTAGAGATGCAGGGTGGCTATAAGGAGGCATCACCATCTCTCACAAGCTTTCCGATGAACAAAGCATGTGCCTCATCATCGCCCTGTGACACAGGCCAAGCAGATGGTAGTGTTAAAGTCAGGACTTAAACCCCAATTTAAAGCTCAAATCTTGTGCCTCAAACTCCAGGTTTCTTCCCATTATACTACGGTCCTTCCCATCTCCCATGCTCATTCAGTGGACATTGCCCCATTTGTCCTATTAAAAAGAATCATTGAAAAAAAATGTTCATGATGTTTGTGTTAGGTGGAAGAAGTCCTTCAAGACGCCATTTCCAAAAACTCGCAAGACTTTCATACCTTGTTGAAGACCTATGACATCGGAGACACGGGACTCATTAGTAGAAATAACTTAAAGAAAATCCTACAAACATTCTGCCGCTACTTGTCTGATGAGCATCTGACAAAGTACGTTGGCTGGGGACTGATTCCACTGGTAACACTACATAACCTGTACTTCTCCTCTGCTTAAAATCAGCCCCAAGCCAGCTCACCACCATTGATTTGGTTGACTGAACAATACTCGAGGCTGTTCTTAACTCACAGGCAGCCGGGAGCTGCAGTTAGCCCTTGGGCCAGTTTGCTGAGTCCTGCTCTGGGTAATTAATCAAGGCCAGGGGCACACTAGCATGGCATCCAATAATGAACAGCGGTTCACATTTTGAAAGTGCTTTTGTCAACCTAAGCTGTCTAAATAAAGGTGAGATGGTATTACCAGAAGCTGCGCCCTACGTGTGGCTGACTTAATTGCTTCAAGCATGGGTAGACAAAGGCTGAATTAATTGGTCGGCTCTCTGGATCTCAATTTGGGATCCTTGGGACCAAGAGTTTCTAAATCTCCTGTCAGAGGTTGTTCCTGCTATAAACTCACCCGCAGCCTTCTGGGGGATAGAATCCTGCTCCCCTCCAGGCCTCCTCGTGCAGACTTTAGAAAAGTTCCATCTTTTGGGACCTTCATGGAGCTCATAGACTCGGGGGCAGGGCAGCTTAAATGAGGGGCAGAGCCAGGATTTGAACCCAGGTCCTCTTGGCTCCAAATCCATACCCCATCTTTCTCCCACACCACGCCAATTCCCACATACATCCCATATGGCTGTGTTCCATATATCCGTATGTGCTTATCTATAGATACATATGGGACAAGGAAGCACCTAGTAAGTGTGTTCTATGTGCCTGGCACTGTGCTAAGTACTTTATAAGTATCTCATCTGATCCTTACAACCATCCAAGGAGACAGTTGCTATCATCCCCATTTTATAGATGAGGAAACTTAGGAAACTGAGGCACAGACAGGCTAAGTGACTTGCTAGGGTTACACAGCTAGTCTGTATCTGAGGCAGGATTTGAACTCAGTTCTTTTTGACTCTAGGCCCAGGGCTCTGTCCATGGTGCCACCTGGTATATATCATAATGTTCATGCACAATTACAAAGGGCTTTCCTCCCAAGCCTTCCACAGGAGGTAGGGTAAGCATTCTCTTCCTCAGTTTTGAGATAAAATCACTGTGTCTGTTCTTAATGGGGGCTTGGAATGCCTTCTCTCACCCTCCTTGCCCACTGAGTTCCTATTTTTTGAAGTCCCACCCCTTTCTTTTATTCAAGTTTTCTTGTACAAAATGACTAACATGGTAATGTTTTACATAATCATACATGTATAACCCATATCTGATCACTTACCACCTCAGGGAGGGGGAGAGAGGAGGGAGGGATAAAGATTGGAACTCAAAACTATAAATAAAAATGTTTATTACTAAAAAAAAGACAAAGTCCCACCCCTATAGGAAGAGCCCCCATCAACAAACACTTTTCCCCACAGACCTCACATAGGTCTTTGCCTCACATCTCTTTACATTCATGCTGGGATAGTGTTACAAGTTAGCTATGTAGGTGTCTTATAGCCCTGGTAGTCAGTGAGCTCTGGGAAGGCAGAGACTATGGTCTTATCAAAATTTTGTATCTCCTTCAGCACATGGCACAGGGTCCTGTGCACACAATAGGAGCTTAATGCATGCTTATTGCTGTGTTGTATCAGCTGTATCTGTGAAAAAATTTAAAACACTTTTGTGTTATCTTAATGGGCAAAATATTTCTGATGGAGAAAGCCCTGGTCGAGTTGATTGGGAAGACATTTACAATCCCAAGGGAAACCTGCCCCGGGGCCAGTTGGGCCGTCCAACTCTTTCTTGAATATTTAGAGAAGCTAAAGATGGGGAGTGAGGCTTTTCTTTCCCGCCCCAAAGTTCTAACGGTTTCTTTCTTTTATTCAGACTCTGTGATAAATTCCAGGATGTGATTTCAGGAGGAATCCTTTACAAGAAACTTCTGAGCAGTATTGGCGTCCCCAGCCCAACCCATGACTCTCCAGTCACAGTCCAGAGCTTCCAGTCACTAAATGGAATTTGTCGAAGAGAGGATATTTTTGAGAGGTATTGATTGGGGGTAAAAATCTTTATTCATTTGTTTGACTAGGCTGCTACTGGTTGAACAAGACCAGTGGTACATATATTACAAACCTTTTTGGAGTAATTGATGTTATACCATTTATGGAAAACCTGACCCCCCCCCCCATACACACAAAGCAAACTTGCTTGCTTTTCTCCGTGGGTTGGGGGTGGGGAGGACTGGAGGGAGGGAAAGAGTTTAGAACTCAAAATAAAAAGATGAATGTTAAATAAAATCAATCTTAGCTAAAAAAGAAAGGAAACCAAAGCAAATACTGTCTTCTGAGAGCTTAGAAGAGACAATGAAGTTCCAACATGGCCTTTGAAAAGCTGGCCTGAGAGAGTGGAAACTCCTTGAGGGCAGGGACTTTGTCCTTTTTGTTCTGTATTCCCAGCGCCTGAAGAGTTCTTGACTCTCAGTCCAACATAAGTTTCTTGAGGGCAGGGGCTGCTTCATTTCTCTCTTTTATCCCTGACACCCAGCATAGTGCCCAGCATACAGTAGGTGCCTAATGAATGCTCACTGATTGCTAATTGATTAGAGCCTAGGTCCTTCTAATCTTCCTTTTCCATGTTGCACCTACCACCCAGCCACTGGATGTGGTTCTGCCATATTTCAGAGAGTTGGGAAGGACCTTAATCTCTTTTTATATAGAAGGGGAGACGAGCTCAAGGTCACACATAGTAAACAGAAGAGGCCAGAAGTGACCCAAGTCTTCAGATTCCCAATCTGGGTTCCCTGGTATAGGCTCCCCGTTAGGCTTGGAGTCAGTCATTGCACTCAAGGTCCCTTCCAATTTCAGCCAAGAGCCCATCATGCTAATCCAGGGTTTCATCTTCCTTTGCCTTTCCAGAAGTCCAGACCTCTTCCTCCTATCTTCTTTGGTTACTTAATGCCTGTAGTACAAGCTATTAAAATGATTGCCAAATTTAAGTCTTAGCACCACCACCACCACCACCACCACTACTACTACTTTACCATTTGCAACAGGGTGGGCTGGGATACCCATCCATGCTCTATGCCCCCCTGATTGCAAAACCAGTACTATTTGACTGCAAATAGTCATCTGTTTACGTTTCTAGAAAATCCAAGAACAGGAGCCACTTCATCTTTTCACCTCCCTGGACCCAATTTTCTTCACGTGTAAAAATGAGGGTCTTGGACTAGGTGGCCTCTGAGGATCTGTGATTCCCCTGTGTTCTGGTGCCTGTTTCCCCCCAAGTGGTAACATACTGAGGATCCTGGCAACCACTTTGTATATGATCTTATTTGATCTTTACCACCAGCCTGGGAAGGAGATGCTGTTATCTCCTTCTTACAGGTGAGGAAAATGGGGCAGGCAGAGATTAAGTGACTTACCTAGGGTCATTCAACTAAGTGTCTGATATCAGATTTGAACTCAGACCTTCCTGGCTCCAAGAGCACCAAGGTTTTGTAGTGAAGAAGTATATAGGGCCTAGGCCCTTTGGATCAGTGAATTCCTGAATAGGCATCCTCTCTAACACCCTCCCCAACGGAAGGCATCCTCCACCACCCATGGAGACGTCTTCACTTGCCAAAGGCGTCTCGACTATCTCCTCATTGGACAGCCAGAGAGGACTGAGACTTACACTGACCAGTTGACAAAATGCTTTTCTGCAGCCAACTCTGGTCCATTGAGGTGCCAGAGTGCAGCTCAAGGCACCCCCCTTCGTGACTATCAGCATGCTAACATGCCTTTGTAAACCTCATGGGTCTCTGTGTTTTTAGGAGCAAGCACAGTGACTATAAAAATGATCCAACAAAAAACAAGACTCTCGAAGAAGTGATTGAGAGTCTTAAGAACTGGATCCAACTGCAGGACATTGGCTTTCGGGATACCTTCCTGGAGTACAGCAAGCATCCCCTGGAAAAAATCAGCAAAGAAGAATTTAGGAAGGTAGGAAAGTGGTGTGTGCGCACGTGCATGTTTGTGTGTGCACTTCTGCATGTATGTGTGTATATGCTCATGTGTGCGTGTGTACACATGTATATGTTTGTGTCTCTTCATTCCCCAATGGGGCTGGGCTTGAGAGCATCACACGTTAATCCACCAGAACTGTGTCCAGGAGCCCTTCATCATTCTCAATAGCTCCCTGAGGACAGAACTGGCTGAAGATGTCCTTGGAAAATACATTCACGTAGGACTGGAACTAGTCAAGACAGATCATGTATTTTAATGCACTTGACTCTAAGCCCAATGAAGGCATGGGCTGTGTTTGACCCAAACCTGCTCCATCTCCCAGTGCCCAGAACACCCTGGTGTTCTGCATGCAGTAGGTGCTCAATAAATGTTGAACGAATGAAATCTATGGGCTTCTCCAGGAAGCCAAATGATGGGAATGTATTAGAAGAAGATGGAGAGGACTTGGGATGAGTAAATTTCTGTCAGGAAGACCTCAGACAAATGTCTAGATTTAGAGACAAATATAAAACCTTGTCCTCTGCACAGATGGGTCATCAAACCTTCTTCAAAAAATATAGTGAAAAACTAAGCTATATGCACATTGGTTCTAAATGTTGGCCAGTTGAATAAGAGGGGGAGGAAAGGCAAACAGGGGAAGAAGAGAAAATCTGAACAATTGATATAAAATGCCTACTGTGTGCCATGCATGATGCTAGGTACTGGGATGCAAATCCCCCAAATTAAATGATCCCTGCCCTCAATGAGCTTCCATTCTGTTGTGGATGAAAACAATTTCCTATCTAAGTCTATGGGAAACATGAGCCTCTTTTTAAAGCAAAGCAAAGGGAGCTGAGCCTCGTGGACCCAGGAGGGAGGGAGGGTGGGTTAGCAGAGGCTGCCCCTTGTGCCCTCCTGCTCGTCATGGGCCTGTGGGCCTCCTGGCCCATCATCACAGCCAGCTGCTCTTCGGGAACACAGACACAAGTCTTTGCTTTAGCTGAAACAAAGACCCTGCCACTGCACATCGCACTCCATTTTTTACAACGAAGGTTTTGTACGTGAGTGAAGAAATGACGTAGGCTAGAGATTTTACTTTAGAAATTTGTAAGTCAGGAGTTAGGATGAACCTGAGAGATCACCTTGTCTAACCCCC
Source organism: Dromiciops gliroides (assembly GCF_019393635.1). Taxonomy (NCBI): domain Eukaryota; kingdom Metazoa; phylum Chordata; class Mammalia; order Microbiotheria; family Microbiotheriidae; genus Dromiciops; species Dromiciops gliroides. Next base: position 294,323,004 of record NC_057865.1, read on the forward strand.
TCATTTTAGAGATGGAGAAGCTGCCTCACTTGATAGCTGAGTGATCCCAGGCAGGTTGCTTCACCTCTGTTTGCCTCAGTTTCCTTATCTGTAAAACAGATATAATGGTAGCCCCTATCTCCCAGAGTTGTTGTGAAGGTCATATGAGATGATAGATGCAAATGCTTTGTAGACCTGAAAATGCTATGGGGATCCGTGATTGCTGTTCTGAGCTGGAAGTGCTTTGCTTTCACTCTAAAGAAATCGCTCAGGGCGGTACTGTTATTTGCAGCCCCAACTTAGGCCAGTCTCTCACAAACCCCCTTCCTGTTCCATGGCTCTGTCCTATTTGGTCATTTCTATATGTGGGCATTTCCAGGTAAAGCTATTAGGGATTCACTGGTTTTCTTCTGCCTATATCAGGCAAACGTCCCCATTGTTGGAAGGAAGCTTCCCAAAACATGCAATTAACGCCAGGACTCTTACTTTCCAAGTAGAGATAGATAATCGCCAGTGCCCAGTCATTGCTGTTGGCTTCTAAATGTGTCCAGAATGTTAAGCAATTCTACAGGGCAGCTCTGATGGCCCATTTAAACCTGGGCTCTGGTTTTATGGGCCTGCTTATCATCAGGGTGACTTAGTCACTCTCGTCCAGGTGGTATCTGGTGGAGAGGGCATTGTGCTATGGCTCTGAAGACTTTGGCTTGTCCTATCTCTGCTGCTTAATGCCTGTTTGACCTTGGAAACATGACCTTGCCTCATCTATAAAATTCTAAAAACTCTAGCTTGAAATCCAGTGGATTCCCTTTGTGACCTTCGACAAATTACTTCATATTAATAATAATTAACATTTATATGGGAGTTTAATATTATAAAATCACTTTACACACATTATTTCATTTGACCCTCCTACCAACCCCACGAGGCATATGTATTACTAGTATTATCATACTTGTTTTATAGTGCTAACACACACTCTCTGAGCAACTTCCCCAACTTGCCCTCAGATTTGCAGATTAGGGACCCAGAGGGCAACAGTTACCTCAGTTTCTAGGGGAAACCTTGCAGGTGGCCACTCCTGCTCCTATACTGTAGATCATGGGCCCCCGCTGATATGTTTCTCATTACCAACCAACTAATAAAACTCAGCTCTTAGCAAAGTTATTTTCGCAAATGGAGTAACAAGAGCTAGTAGTTACAAAACAGTCCTCCCATAAATCTGGTATGCACATTCCCACAAAAGAGCAGAGCATCTGTAGGAAGAGTGGGCATAACCCTAAACTATAGTTAATAAAGAACACATATAGGAGACATATGTGGCAAAGGTAACTTCATCACTTTGGGCACAAAAGTGAATCACGGATCCCCATAGCATTTTCAGGTCTACAAAGCATTTGCATCTACCATCTCATATGACCTTCACAACAACTCTGGGAGATAGGGGCTACCATTATATCTGTTTTACAGATAAGGAAACCGAGGCAAGCAGAGGCGAAGCAACCTGCCTGGGATCACTTTTGGCACTTCATCAAGTCCTCATCAAGCTCCCCTTTCATGTAGCATCTCTGGGTCCTCAGAGCCTGCCCTTTTCTCAGTGCGTCTCTTAATTCATAGGTGAATGTCTCTCTGTGTTTGGTTGGAATGTGTCTTAGAAGTCACAGATGACCTGCACTAGGTGCAGAGACTCTTATTGGTCTAATACCTCTCCTTCAAAGCCACAGAGCTCATATGTATGTGTGTGTGTGTGTGTGTGTGTGTGTGTGTGGCTCTCCTCTATTGGTAGAGCGCAGTAGAGCGCAGAGCTTGCAATCTCTCCCATCACTGAATGTGAACTCCTGAACATCACTTAGGACTTAGCTATTTAAAATCCTCAGAGGCTGTCTAGCTTCTTTGTTCAGAGCCAGTCGCTGTTCCCTTCTTAACCCTACCAGAGACCCATCCACACTTCACAAAGGGAGCAGCAGAGTAAGGTAGGGAGAGCCCTGAGGGGTATACAGAGGGACCTCAACGGCTATCTGGGCCCATTTTACTGATGAGGAAACTGGGCCCAGGGAAGGGAAAGACTTGCCCAGGGTCACACAGCTAGTAAATATAAGTGCCAGGATTTGAATCCAGGTCTTTCTGACTCTAAGACCAGCACTCTATGCATTAAGCCAAGTTGCCTCCAGGTACTTAGCCTAATCTAAATCATATTTATCTCTATACTTATCCTATCTCTCTCCCTCTCTCCATTCTTCTCACCCCTGGCCCCCAACATTGCAGATTTCCTGGGATAAGGGGCAGCACACAAGTCTTCTGGGAGAATTCTGCCATTCTGTGTCCCTAGCACGCTGGCCCTGCTTCTTTCTGATCCTTTATACCTTCCCCTCTTTTGAAACCTAAGCCAAGACTTACCTTCCTCCTCACCTCCCCCTGGCTCTTGGCTCCATGGCTCCTGCTGTGGCCCTTCATGTGCATTTATGTGTCTCTTTGGGGAGGTTGCCATGCCTCTTTCCTGAGCCCCAGCCCTGTCTGCCCTCTTCAGACTTTAAGTTCTGGGAGAGCAGGGCCTTGGGGTCTGGCCTCCCATTTCCTGCCTCAGTGGGTGGGGTGCCCAGGAGAGGTAGCCGGCTAACTGACCATTTGGCATGGAGTGTTGTGACATCACTGGCTATTTTGACCTGCCCAACCAATCAGCTTCCCCAGGGAGGCTGCCCCCAAACTCTTCAGTCACATTGGCCAAACCTTGGAAGTAGAGTTTTATTTGTTACCAGCCTCCCCTCCCCCAGTGTGTCAAGCCAGAAAGCAGGTTAGAACACGTGTTGTGGTCATGTTCTTTTCTGTGTTTGTGAGAGGAGAGACCGAGAGTGAAATGGAGGTCATTGGGGGATAACAGAGGAGGAAAGTGCAGCTTGGCCAATGTGGGACTGAAAGCGACAATAAAGTTGACATTCTGATGCTTAGAATGGGAGTTTTAGGCTCCTTGGGCTGGGAGGGACCTCAGAGTTCATGTAACCTGACCCTGCCATTTTCCACATAAGGATCTCGGGGTCCACAGAGGTGAAGGGACTTGGCTAAGGTCACACAGCTAGTGGGTGCTCCCCAGCCCCTCTCTGGCTTCCTCACCCAAAGCTCATTCCTCACACCACACTTATCCCCTCCTAAAAGGCCCCTGGGACATGCCAAGCAGACTTGACTTGGTTCTGGATTCTTTGTGTAAAACTGAAATCAACCCCATACCTACCAATCACAGGCCACCATTGGCTAAGACAAGCACCCACCCACTCTCCCACCAGCTGCCATCCTGGTTCCCAGCACCCATTCCCAGGTGCTGGCTGAGCTAGCGGGGGTGGGGGCAGTGACTGAGCTTTCTCCTCCTTTCCTCTCTCTCTGCCAGGTGCTGGAAGATAACGGAATGCCTATGGACGACGAACAGTTTGGTCTGCTGGTTAAAAAGATAGGCTATAAAAACGAAGGACTGAGTTATCTCGATTTTGCATCCGGATTTGAAGGTAGCTGAACGTAAGATGCAAACGTTGCCTGGAATAAATCTCGTCCGAATAGTTGGGTGGTTCCCTTGGTCCCACAGACCCCGAGTTGGAGCCTGTGAGCCCCTCTGTCCGTCAGGCCGAGCAGGGCGAGCATCCTCCAAGGGCACGTGCTTGCAGGCCAAATGTCAGTGGAGCTGCCACAGATACTAAGCTGGCATTTGGCTAAGTGGGTGAACAGGGTGACCCATGACTCTATCAGCAAATGCTTAGCAAACTCCGGCTTCATGCCTAGCCTGGGGCTGTGCCCATCGATGGATGGGCATGAACAAAGGGGAAACATGTTCTTGTCCTCCTGTAGCTTACGTTTCATTGGGGGAAGGAATATTTTCCTAAAATATTCAGTGGAATACAAATCACTGCAAGGCCATTTCAGAAGCAGGGGGTGGGGAAGCTGCTGGCCACTGGGAAGCTCAGGAGGTGCCTCTTGAACTGGACCTTGGAGGGTCTGGGCACTCTACAGGGGGAGGCGAGGATGGGTGCATTCCAGGCATAGGGGGCAACTTGTGAAAAGGTGTGAATTCTGGAGATGAAGGAATGCTCTGTGTCAAGTCAGTATTTGGGCTGTGCCTCAGGGCAGACACCACTGCCCAATAGGACTGCTATGGTTCAGGTGTCTCTCCTGCAGGAGGGGAGGGCCTGGTGCTTAGCAACTACCTCCAACCACATTTGGGATTTCAAAGAACAACAACATCCGGGGCTGGTCTTTGTTGGCAGCCACCAGGCCCTGACTTGGTTTTGTGGCTCCCCATCACATCCAGGGGAGAGACATGTGCCCACTTAGACCAAAAGAAGATGAATAAGACTAGAAGGGCAGAATGTTCAGGTCTTGGTCTCCTACACACTTACAGAATTCCCCTCCATCCGGTATCCCCTAAATCCAAGCTTGCCATTCCTAGCCTAGGAGGTCTGGAGCTCGTCCAAGCCCCTCGTTCTACAGAGGAGGAAACCGAGCTTTGAAGGAGCTGAGAGGCCCTCTGAGGACCCTTGGAACACAGCTTCAGGGCTGGAACCCCTCAGTTTGACAGAGGTGGCCAATGAGGCGGAGAAAGGAGAAGGGAGGTGTTGTGTCCAGCCCACCTCCCACTGTGTCGCCTCGCCTCTGATCTTTAGGCTATCACAGATGGGAGGGCCAATGGTTGGCCCCACCTGACCCCCACCCACCGCCCTTCCCATCCTCGCCTGATCCCTGGTGCTAGGCCTCTTACAGACAGATGCATGAGGTTCCTCCTAAAGGCATCGGGCCCCAGGGCAGCGAGTAGAGGTTGCTGGTGTCTGACCAGGAGTTGCCCCTCTGTCTGCTCCATTGTTCTCGGGCTCTTCTCCAGTATCACACAGCATTCCAGGTGGAGGAGTGAGCTCTCTGGAGGTTCTGGAAAGAGGTTTTTCTGTTTCACTGGAGCGTGAGTGGCAGAGCTCAGACCAGTGCTATGTACGGGGCTGTGATGCAGAGTTTGGGGATCCAGAGCCAGATCATGGTGGCCATAAGGCACACAGGAGGAGGTAATGTCTCATGCTCGAGGATCAGGAGCCACTCGCTGTGAGCTAAGCTGTGCTGGGGTCACCATCACGGGAATGTTGCTTTGGCCGGTGCCTCGAGGAGACATTGGTGGGGGAGAGACTGGAGCCAAGGAGACCAGCTGTGTGGGCAGTGGTTCGGATGAGAGGTGATGGGGCCCGGGTTTGTGGAGCAAAGAGAATGGACACAGGGCCCCTGGGGGCAGCCTGACCCCTGCATTTCCCTCAGTGAACCCCAGCTGGCTGTCCTTGCTATCCGCATCCATGTCTTACCCAGCCTGGCCATCCCTCTGTCTCAGTGAAGTGCGATGCTGGCGGAGGCCTGCCTCCCCCACTCACGCCCCTTCTCTCTGCTGGGCTCATACAGCTTTTCCTGCTTCTTTGTTTGTAGGACCAGGGGCTTGGCCTCCATGACTTCTGAGGTCCCTTTAGATCTATGTTCTCTAGCACTACGGATGGACCCATGGAGAAAGCTGGCTCTGGGAGTCAGGAGATCTGACCTGTGGCATCACGGGGTGGAGATGGAAGGGAGGGGCCTCTCGCAGCATCTGCTGGCCTGGGAAAGGATCTTGTCCAGGCTGGTGCCTTCTGACCCCAGAGCCAGGGCTCCCCCCACCATAGCTTCTGTGACCCCTTTAGCCAAATCCCTCACTGGTTCTGGGGGCTCACCCTCTAGATTTCAGTAAAGACCACAACGAAACATCTAAGAGCTTACAGGCATTTATTAAGCACCCACTGTAAGTACTGGGGACAGAAAACCAAACAGGGAACAGCCTTTGCTCCCCAGAAGCTTATATTCTATTGAAGGGAGACCCCATGAATATAGACAAGGAAATGGAAATGAATAGGAAATAGGTACAAATGTCATGGGGGGCGGCGCTGCCACTGGGGACATCAGGCAGAAGCTTAGCACCAGAATAAGGCCTTATGGGGGAGGGGTGTGTGTGTGACTTATTCTTGGCCATTGCCCACCCTGGTGGGGGATGGGCTGGGATTTGACCCTGGGGGGGAGTCCCCACCCTGATAGCCTCCCTGTTACAAGTGGGGCAAATATGGCAGACTTGGCTCCACAAAAGCAGGCAGGGGCCTTTTGACCTTTGGCCTTTTCTGATTTCCTTACTAGCTTCAGATGGGAAACCCAGTGGACAAGAGCCTCCTGTGGTGCAGACAGTGCCGACTTCTGTTACCCCAAAGACCAGTTTTGAGAGTCATTTCACAACCGCTGATGACTGCCTGAAGAACTTCTCTAAGAGGATTAAGGAAACTTATGGGGTAAGGAGAGCACAGCAGGGGCCTTTGTCCCACCTTCCTGCTCCCTGTCTGATACAGTCTGCCCACTGACACCTCAGGACTGGGCAGGCCAGAAGTGCAGGAAAGCCGTCTGCCCACCTCCCATGTGGCTCCATGCTCGCCCAGCTGGGGGCTGGCTTTAGGGTCTTCTGCCTCTCTTTTTCCCTCTGTCCTGCTGCGCCTCCGCCTCAGAAGGGAAGGACGGCAGGTGGCCCCACCCCAGAGAAGAGCCAGTGGTGGCACCAACCTCGTCCACCTTCCCTTCTCTTGAGTGCAGCTCCCGCTCCCCTCCCTTCATCATGACCCCCTTTCTTCAGCTTTCACTAAATCTCCAGAGGAGAGAGGAGGGTGATGAGCACCCCCTCCCTGAGGACCCTGCTCAACACTTTCTTCAGCCACTCCAAAAAGCATTTCTTAAGCACCTGCTGGGTAGGGTCTAGCCTCAAGATGCTGGGATCCTTGTCCTGGAAGTTGAATTCTTCTACAACCCCCCAAACCTCACCCCACCTACCCTGCCTCACCCCAAATAATTAAGGACAAACCCATGAGAGAGCTAAGGTGACTTGCCCAGGACTACATAGGAATTAAGAGGCAGAGTCAGGATTTGAACCCAGGTCTCCTGGGGTCTATCATTGCACTACACTGCTTCCTTGTCATCTAATGGGCCAGAGGGGAGGGCTGTTCTGGCTGTGTGACTCTGGATAAGTCATCTACCACCCCTTTCTCCCAGATTAGAGGCCTGGTGCTAATTTTCATTGGTAGAGGGAGAATTCATGCTGGGAGTGTCCTGTACTGATTAAATCACAGGTCTGGGGGGGGGGTGGGGTGGAAGGGGAGAGAGATTCCTTTTCTGGCCTCAGCTTAACCAGTCATTTCTCCATTTTCCATGACTTCCTCTGTTACTGGGCTTGGTGATACGAGTAGCTATCTTTAGACTAGTCTCTTTGGCCTGAAGTTCACTTTCAGCACTGACCCCCTGGGAATATCCCAGGAAGCAGCAGAGTCTGGTGAGAAGAACACTGGTGAATGAAATAATGAATCATCAGTATAAATCCCAGTTCTGCTATTTATGTCTGTGTGACCATGAGCAAGTTCTGTAACCTCTGGAAGCTTCTGTTTTCTCATCTCTAGAAGAGGGGTATTACTGCTTACAGTTTTATCTCACATAATTATAATGAGAAAAGTGTACTATAAACCTTAAAGTGACCCAGAAATGGAGGATTATTTTAAAAATGTTTTATTGCATTCTTTTGTTTCCCCATAGACAACCAACCTCCTTGCATCTCATTTAATAAAAAAGAGAAAAAAAAAGTTCAGAAAAACAAACCATCACATCAGCCAAGTCTGACAGTGTATGCACTATTCTACACCCATAGTTCCCCACCTCTTCAAAGAAGGAAGGGAAGAGCATCCTTATCTTCCTCTTTGGGGTCAAGCTTGCTTTTCATAATTTCACAGTACTTGGTTTTGATTTTTCTCTGTGTGTTTTTCCATTTATATGGCTGTAGTCATTGTGTTTTCCAGTTCTGTACACTTCACTTTGTATCAGTTCATAAAAGATTTTCCATACTTCTCTGTAGTCATCTGTTCATTGTTTCTTACAGCACATACATGGAGATTTGCCTTAACTGCTAGACTCTTGGTTTGTTTCCATTCTGCGCACTTTACTTTGCATCAATTCACATAAGGTTTTCCAATACTTCTCTTAATCTTTTGTTATATGTGGAATGGTGCAAGATAATGTCATAGTACTCCATCTTCAACTGGGAATTGTTGTCATCTTGGAACAATTCTGTTTCTCAGCATACCAACATATTTATCAGAGATCACCATTTCTTTAATGGGAACAAGACTCCTGGGTCCGCTGGTCTTAAAAACTTCCCAAAATATATATTTTTGGGGAAGTGGGTATTTTAGTATTTGATGAACTGTCCAGATATCCTTACAGGCTTACCAGCACTCCTTTTGCCAATGTTTTTTGGGCAGTTTTTCATTAGTAAAAAGGATGTTTTCCTAATCTTCAGGATTCCAGTCTTTGTATTAACTTGCCCATGACAAGCATTTTCTCTTCATAGCAATGGATAGCAACTTCTCTCTCTTCTTGTGCTTCTCATAGTTCTTCCAAAGTCAAGAAGAAGCTTTTTTGGTAGAGGAATCAGCAACAATCCTATCCAGATTCCAAGTCCCTTGGAATGTCTCTGCTTGTTTTCTGAGGATGATTTAGGCTGTTTCACAGCAATTATTTCTTAAGTTCCTGGCTTTGTGATTTGGCAGGAACAATCCTATTGCATTGTGGGCTTGAATGATCTTTGAATTGCTCCACTTTTCATCAATAGCCCCTGTCATATCTCTAACAGTCACTGTCATAGAAGCAGGAATAATATCCATCCTTTAAAAGCACAGAACTTAAAACCAAAAGAAAAATGAAACGTGAAATTTGACTAAAAATTCAACCCTCAAAGCAGTGAACATGGCTAAGTCCACCTTCATCGAAGTCAGATGTTCTGAGTGAGCCTGCTGTCAGCAGAAGCATACACATATGATCACTGCTGTCACCACATAAAATTATGACTTGTCCCAAATAACTTGCATAAGATTGCAAAGTTTTGTGTTTTATTTTACCTCTTTGGAGTACATACCCAGTGTAGCATTTATACATAGGTCAAAGGGTATTGGCAATTTTGTCACTTTATTAGTATAATTCCCAATTGTTTTCCAAAATAGTCAGACCAATTCACAGCTCTACCTACAATGTATTAGTGTGCCTATTTCCCATCACTCCTTTAGCATGAACTGTTCCCATCTTTTGTCATCTTCTCCAATTTTCTGGGTGTGAAATAAGTCTCACAGCTGTTTTGATTGGCATTTCTCATATCATTAGTGATTTGAAATACCTTTCCAATGGTTGTTAATAGTTTCTAATTCTGCTTTCAAGAACTGTTTATTCATATCCTTTGACCACTTATCCAGTGGAGACTGACTTTTTGGTCTTATGTATGTATATATGTATACACATATATGTATGTATATATTTATGTTAATTCCCTATATATCTTGGATATAGAACCCTCATCAGAAATATCTGATGCAGAGATATTTTCCCCTAATTTACCATTTCCTTTCTTATCCTATCTTCATTAATTTTGCTCATGCAAAAGCTGTTTTCATGGAATCAGAATTATTAATTATACCTTTTCTGATGACCTCCATCCCTATCTCATTAATAATTCTCATCCTGGCTGTTAAAAGTACCTGATCCAGCTTTCATATGATTTTTATAGTGTGGTTATTTTTTAAATTGATTTTTGCGGGGCATTGAGGGTTAAGTGACTTGCCCAGGGTCACACAGCTAGTAAGTGTCAAGTGTCTGAGATCAGATTTGAACTCAGGCCCTCCTGAATCCAGGGCCGGTGCTTTATTCACTGCACCACCTAGCTGCCCCCCACAGTAATAATTCTTTTTATAGTGTGATTTTTAATATTCAATTCTCTGTGTTAAACTTCTTCTAGTATATAGTGTAATATGGGGGGTTAAACCTAATTTCTGTCAAATGGCTCTTATTTTCCCCCGAAGTTCTTATCAAATAGTGATTCCTTCCTCAAGTAATTCATGACCTTAGGTTTTTAGAACACTGGGTTGTTAAATTCACCTGTTTCTGGATGAAAAATCAATGCTGGAAGTCAGATCCCTCTAAACCCACCATTCTTTTGTCTACTTCATTGGTAATAAAAGAACCACCTTGATTTAAAACAAAACCCCAAGAACCACCCTCCACCTTTGGTTTTTAAAGGACGCCTACTCTGCCTTTTACAAAACTGACACAAACCATGATGGCATCATTAACATGACCGACTTCAGAACCATGTTGCATCACATGCTGATCACCCTGAAAGAGGAGGAGTTTATGCGTCTACTTGAGTCGATGAATCTGAAGCCAGGTTTGACACTTAATTACCGCGAGTTTCGTAACTTGTGTGAGAAGAGGCAGTTCAAGAAAGACGACCCTCCACAAAGGCTTATCAGGTGAGGAGAAATTCACAGGAAAAAATTGGCGCTGCCTTTCAGCTTCTACCATAGGAACACAGTTCATATGGGACATGCCAGCTGTGTTCATAAAAGGAGCAGGGCTGACGTGCTTGCCTTACAGAGGCAACTGCTAATCATTAGGCAGGCCTTTTAAAAAGAACTTAGAATGGGGATGTCAGGGTTGGGGGGGGGGCCTTAGAACAGGGAAGGTCAGGGATGGGAGGGGCCTTAGAACAGGCATGTCAGAGCTAGAAGGGGCCTTAGAACAAGGGAACGTCAGAGTTAATTTGGCCTTTTAGAACAGGGAAAGTTCTTAGAATATAGATTCCCCACTAGAGGCCTAGAACACAGAATCAGAGCCCTAATGAGGACTTCCAGTATCTGTAGCAAACTTTGTTCAGTGTGACCTGAGGTATGACCCTATGACCACTTCTTTGCAAGCTGGAGGAAAGTGGAGGCAGAAGGGCTTTTGAAGGGGTGGGAGTTAGAGTGGAAAGCAAAGTGGCAAAGCAGGCACTGAGTTTCTTGGGAAGGAGGAAGAATGACCCAAGGAGGACCATGAATGGCAGTGACAAGGATCTGGACAAGACAGAGATGGGACTGGGCAATGATGGTAGCAGAGGGCAGCTGTGGACCTTGCCAACTCCTCTGTGCCCCATGTGTCTGGGGATGGGAAGGTAGGAGTAGCCAGTATTAGCGAGGGGGCCATGAGACATGGGATCTCAGGAGGAAACCAGGTCTGAGGAGTACAAGAAGAGGGAAGGAACAGAAGAGAAAAAGATCTAGGCTGGAGGGCTCCAGAGGTCATAGTGGGAGGGGAGAAGACAAGGACTGGCACCTGAGCCTTGGAGGAAGGGAAGAATCCTGGTGGGAGGGGACACTCAGGCAGGGAGGGCCATCTGTGGGAATGCCCAGAGGCAAGCATTGGCAGGAGAGACTGCCAAAGCTCACCCGTAGTCCAGTAGCAGGAGGCTGCAATGTAGAGAAAGTGAATGGGGCTGCAAAGATGGGTGGGCACCAGCTCATGGAGGGCCTTCAATGCCAGGGCCTAAGGGAGGGCTTGCTTGGGTTTACTCATAGTTGATAAGGAGCCATTTTTGAGCAGGGGGTGACATGGTCTTATCTGGTCCTTGCCTAGATTCTTTTAACAGCTGTTTCAATGGTGGGTTATAGAGGGAGAAAGGCAGATGGCATGGGGACTTGTGTTATTTGGCTTTGGGAGTCATCCAAGCAAGAGGTGGCAAGGGGACTAAATTAGAGTGGGAGATGTGTGTGTGGGGAGGAGGGGAGAAATACAGGAAGCCTTGTGACTCTAAAAGGGTGGGCAAGAGTTAAATACTCTTTTTCAAGGTCGGCAAGTATGTCTCAAGTCTCAGCACTTCTGAGCCCTCATACTGGACATTTTCCTCCTTCCCCACCCCAGAACCCAATGCTGAGCACCGGATGGTGAGAAAACAGCTCCCCAGGGGACAAAGCATGCCAACAGAAGGCAAATATGGCTCAAATGCGTGATTACCTTTAATTTACACGACTGTTCTACATGACTGATGTACACGACTATTATGAAGATTTTGAGGTTGAAAGCTGGGAAACCATGATAGAACTTTCTGATGACAGTCTTTTGTGGCTTGTGTCACATATGACAGAAATGTGGATTTTGAGTTTCTTTCAGTGAGGCAATTGGGGTTAAGTGACTTGCCCAGGGTCACAAGAGCTAAGTGCTAAGTGTCTGAGGCCAGATTTGAACTCAGGTCCTCCTGAATCCAGGGCCAGTGATCTATCCACTGCGCCACCTAGCTGCCCCTGATTTTGAGTTTCTTAACCTAAATTAGAGATGAATTAGTAAGCAGACCCTGATAAAAGGCAGGTGTAGCCAATGTGGAGCCAGTGAATTGGAAGGTAGATTCTTTCATTAGAGACTGCAGACAGAAATCAAAACCAACAGCTGAGAAGTCAACAGAGGCGGGGAAAGCAAGTGGGAACAACAAAAAAGACACTAGTAGCAGCTCTGAACAAAGACCAGCTGAGGAGAGAGACAGATGGGACCCACAGGTGTTGGGAGTGGATCTGACTGGATCCAGGAAAGCACTGATACTGGGAGCAGATTAGAGAAAAAGGTCTCTCTGCTCTCAAGCGCCTTTGATAGCTTGATGGAGGAGAAGCCCCTCATGGGTTTGCCTGTGTTGTCCTTTATTGTTTGCTATCTATGGCTTGGGAGGGCTGACCTGAAGAGGTCTCAGCCTTGAGGAAACTGCTTTTCACTGAACAAAGTGTAATGTTGTCTCAGGTCACAGCCAAGAGGGGAGCCCTTAGTATCCCAGGATTAAGGCTTCTGTTTACTAAAAGCCCTTAACTCTGCCTCAGTGACTCACGAGTAAAGGGAAGTGGTTTCATTCAGCAGGAGAGTGAAGACGCCAAGAATAAATGTGGCATCCTCTAGGTGATGTGTGGGATCGGCCATTTTCCAAAGAGGCCAAAGCTGTGAGTTACCACAGGCACGAGGATTTCCCTCCTCTTATGAGTATTAAACCTCATGGCCTGATTTCTTTAAGTTTGTACCCGTGGACACTACACACTTTGGTAGGAGTATGTGACCCGGGGTTATAGGTGGACAGTTATGCTAGGGTGTCATTATCCCCTTGCCTTCTGTTAGCAAATGTCACTGGATGATACGTTTACATGAGAAGCACCAAGGGAAGGCTTGGGAGCTGTTGTTGTGAATAGTCAACATATAATTTCCTGACTCACTCCGCGTTTCCCAAGGACCTTTAGGGAGGGCTGTAGCCAAGTGGCTGCACCTTTGGGGAACCACCTTGACCTGCCAGCACAGGTACAGGGTGGGGGTGGGGTGCTGTGCTCCAGGCTTCTCTGTTGAGCAGTGTCCCTCGGTTTCCATTACCTCCCTCACAGGGTTATTTTTGAGGAAAACACTTTGTAAACAACAGCAAAGTTACTTTAGAAATGGGAGCACTGAACTGGGAGTCAGGAGACCCACATTCAGATCCTGCCCAGACACTCTCTGGCTGGGTCTCCCATGTCTGTGGTCCTAAGGTCTGTAATCCTAGCCGTACCCTGAATCCTCACTCTTCCTCGCCCACGTAGCCAATCGGCTGCCAACCTCTTTGTCTTCTTTTGACCACTGCACTCCCAGAGTCCCTCCCTTGAGTGTGGGGGCTCAGCACCCCCCCCCCAGCAGGGATATTCCCGCATCAGGGGCGCCTACATGTGACAGACTCATTAGTGTTCATCCTTGGGACTTTGAGGGGTGGGACATTCTCCATGAGAAGCTTCTTACAGCAAATGGGATTTGAGGTGAGCTCTGAAGAGAGCAGGGGCTTCTAGGAGGCAAAGGGAAAGAAGGGTGGGAATTCTGAGCTCTGGGGCACAGCCTGGACAAAGGCTTGGAGAAGGAACGTTGTGGATGAGGAATAACAAGGAGGCCCAAGAGGGGGAGTGGTATGGAGTCAGTGGACTAAGAGCTTTTTACCCCAAAGGCTGTAGCGAGCCATGGGGGAGCTTCTTGAATAGGGGAGTGGCATGCTCACAACTGTGCTTTAGGAATAGAATGTTGGAAGCCACGGCAGGCTGGAGGCAGGGAGGCTGTAGAAAGAGGCCATGAGAGGGCATGGCCAGGAAGGGCCGAGAGCCCGAGCTGGGCTGGTGCTGCCGGAGCATGATTTAGAGCCGAAAGCTGCTTCGGAGGTCACCTATTCCATTTCTTGTTTTGGGTGAGGAACTGGAGGGCCAGAGATGTTTGGTGACACACTTACCCAAGGTCATACAGTTAGGAAATGGCCGAGCCAGGATTTGAACCCAGATCGTTGACTCCTAATCTAGCCAACCTGTCCCTGCCTTTGGACTTTACAACTGGGAGGAGGAAAGTGAAATATGAGTGGTTTCCGTTCTGTGACCAAGGCGGTGGAGGGTGAGATGTTCCCAGACAGAAGCCGAGAGACTTGTCTCGGACCAGAGTCAGAATCTGAACCCAGCCCTCTGCCCCCTTCTCCTTCCAGGCTGTCGCAGCCACTGTGAGCACCGTGGGCACCGGGGCAGTGTCTGTGACACTGTGCCCTCTTTCTCCATGACTGAGGGGAGCCCTTTGGCTGTGGTGTGGTGCACAGTCTGGCTCGGGCTCAGATACTCACGGAGAGGAGGGAGCTCCTTGAGTCTCCTCCTAAGACACTGAAAGCTTTGTTATTGTCATTGTTGGTTTTCTCAGAGAATAAATGAGTTCTGTTTGTTTTGTGGGGCTGCAAGAGAGCCGAACAGCATCCATCGGAAAAGAAACAAGGACAAAGAACATTCCGGAAGGCTGGGGAAATAAGACAGTGTTTTAAGAATTAAGTTAGAGCAGATGTGAAATCACAGACGTGAAACAGTCTTTGATACTGAGGGGGAGGTGCTTGGAGTGGGGTGCTAAGCCCCTGGGAGATTCGTGATCTCTTTACATTGAAAACACAGTTATTGATGATTATTTTTCCCATTTTCAAGGCCCAAACCGAAGAACACAGATTCAGACCTCGCTTGTGAGCAAGCGCATAACTACCTTGTTTCAGAAGCAAGAAACAGATGGTTCGACTTGTCGAAGGTAAGAAGGAGGACATGCTCTCTAAAAGGAAAGAGAATCTCTTTGCATGTTGCCGGGATCCCGGACATCAGCCCCAGAACACTCTGCTCTGCTTGCTAGGGCAGGAGTCGCCCTGGAGCCGTGCTGAGAAAGTACCTGGCCTGTCTAGTTCCCATCTTCTAATTTGGGGGTGGGGGCGGGGCGGCATTTCCTGCCTGTCAGGTCTCTGGCAGAGAGACAGAGCTTCGGAGAGGGGAGCAGATTTCCATGCCAGTGTTGTGTGGACACATTTCAGTTGTAAAATATTCTTACAAGTTAAATTCTCAAGGTCTTAGGTGAGTGATGCTGGGAAAGGTGATCTTTTGGAGGACTTGTGTCCATGAAGATGCCTGGTGTTGCTTCTGGTGTGGTAGTGCAACAAAGTTGTGGATTTGGAAGAGCTGGGTTCTAATCCCACCCCAGACACTTACTGTGTGACCCTGGGCAAGTCACTTAACCTCTCTGTTCCTCAGTTTTTCTATCTGTAAAATGGAGATGATAATAGCACCTACCACATGAGGTTGTTGAGAGGATTGAATGAGACCTTGGATTAAAGTGCTTTGCACAACTCCATTAGGCAGGCAGTCTAAACAACAGGTGCAGTACTCCCCAGGTTGTCAAGAAAGAGGTGTCTGAAGCTCAGAGGGCAAACGGAAGGACAAAGGACCTCTCTAAGAAAGAGGCATGGGAGAGCATTCATTAAGTGCCTAATGTTTGCTGGGTGCTGGGGCAATAAAGATGAGAAACAGTCCTGCTTTCTCTGCAGGGGTAGCAGCACCCAGGAAGTCTGTTAAACACACAAATGTCATCCTGGTTGTTGGGGCATCTGGGGGCTGTTGGAGGGGCCAGTTGGCTAGACAACGACACTCCTCACCACCCTCTTCTCTCTGCTCCCTTTCTGGAGAGAGGTAAATCTGGAGATTTAACCAGCCCTGTTAAAATAAGGAATTCTTTCTTTAGTATAGGGACTGTGGTCCATGTGGTCCCATCCGTGACTGCTTTATGAAGTTTCTGTTAAACAAGGAGTGAGCAGGACAGTTATGATGGCTCAGAGCCCCCAGGTGGAGAGCTTCCAGGATTGAGGCAAGCTGTTGCCGTTTGTCCTTCATTTCTGAAGAGGAGCGTGACATCAGGAGGTGATGTCATGCCTTGGATGTAAGTGAGGGAGGGCTTTGCAAGGTCACCAGCCTCACTTTCTCCTCCAGAGCCATCTAGGCCCAGTGGCAAGATAGACATCAAGACGACTGGAGATGGCCCTGAATGTTTGAGGCAATCGGGGTTGAGTGACTTGCCCAGGGTCACACAGCTAGTAAAATTTTACTTCTAGTTAACCTTAAGTCTTTGCATATTTGAGGAAAAAAATCAGGTTACAGGGGAAGGTGAGGAAGGGAATAAGCACTGATTAGGCACCTACCTTGGGTACCAGGCACTGTGCCTAGGGCTTTATGGATATAACCTCATTTAGAGATGAAGCTGGGAACTTTTGGTAAAGGGGCAAGTGAGTCAGCCGTGCCCTTTGTTGGTGGGCAACCCTTGGAAGTGGAGATTGGGAAAGGTTGGGCAGTTTTCTGGGAGCTTTCCTCAGGCCTTGAAGAGGCAGGAGGCCCTGTGGCTTCAGCCTTAGCCCTCCTAGGGGATGCCCAGAGTGGGCAATGACTGCTCCCCAGTCTCAGGGGCCCCCTTTTTTTTCTCCTTTCTCCTATTGCCCATATTCTTTCTGGATCAGCTTGTTAAGGGGGGAGGGGCAGGGTTGGGGAAGGTTGACCCCATTGTTGCTGCTGCTGCCCATCTATGATGGTCTCTCTCCTTCCTCTCAGTTCAGAATTCTGGGCTCAAGTGCATGAGGGGGAATAAATTAGTCTCAAAAGATGTGCTGTTGGGAAGGAAATACTTTATAAGCCATAATGTATCTTATATACCCAAATTAGAATAATTATGCAAATTGTAAGTGCTTAATATATAAAATATTTACATAATGTCAACCCAACAAACATTTAAGTGCCTAATATGTGTAAGGAACTCTTAGGTCTGTAAGTTTCAGAGAAGCAGCTGATCTATGTTGGTGGAGGGACTTTTCCAAGCTGGAGTTCCCTATCTACACCCCACCCACCCCCCACTCCAAAAAAGCATGAGACACCATTGGTACAAGACCAAGCACGAAGCACACCCTGACTCAGAGGACCTGACATTCTACTGTATCTGTCACTTAGGTTAAGGCAATGCTTCAGTCTGTCTCATCTAAAGGTGGGAAAGCCCCTTTGCCCAGTATGTGAGGCCATATTGATGAGGGATGGCTGGGAAGCCACTTTCCCATGTTCCTATTAACTGACAAGTGTTAGAAGTGGGATTTGAACCAAGATCTCCTCCAACTCCAAGTCACTGCCTCTCCTATTACCTGCTCATGCTGCTGTCACAGCGGAGAAGCCTCCCAGAGACTTTCTTTGATGGCTCTTCACTGATTCAGACCCTGACTTTGACTTAGTCGAGCTTGAGTTGCCATCTGGGTCCTACTTTTTTTTTTAACATCCTTTCTGCTTTTATAGTTCTCAACATAAGAAAGTGCTACTTAGAATTAGGGTTGTTCGGGAAAAAAAAAAGAAAAGGGGAATGAACCGACTCATGAAAGAGTGAGGTCTCTGTCACTGGAGGCATTTACTGAGACCCTGTGGGCAGTGCTGTGGAGGGTGTCTCAGGGCTCTGGAGCAGAGTCTGGGACTTCCTGACTCATCTAGGATTCCTTTCGTGTCTTTGACTCTTGGATCTCATTCTGTGATTCATTTGGGCTTTCTCAGGAGCCATAGGGTTACCTAAGGTCCATGGCACCACTTAACATGTTTCTTCTTAGAAAAGAGGGAGATGGAGGGGCAAGGATTGTGGCAGAGCCATTTCTCTGGATCCTAGTTAAAGGCACAAGTAGAAAAATGGGACATCGCTTGCCCTTTTCTCAGGATGGTGGATGAGCAGGGGAGGGGGAGAAATGGAGAAACGTGAGCAAGTTTAAAAAATGGCTAAAAGGGAGAGAGAGGAAAGAGGATGTTGACCAATTCATTGGTGACATCTTGTTACTGAATTTGTCTGTGAGATTTG
The DNA here is from genome assembly GCF_019393635.1 of Dromiciops gliroides. Taxonomy (NCBI): domain Eukaryota; kingdom Metazoa; phylum Chordata; class Mammalia; order Microbiotheria; family Microbiotheriidae; genus Dromiciops; species Dromiciops gliroides. Next base: position 294,341,037 of record NC_057865.1, read on the forward strand.
AGTGTTCAGAGTCTACCCAAGGTTTTAAAAAAGTCAGAATTTTAGAACCAGAAGGGATCAATCAAGCTTTAGTTAGGTGCCAGAGTGTTGTACAGAGAATGAGACAATCCCTCCCCATGGGGAACTTACACTCTAAAGATGGAGATGACAAGGACAAAGTGTAACTATGTATACAAATGTAACACAACAGATATGAATAGAGCACCGAAGACTAAAGAGATACAAGATAGATATACATGGTAGTTAAATACAAGAGAGGGAGGGAGGAGGGCACGAGAGGTCGGAGTGGGGAATACCAAATGGCTTCATGCAGAAGATGCTGCTTGAGCTGTGTCTTAAAGGAAGAGAAGGACTCTAGGAGATGGAGATGAGGAAAGAAGGATTGTAGGCATGGGGCACAGCCAGTGCAAAGGGGCGAGGGTGGGAGATGGAAGAGGCCTGGCTCTTGGTGACCCCTATTTCCCTGCCACGAGAACCTCTGAGGCCCCCAATCGAGTGTCTTCTGAATTGAACTTAAGTGAGACGCAGCGAGCTGAGACTTGGAACAGTTTCCGTGAAAGTGTTTCGTTGACTTAGCTGTTGAAATAGCCGAGATTGGCTCCTCCGCCCTCAGTGTGAATCTTCCAAAGCGTTTACCAGCCAAATGGAAAATTCTCCATTTCAACTCAGATGGCAATTTCCATTTTTGTCTACATGATTTTGGGAGCTGAACCCTAGTCGTGAAATGTCCTGGCATACCCTTCAAAATGGGGCCGGTAGTCATGGGAGCCCAAGCTCAAGCTCAGGTCACTGAGTCCAATCACCCTCCTTTTACAGAAAGGGAAACTGAGTTTGAGAGAATTGAACTGACTCACGATTCTCCAGCTAGTAAGTGTCAAAGGCATGATTTGAACTCAGATCGTTTTAGGCTCCAACTCAGTACACTTCCCATCCTTCTCTCCTACTTTTTTATGAGTCTATGGTTCTCCTAATTTGAAGTCTTAATGCCCTGAGGGGATACCTTTCTGGAAGCTGGAGGCTTTAACCAGTCTCAGGGCATTTGGGAAAGGCAAACACCACTCCCTTATTATTAAAGATACTGAATAAAACAAAAGTAATTTTAGTCGTCCTTACTCACGCAGTAACTATACTCCCCAACTTGCAAATGGGCCATGTTCCAAAAATTAATTTGCAAGTTGGTTGTTGGGAACTTGGAACTCACTTCCCCATAGAAACAACATTATAAATAGCGGCTAAGCCCCCAGGTTGGTCCCGAAAGGTCCGTGATATAAGCAGAAGGGAGGGCCGCATAGTTTGGTGGGAAGAACACAGAACTGGGAGTCGTTTTCCATTCTTCAGAGGCTGCTGGAGTCTATGCTCCACAGCCCTCCAGCACCCTGGAAAAGTGAACCTGTAAACTGGTCTGCTCTCTGACATGGCGAGGAGCCCCGAGGTCACCTCCCTGGCTCTGCAAATCACCCACAAAGTCCCTCTGCAGAATATCCAAGGGACCCTGAAGCTGCTGCTTGGCCACTACCAGGGACAGGGAGTGAGCTCCCCGACTGTCTGAGATTGCCCTTTCTACCCCTGAGCAGCTCAGATGGTGAGGCAGCTCATGCAGATGCCTTTACTCCCTCAGCCCATTGCTCTGAGCTTTGCCCTCAGAAGTGACCTGGAGTCTCCTTCCTTGTAGACAACAGTAATCATGGCCAACCAACCATCTTGCTTATTAATGAAAAGCTCAGCACTGCCCAGGGACATAAACAACCACCAACCCCAAACCAAGCAGGTCCTGCCCCCAGGGAGCTCTCCTTACATCCCCTGGGGCCAATCCTCTCCCCACATCCCCCGGGGCCAATCCTCTCCCCACCTGAAGAGCAACCAGCCTTTCTTCCTTCCCCCTTCCTCACCCAACAGCATCACCCTGGGGTTGTCGGGCCCTGGGTTTGGAGTCACTAAGACCTGGTTCCAAATTCCGCCTCAGCCATTTACTGTGGACCCTGAGCAAAGGTCACTTAGAACATTTCTAATCTGGCCCCCAGCTCTGACAACAGCTCCATGAGTTTGGTGGGGCAAATATCATTAGCCCCATTTTGCAGATGAGAAAGCCAAGGTAAAATGGCTCCCAACAAATCAGTGCTTGAGTCACAATTCAAATCCAGCTCTCCTGACTCTCAGTCCAGTGTTTTCTGTCCTCCTCCTCCTCAATCATTCTTGCCTTACTCAAATCTCAGGGTGGTGAGAAAATCACTTTGTAAAACCGAAAAGATGGGATCGTGGTCCATCAGATGCGGATGCTGAGGTGCACATTATTTCTTTAGTGAGGTTCAAGTCATTCAAGATTTGATTTGTCTTTCTTTTTGACCATGGCAAGCCCTTGCAGCAATTAAACACAATACCTGTCCCCTTTTTGGTTATCTGTTCACAACAATAAAAGATTACAAGCCAAACCAACCTCTCTTCCCTTGATGGGCTCAAGGAGGAGGAAGAAGCAGGGGAAGTGAGGGAGAAACATGTGGGATGGGGGCTCATGAGCCAGCCTAGATGCTCAGGGGAACGGCTTTCTAGTTCCAGTCAGGGCCCTGACTTGCTGTGTGTTCCTGGGTGAGACACACCCCCTCTTTGAGCCTACAGATAATTTTAAATATTTTTGCTCCCCCTAAAGTTTATTCTTAACAATGACAAAGTAGGAACAGTTTTCAAGTTTTGCACGGTTATGCATTTCTGTTTCTATTTCTCTGAAAAGCACTTGTTCTTCTGAGTTCTAACTTATCCCCTTTTTTCATGTTGCAGAATTTTCTAGAAACTGACAATGAGGGCAACGGCATTCTTCGACGAAGGGATATACGGAATTCCCTGTATGGGTTTGACATTCCCATCACACCAAGGGAATTTGAAAAGCTCTGGGCCAGGTAAGGACATTCTGGAGCTAGTCCTTTTTCATTCTAACTGCCCCTGGTAACTTGTCACCACAGCGAAAGAGTGAGTATTAGTTTTTCCTCCATCACATCAGGGGACATAGGGAGCTAGGGATAGTTATAGCTCTGGAGAGATCTGAGCCAGATTTGTGATTTCACTGGTCTATGGAACACTTGCTGTGGAAAGATTCCTCCACTTATGCAGATGGTGAACACCTTGCTGGCCTACATGCAGGTACATGGGTGTGTTTAGTAGTGTATGTATCCTGTCCTTACAGAGAAACCTCTTTCAAAGTCATGGCCCCAGGATAAGGGACTCAATCACTGTTAGTTGTCTGAAGAAAAATGATATAGAGGTCAGAATACTGAATCTGGGAAGTCAACAAACCTGTGCTCAGACTCCCAGCACTATGCCTGCCTGGCTGCTTGCCTATGTGAGAGGAGGCATGAATCTTGCTTGCCTCAGTTACTTCATCTGTAAAACGAGGAGTTGGGTTATATGATCCTTGAGATCTTCTTGTTGTCTGACAGGTTACATAAGCTCCCTCCCAGTTCAGATGTTCCTTGTTCTAAGGTCTCTCCCAGCTCTAACATTCCTTGTTCTAAAGCACCACCCAGCTTTGACATCCTTTGTTCTAAGGCACCACCCAGACCTGACATTCCCTGTTCTAAGCTCTTTATCATCTCTGACATTCTATGTATGTCCCCAAAGTGGGACCAACATTTGTGGGGTGGGGTGGGTTCCATTAATATATGCCAAGGCCAAATCTATTTCATATTAAAATTAGCTTTGGAAATGTTATAACAGAATGTCTATCCCTTTAAAATGGGGAATGTCAGAACTGAGAAGCCCCTTAGAACAGGAATGCCAGCGCTTGGGGGCCTTCTGTTATGGAAGAAGTATCTGCTCTGTGTTCATGTGGTGGGTAACCGCTGCGCAGCAGATATTTACCACAATGTAGAAATCCTGAAGGTAAAAGCCTGTTGTTTATGATTGTGCTCAAGCACAGGTACAGTCCCCAGAGAATGGCTGACCCTGAGTAGGACCTTCCCAAGCCCTCCCAGAGGCTGTTTGGAGCAGAGCGACATGTAACCTGAATGTGAGCCAGAAGAAACCTTAGTGATCATCTGCTCTGGCCTCAGCATTCTTCTGAGGGAGAAGCTGAGTCCCCAGGAGTCAGTCAGTCAATAGCACGGACTGTATTCATGTTTCCTATGGAGGTCTTCTGCCTTCTTGTCTGACTCTGTTTACTGTGGGTCCCAGCTCTGTTCCTTTGTAAGGTGATGCCAGTGACTTGTTTCTCCAATAGCATGTGAGCCTCCTAAAGCCTGGTACACAGTAGGCACTTCATAAATACTGGCTGACTAAGCGCTTCTTACCCCTGCCCTCAGGTCATAGGGCAGCAGGGTGTTTTGGGTTTTTAGGACACTGTCAAGTCTAAGCTGGTTTTACAGAGGAAGAGAATGACTCTGAGAGGAAGGACTTCCTTGCCTGCCCTGCCGTCCCCTGAGTCATCTGCTTTCCGGGCTGTCCGTGTACTTTTTCTTCTTTTCCTCCCAGTTCTCCAAGTCGAGGCTAAAATGTTGGCTGCATTTTGAAACAAGTGGGCTGTTGCGGTTCTAATTTAGCAAGGCAGTGTGACAGTCTTTCACACCCCTTTTTCTATTCCTCCTCTTTGGTTCCAACCCTGGGCCAAATTAGACTGCTTGTTCATTTGCCTCCCCTTTAATTACAATCAACAGTCCAACTGGCTGATCAGAAGAGAGGAAGTTTAGGACTGTCTGAAAGTTACTGAATAGGTAATGATGGACGACCATTGCATCTCCAGCAGGGAGGGGACCAGGGAACCATGTTGGAGCACTGAAAGCTCTTTCTTTCATGGTCCGTGCCATCTCCACTGTGAAGTCTTTCGGGATCCCTCCGTGGTTCCTCCTCCCCACTGAGGTGATGCCACCATCTCTCTGTTTCAGCCCGTGACTCTTCTGGGAAGTAGCATGGTGTCAGGGAAAGAGTTCTGGGTGAGGAAACCTGGCTCTTCCCTTACTGTGCATGTGAGCAAGTCATTTCTCTTGGTGGGTCTCAGTTTCCTCTTCTGTAAAAGGATGAAGTTGGAACAGCTGATTTCTGAGGTGCCTTTCACTCTAAGTCCCTTGCTGTGTATTCATGTGCATTCTCTATTTCTTTGCCACATTGGGTTCCATTGATCTTTAGTTCCCCTCAGGGCCTAGCACAGTATTGTTTCCCTAGTGGGGAGGGACCCTGGATAGAAATTTGTTGAAGGAATGAGTGGTCTTCACCCTGCTCTGAAAGCTCCCTGCAACCAGGTCTGCTTTGGTTTTGGGGATCTGAGTCTGGGCCCATCTCTAAAAAGGGGATGATAAGAACATCTTCCTATCAAGGTTGCTGTTAGGGTCAAATGAGACAATATTTTTCAAGCTCTTTGCAATCTTGAAGTGCTACATAAATGCTGCTTCTTGTTGTTGTCATTCCAAGGAGCCAAGATTTTGTCAGCATGGGTTGGCCATGTTTTAGCCTGTGACCATCTTTGTGGTCTTCCCCCAGATTCATCACCCTTTAACCAAGGAGAGTGCCCCATGTGTCTCAAATGTTCACCCTCATTTAGCTCCTGTTTTGTGCACAGATAGAGATGTTTCATTTCCATCATTAGTAAAAACCAACCAACTAACCAACCCCAAACTCCCCTTTTCTGGAGTCCTCTGCCTTCAGTAAGAGTGTCCAGAGCTGGGAGCAGCTAGGTGGTGCAGTGGATAAAGCACTGGTCCTGGATTCAGGATGACCTGAGTTCAAACCTGGCCTCAGACACTTGGCACTTACTAGCTGTGTGACCCTGGGCAAGTCACTTAACCCTCATTGTCCCACAAAAAAAGAATGCCCAGAGCCAGTTGGACTTTTGCCTTTTATCTGAGAAAATTAAAGTTCTGAAAGTTTGCCGAGTTTTGTGATAGCTACAGGTGCCCCCTGGCAAGTGAGTGCCCTGTCCTCTTAGTAAGCACTCTTGGGTGAGGAAAGAGAATGTCCCTGTGGCCTTGGGAGTGTGTGGAGGGAGGGAGGTGGTGAGCTGCTCACCTTCTCTGTTGCCTGAAGACTTCTTAGGGTATTTAGATCTGGGAGTGGACAAAGGACTTAGGCTGGCATGAACAAACATGAACTAGCCTTTTGAGGTCAATTCAAGCAAGTTGTACAACTGACAAAGGCATTAGTGTATGAAATAATGACAGGATATCAGGGCTTTGAAGGAGCTTAGAACACGGAATATCAGAGCTGGGAGGGGCCTTAGAACATGGAATATCAGAGTTGGGAGGGGCTTTAAAACAAGGAAGGTCAGAACGGAGAGAAAGCTTAGAACAGGGGATGTCAGAGCTGGGAGAGATCTCAGAAGTTTTTGTCCCCCTTCCTCATTTTACAAATGAATGAAAAGGTTATTAAACACCAGCTTTGTGGACAGCACTGTGCTTGGCACCACTGGAGGGGTATAAATAGAAAAGCCAGGCAGTCCCTGATGGCAGGGGATGATGATGAAGAAGGAAGGTTAAGTGTTTGCTGTATTGGGTGAGTGAGGAGCAAAGCTGAGGGTCCACTTGCTGCTCAATTCAATGCTTCCAGGGAGAGGGGCCTGGGTTTGAGTTACCAGCTTCACACAAAGCAAACACTTTCCTTCCCTTTCTCCAAATTACCATGGATTTATTCTGACCATATTTTGTACATATTTATATGTGTCTGTAACATGTTTCCCATGATAGAATGCAAACTCCCTGAGGGGAAGTACTCTATCATTCGGGTCTTTGGATCCCCACTTAGCACTGTACCTGGTACGGAGTAAATGCCTAATAAATACTTGCCTGACTGCTAGCAGCTGTTTTGTCATGAGATCACAGGACTAGAGCTGCAAGGGACCCAAGATGTCACCTAATCCACTCCCCTCCTTTAACAGCTAAGGAAACTGAGGTTCTTGGAGTGTCAATGACTTGTCTAAGGCCATACTGCTTCTGAGTGGCAGAGTTGGAATCCAGCCTGGGTCCTTGTGACTCTGGATCTGACATTCTTCTTACTCTGCATCTCATCATGTCAGGGAATGAGTGTTATGGAGAGATGCTGCAGTAACAGGCCATAGGCAAGAGTCACAATGGCCCCAGGAGGAAGCACAGACGTTGCTAGAAAGGCTTGTAGTTTATGTCCGAGGCCTTTCCACAAAAATAGACTTTCCCCTTTCTTTAAAAAAAAGATTAGCAATTTACCGTGAGAATTTAATAGAAATCATTCTATTCTGTTGGAATAATACCGGGAAATCAGATGCTCCAGAAATTATGGTTTTGAATGGAGCAGAATGCAGAAAAAATTCAATGGTGGAAAATGAAATGAGAGCCTGGCCGGCGTCCTTCAGATCTCCTCCTCCCGGCTGTCCTCCAAATTCTGTGGAACTAGAGAGAGGGCGTCTTAGCGTTTTTGCACCAAATACATCCATGGCGTAATTTAGAGATCTGAGGGAAGTCCGACTCTCTCCTCTCAAAGGCCAGAAAACACAGATCCAGAGAGGGACATGATGTACCCCTGATCTGACACCTTCATCATAGGCATAGAGAAAGGACCTCAGAGGGTGTCTAGTCCAATCTCATTTTTTTTTTCATTTTTATTGTTGTTTAACTGTTTCGGTCATATACAACAACTCTTTGTGACCCCATTTGGGGTTTTCTTGACAGAGATACTGGAGTGGATATTTCCCATATATAAGTGTCAGAGCATCTTATGAGCTAACAGCTGTGGCCTGGGCTAGTGGACAAAGAAGACTGCAAGGCCTGGGTTCAGATCCTGCCTTTGATACTTACTCTAAGCTCTGGGACAACTAGCAAGTTGCTTAACCTTTATGAGCATCAGGCAGATGAATAAAATCAATCCACTAGAATTATTGACAAATAATACAACCAGTCTACCAATACTGATGTCTGCTAATACCAATCCAGCCCCTGATCTCTGGTGGTGGAGTCAGAGAAATATGGGTATCACCTATAAGAAGTGATAAGAGCACAGGATGAGTAAGGAGAAAGCCAGGTCTCTGGGCCCTGCTCAGACAGCTAGCAAACTTTCTTACTTTGAGCCTCAGATGCAAAATGGGGATTGGACTAACCTCAGGGTCTGTGAATGTGCATGGGGAAAAGTGTTTACTTATTTAAAAATAATTGGTTTCATTGATCATCCTTTATATTTTATTTTATGCATTTTAAAACATGATTCTGAGGAGTCCTTGTACTTTATCAGATTCAGTACCAGAGGGGTTCATGACCTGCAAAAAGGTTAAGAACTTGTGGACTAGATAAGCTCTGCCATCCCCTGTTCTAAGACCCCTCCCAGCTCTGCCATCCACTGTTCTAAGCCCCCTCCCAGCCCTGCCATCCCCTGTTCTAAGGCCCCTCCCAGCTCTGCCATCTCCTGTTTTAAGGCTCCTCTGAGCTCTGCTGTCTCCTGTTCTGCCTCTCTACCAAAGAGGCAAAGCTAGTAAACCCTTTCTTCAGATAGTTACTGGAGGTTTTCTTTTCACAGATATGACACCACTCAAAAAGGGTATATTACTTACCAAGAATTTTTGAGTCGATTGGGAATCGAGTATTCACCTTCTATCCATCGACCCTATGCGGTGGACCATTTCAACTTCATGGGCCACTTCACAAAGCCAGAACAGATCCTAGAAGAGACCAAGGAGCTGCAGCATTACTTAGAGTCCAGGCCATTCAAGTGAGTGCATGACTTACGTGTGAAGGGGACAGGAGATACTCCTAGACAACATGGTCCCCTGGCCTGAGGAGCCACTGCTCATTCCTGCTATGTCCTCCCAGATCACCCAAGAGCACCCTCCCCTATGTGGGCACCCTAGGCTCCATACCTTTTCCTTTCCCTCCCTGGCCCCTCCTCCCAGCATCTAAGCACTCATCAAACCCTCTCGTGCCTTCCCCCTCTACCCCAATGTCTCACACTCATCCACTTTGCTTCACTTTCCTATTCCTGTCCTCATCTCTCCTTGCCCGGACTATTACAAGAGCCTTCTCACTGCCTCCCCTTTGGGGGTCCTTAATTTTCTTTCAGGCACACTTCAATTAATCATCGCCATTTCCTTCACGATTTCTTTTGTGATTTCCAGCCCACCTCCCTCTCCCCACCAAAATGACTTCTTTTCACTCTAGATTTTGTACCCGTTTATCTGTGTATATGCTGTTCCTCACCTCCCTACTTCAATGTAGAATGTAACCTGGGCAGCTGGATAGGTGGCCCCATGGACAGAGCTCTGGGTTTGGAATCAGAAAGACCTGAGTTCAAACCATGATTCACACCCTTTCTAACTGGATGAACCTCCAGGCAAATCACTTAACCTCTGTCTGCCTTAGTTTCCTCACCTGTAAGATGAGGGGATTGGATTTGAGGGTCTCTAGGATTTCTTTCAGTTCTAAAGTTTTGATTCTAGGATTCTAGATGGTAATCGATCAATTACCATGCATTAGTTGCCATGTGTAAGGCACTGATTTAGGGCAGGAATGATTTTTCCTAAGAAATGCTGCTTGAGAATAAAGGTAGGAAGGAAGGAATAGGGACCAGTGAGTTGGTTTTTTAAAAAAAATTTTGTTTGTTTTTTGGTGAGGCAATTGGGGTTAAGTGACTTGCCCAGGGTCACACAGCTAGTAAGTGTCAAGTGTCTGAGGCCGGATTTGTACTCAGGTCCTCCTGACTCCAGGGCCGGTGCTCTATCCACTGCCCACCTAGCTGCCCTGGAACCAGTGAATTGTGAGTCAAGCAGATCATAGCATCCTTGATCCAGAGTTAGAGGGGGCTTCAGAGTGCCTAGAGTCAAACCCTCTTCACTTTACAGATGGGGAAAATGAGGTGCTGGCAGAAGACAACTTGTGGGTTTGTGCCTCCTCAGGCTCTGAGGTGGGGGCGGGGCCTGGATGACACCTGGGTCCAGGCCTGGGATTATCTGAGCCGTGGTGTTCAAAAAGCCCCCTGCATGTTTGTCACAAATGGGCAATTCTTGGCATCGAGACTTTTTCTTGACTTAAAACTTCTCACTTGCTTGCTCTGCGTACATATTTCCTTCTGCAAGAGGAATAATTACTGCCTGGAAACCGTGGCTTCGTCCAGGAAACGTTGAATGCCTCAATTTTCTAAAAATATGTATCTCAGAATTGTTTTGATTTTCTGCCGTCATTTGCTTTCATTTTGAAGGATTAAGTGGAAGATAATAGTAGTGGTGAAGAGAGGGCTTTGTGCAGCCTGAGATGGAGCATACCTGGAGCACACACACACCTGTAAGGGCTTCTGTTGGGGGGGGGGGTGTGTTCCCAGAACAAACAGCCCTGTAGGAGATCGGGCGATTGAATGGACACAGACTCTTCTGTAGGAGTGTGTGTGTGTGTGTGTGTGTGTGTGTTTTGGGGAGGTGTTCATCTATTCATTTTTTTCAATTTTAATTTTTAATTCCGAACTTACATACAAAAGGGTATTTCCATACCCATGGCAGAGCACAGCAAAAAAAAGGATTTTCTAAGAAACCTTGAATCTCCATTTCATTCCCCTGGCTTGGCTCTCATTCTCCACATCACTTTGAAAACTGCTGCTTGGCTCTGTGTCTCTTTACACTCTTCTGTTCATAGCCGTCACCGACCCTTTTCTGAGCATTGCTGTTGCTCCCCTCTTCCATCCCCACCCCCGATCTAAAAATGAGAGAAAGAAACAAAGTCAAGCAAAATTCATCCCCGAAGTGGCCAGGCCCAAAGCTTTGCGCCTCTTTGGACCTCGTGACTATCGCCTCTGGTTGGTTGGGTGGGGAGGGGCAGCCATCATGGTGATGGAGCCATCATGGGTCCTCCACGTACATGACTGGTCCTGGGGAGGCTCAATCTTCAGTCTCTCCCAGTGGATTTTCTTTGCAATGTTGCTCTTCTCTTTCTTATCAACTGTTCTTTTGGGTTTGCTCACTTTCCTCAGCAGCATCAGTTCATACTACCTCGGATTCTTTGAAATCTTCTCTTTTTTTTTTAGTGAAAAGATATCACATGCCCTTTTATTGGCTTGTATTGAAGCCATATGGTCAGAGTTTTATCTGCCTGCGCCTTTTCTCTCCAACTACATTGGAAGTGGCTAGAAGACAGGGCTGGGTCTTTTTCACCTTTGCCTTCCTTCTGGGCTGCCCAGTGCTTCATGTTATTTTAAATGTAGTTGGTGCGCAACAAAAGTGCTGATTTAATTGTTTCTTTTACTACCCTGTCCCTCTCATTACCACTCCTTTATTGAATGAATTTTTAAAAAAGAAAAAAAAATGAAAACACAAAGCTCTTAATACACTAGAGTCTAATCCAGCAAAACAAAATCCCACATTGGCCAAGATCAAAAACCCGCATCTCCATCAGCATTTTAACTTCATCCCCTCTCTGCTATGAGATCAGTGTTATGTTTTATCTTCAGTTTTTTGGTCTCATGGTTTATTGTTTTGTAGATCAGAATTCTAAATTTATTCCACGGTGGTTTTCTCTATTAATGTTGTTATTATATAAATTGTTCTTGTTTTGTTCTCTTTGCCCTGCATCAATTCATAAAAGTCTTCCCAGTCTGAAACCGTCCATCATTTCTTATGGTGCAATAATATTTCCTCATGTTTATATACCACAATTGGTTTAGCCATTGCCCCAGAGGAAGATTAGGGAATGGGTCCTCCTCCTTCACCCTTCCCCATAGTTTCCAATTTGAGATTACCATAACAAGAACTGTCATGAATATTTTTGTATATGTTGGAGGGCTTTTCCTCTTGCTTTGATTTCTTTGTAGGCCTAGAAGTAGCATCACTGGGTTAAAGGGCACACACATTTTAATCACTTTCGGGGCATGGTTATAAATTGCTCTTCAGACTGGCTGAACCAATTCACAATTCTACCAGTTTTGTGTGATTATGTCCATTTTCCTACAGTGCCTCTGACATTTGTCATCTTCCTCTTCTGCTGGTCTGATGGGTGTGAGGTGGAACCTCAGAGTTGCTTGAATTATTAATGATTTTGAACTTTTAAAATATGATTGTTGATGCCTTGGATTTCTTTCTTTGAAAATTGACTATTTATATCCTTTGATCGTTTGTATATTGGGGAATGGCTCTTGATTGTATACATTTGAATCAGTTCCTTACATATCTTGGTAATGAGACTTTTATTAAAGAAATTTGCTGCAAAGATTTTCCCCCAATTATCTATTTTCCTGCTAACTTTAGCTATATTAGATGTGTTTGTGCAAAACCTTTTACATTGTATACAATAGTATACTAGCGCAGATTTATATAGTGCTTACTATGTGCCCAACACTATCCTAAACACTTTACAATTATTATCTCATTTGATCTTCACAATGATCCTAGGAGGTGGGTGTTGTTATCATTCCCATTTTATAGATGAGGAAACAGAGGAAAACAGTGTTAAGTGACTTGCCCAGGGTCACATAGCTAGTAAGTTTCTGAGGCCAGATTTGAACTCAGGTCTTCCCAACTCCATACCTGGCACTCCATTCACTGTGCCACCTAATTAAAGTTTTCCACTTTATCTTTTGATCCCCTCTATTACTTGTTTAGTTAAGAACTCTTCCTCAACTCATAGATCCAATTTGTTTATAATATACTCTTCCTCAACTCATAGATTCAAATTGTTTATAACATGACCATGTATCCATTTGGAACATATATATCTTGGTATGAGGTATTGGTCTAAACCCATTTTCTGCTGGCCTGCTATCCAGTTTCCTAGAAGTTTTTCTCAAATAGGGAGTCTTTTCCCCAGTAACTAGGATCTTTGGTTTAGCAAACACTATGCTCATGTTATATACCCAATCTATCACATTGATCAACCCTTCTATTTTTAACCAATACCAAATCACATTACTGCTTTGTGATACAATCTGATCTCTGGCACTGACAGATCCCCTTCCTTCCCACTTTTTAAATGATTATCTTTGAGATATTTCAACTCTTTCTTCCTTCATATGAATTTCATTATAACTTTTTCTAGTTCTATAGCTATTCCTTTGGTAGATTGATTGGAAAAGCTCTGAATAAGTAAATTAAATTAATTTAGGGTAGTATTCCTGTCTTTATTATATTGGCTCAACCTACTCCTGAACAAGTAATGTCTCTCCAATTACATAGTACTGTCTTTATTTCCACAAAAGGTATTTTATCCTTGAATTCATATAGTTCCTGGGTGAATCTTGGTAGATACACTCCCAAATATTTTATATCTTCTGTAGTTATTTTTAGTTGGAATTTCTTTTTCTAGCTTTTCTTGCTGAGTTTTGTTAGTAATACACAGGAATATTTATGATTTATGTGGAAATTGTCTCATCATTTTTTTATGGTGCAATAATATTCCATTCATGGCAGTTAGTTGGTGCACTGGATAGAGCACTGGGTTTGAAATCAGGTAGATTCATCTTCTTGAGCTCAAATCGAGCCTGAGATACTTATTAGCAGTGTGATCCTGGGCAAGACACTTCACTGTTTGCCTCAGTTCCTTTATCTGTAAGATGAGCTGGAGAAGGAAACGTCAGACTACTCCAGTATCTTTGCCAAGAAAACCCCAAGTGTGGTCATGAAGAGTCAGTTACAATGGAAACAACTGAACAACAATCACCCCAACAATTTATTTCCTCTTCAGGGTCAGAAAGTTTGTTTTGCTTGTAAAGCAATTCCCTTTCGGCATTCTCCTTCTTCTTAACTACCCCTGACTCATGCTGCTTCCCCTTTTCAGTTTGATGTCTTTCTACACCAAATTTCTGTGTGAGGGCATGTCTGTGTTTGGTTCTTTGTCCATTTCAGATAAGAGTTAGGTTCATCTAATGCCTACTTCCCCTACTCACTTTTCTTTCTGTTTATATACTCTTCTTCTCACATACCCCAATGATGATAAATAGTAAGTTCCAAACCCCCCTTGGTGAATGGATAAAGAAAAGAAGGAACAACAGGCAGTCAGTGTTTCCTTGCCTCAGTCTCACCCCCCCCCCGCCCCCCCCCCCCCCGTCGCTCAGTTTTTTCATCTCTGCAATGAGGAGGTTGGATTAGATGCCCTCTAAGGCACCTTTCCAGCTCTAGATCTGAGATAAACATGAGTTCAAATCCTGACTTCTGTTGGTGGCTTCCAGAGAAGCAAGGGGTTTTAGAGCAATCTCCTTACTTCTATTCAGAGGTAAACTGGGGCAGTGACTTGAAGGGAAGTGACTTGACCAGGGTTACATGTAGAGTTTGCCACAAATCTGGGACTACAGCTGAGGTCACAGAGCTCTCAGCCTGGGGCTACAATGCATATTTACTTATAATTGTGACAGGATTCCTGGCCAACGTGGGAATTTGTTTGGCTTGAATATGTGTATTAGATATAAGGGCTTTATTTTGCTTTTTTTAGGGAGGGGTGGTGGAGAGGATAGAAAAATAAGTTCTTGTTAATGGAGAAACTAAAAATTCAAAAGAAAAAACTGATACAAAATTTTAAAGAGAAAGAAAATGGACTCTACACATTAAAGTCATTTCTCCATTTTGACTCCATGGCAACACTTTATTATACTCCCCTCCCTCTTCAAAAGAGCCCCTGGGTGAGGGAGATCGAAAGGATTTCACAGGTGGGGAAACTGAGGCACAGGGCAAAGCTGCTGACTTCTCTAAGGCCACAGCCAGACAGCTGCGGAGCCAGGGCGCTTTCCATGGTGCTAAATTTCCTCTTGAAAACAAAGAATGCTCCAATTGTGAGGCTGTTTCCAGGATACCATGGGGCTTGCCTGGGAGGGAATGAGAAACGGAGCACATCTGATGGGGGAAGGCACCTGGAGAGAAACTAATTGAGCCCAAACATTGGAAGGCATGAAATAGGGAGGGCAGGGATTAGACATGTTCTACTTGGTCCCAGAGGGCAGAACGAAGAGCCGTGGGAGAGGGAGGGGAAAGAGGCAGATTATGTCTGAATATCAAATGAGATGATGTATGTGAAGCTTTTCAAGCCTTAGAGCACAATGGCAATGCTGGTTGTCGTCATCGTCATCAGTAATAACAATGATGATATAATAACGATAACAATAACAATAACAGCAATGGCAATAA
This sequence comes from Dromiciops gliroides, assembly GCF_019393635.1. Taxonomy (NCBI): domain Eukaryota; kingdom Metazoa; phylum Chordata; class Mammalia; order Microbiotheria; family Microbiotheriidae; genus Dromiciops; species Dromiciops gliroides. The sequence continues at coordinate 294,356,062 of NC_057865.1, forward strand.
CAATAAGACAACGAACTTCCTGACAGTCAAAGCTGGCTGGGCTGCCTCAAGGGATAGTGAGTTCTCCATCATTTCAGGTGTTCCAGCAGAGGCTGAATAACCTCTTCTCTGGGGTCCTGTAGGCAGAGTTCTGGCTTCAGGAAGAAGTGGGGCCGTGATGCCCATAAGGCCCTTTTCTATGCTGACATGCTAGGATTCTCAAAGCGAGATTGGGGCCCTAAGTTGGCCAGACACTCATGGGGACTAATATCCTTTCCCACAATACAACTTTGCACAGCCCTGACTTCACTGAGTCCTTTCCCCCAAGGCTTATTTATGAGGGAAATCTGGGGCAAGTCACAGTTTTAAGATAAGACTTGACATTCACTAGCAACACAGCCTTTGAGCATTGAGCTAAACACATCTGACAACTTGCAGTGAAATCATGGGTGATGCTTGAAGAGACCCTCGAGGCCTGGGAGGCTGGAGGGTGAACAAGACCCTTGACGTTGTCATTAGTCACATACACTTAAATTCTGGGCGTCACGTTTAAAGCCCTGTTTCCTCACGACCAGTGCTCCTCTCACTGGCCTTTTCAATGGATTTACCTTGCTTCCCTCTCTAGGAAAACTGGCTTACCCTCTGTCCCTCTGCACCACATTCCACTTCCAGCCCCGTCTCTTTGTCCAGGCTGTCCCCCAAAGCACAGCAGCCCCAGAAGCCCAGATGTCCCCTCAATCTACCCACTAATCCACAAGCATCCATTACATACTCACTGCTTGCCAGGTAGTGTGCAAGGTGTCAGGGGTGCAAAGACAGAAAGCAAAAGGTCCCTGCCCTTGAGGAGCCTACATTGAACTAGAGGAAGACAATATATAGAGACAGAGTGTCCCAAAAGTCTTAGTGTGGTTGTAAGCCATAGCATCAGACTCTTGGGGCATCCTGTATAAGTACATACAAAAAATACACAAGAAATACAAGCTAATTTTTGGGGGGGTGGAATTAGAAGGTAGGCCTTCACCATCCCTTCAGTACAAGAGCTTCTATCCTCCTACCCCAATTTATGTTGTGTTTCCCTTTTGTGTATTTTTTGTTGACCTATATGCATATGCGTTGTGTTCCATAGGTAGGACGGAAGCTCTCTGAGAGCAGGTTCTGCTCGTTTTGTCTTTTGTCCCCCCAGCTTTTAGCCCAGTGGCTTTTACATGTTTACTGAATTGGTTTGCTGAATTTCCCAGTCTTCCCCTTCTCCCAAGCATCTTGCCCTCATCCCAGCTCCCACATATATGCTAGAGCAGTTTGTGATTTCCATTGGTGCTCCCAACACCCCTGGGAGGTTGGTAGAGCAGGCATGCCCATTCCCATTTAACAGATGGCACAGCAGAGGGTCTGAAATGTTAAGGGATCATCCCCAGGCCCCATAACTAGTGAACACCTAAGCCACAAGCAGTCCCGGGACCCTTGCCCCCTGCCCACACACAGCCCACTGAAGGGTCCTCATGGTCTGTCCTTACTGCAGGAACTCTTTCAAGGTGGCAAATGAACAGGAAAATGCTCACCTTCTTTTCTCTTTCTTCCAGGGACAAGTTTAAGGACCATTACCAAGACATCAGCCTGGCTTTTGCGAAATTGGATAAACAGAAAAATGCCTTCATTTCCCTGAACGAGTTGCAGAAAGTCTTGCAAGAATATCATCCAAACATAACCGAAGAGGAAATAACGACAATGCTCAAAAGGTCTCTCTAACTTGTCTCTCATAGCAGAGGACTCTTCTTCCTTTACATAGTCCCTGCAGTAATTGAGGGCTCTCTAGCCTCTTGGTAGATGATCTCTGAGAGTCATTGACGCCGTGTGGAAGGGAGTCTCTCTGAGGTGGGCCGGGCAGTCCTTGGACAATGGGCACACCGTCCATCCCTGGCCCTGTGTCCTGCTCAGCTGGAAAGGGCCAGCTATGGATCCATTGGGATGATAAAAGAAGAGTTGCAGGTTATTTCTTGAGCTTGGCCCAGCAGTGCCAAGCTGCATCTCTGAGGACCCACCTTGGTTCATTTTCTATACCCCCTACACTGTCAGTATAGAGGCAGGTCACCAGCACTTTGGGTGACTCTCTTGTGGTGAACAAGAGCTTTAGTGCAGGGGTGTCCTGTATGGGCTGCGATCTGCACTGATGGAGAGAGCTCCCACCTGAAGGAGATCCTTATCCCAGTTGGCTTTTCTGAATACTAATAAGGGCTTACATTCTTATACCCCTTTGTGACTTATCCAACTATTGAGTGTCAGAGCCTAGGGTTTAAAGCCAGTTTCCTAATTCTACATCCATCCTAACACTTTTCCTCGTTAAGATACCACCTCAGACCAGCCCGGGTATATCCATAGAGGTTTTTCTTCCCTTGTCCCAGCTGTTAAAAGGTGAGTTTTCGGGGCAGCAAGGTGGCGCAGTGGATAGAGCACCGGCCCTGGAGTCAGGAGTACGTGAGTTCAAATCCAGCCTCAGACACTTGACACTTACTAGCTGTGTGACCCTGGGCAAGTCACTTAACCCCAATTGCCTCACTAAAAAAAAAAAAAAGGTGAGTTTTCATCTCTTCTCCCTTAAGTGAGTTCTGTCCTCAGTGAATGGACTTCCAGTCCACAGAGGAGTCTTCCTCAGTCACTGGATACAGGGATCTCTCCTGAAAGACAGTCTCAGACAAGTCGTGGCCTAAGTGAGCATAAGATCACCTGCTTCCCCAGAGCCCAACCTGATGCCTTTCTGAGCAGCTCCCCCAGAAGCCCACCCAGCCCACCTTCCTATGGAGCGATCAACTTTTTTGTGAATTGCCACCCTAAAAAGGAATCCGTCTCTCCAATGACGCCATTTGTTTTTCTCAAAGCCCTCCTGATGAGACCATCTCTTTATCTGTAATTATCCGTTCATTCTTCTTTCCTGGGTCCAAAATAGACTTTTTCCCTCAATAATGCAGAGACGATTAGCATATGCATTTGATTTTATTACTAAATTTTAATACCAACTTGGCAATTTATCTTTCAGATGAAACACTGTTGATTATTCTTTGGTGCTCTGTCGCCGGTGTTTCAGCCAGCTCGAGCCTAGTAATGTGGGAGGCTGCTCTGCAGCTGGGGAGATAGGAAATCAAGTTCTAGGCTGTTTACCCAGAGAAACAGACACTCAGCGATAGCCTTCTGCTCCTTTCCGCTCCATCCTCCAACTCAGTGAATGTGTATTAAGCACCTGTTCAGTGCCAGGCGCTGGGTGAGGTCATGAGAAGAGAAAAACCAAAGTGTTGGAGTCAGTGGAGAGGGGCATAATGGGTAAACAGATTCCTAAAAACACAGTGATTGTGGGGGGAAGGAGAGAACATGAACTAGGAAGGGCACCTGGCCAGCCTGGAAAGGAACTAGGGATTCTTTCTGTGTTTTTTTTGAGGGGGCAGGGCAATGAGGGTTAAGTGACTTGCCCAGGGTCACACAACTAGCAAGTGTCAAGTGTCTGAGGCTGGATTTGAACTCAGGTCCTCCTGAATCCAGGGCTGATGTTTTATCCAATGAACCATCTAGCTGCCCCCAGAACCAGGGATTCTTAAGAGGTTGGAGTGAAGAGGGAGAACATTCCAGGCAGGATGGACAGAGAGATGGGAGATAGAGATATGAGTTGGGAGGAAGCACAACAAGCCTGGAACGTGTGCAGGGCTTGGTACGTTATCCTAGTGGTAAGTGGGAGCCTGGAGGCTATTGAGCAGTGGAATAGAAAAACAGAAGGGAAGGGACTGAGCATTTCTATAGTGCCTTCTGTGTGCTGGGCACTGTGCTAAGCACTCCTTATACAAGTATGATCGCATTGAATCCTTACGACAACCCTGTGAACCAGGTCCTATCATTGTCTCCATTTTATAGTTGAGACAACAGAGGCAAATAGAGATTGACACGCCCGGCTGGGTGCATGATGGATGAGGGGAAAGACTAGAAGCCAAGAAGTCAAATAACCTATTATTTCAAATAAGATCTTAGTTCAAGTGAGGGTGAGGAGATCCAAAAGAGTTTGCATTTTTGCCTAGAGGCAAGAGAGGCACTCAGGATGCCTATGCTGGGGAGCGGTGTGGTAGAAGCTGGGCTTTGGGCATGTGGCTGTTTGAAGGGTAGATTGGAGTCTCTTCTGAGAGACTGGCTCCAGAAAATTCAGTCTGAAATCGTGGCAGGAGTCCAGGTTTTTAATGAGTTGGTGGTATTTGGAATAGACATAAGATATTGTGGTGGGGATTAAGGAAGAATCAAGAATTGAGGATGACTCTGAGGTCTTGAATGTGGGTAACTAGAAGACAATGATGTCTTTATAGAATCTGGGAAATTAGAAGCAGGTAGGGAAAGATAATGACACATTGAGTTGGAGCAGCCTACAAGACATCCAGGCAGAGCTGTTTTCGGGAGAGGAGAGGCTGGAAGCTAGGAAGTTATTTGCATAGAGATGGCTCCCTATTGCTCCCTCCTTCAGAAGAAAAGAGACACAGGGCAGATAAAGAGCTTTGCCTTCTTGGCCCAGCAGAAAGGAAGAGTTGGTTGGAAGGTGAACAAAGCCAAGTCTTTGTTTTCCTCCTCAGTGGGAAGGAAATACAGCAAGGTCCAGAGAGAACCCCCAGAAGGCATGCGCTCTTAGTTCTCTTCTTCCTTGTTAGGATCTAGGCTTACTCTTCTCCTTAAGACCTGGAGGCCATCTCTTATCTTCTGCCTTCCCAGCTGGTCAACTCTGAAGGTCAGCTGAAAGTGTCCCCTCAAAGTACAGGTCAGTTTTGAGTCAAAGAAGTCCTTTTGTTCTATTCATGACAGAAATCCATCCCCTTCACTCATCCACATGCTACTTAGGGTCTTGTTTTCCTAACTGGAGCCAACTTGGGGAGAAGGGATCCTGGGATCTTAGATTTCATGTCAGCAGCACCATATACTGTACACTCGGTCCCATAGCTCCCCACTCTAAACAGCTGGTAACTGGGTGGCAGATGTTGTTGAGGATGGCTAGCCTGGACCTAGAGCTCTACTTACACCTATAACTATCTACCTTGTTTCTCTTTGTTGCCCTTTGGTCCATTGAAATTGTGATTCTTTTTTTAAAATTCAATTTTATTTTATTTTCAATTCTGAATTCTCTCCTCCTCCCTTCCACAGCCAATGGGAAGGCATCACACACATATGTATATATACATATATAGTCATACAAAACAAATTCTTGTATTAGCTGTGTCTCCCCCTGAAAAAAAAGAAAAAGGAAACAAAGAAAAGGAATATGCCTTAACTGCACTCTGAGTATATCAGCTCTCTATTTGGAGGTGAAAAGCAGGTTTCATCGTGCATCTTTTGTAATTGTTGTTGGCCATTGTGTTGATCCTAAGTCTTTCACAGTCGATTATCTTTAAAATGATGAAATTGTGATTCTTAGGAGATCCTAGGATTCTAAATCTAGAGCCAGAAGGGACCTCAGAGTTTATCTAGTCCAATTCTATCATCTTACCGAAGAGGAAACTGAGGCCCAGGGAGTGAAGTGACTCGCTTGGGGTCAATCAGCTAGTAAGCAGCAACAGAGTCGGAATCTGAACCCAGGTCCTCTGACTCCAAAACCAGTGTCATTTCCATTGTACCATGTTGTCTCTCCATCATGGTATCCCATGTAGGAGGTTACAAAATACCAAATTCATGATTTCATTTGATTGTCCAAATACTCCTCTAGAGATTGGTTGTATAAGTAGGATTTTCCCCATTGGACAGAGCTCAGAGAGGGAAATTGACTTGCCCAAGGTCAGGCAGCTAGAAGGTGGCAGCATCAGAAACCCTATTCTTCCAAATTCACTCAACTCTAATGTGAACAAGTTTAGGTATACTCCTTCCTTCCTTCCTTCCTTCCTTCCTTCCTTCCTTCCTTCCTTCCTTCCTTCCTTCCTTCCTTCCTTCCTTCCTTCCTTCCTTCCTTCCTTCCTTCCTTCCTTCCTTCCTTCCTTCCGCCATTCATTCGTTCATTCATCCATTCACCAAGTGTTTTCTAAGTAGCTCTTGTGGCTAAGCAATGGGGAGACGAAGGGAATAGAAGATAGCTCCTGTCCTCAAGGAGCTTAGTATAATCTTTCTAATTCAGTCTCTGAAAATATGATGGATATAAAAAAAACATGAATCCAGGGTCAAAGGACCTGATTTCGAATCCTGATAGTCTTCTTCCTGGATAACCTTGATAAGTGAGTTGCTCGGCCTCCTGGGTCCCAGGTTTCTCCTCTGTTGGACTCAATGACACCTAAGGTCTCTCCTAGCTCTGACTCTCCCAATCTTGGGCTCCCTAAGGTCCCTTTTAGCTGTAAATATGATGAATGACAGACTTAGGGCTGAAATGGGATCTGTGCTCCTTAGAGAATTGGGGGAGAAATGAGAGCACATTTATACTTGGTCGTCTATATTTAGACACAAAACCAAATGATTTTTTTTTTGAGAAAATACTAAACTGCTGAGCTTCTGGTTGTAAAAATGTATTTTTGAGTACTTTCTGCCAGAGCTTTGAGAGCAAAGTTTGGCAACGTCCGTTTCAAGCCTGGAAGAAAAGCTTTTTCAAAGGACTTTAACTTGGATTCTCACCAGTCACTAGGCTTTGCCAATTCAATCTTCCTTCAAGGTGTCTCTTAAATCTGTCCCTTCCCTCTCCCAGCCCCTGGTCTAGCTCAGTCTCTTGTTACCTCTCACCTGGAATATGGAAGTAGTTCCTTAAGAGGTTGCCCCTAGTTTTTTGCTTCCCCAGTCTGTCCAGGTCACACAGCCACATAAATTATCCTAAGCATTTGGAGCCACAGAGACCCAAGAGGTTCACTCCATCAATTTCTCTTTTCTCCCCTCCCCTCCCTTCCTCTCTCTTTCTTCTGTCTCTCCTCTCCTCTTTTCCCTCTCTGTCTCTCCTTTCCTTCATTTCCCTTCTCATCCATTTATTTTGTTTTCCTTTTCCTTTTTGATTGGGTTCATGATTGTATTGGTGTAAGGAACTCCTAGTGAAGAGCCTCCCTCCACCAATGCAGATGGATACCTATTCTGAATTTTATTCTCTTGAGAATTGCCCGGAGGCACTTAGTGACTTGCCTGGGTCACCTAGTCAGTGTATATCAGAGGTAATACTTGAACCTAGGTCTTGTCAACTACCAGGCCAGCTCTCTTCTCACCATGCCACATAGCCTCTCTAACCAAGAGGTAAACCAGCCCAGAGAATTTGAAGCTCAGGCCAAGTCAAATATCTGGTCAGAAGAAGAGTCAGCACTTGTTCTTGGGCCCCCTAACTCCAAGTCCAAATACTGCCATGAACCTGATTCAGTGTAGTGGCAGCCTCATTTATTTAGTGCTGCCTGTATGTGCCCACTGTGAGAGGGTGGGAGGAGGGCTCACAGTGGAGGAGGAATAGCTGATCCATGGCTTCACAAAGCTCATAGGTTAGTCATAGCAGCAGCCACTGAAAGTGAGAGAGATATCAAGGCTGGCAAGCATTCGCTGTCCATTATCTCCCTTCATGCTCCCAGCTCCTTGGACAAATTGCTTAACCTCTCTGGCTGTTTCCTCATCTGTGATTGGATGAATGAATGACAAAACATTTATTCCACACTTAGGATATGCCCCTGTGCTAAGGGCTGAGGGTACAAATAGTCCTTGATCTCATGGAGATTACACTGATTAGGGAGATTACGAACCCAGGAGGGCATAGGTGCAGGGCAGATGGTAAGGTCTGGTGGTGATTAGGGTGCACATGACTGCAGGATGAAGGGCAATGCCTGGCCGTCCTTAGGGTTTGGAGGCAGGGCTGATGGCAAAGTCTGGGGAATGTAGGTGGCCTCTCAGGTCCCTTCCAGCACAAGGTCTGTAATCTTACAAGGAGCCCCATTTTACAGATGAGGAAACTGAGGCTTGGCTCAGGCAAGTGACCTCCCTGTGGGTATCTAGTCAGTGCCAAAGGTGTCTCCTGACCCGAGGACAAGCACTCCTTCTCCTAACCACACTGTTCCCTCCCCCTTTTCAGTCTCACACATTCCCCTCCTTCATCTGGTCAGCTCACACAGCCAGCACCACATCTGCTGTCATGAACCACAGGATCACAAGAGAGCCAGCATCTGTTTGCAGAAGAGTAGTGGAGTGTGACTTGCTCAAGGCCATGCAGCCAGGGAAGGTGGGATGGCCTAGTGGAAAGGGTGTTGGCTTCACCCCCAAACCTGGGGAATACTGGATAAATCCCTTCTATCCTGCGAGCCTTGCTTTCCCCATCTATAGAATGGGAAGGTTGTTGGGACTGGAACCCGGGTCTCCTCCTAGAGTGGGGATCCTGGCCTGCTTGAGCAGGTAGTTTGGGGAAGCCTAGAGGCTGAGCCTTCTCAGAGCCATGTCTGAAATGGCATGGGATGATAAAGAAAGCCGTTTACATAGAATTACACTCACCAAAATTGGTTTTAAAAATCGAGTGCACAGACCCCAGGTTAAGAACATTGGTGTGAGGGACAGTGAGCTGGTGCAGTGGATAAAGCACCAACCCTGAATTCAGGAGGACCTGAGTTCAAATCTGGCCTCAGACACTTGACACTTACTAGCCATGTGACCCTGGGCAAGTCACTTAACCCTCATTGCCCCACAAAACAAAACAAAAACAAACAAAAAACCCCCAAACATTTGTGTTAGACAAAATGTCTCAGTTTTAGGTAAAAGAGTAGTGAGATGACATGTATGGATACACACACACACACACACACACACACACACACACACACACACACACAGGGAGAATGGTCTGGGTCTCTAGCTGAAATACCAGTAAAATGAATGGTGAGGTCAGAGGAGGGAGAGCTCATTGCGGATCACCGCATTGCAGGAGAACCATTTATCTAGTGAACAGCGCCTTTTGTCACTGACTTCTTTGTGTGTGTTTTTTCTCTTTAGCTGGGGGATCTCCTATAATGACAATATCATCTACTACCACGAATTCCTGAAAGCCCTTGATAACTTAAAACGTGTCAAGGCTCATCCCAAGGAGAAGGAAGAGTGTCAGCCCATTGTCTTCTCAGTGCTGACTCCAGACCAGGTCCTGAAGAAGATGAAGGAAATGGTCTCAGCAAACTACAACACCTTCTTCAAGGTACTGCCCTGCCTTCCTTACCACCTTCAGAGGTGTTTCTGGGGTTCCCAGGGCACCGTACTGGCTCTCCTGGTGACTCTTGTCTCCAGCTCTCACCCTGTCCCTTCCGGATGCCTGGACATGCTCCATCCACCATATCCATGGCTTTCTGAGACTTCTACCACTACTTCCCTCTAAGAGCTGGTGAGGTAGATGAGCCAAGGGATAATTGTACCCATTAGACAGATGAGAAAATGGACTCCAAGACGGGCAGTGGAATGCCCAGTGTCTCAAGGCCATCATTTCCATAATGCTTCAGGGCTTACAGAAACACTTTAGTGACATAGATTATACCTCATTTTTTTTTAAATGAAAAGAATCAGGGCAAAGTGGATGAAGGATTGAACTTTGTGGTAATACACAGATCTGGGTTTGAATCCTGCCTCAGATACTTACTAGCCATGTGACCTTGAACAAATCACTTTGATCTCTCTTAGTCTCCATTCTGCTTCCTTAAAATGGGTATGAGGATCCAATGGGATAATGCATGTGAAGTGCTTTATAAATGTGAACTGTTACTGTAATGTTCCAAATAAGGATATTGAGTCTCAAATCTAGTGAGGAGAATAGGGCTCCCCCACAGTGTCATGAATCATGAGGGGCAGAACCACTCCAACTGAGGGCTCTTCCTCCCCCTCCAACCCCTGTGCTTTCTAGAAGGACAGCAGAGTGGATAGGAATGCCACCCCACCCCAGGTCATGAGGTTCTTGTGCCTTCCCTCTGTTGGGGCCACAGCTGGTGGCTATGGCCAAGGCAAGAGAGGGGTCTGAGGAACACCTGGGAGATGGATGGGAGTAACCAAAACAAGCCTGAAGAGAGGGGGAAGAATATGCAAAGAGCCGAGTTTTTGCCCAGTCAGTTTCAAAGAGTCTCCATTAAATTGTTGGTGTATTCCTTGGTGAAGTTAATGGTGTTGGACAGAGGTGGGCACTCCCACAGGGATTCACAGGGTCTGCCGCTGATGGGGGCTCTTTTTTCCTGGGACAGCCAACAGCTCCTATCTGCTTCTCCAGTCTTTTTCCTAATTGGACCCCAAATCCAATTCTACCTACTGCTTCTCTGGTTTCTTTAAAAGCCAAAGGAACATGAAGAGCAAAAAATCTGGCACTGAAAGACATTGGTTGTATCCTTGGCTTTGCTGTGTGGTCTTGAGCATGTGGTCACTTTTTTTCTGGGCCTCAGTTTCCTCTCAGACCATCCCACATTCAGATCTCAAAGTGATTTTTGCTTTTTAAAATTTTTAAATTAAAAAGTCATACTTTAATATTTGTTTTTTAAAATTTTGAGTTCCCAATTCTCTCCCTCACTCCTGAACTTCCATAACCTATTGAAAAGGCAAGAAATATGATATTCGTTATATTCGTGAAAAAAACATTTCTGAATATGTTTGCAAAAATAAAGCAAGAACATTTATGTAAGTAAAAAAGTCTGCATCAGTCTGCACCGAGTCCCTCAGTTCTCTCTCTGCAGGTGGATAGCATTTTTCATTATGGGTCTTTTGGAACAGTCTTGAATCATTGTATTGATCAGAATATTTAAGCAGTTCACAGTCAATCATTGTACAGTATTGCTGTCACTGTGTACAATATTCTCCTGGTTCTGCTCACTTCACTTTGCATCAATTCATACAAATCTTTCCAGGCCTTTCTGAAATCATCCTGCTTGTCATTTCTTAGAGCACAATAGTATTCCATCATAATCATATACCACAACTTGTTCAGTCATTCCCCAATTGATAGACAATTTGCAATTCTTTGCCACCACAAAAGAGCTGCTATTAATATTTTTGTGCATGTGTCTCCTTCTCCCTTTTCTTTGATCTCCTTTAGATACAGAATTAGTAGTGGTATTGCTGGGTCAAAGGGTAATTATAATTTTATAACCCTTTGGGCATAGTTCCAAATTTTTCTTTGGGTATTGTTCAAATTAATCTCCAGAAAGGTTGGACCAGTTTACAACTCCACCAACAGAACAGTAGTGTCCCTTCTTTTCCACATCCCCTCCAACATTTGTCATTTTCCTTTTCTGCCATATTAGACAATCTGATAGGTAGGGGGTAGTACTTCAGAGTTGTTTTAGTTTTTCTCTAATCAGTAGTGATTTAGAGAATTTTTTCAAATGACTATAGCTAACTTTGATTTCTTCTGAAAACTGCTTGTTCATATCCTTTGACAATTTCTTCTGAAAACTGCTTGTTTGTATCCTTTGACAATTTATCAATTGGGGGATGACTCATTTTTATAAATTTGGCTCAGTTCCATATATATTTGAGAAATGAGAAAAGAGAAACTTGCTGTAAAATTCTGCCCCCCCCCCCGCCAATTTCCTGCTCTCTTAATTTTGGCTGCATTGGTTTTTGTAAAAGAAATTGTTTTGATTGCGTAAACATTTCAAGTGATCTTTCTAAAGCACAGTTCAGACCACGTCACTCCCCTCCTCAGTAGACTTCGGTGGCTCACTATTGCCTCCCTGTTCAAATAGAAAAGCCTCTGTGTGGTGTCTCTAGCCCTTCATGGCCTGGCCCCTTCCTCCCTTCTCAGTGTTCTTCCGCCTCCCTCCCCACCACACAGCCTTTGATCCAGTGTCACTGTCCTCCTGGCTGTTCCTTGGCCAAGATTCTTCATCTCCCCGCTCTGCTTGCTTCCCCTGGATGTCCTCTATGCCTGAAATTCTCTCCCTCCTCATCCGTCTTTCTTCAAGTCCTAGCTACAATCTTGCCATCTTCTATAGGCTTGGGAAAGGCTTCTCCAGGGATCCTCTGGGGGAGGTTTCTAGAAGCAGCCTCTTAATTCAGTGCCTCCCCCCCCCCCCAGTCATGGTCTCTGGTTATCCCGCTCGTATCTTCTCTGTGCCCGTCTGTTTGCAGGCTGTGAGCTACTCAGGAGCCACGAGGCTTTTTGCCTCTGTGTCTGCCCCTGGCACTCAGTACAGAGCCCGACACCCAGTAGGTGCTGATCTAAGTGACGCTCGCCCTGACTCGTGAAGCAAGGCTGTCAGGCTCTGAGGCTGGGTGCTGCCAGGATCGGCAGCTTCTCTGCTGCGGGCAGAGCTGGGCGCCCAGAGCAAGGCCTGGGGTGCATCCTCCTCCAGTCCTGGAAGCTTCCCTTCCCAAGGATTCCAGATCCCCAGGGCAGCTTAACTGCCATTTCTTTCTGCAGAGATTCCCTTCGAGCGCCCGTGTCCAGCTTGGCCTGAGCCAGGCCCCGCACAGAACACGCCCGAGGGAGGCGAGGGACTTGTCCGCCTTAGCCTGCCCGAGCTCAGGCGCCCGATAGTCTCGAACCTGAGATTTCTGAAGGTATGGGGCCCAGTCAGTTCTGGAGCGGCCCGTTCAGCCCGTTGGGTGCAGGATCGAGGTGGGTCTGGCCCCCATGTGATCGATGCAAGGCCTTGACTGGCAACAGGACAGTAGACTCAGAGCTGGAGAGGCTTTCTCAGAGTTCATGAGGCCCCCAAGAAGGGCGGGCCCCAGGCCCAGGCTGTCCCTCTGGGGAGGCTCTCCAGAATCAGCCCTCTGCCCCTCCCCTGCTCCATGCAGCCACGGGGACCACTACCCAGAGGAGCTGTGTGTCCTATGGGGACCAAGAGCTGGATTCTGGGTAGCTGTATTTCAATAGAATTTGTTTTCTTTGTAATCTCTTTTTATGCATTTACAAGCACGATTCAGAGAAGGGGGCCAGAGTCCTTACCCAAGGAGGCCCATGACACAAAAAAGGTTAAGAATCCCTGATCTCGAAGGAAAAAGGAATCGCAGAGCCCTTGTGTTTAGCATGAATTCTTCAGGCATTTAAGAGTTCAGTAGGGGCAGCTAGATGGCGCAGTGGTTAAAGCATCGGCTCTGGATTCAGGAGTACCTGAGTTCAAATTTGACCTCAGACACTTGACACTTACTAGCTGTGTGACCCTGGGCAAGTCACTTAACCCCCATTGCCTGCAAAAAAAAAAAAAAAAGAGATTCAGTAAATTCCCCTGCCACCCAGCCTCAGCCTACTTACTGATTTCCAATGGGTCCTTCAGCTTGTCAGTGAAGACACTCAATACACCTGCCTATCCCTGGCTGAGCATCTTGGAGGGCACTGTCTTATTCCTCCTGCTTGACAAGTGGGGAAACTGAGTCAGGGTGACTGGCCCACAGTCGTCCCGTGGAAGTGTCAGAAGTAGAACTCGGGCTCAGCCCTCTTTTTCTCGAACCTAGCTCATTGTTTCACACCAACTTGGGTTTTCATGATGGCTAATAAAGACGATTTCTGGCCAGAGGGGTCCAATATGTTGAAAGGTATTTGATAACGCAGCTGCTATCTTTGGCCTTTGGGGTAAAGGCCTCGATTACCCCTTGATGAACATCGATGTGTGTGGGATGCCTGTTTTGTGGTTTCCTGGGAAGCCAGGCCTGGTGGAGAAAGCCCAGGACTTGGCACAAAGTTTGAACCCCCACTCTGCCCCTCACTGGCTAAGTGACCTCCTCCCTCTGTAAACTCTGAGACTATAGAATTGTGAGACATCTTTCTAAGTAAATGAGGATTCCTAAAAAATTCTGACACGGGATTAACTTTATGGTGCATTTTCACATGTCTCAATCTTCCCTTAGAAACAATGCCTGAGAAATATTTCTGAAATCTGTGCCTAGCACTGACAGGTCTGCATCCTTTTTTCTTTGCCAGGCATTTGCTGCATATGATAAAGAAGATACAGGCATAATCAAAGCGTCAGATTTTGCACAGGTCATAAAAGATTTATGCCTTAAGCTCAAAGACTCTCAATACACTTATGTGCTGAAGAAATTAAGACTTCATCTCAACACCCACATAAATTGGAAATTTTTCCTCCGGAACTTCCCGTGTTTCTTTGAGGAGGTAAGAATGTCAATGAAATGTGCACCACGTTTGTCAAAATACTTTTAATGATTATTTAAAATACGAGAGGACAGATGAATGGCATTAGGGAACTCTTAAGGAACAATGGGTTCAGCTCTCTTGTGGACCATCAGATGTGGACGTGGGCTGCTGCTGCTGGTGATGGTAGAGTTTTCAAAGACGTCTCTAATCAAGGGGTCTCAGCATTGGAAGTGCCCCCCGAGATGATTAAGTTATTCTCCTGCCTAGTGTTAGGAACATAGGATTTCCCAACCTCTAAATAAGTTGGCTCTGAGAATTTTGATTGCTTCATTTGTTATCTGCATTAAAAAAGGGACAAGTGACTCTCGACAGTTATACATCATATTCAAACAATTAGGAGCTAGCTATTAACTTTTTTTAAAAAAGCATTATTTTTAACATTCTTTTCATTTTTAATTTTGAGTTCCAAATTCTCTCCCTTCTTCCTACCCCTCCCCCACTCATGGAGAAGGCAAGCGATAGGATATCAATTATACATGTGAAATCATGCAAAACATTTCCATATTAGCCATACTGCAAAAAAAAAAAAAAAAAGGAAAGAAAGACATCAAGAAATATAAAGAAAGTGAGAAAATGATACTTCTGCACTCAGAGTTCCTCAGTTTTCTCTCCGGAGGTGGAGAACATTTTTCATTGTGAATCCTTTGGTGTTGCCTTGGATCATTGGATTGGTCAAGTTAGCCACTGGTCTCTGATCTAGAAGGCAGTATTGGAGTGGGGGAGGGGTGGGGTGGGGTAGGAAGGATTAGGTTTGGGTTCCAGCTCTGGCACTCGATTCCTCGATGATCCAGGGACAAACCACTTGATTTCTCTGGGTCTTGGTTTTTTCATCTGTAAAAGTGAGGGTAGGATCTAATCCGATGTTCAGAGAAGTGTCTGATGTGATAGACAGTGCGCTGGGAGATGGGCAAGTCCTTGAATCTTTCTGAGCCTCAGGCCAAAGTGTTTCCACTTTTAGTGTCCTCCACAGAGGAACTGCGCATGGTTAAGTCAATGTTAAAGACCCATGATTTTGTCTGTAGGGGAAGAGATCCACGAAATCACAGGTGCTTGACTGCCATGGTAACCCAATCCATGACCTGATCCATGGGGCTCTGTCTGGAGGGTGCTCAGAGAAGCTGACTCACCCTCACCCTTAGGACTGGCTAGAAGGTCATGAATTCTGAGCAGCCATTGGGGGTAGTGGCGGGACACGTGACTAGAGATGGGCAGTGGACAGTCGGAAATTGGAGGCCTGAAGCTGGATGAGGGGTTGGGGCAAAGATGGAGATGCGGAGCAGAGAGGATGAAATGAGGGAGAAGAGACAGTGTCCTTGGTGGGGACCGGGCGGGGGGAGTGGTGAGGGGGAGATGAAACTGTCCCAGGGAAGAGAAGGCACAGGGGGAGAGGGAGTGGAGAACCAGGAGAGAGCAGATAAGGGAGGGGTGAGCTTTGAGGAGGAGGCAGTAGTCAAGGCGGATTTGAAGGGGTGATCTTGGCAAGGGCAGGCCCAGAGCACTGCAGTTCCAGTTACGGTCACTAATGGTCCAAGGGCAGCTCTGTGTGTGGGTGGGGGAGACGCCCCCCAAAATCCCATAAAAGTACTAACTTGCAGCCTGGGAATAATGTATAAATTGGGGAACGGGAACGCACTGCTGGCTGGGGAAGCCGCTGGCATTTGACAAAGGGAAAAAAGGGGAAAAGCACCCTCAGGTAAGGCCTCTGCCAGTCATTCTCTGGGTGACTTTTGTGAGCAGCTGCCTCTCACTGGGCCTCAGTTTTCCTCCTGTGTAATCACACTTGCTCCACTCCAGGACATATTGGGAGGAAAGTGCATTTTAAAGCTGCATCCTAGACTTGTGCCACCATAAGCAGATGGCAGATGCAGAGCTGCTCCCAGACTCTCATATTGTCCAAGAGGTAGCCACTGGTGTCATTCTGGCTAGTAATAATAAGAAGTCACAAATGAGCTAGGCTGCAGGGGAGGAGTAGCCAAATCAAGCCCAGCCTCTTCATTCTGGCATTTTCTTTTTTATTTTCTGCTTAGCATGAAAATTTCTAAATTTCCCCCTCCCCCACTCACTGAGCCGGCAAGCAACATGAGATCAGTTAAACATGTGAAATCAGGCAAAACATATTTCTGTATTAGCCATATTGCAAAAAAAGTAAGACAAGCAAAGAAAGTGAGAAAATTAGATTTCACTTTGCACTCAGAGTTTACCGATTCTCTCTGGAGGTGGAGAACATTTTTTTATTGTGAGTCCTTTGGAACGGTCTTGGATCATTGTACTGATCAAAGCAGCCGAGTCTTTTACTGTTGATCATCGTTACAACATTGCTGTTAGTGTGCATGATGGCCTCCTGGTTCTTGTGACTTCATTTTGCATCCATTCATTTAGGTCTTGCCATGTTTTTCTGAAACCTCCCCCCTTGTCATTTCTTAAAGCCCAGGAGTATTCCATCACAACCATATGCCACAACCTGTTCAGCCATTCCCCAATGGATGGGCATCCCCTCAATTTCTAATTCTTTGCCATCACAAAAAGAGCTGCCAGAAATATTTCATGCATTTAAGTCCTTTCCCTTTCCCTTTGATCTCTTTGAGATACGGAAGTAATAGTGGCATTTCTCGTTCAAAGGGTATGCACAGATTTATAGCCTTTTGGACATTGTTCCAAATTGTTTTCCAGAATGGTTGGACCAGTTTTACAACTATACCAACAGTGCATTAGTGTACCTTTTTTCCACATCTCCTCCAATATTTGTCATTTCTGATAGGTACAAGATGGTACCTACTCAGAGTTGTTTTAATTTGCATTTCTCTAATCAGTAGTGATTTAAAGCATCTTTTTATATGAGCCTCTTGTGTACCTTTTTTATGTGAGAAAATTTGACCCATTCTACTTCTCCCATCCTTCTGCTCTCAGTGCATCCCTCTTTCTCACACTGCCTTTTATTCATAGATAGTTGTGATTTCTTCTTCTGAAAACTTACTGTTTATATACTTTAACCTTTTGTCAATTGGGGAATGGCTCTTATTTTTTGAAATTTGATTCAGTTCTTTATGTAGTTGAGAAATGAGACCTTTAGAGAAACCCTGTAAAATTTTTAAAATATTACTTCGTTGTTTATGATACCTTTTAGCAAAATGATGTTTCCCTAGTTATCTCTTTTAATTAGGTGGGTTTTTCCTTTTCCTTTATCTAAGATCATGATTGCTACTCCTGTCTTTTTTTTTTACTTCAGCTGAAGCATATTTGATTCTGCTCTAGCCTCTTATTTTAACTCTGATGTGTGCATCTTTCTGTTTCAAGTGTGTCTCTTGTAAATGACATATTGTTAAATTTTGGTTTCTAATCTATTTTGCTATCTGCTTCCATTTTATAGAAGAGCTCATCCCATTCACATTCACAGTTATTATTACTAACTGTATATTTCCCTCTATCCCATTTTCTTCTGTTTCTTCTCTCTTTTTTATCCAGTTCCTCCTCAAATGTCTGTTTTAATTCTGACCATAGCCTCTCTTAATCTCCCTTTGATCATTCCACCCACCCTCTTTTGTTTCCTTCCCCTCCTATTTCCCTAATGGGTAAGATAAATTTCTATACCCAACTGAGTTTGTATACATGTCCTTCCCTCTTTGAACGAATTCTTATCAGAGTGAGGTGTAAGCATTACCTGCCACCCTCCCCTCCATTTCTTGTGTACCTTTTTCACGTGAAAAATTTTGCCCCATTCTACTTCTCCCTCCCTTCTGCTCTCAGTGAATCCCCCTTTCTCATGCTGCCTTTTATTCAAAGATCATCTCACTATAATAGACTCATAACCATAGTATTTGTCTGTATAGACTCCTAACTACCCTAAAAATGATAAAGAACTTAGGAGTTACATGTATCATCTTCCCATATAGGAATGTAAATGGTTTAACTTTGTTGAGTCCCTTATGATTTCTCATTCATGTTTGCCTTTTTGTGCTTCTCTTGAGTCTTGTGTTTCAGTGTCAAAATTTTTATTCAGCTCAAGTCTTTTCATAAGGAATGCTTGAAAGACTTCTATTGCATTAAATAGCAATTTCACTCTGAAGGATTGTACTCAGTCTTTCTGGGTAGGTTATTCTTGGTTGTAATCCTAGTTCCTTGGCCTTCCAGAATATCATACTGCAAGCCCTTGGCTCCTTTAATGTGGAAGCCACTAAATCTTGTGTGATCCTGATTGTGGCTCCATGATATTTGAATTGCTTCTGGCACTTGGCAATATTGTCTTCTTTGACCTTGGAGGGCTGGAATTTGCTTATAATATTCCTGGGAATTTTTATTTTGGGGTGCCTTGTGATTGATGGATTATTTCAATTTATATTTTACCCTCTGGATTTAAGCTATCAGGGTGGTTTTCTTTTATGATTTCTTGAAATATGATGTCTAGGATCCTTTTTTGTTCACATTTTCAGGTAATCTAATAATTCTTAAATTCTCTCTCTTGGATCGATTTTCTAGGTCAGTTATTTTTCTGATGAGATATTTCACATTTTCTTCTATTTTTTTCATATTTTTGATCCTCATAGAGTCTCACCATCTTACCTTTAGAGAAACCCTTCCATATGTGTTGTTTCTCCCAATAGAATGTGAACTCCTTGCTTGGAGATAAGCACCATGCTTGGCACATAGTATGTGCTAGATAAATGCTTTCTCCATTATTCATATATTTTTTCCATGTTTCCCATGCCACTAGGATAAACTTTCTGAGGACAAACACTGTGTGTCACTCCCCTAGCTTAGGAACCTTCAATGGCTCCCTATTGCTTCAGAGATAAAGTCTAAACCATAATAAGTACCCATTAAAGAGCTGGATTCTTCATGCAGGTGGGAGGTGAATGGCCCCATGGTAGATGGGTCTTAAACTCAGGGCTTCTGCCTCCAAATCCAGTGAATCTACACTACAATGGGGGAGTAAATTGGACTTCTTCCAAAGAGCATTTCCTAGGAAAGATGGGTGGGTGTGGGAGAGAAAGACAGAGACAATGACAGAGACAGAAGGAGGGAAGGAGAGGGAAAAAATAGGGGGAGGAGGAGAGAGAAACACAGAGACAGAGATGGGAGAGACAGAGAGATGGAGAAAGACAGATGAAGACAAAGACAGAGAGAGGAGGAAAGGGGATAGAGAAGGGGAGGAGGAAAAGAGAAGGATGAAGAGACAGACAGATACACACAAAGACAGGAGGAAAGGAGGGGGAGAAGGAAAGGGGGGAGGGGGAGAGAAACACAGAGACATAAATGGGGAGAGACAGAGAGATGGGGAAAGACAGACAAAGAAGAAGAGAGGAGAGAGAGAAAAGAGGCAGGAAGGGGAGAGAGAAGGGAGAGGAGGAAAAGAGAGAGACAGAGATACACACAAAGACTGAAGGAGGGAAGGAGACAGAGAAACAAAGAAGAGGAGAAGGGGGAGAGAAACACAGAGACAGACAGAGACAGAGAGCATCATTTAGTGGCGTGGGAGCCGCCCCATTCACCAGTCCCTCTGTTCTGCCAGAAAGAACAAGCAGCCAACTCTTGGGAGATGGTAGAACTCAGGCAGGTCCCTGGCCTCAATGCAGAGACCCTTCCTTTCCTTTTTCTTTTTAAGTCATGACCCAGCAGAAACCCACCTCCAGCCTCTCTACTTTTCTTCCAGTTTTATTGCCATGTAAGTAATAGGCTTTTGAATGAAACCCTCCATTCCATCCTCTGAGTAATTAAATGGATCATAGAATGTCAGAGCTGGCTGGGTGCAACCTCGCTCCCACTTGGCAGACAAAGAAACAAAACCCCAGGAAAGGTGGACCGAATTGCCCTGTGAGGTCTCTGAGTTAGAAGGCAGTGGGGCTGGAATTTGAACCCAGGACACAGACTCCACATTCAACCTCTGTGATGTCCCTGTCCAGCCCCTGGGGGCCCAATGAAAATAGTGCCTGGTTGCTGCCATCATCTCTGCTAAAGCCCGTCCCCTTGGCATGGAGAGAGGAAGTTTAGAGTGTAGTTTTTGCCATTAAAGAAGATCCCATAAACCACCTTGAAATGTTTGTAATCTTTTATTGGCTTCATCAGTGTCCCTTAGATTTATTTTTCTTTTTTACTGTAAGTGTCACACTGTCCATGTATGTTTAAAGAGAGCAAAAGAGGATGTGGGCAAAGCTTTCTTTTCTGGAGGGGCAGCCCTGGAGATTGCTGTGAACTAGATGGAGTCAGCTGTGTCAATATGTCACAGTGATGACTCACACTTTCTTTGGAAGCTGAATGCTCTTGATAGGAAGTGAATGATTTAAAGATCCCTAAATCTCTTCCTTGCTCACAGCTTCCCCTGCTGTTTCCCTTCTTGAAGGAAGGGACCATATTTCACTTTCACATCCACAGGATTTAGCGCTGGCATACAGTAGGTGCCTAATGAATGCTTGCTTGATAGATTGATTCAGAGGAGGACCTCTAGCTAGCAACTCTTCTCTTTTCTGGGCCTTGAATTGCTCCTCCATAAAATGAGGGGAATTGGCCCAGATAGATTGATGTGGGCAGGGGCATGCTGGAGCCACCTCCCACCAGTGGAAGCTCCCATTGTGAAATTGAAATTTTAGTGTGAGCATTTACACCTTGAAAGTCTCGAGCACCACAAATCAGGGCTTGATTGTTTTGTGGGTTGTCTAGATAATGTTAATAATGCAGACTAAATTTAAGAACGTGTCATGCATACCAAGTTGATTGTTAAATATTTGCCAGCACACTGGACTGGGGGCTCTGCAAGGTTCATGACTCAGGGCACATGGAAACCTGATCCCCTCAGACAAATCCCATCCCCCACCCTGCCTCAGTTTCTTCCAATGTTAAATGATGATTTGGGACTCGATGAGTTCTAGGGTCTATTACTGCTGTGAAATTCTGTGATCCATTCATTCCAGTTGTCTTAGTTCTGACCCTTCACTGTTGTCTGGGACAAGACTGAACCATGCTGGGGCCTCAGTCTCCCCATTTGTAAACAAAAGATAGTTATGCTCAGAATCAATTAGAAGGAATTCATTTCAGTGGTCATCAAGTCCAGCCCTCTCTAAGTGGTCATCCAACCTCTGATGCACATCCTCTCACAAGGGCAGAAGCCCATCACCTCCTAAGGGAGTCGATTTAATCTTCAGACCAGTCTCCTTGGACATTTTTCCTTCCGTTAAAACCTAAATTTGTTCCTGCAACTTCCCCCCATTGCTCTGTTCCTCCTTCTTCCTTCAGATCCCTGGAAGCTTTTGCCATGTCCATCCCCTCCTTCGAGTCTTCCCTTCTCCAGGCTAAACGCTCATAGTTCCCTCCACCAATTCTCGTGTGTTGGGGTGGGAGGTATGTGTGGTCAGTTCTTTCACTATGCTGGATCCCAGTATTTATCTCTTTGTTGTTCTGCAGATGTGACCCGTGGCCAGGGCAGGTGGTTCAGCAGAGCCCTGTATGACCTCACTTGCTCTGGATACTGCCTCTCAAGGCAACCTTGGACAGCAGTAGCTTGCTCCTGCTGGGTCACTGGATTTTAATCAGATAAAACACCCAGGTCATTTAGGGTCCGCTGTCTAGCTGGGCTTCCCACATCTCTTATTTGCGAAATTGATTTTTTGAACCCAAGTGGAGAACTTTACATTTATCTCAATTAAATTTCATCTTATTGGAGCCAGTCCATGTCCAGCCTGTTGGTGTGTGTTGAGGATTCTGACTGCCATACAACAACTCTTTTATTTTGTTCCTTTTGAATAAAGATACAATGGGACTTTCTAGTGGAGAGTCCTATCCTTGGGGAAAACAAGGTGCTGCTTCCTCCTGACATTTCCCTCCAGGAGTAGGGAAAGAGGAAGTGAACAAACATGTCTTAAGTTCTTCCTATGTGCCAGGCATTGTGCCAATCACCACACGGTTATTATCCATTTGATCCTCACAGCAACCCTGGAAGGTAGGTGCTATTATCTCCATTTTAGAGTTGAGGAAACTGAGGCAGCAGAGCATCTGAGACTACCTCCATTTTGGTTATGGATTGGCATTTTGTGTCCCTCAAAGAGGGTGCATGGTTAGGATGGTATAATCGAGGCAGTGGTTAGGATGGTATAATCGAGGCAGTGGGGTCCAAGAGCATAGTGGGCTGGACTTAAGGTCAAAGAAACCCTCTCCCTGAAGGGAAGAGTGATTCATCCCTAGATCTCTATAACCAGGAAATCCTCCTTAACCTTCCTGAGCCTCAGTTTCCTCTTTTGTAAAATCACACATTTCCTCCCTCACAGTGCTGTTATGAGGAAGCCACTTGGAAGTGCTATGGAGATGGGTTATTATTATCAGTGATGTCTCCTTTTTATTGTTAGGGATGATTGATTGAATGAATGAAAGAAGTATTTATTATGTGTTTACCACATTACTCCTGCTTGATGATAACTATAATTAGTGACAGTGTTGTACAGTGGATAGGGTACAGGGCTTGGAAATCAGCAAGACCTGGGTTTAAATCCTACCTCAGACACATACTAGCCATGTGACCCTGGGCCTTAGTTTCTCTATCTGGAAAATGAAGGGTCTGGCTGTGATGGCCAGCTCTAAAGCAAAGATCTTTTATCTGGCCGGCCTCATGGCTGCCGGAGGGGAATGGGCTGCTTTCTACCAGCCCATAGAAGGGTGATGTCATCAGCAACTCAGCTCCTCATTGGGAGAGGATGGGGGACTGACCTCCTGCTAGAACTGCCCAAGCACTTTCCTCTCAGCAGTTCTTGGAGGTGGACAGGTCATTGATTGAGAGCAGGTAGGGCCCTGAGAGGCCATTCAGTCGACCAAGTCCATTGAGTTCCACTTCTGCTGCCTTTCCCAGAAGGCAAATGGGTCTTAGAACGGTGAATTGCCTCGCCGATGGTCAACCACCCAGGCAGTGATTGGGGAATTAGGTCTTGAACCCAGATCCAGTCCTCTTGAAACAGGGATGTGAGAAGTGACTTTTTTGTTCCTGTTTTCCAGGCAGGGCAGCTAAGGCTAGGACATGGTGAGGGCAGAAGTGCTGCTGGCCGCTTCTTGTCCTGGGGTCTCCCCAGGGGAGGACCCCAACACACCCACTATTCCCATTTTTCTGTTGGGGCTGTTTTATCCTTTTTTTCTTTTCATGACAAAGCTTTTTAAAAAACTGCTGTTGTTTCTTTAAGTCTTCATTTCTTCCTGGTAAATACAAATGAAGATACAGTACAATTAATTTGCTTGCTAATCAAAATATTTGATCAAATGAAGCAATTTTTCAATTCTTAGAAGCAATTACCCCGTTCTTCAGGAAGAAGAAGGATTCTTTCCTGAGTGATTCCAATTAGGATTCTTGCTACCTCCCGGGTGGCCGGCCTCTGCAGAGCGAAAGGCTTCCTCTGCTCCCCACCAACCCACAGCCCTGCAGACACCCATCAGGCACTGGGGGAGACAGTATACATATCTACATATAGATGTAGGCACATAAAAATAGAAGAAAGCAGATATGTAACGAATACTAACCCAGAATTCACTAAGTGAATCATGCAGCTTAATTAGTAAATTGCAACCTTTCTAACTGTTGAACTCATATCCTGGGTGCATTTGTATTCCCAGAATTCTAGGGTGGGCAGGGGCCTGTTCTCAACCCCCACCTCCCCTTCAGGCTTGATTAAGTGCCACAGAGCTCGGGGGCAGCCAGGAGCCTAGAGCTAGAGGGCCCCTGGGACCACTGCATCCAACTCTCTTTTCACACATGAGGAAATAGCTTTGGAGCCATGCTTTGGGGTCCAAAGCCCTCTCCTCACCATGCCCCTGAGGGCTCTGCTAGAAGGGATCTCAGAGGCTGTCTCTCCAACCCTCTCATTCCACAGGGGAGGAAATGGAGGGACAGAGAGGGGAGGAGATTGATACAAAATTACACAAAATTATACAAAAATACAAAATTAGCCTGGAGAAGGGAAGACTCGAAGGAGGGGATGGACATGGCAAAAGCTTCCAGGGATCTGAAGGAAGAAGGAGGAACAAATCCTGATCCAGGATTTGAACCCAGATTCTCCTTTCCATCATATCAAATGACTTCTGAGGTCCCCTCCAGTGCTGCCGTGACACGGTTCTGTGTCTTCACTGGTTTTTCCACTGTTTGACGTCCCCCAAGCCCATGCTGGAGCCAGGCAAATTCAACCCAGCACAGAAGTCAATTGAATCAAAATGAATTGAAGTTAAATGAAGTGCTCGTGGCTGGGTCCTTTGTGGGCCATACATTGATGTGTGGTCCAGGCCTGGGCTCTGAGAGCTGACTCAGCTGTAGGACAACACGAGCCTGGGTGGCAGCAGCAACTCAGGCAGAAAGACCCATTTTCTTCTGAAACTTCTAGACAAGAGATGGGTGGTTGTGGAAGTTAGATCATTGCATGAACAATTTACCCTTTTACTTTGCATGGAGAGACAGACCCAGAGCACAAGGGGCTTCAGATACTGGAGGGAGTGATTTAAATCTTGGAGAAGTGGGTGGCAGACCTCTGATAAATTTCGCCGGCTTAATAGTCTCGGACATGAGAAGTAGAATAGGGAAGGTCAGAGCTGGAAGGGGCCTTAGAACAGGAAGTATGAAAGCTGAGATGGAATTTAGAACATGGAATGTCACAGCTGGGAAGATTCTTAGAACGGAGAATGATTAGAGCTAAGAGAGGGACCTTAGAGCAGGTGACGCGAGAGCTGGGAGGAGCCTCAGAATATAGAACGTTTGAGCCAGGAGGGTTCTCAGAACATGGAATGCCCTTAGAACACGGAATGTCAGAGGTGAGTGCAGCCCTAAAACATAGGATAGGGCTGAAAGTCTTTCAGTTGGTCCATAGGTCCTATGCCCTCATTTTCCTGAGGAGAAAGCAGAGACCCAGAGGGCAAGTGACCTATTCCAACTCACAGTGGGGGAGGGGTTAGAACCCAGGTCTCACCACCATCTGCCAGTGAAGGCCCTCAGGATTATTGGAAACCTCCGAGTCTAGTGAGCATGCTTGGAATCGAATTCCAGAAATTCTCTTAAAATGGACAGGGGAAGGGGGATCCCCTCAAAATATGTTATGAATAGATCTCATCTATAATCCTAAAAATTCTGCTAATAATTTTATTTTAACTTTTAAGAAATAGGTAGCCCAGCCTTGCATCTGGGCCAGTTGTGGGGCTGGAGGGGAGTGGGGAGGCTCAGGCCGCCCTCGGGAGCCAGTGAGTGAGCACCAGCCACAATGCAGACCTGCCTCCCACATCTGCATGCTCAATCCCTCTCCTCATATTTCTTCTCTTAATAATACAGCTGTAGCTCCTATCCTGAGGGGACTTTTTATGTAAAGCGTAGTTAATATTGGAAAGTGTTATTTGCATCTGAAGATGGTGGTGTCTTCTCTGATTAGGAGAAGCATTCCGTCTAGTCAGGGAAAAAGCATCATTTTTTTCCATTCAGATATAATGATCCTGGGAGAAGTGACAGAGAAATGATCGGGCCAGACCAGCCGCCATCTGCTGTTCCCGGCGTCGCCTCTCCCTCGGAGAGCGACAATGGCGAGACAGGCTGGTAGGACTGGGAAGGAGCACCCAAGATCCTTGTCTTGCACTGATTTCCCCTTACAAGAAGTCTGACTCAGGCGAAATCCTCCCCGGGCCAGCAAGAGCCTGATGGAATGTTAAATAACATAACAGAAGTGCCCGCCCCCATTTTACAGAAGGGAAAAGCATGGTTCTCATAGGCTCACATTAGGATCCCAGAGCCAGAGATGGATATATCCACCCTTAGAGTAGTCTCATTTTGTAGGTGGGAAAGCCAACACAAAGTGACTTCCCCAAGACCACTGGGTAAGTGGCAGAACAGGTTTGAAATCCAGATGCTCAGGTGCCAAATCTACCCCCTTTTCTAAAGCACCGTACTCTTTGGAGAGCCAGTGGTTGAATGGAGAGGGTATTTTCCTTTAAACATCAAAAGTCAGCTAGAAAAGTTCTTGAGTTTCAATTCTCAATTCAATTTGATTCCAAAGGGTCTGTTAAGCACCCACCTGTAAGGATGGAGGACGGTGGGTACAGATAAGTGGTGGTGGGGAAAAGTAGGTTGGGGCATAGCTCAGGCTGGAGTCCAGTTGGCCTCCAGTGTAGAGTCGTCATGGGAAATAAGAAAGCGAGTCTGGACCCAAGCTCTGGTCTAGAGGCCTCGAGTGCCAGGCTAAGCTTATTTAGACTGGAGACCACAGGGAGCCTCTGAAAGTCTTTGGGGAGGAGCGGGTTGAATGGAGATTTGCCAAGAACTTCCCCAAGTTGTCGGGGCTGGGGTGGGTAAGGGGCCTCCGTTACAGTCTGGATGACCTCTTAGTTTGGGCAGGATGCCTGGAGCTTTCCATAGTGGGCTCTGTGGCCTTTCTCTCTCATGTGGGCATTGGAGAATCGGGTCTCCAGCCCATAGCTTTCCATACCTTATCATATAGGTGGGGAAACTGAGACCCAGGAGCATTTTTATAGTGGTCTATCTTAGGGACTCGGGCTGTTAGCATCAGAGGTGGGATTTGAACCAGGTCCTGTGAATCCAGAGCCAGGGATCTTGCTTCTGTACCGGGGCCTCCAGGATTCCTTCCAGCCCTGGTGTGACTGTTTTGGGCTGTCACTGGCCTTTCTAGTGCCCAGTGATGAGGACAGATGTGTGTAGATGGGGTGATTCCCACAACTCTGCAGTACTCAGAGATGAGGCTGGTTGTGCTGGGCACACATTTCTAGATGCTAGAATTCCACAAGCCCCGAAACCTGCCTGTCCATCATTTGTATTCCTGATGGCAAATGTTCAGTCATTTGACTTTGTTTTTTGTTTTTTTGTTTTTTAGTGAGGCAATTGGGGTTAAGTGACTTGCCCAGGGTCACACAGCTAGTAAATGTTAAGTGTCTGAGGCCGGATTTGAACTCAGGTACTCCTAACTCCAGGGCCGGTGCTCTATCCACTGCGCCATCTAGCTGCCCCTCAGTCATTTGACTTTAAGAATAGTTCCAAACATTCATGAAACATGATGCCTTCTGACTGGTGCTGGATCGCATGTCATCATCACAGTGGTTTCAGAAAAGAGGCAGAACAGTTGTCATGATGGTGGTGGCGATTTTGTCCTCACCTTCTTTGGTGGAGTTTGATAGGAAAGGTCATGGGACAAGTCACCATCCTGCTCTACGATGGATTCTTATGTAGTGAATCAAATGACTGCTTTTTATAACTGAATAAAAGTGCTGGACTAGAAACTCATCTTCTGGAGCTCCCTGAGAATGCCCCCAACAGCCTCTGTGGCAGGCAGGATAGAAGATGACCTTACTTAATTTCCCCTTACTCTCTATGTTTGAGAGCTTTTCATTTCTTAGAGCTTGGCAATCACATGTATTGAGTATGGTAACTTCTATTCAAAATGTTGTTCTTAAATACTTATGAATTAATACTCTATTTCATCAGTTTACTCCTCTGGTAATAGTACCACTACTGTCATGCCATTCTCATCTTTGATTGAATTCAGATAGAACTGGTCCTGGGACAAGCTGCTATCTGACTGTTTTTCTTTTATAGTTACTATGCTATAGACTATTGCACAAGTGGACAAAATGACTGCTTTTTATAACAGAATAAAAGTAGTGGCTACTATTATAATTAATAACAGATTGATAGATAAAGTGATCTATTAGGCACCTGTTATTCTCCAGGTACTCTGCTATTAATAAAAATACTAATAATATCTCAGCACAGCATTGTAGCTTTGAGGGCTTGCCTTGGAGTCAAGAAGACCTGGGTTCCAGCCCTGCCTCTGACCCATAGTTAGGTGTGTCACTTAACTACTTAGTGTCCCAGGCACCAGTCTGAGGCTATGAGTTATAGATGGAGTTCTCATTTGCATCAATGGAGGGAATTTCTACTCTAAGAATTTCTTATTCCAGTGAAGCCCCTTATCCGGAGCCCCTCTATGTCTGGGGTGTAGGTGCCTAGCCAGTGCTAGGTGACTGAACCACTGATTCCCACAGTGTGTGCCCTGTGAATGTGCTTTCAAGTGGCACTTTGTCTAGTTTATAAAGTGCTCTCCTCCCAACAACCTACAAGGTGTAGGATAGAAGCAGATGCTATTATCCTTATTTCACAGGTGAGGAAACTGAGGTTCAGAGGGATGAAGCAATTGGCCCAAGATCACACAGTGAATTTAGTGGCTGAGCCAGAATTTGAACCCAAGCTTTCTTTCTTTGTGTGCGAAGCTCTGGCCCCTTCTCAGCACACTAGGCTCCCTCTACAAGCTCGACTTCATTGTCCTTCCACTGTGGCTTCATTGCCCGTGTCCCTGTTTGCCATGATTGTGGTGGGCTTCCTTTCTTCATCACTTGCTTGGGCAGGTCTTCCAGGAAGGGTCAGCCACATTAGTTGTTAGAATCCTCCTGGTGGCAGGTCTGGCCAAGAGCTGAGCTGAGATTTATTCTTTATTAGATGAATCCATAACCGATTCTCCTTTGTCTAGACTGCTGCTGAGTGGTCTGATAAGATGCAGAGAGCCTGTAGGCCCAAATCCCCCAAGGACCAGTTCTTGAAGGATATCCTGACGCGCATTCGGGATGTTGTGACGGCTCGCTACCTGATCATAGCCCAGGAATTTTCTGATCTCGATTGCTCCAAATCGAACTTGATATCCAGAGAAGACTTCAAAGGCATCTTCAATCGGCACATCCAGATTTTAAATGATGAGCAAGTAAGAGATGCTCCTATCCCTCCTGAGGGAAGCCGACTCACGGGGTCCTGGGGCATGGGCGGGCGTGTCTCCTGATAAAGCTAGAACATAGGAGCCCAGGCAGCGTGTCTAATAGCCTGGGGCCTGCTGCCTCAGGAGAGAGCTTCCAGCGGAAGTTGGGGGGGGTAGGGGTGGCAAAACATGAGACAGCATCAGTCAGAGCCCTTGGCAAACCAGCCGGCTTTATAGGAAAGTTGGCTGCTCTGAGAATTCTAATACAGAGGGAGGGACAGAAGACACCCACCCACCCACCCACCCCTGCCCTATAGTGAAGGCCTGAACCACACTGAAAAACCCATTTACAAATTCTCTGCGGGGGGGCAGGTAGGTGGCGCAGTGGATAGAGCACCGGCCCTGGAGTCAGGAATACCTGAATTCAAATCCAGCCTCAGACACTTAACACTTACTAGCTGTGTGACCCTGGGCAAGTCACTTAACCCCAATTGCCTCACTAAAAAAACCAAACCAAAACCAAACAAAACAAAGAAAAAAAATTCTCTGAGGTTTGTGCTTGGAACTAACTGGCTGAGGAGCTGAGATAGGACCTGCCCATGCCCCAAGAAACGTCCAGTCTGGATGGGGCAGCTGGGTGGCACAGTGGATAAAGCACTGGCCCTGGCTTCAGGAGGACCTGAGTTCACATCTGGCCTCAGATACTTGACACTTACTAGTTGTGTGACCCTGGGCAAGTCACTTGTCTTTCATCGCCCCACAAAAAAAAAAAAAAAAAAAGCTTCTTGTCTACATGCAGACAGAGAACTGTGACACCCAACAAGAGCCTCTAGTCCCCACTGAGAGAGGGATTGAATGTGCTTGGGGAGGTCAGAAACAGGAATTGTCCATTCTGATTGGGGGAACAGAGTGGGGCTTCTTGTAAGAAGCAGCAGTTGGGACTCCCTGGAGAAAGCCAGGGAGTTGGGGTGATGGTGCAGGGGACCAGGCTGAGGGGTGCTCATGAGCAAAAGTAGAGAAGCACTGGACTCACCAGGGGGATTGCAGGAGGTCTAGAGGCTGGAGTCTTTGGATCTTCTTTTTTTTTTGTGGGGCAATTGGGGTTAAGTGACTTGCCCAGGGTCACACAGCTAGTAAGTGTCAAATGTATGAGGCTGGACTTGAACTCAGGTCCTCCTGAATCCAGGGCTGGTGCTCTATCCACTGCACCACCTAGCTGCCCCAGTCCTTGGATCTTCTTAAAAGTTTGAGTATCGCATTTCTTTCAAGGACAAAGAAATTCAGCACTTGGTTTTTACACCTGCAACTTCTCCCTAGCCATGGCCAGCCTTCTGCCCATTTCTGCCTCAGAAGGCAGGCCCTGACCTTGCATCCTCCAGAGTGGCTGCTCAATATCTGGGTGACCAATGGAAAACCCTTTAATAATTCACCTCCTCTGACACGTTATCTCCATTTTCCAGGTGAGGACACTGAGGCTTGGAGAGAGGAAGGGACCTAGCCAAGGCCACCCAGATCTTGGGTTCATTGGGGAGTGGGATTTGGAGCTGGGAGGGAGGGGTCAGAGCCATGATGCAGCCTGATCCCCTCATTCCCCAGGGACCCGGGAAGCCATTCGGTCCAGTCCCTTCATTGGAGCGAGGAAGAAGCCAAGATAGGTGCAGAGAGGTCCAAGGTCTCAGAGGTTACAGGCAGCAGCACAAGTCCTCTCATCCCAAAGCCAGCGGCTCTTTGGGTCTCTGACTCCTCAGTTTCCTGTTGTACCCAGAGCAGGCGGGGTCTAGTTAGCTCCACAGCCCCTCTCATCTCCAGACTCCTTTATCTGTTTGGAGGTTCAGAGAAAAGTGAAGGAGCCCGGGTCTAGCTCTCCTCCTGCCAGGAGAAGGTTCACCACCCTCAGTACCACACAGAGCAAGGGCCCCTGGAGAAGTAGGCTGACCTGTCCCAGGCAGGGGCCCGTCCCCCGTCCAGGACTCCGGGGCCAGCGTGGAGCTCTGCCTGCCTGTGCTAGGGGCTCAGCTCCTCCTGGGCGGCTGGCTGTAGCCTCAAAGGCAAAGCTCAGGAAGCCCACAAGCCAGACTACCATGCGGATGAGCCCCACAGAGCCAGCGTGGCATCATGGGAAAAGTCCCAGGCTGATTTGGGCACACCCTCCAAGCTCTTGGGGTAAGAGGATTTAGATGTGGACCGGACCTGACAGACCACACTTGGAGAAGATCTCCACCATTTCCCATAGGAATGTAAACTTACCAAGAGTAGGGGAATGATTCACTTGTATTGGTGTCCTCAGTGCCCCACACACAGAAGGCACTTAAGAAATGCTTGTCAATAGGTCACTGGATGGGTACACTCTTGGACAGCTCCAATTGCTAGAAAGGATTTCTTTGTCTCCATGGTCTTTAAATTGCCTTATTTGCAATTCCTGCTCCTGTACCCAGTTCTGCCCTCTGAGGCCAAGCTGGACTAGGCTAATGGCTACTTCTTGAGGAAAGCCCTTTTTGAGCTATGGGAAAGTAGTTAGTGTGTTTACCCCTCACCCTTGTAGAGCCTGGTCTTCAGTGTCTAACTCCCTGCCCTGTCCTCATTCCCATTCTCTGAGTGAGCCTTCAGTCACTGTTGTCCTTCCCAGCCCCAGCTGGTCTAAACAGAACAGAGCCATCCTGCTTGACCCCTCCCACATTCTTAGCAGCCCAACTGGGGGGGGGCGGGATTCCCGCTTGAACTTTGTGCTCAACCAAAGCTTCCAGAAGGTTCTGTTTCACCCAAACTCACTCATCCTGGGCTGGGAACCTAAGGTGCAGACCTTAAAGTGTACTTCCTGTTGCTGACCTTCCCCGATGAGGATGCCAGGACCTTATCTCACCCAGGATGAACTGGATGAGCAGCAGCCACTCAAGGGCCTGGCCCACTTTTCTGGACAGGCTTGATTCTCATTCAGGTTGTCGAGGCTTCCCCCACCCCCCATTGATGCCTGACTTTTTTCATACACCTCGAGGCGCTTTATTGTTGCAGGGGTTCAAGTCAGCTCCAGCTTCAGCCCTTCTAGGGATAGGCATGACAGTCATGTGCAGGTGTTCTAAGGCCCCCCTCCCTGCTGTGACCCATGATGGGGGTGATGTTGTGAAGATGGAATTTATAGGACCTGGTACCATCTGTTGAGACAGATGATGAGATGAGGGGGCAGGAGATTGCAGCCCCTCTGAATTCTGGGCTCTTGGAATGAGACAATCACAGAAGAATCCTGAGTGGGATGGGGACTCCAAGGT
Organism: Dromiciops gliroides; assembly: GCF_019393635.1. Classification (NCBI taxonomy): domain Eukaryota; kingdom Metazoa; phylum Chordata; class Mammalia; order Microbiotheria; family Microbiotheriidae; genus Dromiciops; species Dromiciops gliroides. The sequence goes on from NC_057865.1 coordinate 294,388,056, forward strand.
GATCAGGGCCAGTCCCCTGCCTGGTTTCCTGGTGGCATGACTCATGAGGGGCTGAGCTAGCAAATCCTTTCCATTTTCCCAAGTGTCTCCCTGTGGGTTTTGTCAGGAGAGGAGCTTTTCCTTCCTGGCAAACCGCCCTGCTGATGCTGGGGCAACAGGTAGGTGTGTCCTGTTGAGATGTATGCCGAGTTCAGTATCCCAGGGAGAAGGAAGGGTGAACCTTAGGTGGGATCAAGGTGTGCTGGCTGGCTGCTTGGCTCTGCCTCCTCCAGCGTTCCTCTCTGTGACTGACCACCAAGATCCCCATTCCGTTTCAAAATGTCCTGCTGACGCTGTGAATAATCCGTCTTCCATTGCTTCCCCTTCTTCCTTCTCCAGGGCTGAAGCTGGATGGAATTGGGGGGAGGGTCGATCGGCTGGCTCGTCCAAGGCCTTCCATCAGCTACTGCTGCTCTCCACATTCCCCTCCCCTCGCTCCCCCTCCACCCTCTCTAACTCCTTTCTTTCTGTCACCAGTTCGAGAGCCTCTGGAATGAACTTCCCCTCAACAGCGAAGGGAGGCTCAAATACCAGGACTTTTTAAGCAAGTTCAACATGGAGAAAGCTTTGAGCCCTCCGGCCACGGGGGATTCGGTCAAAACCCAGCGGTCGGGAGGTAACACTCCCGAGGCGGAGGCGGCGGCGGCGGCGGCACCAGCAGCAACAGCACCGGCACCGGCACCGGGGTCTGCCCCAGCGACGGGAGGCGGCTCCGCCCCAGGGTCAGCGCCGCGACCCCAGACTGGAGACGAAATTGTAAGCTGCCGCGTGGAGAGGCTGCGATCTCTCTCGCGGGATGATAGACTCCCCTGCCACACTCCATGTCCCGATCTGGCTCTCTGACACTAGCTGGGCGAATCACTGACCCCTTCTGAACCTCGGTTTTCTCATCTATAAAATGGCCTTAATCCTACTTGCACTAAGTACATTCTAGAAACATGGGATCGTGGGTCACAGACCGTCTGATCTCTCATTTTAAAGGTGGGGAAACTGAGGCACGGAAGTGGTGGAGCTGGGTTAAGAGCCTGGCTCCTCTCCCGGGAAGCCCTCTGTCCTCTCCCACTGTGCATTGCTGTCTCTCAATTTCTAGTTCTCCATCGTGAGCCTCATCAAGGGCCTTGTACATTCATGGGTGTTCAATGTTTCAGGCTGGGGTAGGGTCGAGGGGAGGATCATGTTTAGGAGAGATTGAATGGATCCAAGAGGAAGACCAGCTCTGTGGCCAGGCCACCTTGGGTGGATGGCTTCTTACTGGGGGGAGACAGTCCTTTCCAGCATTCAATTCAATCCAGTTAACATTTATTAAGCACCTACTGTGAGCAGAGAACTGAGGCCTGAGGGAGATACAAAATTTTGCTGAGGAGAATGCAAATGAATGCAAGGGAAGGGCATCCTGAGAGGGGCAGGAAAGTTTTCTAGTCTTAGGGGGCAAAGGGTCCCTAGAGGAGCTGGCATTTTAACTGGATGAGCTGGAGTGCAAGGGGTGACAAGAGGGAGAGAGAGAGCACAGGGCAGAGGGAACAGCATAAGCAAAGGCATGGAGGTGGGAGAGAGGTGTGTTTATGGGACAAAAATTGGGTCATAGAGCATAGAGGACATGGGGTGCTATGAAATGAGGCAGGCTCAGTCAGGACAGCACTAATTCCTGTCCCCTGCCCCATCCCCAAGAACTGGGAGTCAGGAGTCTCTGGTCCCACATGCCTTTTAGCAAGGGGCTAAGCCTTCAAACCCCTTGGAAAGCAAATGACCAAGTGCTCCAATCTCATCCCCACTCTGCATGTTCCAGTGATCTGTGAATGTGTCTTATTCCCTTCCTAGGCTCTGAGCTCCGTGAGGTCAGGGAGTGGGTGGTACTGAACCTTTGTGTGTTTCCTGATATGAGGCACAATCCTCTGCACACAGCTGGGGCATATTCCATGTTTCCTGCATCAGGAGGCATTGGGGTGTAGGGAGAGGGGCAATGCTTTGGAGTCAGAAGGCCAGGGGGTTCGAGACCTTCCTCTGACCGTCACTGACCGTGAGACCCCGGGCCAGTCCCACCATCTCTCAGAAAGCCCGGGAGTTTTCCCAGACAGCTGCTGATCTGAGCTGGTAAATGGGGGCCCCGCCCCCCACCTCGGGGGTCACATCAATGCAGGGAGTATAGATCCGGACCAACAAAAAGGCGGGAGCAGCCAGGAAGCCTGCTGTGTGACTTGGGGCAGGTGGCGGCCCCTCTCTGCTCCTGCCCCTCGCCTAGGAAGGCCGGGAGGGAGGAGGCCTCTCCCCCAGCTTCCCTCCACCCTCTGACCGCTCTTTGTTCACCCGGCCAGGTTCCAGGCACCGCCGCGTCCGCGGCTTCCCGGGCCTGGGTGCCCCCCTTGCAGAACTGTGAAGTGATAGAAAACAAGCTGAGAAAGAAGATCCAGGGCTGCTGGAAGGAAATGCTGAAAGAATGCAAAGAGAAAGACGTGGACAAGCAGGGAGAAATCACCGTGGCCGAATTCCAAGGTTCCGGCCCCCTTAGCCCTTTTAGTCCCAGAGCCGGGAGGGGTTGACGCGACCAGGGCTCCAATCTCATTTTACAGACAAGGAAACTGAGGCAGGAGAAGGGCCGGGGCTTTGTTGTGTGACTCTGGGGGAGTCACCTCCTCTCCGGACCTCAAGTTCCTTGCCTGGGGAGAGAGAGCGGGTTGGCAAGGCAGTGGTCAAACCGTAAGACGTAAGACTTTACTTTACAGATGGGGAAACTGAGGCCCAGAGAGGGGAGGAGGGAGTAATCAGAACTAGAGCCGGGTCTCAGACTGGGGGGGCAGTCAAGGGGACTTTCCTGTGGGTCATGGAGGAGCTCGTGCCAAGCGGACAGCTCTCCACCTCTCCACCTCTCCATGAGCCGAGAGCCTTGTTAGTCAGTGTGTCATCCGCCCCAGAAGCCATTTCCCTGACCGAAGCTCATGATGGGGCGGCCGGGCGAGAAGCCCTGTCCTCAAGGCCCAGTCCCGTCACTTCTGGGCGGTCCAACCACAGCCGATCACATCTCTCTTAGACTCCTGGCTTCCTCCTGTGTTAAAGGGGGGGGGGTATCTGCACTGGCATTTCCTCCCTTATGGAGTTGTGAGAAAAGGCAAGGAGAATAATTCCACTCTTCAAGGGTGAGCCCTGTCTCATTGTTGTCCCGTAGCCCCAACACCTGGTACTGTTCTGGTATGTAGTAAGTACTTAATAAATGCTTATTGATGGAAACTGGAAAATGCGGGAGACACGTGAGCTGAGGCACATTATCCTAAGTGCCGAGCTAACATATTATTCTATTAGTAACGAACCTCTCCTTCTAACGCCATAACTCCCAGAACGTCCCAACTCTCTGCGGCGCCATCATCTGACTAATTATCCTTGACCTACATCAGCCAGATGGCCAGGAGCTGCGCAAGCGCTCCAGCCGCTGTCCTGTGGCCCCTGGGGGACGGTCGGGGCGGGGGGGGGGCAGTTCTCCTTAACCCTCTCCCCATCTAGAAAGTGGTCGCTGTGAAACTGACCACCCCGTACTATTGTTCTAGTGACCGCCAGGTTTTCATGGGATTCGCTGTCGGGAGCTGTGTGCTCTCGGGCGTGGGTAATTGAAGATGGTGGTGGAGAGAGTACCGCACTGAGACTCAGAAGTTAACACAGGATGAGTCACGTCTTCTCTCTCTGCCTCAGTGTCCCAATCTGAAAAAACGAGGGTGATAATATTTGCCCTCCCCCTGCTGCTGTGGGGAAATAACACGGGGAGTAGAGGGGCGAACGTCCACTGTCAGGGTCAATTATAGATGATTTGCAGAGAACTGGGCACGAATCCTGCCCCTGACATTTCCTGCCTGTGTGACCTTGTCCCAGTCATGCCCTTTCCTTGAGCTTCCTCACCTGGCCCCACAAGCCCTGCCTCTTTTAAAGGGTTCTTGGGAGTGTGAGAAAGGGAATGGGGACGGGTGTCAGGGGGCTGGCGGACGGACAGACGGACTGACAGACGGCTGGACAATGTGCTGAGCTATCCCTTTTGTGTTCGCTCTAGCTCTGGTTGACAAGTACAACTTGGAGATCAGCAAGGACGAGTGCCAGCATCTCATAACAAAGTATGACCTGAAGAACTGTGGCAAGTTCGCTTACTGTGACTTCTTCCAGAGCTGCGTCCTCCTCTTGAAGGCGAAGGAGACCTCGCTCATGCAGAGGATGAAGATCCAGCAGGTCTACATGATGGTAAGTAGGTGCCGGCACCTGAGGAGCGCCTGGCTTCCAGCCATCCGGGGTTGTTGGCACGGGCTTTGCCCAGGACGTCGAGCTCAGGGCTCCGACTCTTGCCAGTTATGGGGCCCTGGCCAAGTCCCGGTCCTCTTCGGAGACGGGGTCTCCTAATTTGAAAACCGGGTCAGGTGAGACCCTGGAGCCCGGAGCGCACGACGAAGGGGAGCCTACTCACAGGAGGCGGGAAACCTGCGGGGAATGTTGGGAGGCCAGAGAAGGTCGGGACGATGAGCCGCTCATCTCCCTCCTCACCTCCGACCCCTCCCTGCCGGCCTCCGCGCGGGGCTCAGTCACCTCCTCGGCAAGCCCACACCCAGCCGACTTAGCTTTGATTTGTACATATTTTTGTTTTGTTTTGTTTTGTTTTGTTTTGTTTTGTTTTGTTGAAGGGCAATGAGGGTTGAGTGACTTGCCCAGGGTCACACAGCTAGTAAGTGTCGTGTCTGAGGCTGGATTTGAACTCAGGTCCTCCTGAATCCAAGGCCAGTGCTTTATCCACTGCACCACCTAGCTGCCCCCTTTTTTGTTTTGTTTTGTTTTTGTTTTTGTTTTTTTGGGTTTTTTTGTTTTTTTGATTTGTACATATTTTGGGAGAGTCCGACGGGTTCTTTTCCCTTCTTTCTTTGTATTCCCACTGCTTAGCTGGGACATGGGAGACCTTTAATAAAAGCTCGCAGACTTTTTGCTGACTTGTATACTTGGCAGTTTTCATGTCGCTTCCCTTGCTATATAACACAAGCCCCTCAAGGGAAGAGATGGTCTGACTTCCATCTTGGCCCAGCCCTTAGTGCCATACCTGGCAAGCAGTAGGGCACTGGATGACTGTCTGTACACGTGGCTTCCCTAGTTAGGACACAAGCCTCTTTAGGGCAAGCAGGGCTGGGCCAGGATCCCCTTGTCTCTTCACTCCCAGACTTGGCACATAGTAGGTGATAAACAAATGTTTGCTGAATTGAGTTGATTGGGGGGGGCACTGGGGTGTAGGAGTACTGGGTTCCTGAAGAGGGAAGTGAAGGAGGAACAGAGTTTCTGCCTGGGTGGGCAGCAGTCCTAAATGAAGGGGGTCACAGACAGGGTCGAGAGGTAGGAGGAGCTTGGAGGCTGCCTCAGTGGGCCCCAAGGCTCCCTGGGTGACAGCCCCACGTGGATTGTTGTCATTCAGTCTCTCTTTTCCCTCCATCTCTCTTAACCAGAAAGGCTCCGGAACTCAGAGCGCTTCCTTTTACGCGGCTTTGCTGAGAATTCAGCCCAAAATTCTCCACTGCTGGAGACCCATGCGTCGGACTTTCAAGAGCTATGATGAGTCTGGCACTGGCCTCTTAAGCATAGCTGACTTCCGGAAGGTAAGCAGGGCCCTGGGGTGGCCATCTCCTCTGACACTGTCCCTCCCCTGTAGAACTGTCCCTCCACCAGGGCAGATTGCAACTCCTCCTTGCTTGCTCAGCCTGGCTAATTCGTATCCCTGTCTTTCCAGACATTTTCCATAGATGAGTGACCCAAGTCCCTGAGGCCTTTCACAGGGCCATTTCATAGCTTGGGATCATTTTCATATCTTAGAGTACCATGAACATTCACCCAGAAAGCATGAACTTGCCCCCATTATTTAAGTCTAAGGGACAGACAGCTCCTGTATCACCTGCCAAGGGTGTTTCATTTTAAGGGATGTTTATAAGATGAGGTTGGGCTACTGGAGAGCTAAGGCCCTCCCTGCTCTGACATCCCCTGTTCTCAGGCCCCTCCCAGCTCTGACATCCCCTGTTCTAAGGCCATCTCAGCTCTGGTATTCTTTGGCCCTATGGGTGACTGACCATTTGCGGCTGTCCAAGTGGAACCAGAGACATCAAAGAACCAGGGCCTTAGACCTGGGCGGGGCTCAGAGATTCCCGCCATACCACAGGCCATCCTTTCTAAACTGGGAGTCTGAGCTCATTGCTCTTTTGTGGAAGCCTCACATTGAAGTGCCCACATTGAAGCAGAGCCAAGAGGGCACCCAGCCCACCCTAATCCTGCTTCAGGACCCCCCTCTCACCCTCCTGCCAAGGGAGTCCCACCCAGTGGGGCCTCTATCTGTGCTTTGTCAGTCGGTTCCATTGTGGGATCCCTCTAACCCCTACCCCCCCAAGCAGGATAATCGAAGCCCCTTCCCTGTCCCTGCCCCAGGATTCCCAGCTCCTTGTAACCCCTCCCCCCAGCTCTTCTAATCCTGCACGCTCTGCTCTCCAGGTTCTGCGGCAATATGGAATCAATCTGTCTGAAGAGGAGTTCTTTCATATTTTGGAATATTACGATAAAACTTTGTCTTCAAAAATATCCTATAATGATTTCTTACGAGCGTTTCTTCAGTAGGTGATGATGTGGGCTCAACTGCGAGTGTCAGCTAGCACATGCCGGTGGGTCTGCCGGAGAATGGATGTGGATGCTAAGAAACTAATAAAGGAATAAAAGCCAAACTCCTTGTTCTTTTCCAGGCCTCCCTGAAAAAGGGCCCCCTTCTCTCCCCTGCGCAAACCCTTCCCAGTTCTGCCCCCTCCCCCAGCATTCAGCTGCACACACCAGATCTCTGCACCTCCCCCAGGACCCATGGCTGCCTGCCCACAACCCTTCATCCTGTGTGATTCATGGCCTCAAGGACTGAGAGCTGTAGAAAGCACCCATTTTACAGATGAGACAACTGAGGCACAGAGAGGCTGAGCAACTTGCTCTGGGTCACGCAGGTAGGAAGTCTCAGAGGTGGGATTTGAACCCGGGCCTTCCTCACTCTTCAGACGGGTGGCCCATCTACCATGCTAGGGGTATTTTCCGGGTCTCCTCTAGCAACAGGCATGGAGGTGGGATGGGCCCCTTCTCTGCCTGCCCCAGATTCGAGGGTGTCTTCGGGCTGTTCCCTAGAGGCAGGCAGAGCCCACATTTCCGTCCTCACGCCAATCATGGCTGCCCCCCCAATCCCGGGGGAGAATTCTGATCTTGGGGTCAGGCTTGAGGAAAGCAAATGAGCGTCCCTCCAATCCAGAGAGAGGTTCACGAGGCAGAGTCTCCATCCATGGTGGTGCTGGGATGGCATCTTCCTCTTACAAATGGGGAAACTGAGGCTCCTTTTGGAGAGGGGAGAACGCGTGCAGAGCCACACAGGTCGAAAAGAATGGAGGTGGGATTTGAACCCACTTCCCCGACGCTACCCAAAGTGCTGGATTTGAAGTCAGAAGCCTTGGGTCCACTTTGGACTGTGGTCTTGGAGGAGGCCTCAGTTTCCCATTCTGTAAGATGAGCGGGTTGGTGACTTGGCTTCCAAAGTCCCTCCCAGCCCTAAATCTGTGACTTTAAGACTTCAGGATTCCTGATCCCTGCTCTTTCCACACCCCTCAGCACCTGAGACCTAGAGCGCCGGCTTCCCCTCCTGACTTTAATGGGCTTAGAATGAAACCCCCTGAGCTGCTACAGAAGCCTAGAAAACAGAAAAGCGCCAAAGCCTCTTTGAAAGTCGGTTTGCAGCCTGTAGGAAAAAGAACCTTGAAAAGGAGGAAGAGACCATCTCTTCCCAGTGACCGTGAGCTCCCCATGCCCCGAGCTGGACTCACCCCCCATCCCCCAGGCCTTCCTGTGCCTGCCGAGGGCAGCGCCAGGCACCCGGCTCAGGCACCTTGGGACCTCCCTCCGCTGCTTGAGGCCCCTCATCTCTTCCCTTGACTCAGCTGCCAAATGCCCTGGCATCCAGTCTCTTCTCTGCACAGCCACCCTAGGCCAGACCTCATCAAGCTCCTGGTGTCCCTGCTTCAAGCTCCTCCCCGATGCATCATCTGCCAAAGTGACTTGTCTAAAGTAGAGGCGGAATGACTCGACTTCCATGCTCTCTAAACTCCAGTGGCTTCCCATTGCCTAGAAACAACTGTGGCATTTAAAACCCTTCACAATCTGACCCCATTCTACCCTTCCAGCATTTGTTACTCCTCTCCCAGAACCCATTTGTGTGTGTGTGTGTGTGTGTGTGTGTGTGTGTGTAGGGCTGGCCAAACTGCCCTTCTTCCTCAAATGTGTCACCCCATCTCCCAGCCTTTGCCTTGGCTGTGCCCCCAGCCTGTAATGCCCATTTTCTCCACCTCTGTGTCTCTTGGAATTCCCAGTGTCCTTCAGAACTCAGTGTCACCTCCTCCATCTCCCCAGCTACCCCTCCCTCCTCCTGTTGCTTTAAAATTTTGTATCTATTTTGTATTATATTTGTAAATAATGTTTCTCCCCCCCCCATGGAATGGAAACTCCTTGAGGGCAGGGGCTGTGGGGTGGGTTTTGTGTGTGTTTATGTCCTTAGTCCCTAGCTCAGTGGCTGGCACACAGTGCTTAATGAATGCTTGTTGATTGACCGGTGAGATGTCATTTGGGTATCGATCCCTCATTGGGAACCATGGTGAGCGGATTGTTCTTGGAGTCAGAAAACTTGGCTTCAAGTCCCCCCTCTAATGTTGTGTTCAGCTGTGTCCTTGGCTAAGTCATTTCCCCTCAATCTGATCCCCTCCTAGTAATTGCTGCCCAGCTTACCTTACCTGGCAGGTTTTTGTATACAGCAGAGCTATGGGAAGTTGAGCTCATCTCTCTTCCTCCTGTCCCAATGTTGGCTAACAAGGCTTAGGAGTTCTGGAGATAATAGCATCCGTCACTTTGCCAGCATCCTGTGGTGCTTTGCTAGATCTTCTGGGTGACTCACTCGCCGCCACCGAGGTGGAGGAGTGACTTACCTGCCAAGGGCTGTGCTGAGACCCCCAGAGGTAGCCGGCTCGGTAATGACAGAACATCACGAGGCAGAATTGGACATTTTCAAAGCATTGCTCTCCCTGCTGCCTACTGAGGTGGGGATGAGATGCCTACTGGGGAAGACAAGCTCGCTTCCACCCACAGAGTGTGTGATGGCACTGGGGAGCTGGGCAATGAAGTGGGGACTTCTGGGTCCAAGCCGCATGGCTGCCCTGTGTAGACGAGGCTGACTCTGGTCTTTACACAGAATGGATCTGCGGTATATGGGACACGAGGGATTATTTTTAGAGCCGCTATAGTTTGGGACTGAATTTAAACCAGAGCCTAGGAGGGTCTATCAGCAATAACAGGAGGAAAAGAAGCATTTGTATAGCACCTTAATGTTTGCAAAGCACAACAACCCTGGAGGGGAGGGGCAGGTGTTCTTCCCCATTTTACAGGTAAGGAAATTGAGGTGGATAGAGGGGACTTACACAAGGTCACACAAGTAGTGTCTGAGGCTGAATTTGAACCCAGGCCTTCCTGGGTTCTAGGACTTTCTGGGATCCAGATCCAGCACTCTGTCTGTCCATCGTGTCCCCTAGATATAGGACTGGGAGGGACCTCACAGGTCACCTGGTCTAACCCAACATTTTATAGGTGAGGAAACTGAAACCTAAAGAATTTATGGCATGACCCCAAGGCTCTTTGCCATCTGGGGAGACTCTGGTTATTCCCTATTTTAGGATCATGGAATCATTGATTTAGAGCTAGAAAGGACTTCAGGAGCCTTCTTGACCATTCCCTCCCCATTCTACAGATGAAGAAACTGGGGGTCCTGTGCTTAAGGTTATAGAGGCAGGATTTGAACCCAGAACCCTTTCTACTGTGCTATGTTGCCATCCCTTAAGCACCTTCATTCTCCTGTTTCATTGTATCTTCATGTAACAGAATCCCTGGTCTCATTCCAGCCACTCCCCACACATGACATTCCATCTTCCGTCTCCAGGCCTTTGCACAGGCTGTGCCACATGCCTGGCGTGTCCTCTGTCTTTAGATTCTCCTTTCCTGAAGCTGGTGCTTTGCCCTCCCTAAATTAGTTTGCACTTCTTTTACATGTAGTTATACACATGCTCAATTTCTCCCTGGATAGCCTGTAAGATCTTTGAAGACCAGGGCTGTTTTATCTCTATCTCCCAATCCCCAGCACGTGCCTGAAATTCAGTGTTCTGTAAATGCTTGTTGATCCACTGACTTCAGCTGTGGTTTACCTTGTCTCAAAAGGCTCAACTCAGACACGACTCCTTCTGTGCCTGTCTGTCCCTCCCCCAGATCCCCTTAAAAGTTTTATTTCTGGGGCAGCTAGGTGGCGCAGTGGATGGAGCACTGGCCCTGGATTCAGGAGGATCTGAGTTCAAATCCAGCCTCAGACACTTGACACTTACTAACTGTGTGACCCTGGGCAAGTCACTTAACCCTTATTGCCCCGCCAAAAAAAAGTTTTATTTCCTCTTCTAATTTTCCAACCAGAGCCCTTTGCCTGGATTTGTCCCTTGACCCCTTTGCTTTCTGAGGGACAGGATGCTCATTTGTGTTTGCCTAAAGCATTCTGGGAGACTGTAAGCTGCTTAAGGGCAGGGCGTCTTGCATATAAAAGGGGCTTAATGAATGTTTCCTCAACAACCCCTTGAGGGAAGTGGTTGCATGTGAGTTTTGACAACTCACACTTTCCCCCATTCTGCAATGGTCTTCTTACCCCAAAGATTCCTGTGCCCTGCAGCTCCTCTGATGCGTGGGTACCCCTGCAGTCTGACCCAGTCCTACTAACCCCTTCACTCCTCTTCTGCCCTTATTCCTGGCTGGACTTGTAGTGGTATTCTTAGCACTTACCACCGTGCTGGGCACTTACTTAGCAAGTGCCTAAGAAATGTTCCTGGACCTATTGATATTCTCAAAGCATTTGAAGATTGCCAAGGACCTACTCTATCCACTGGGGAGGGAGGCTGAGGCTCCGCCCGAGCTCTGGAGCTCAGAGATGCAGTGGTCTAAGCCAACTAGGTGTCCTGCATTTCCAAACTGGGCAAGATAGAGTTGAAAAGGGGGCAGCTAGTTGGCGCAGTGGATACAGCACTGGCCCTGGAGTCAGGAGGACCTAAGTTCAAATCCAGCCTCAAACATTTGACACTTACTAGCTATATGACCCTGGCCAAGTCACTTAACCCCAATTGCCACACACACACACACACACACACACACACACACACACACACACACACACACACGGATTGCTAATTGCTTGCTTTTCAACAACCCTGGGAACCAGGTGCTACAATTATCATCTGCATTTCACACAGACTCAGAGGGAAGTGACTTGTCCAGTTAGAGTTAGAAGGAACTTCAGAGGTTTCCTAGTTGGACTCTTTCTCAAATGAAATGGGAAGGTTTTTTTTTTTTTTTAGTGAGGCAATTGGGGTTAAGTGACTTGCCCAGAGTCACACAGCTAGTAAGTGTTAAGTGTCTGAGGCCAGATTTGAACTCAGGTACTCTTGACTCCAGGGCTGGTGCACTATCCACTGTGCCACCTAGCTGCCCCAGGAAGCTTTTCTTACATCTTCACTGAAAGAGGTGCCTTCAGGGACAGAGAGACTCCCAGACTGACTCCCAGAGGCAGCTGCTGGACAGCTCTGATTGTGGGGAAGCTTTTCCTTATGGAGTTGGAATACACAACTATGCAATTTGCACCCATTGTTCCCATTTCTGTTCCTTTGGCTATGTAGAAAAAGGCAAAATCCCTCTCCCTCATCAAGGATCTTCAAACACTCGGAAACAGTGCCCATGTGTCCTCTTGAACCCATTCTCATGGGAGCTCCTTGTTCCTGGTCAACTTCTTCTGGGCTTGAGTGATTTCCTTGGCACATGGGGGTCGATATGGGCAGATAAACCCAAGAGGTGGTCACAATTTTGGCAAAACCAAAAGCCTTCCCCCTCAAGAGCCATCTTAGGATTTTGGGTTAAAACTGTCAGCTGATGGGCTCATTTCTGAGGTCCATGTGGCCTGGGCATCTTTTGTAGACAGCTGCCTTCTCCTGGAATGGACTGTCCCCAGCCCAGCGGACCCAGGCAAGGCTGGACCAGGGATGGCTCATTGTTGGGGGTAGATGCTTACCAAAGCATTATGGAACGCTCACCAATGAATGGCTTGTAAAGCACTTAGCATAGTGCCTGGCACATGGTGGGCACTACCAGAGCACCAGGCCTGGAGTCAGGAAGACCCAAGTTCAAATCCAGCCTCAGACACTTACTAGCTGTGTGACCCTGGGCAAGTCGCTTCACCCCGTTTGCCTCAGTTTCCTCATCTGTCAAATGAGCGGAGAAGGAAATGGCAAAGCGCTCCAGTATCTCTGCCAAGAAAACCCCAAATGGGGTCACAGTCAGACACAACTAAAACAACTGAACAACAACCAAAAAGCAGCTGCAGTTGCTGCTGCTGCTACCTTTATACCACCAAGCATTTATTGAAGGCATCCAGCATGCACTGGGTGTTCAGTGCTTTTGCAGTCCCTGCCCTTGGGGGTTTGCTTTCAGAGGGCATTCAGATAGCTTGAGGACCCGGATACAAGATGGCGTTTATAGAGTGGATGGAAGGCTCCAGGCTGTTAGAGCCCAAGGGGATTTAAGGCAAAGGAGAAAATGAGGTAAAGAGAAAGGAAGGGGCTAGCCCAAGGTTACTTAAGCACGTGAATCTGTAGCAGATCAGAGATTCAAACCCACGTCCTTTGCTTTCTCCTGTCCCAAGCTGCTTCTGATCATATCTTCCTCTTCAGCGCTGGAAATGCCCCAGTGTGCGCTGTAATCTGCATTTCCTCTGCCTTTGTGCTTGCTCCACGAGGGACTCCCAATGTCTCGGTTTGGGGAAGGTGAGGTGGGCTGCTCTTAATTGCTACCCACCCACCCTGGGCTCTGGGAGCTGCTGTCAATGGCTCGTTTCTAAGCTAAATTGTCGAAGGCCTTGGGGTGGATGCACTTTTTTTTTGGTCTTTTATAAAAGGGAGTTTGGAGCCTTTTCTTCCAAATTATTCAAATAACAAATGGCTGGCATATAAATCTAATGCTTTAAGGTTTGCAAAGTACTCCACAGAAATTCTCACAACTCCCGGGGGGGGGGGTAGGGGAGGAGTAATAGGCACAATTATTCCCATCTTACTGATGTAGAAATTGAGGTTCAGACAGCCGAGTGATCTGCTCAGTTTTACACAGTGTCAGAGGTGAGATCTGGACTCAGGTTTTCCTGACTGCCGAGCCTGCCACTCTAAGGTTTGAGAAAACAGAACCTCTACTGGTGATGGGAATGCTGGACAGAGGGCCCTGAACCTGGAGTCGGGAGACTTGCTTTGGGAGCCCAGCTCTGCCTCAAGCTGTGTGACCTTGGCCAGTTTCTTAACCTGAGCATCCTTTTCCTTCCATGTAGCATGAAGATAAGAATATCTTCACTGATCCCACAGAGTGTTGGGAGGAAAGACTTTTATGACCAGAAAGTGAGCGAGCTTTCCAGCAAGTGAGCTCTGATAGCTAACTCATGTTGTCATTCTCCTTGATAAACGGAGGCAATATGATGTGGTAGAATGAGACCCTAGTGAAGACTCAGGAAGCTGGATTCTAGGCTCAGGGCTGCAATTTACTGCCTATGTGACTTTGCCCCTTCGGACCTCAGTTTTTCCATCTGTGAAATGGGCTGGGTAGGTTAGATGGAGGTTTGAGATCAGGGGAGGGTTTGGGAGAGGGGGCAGGGCACAAAGCAATTTGAAAACTCATTGTCTGCCTCTTTTCCACAGAGGGCCTTGGGGAACAGAGTGTGTGGTGTTTGTCAGTGGGTGAGACAGTGACCTTGGCCTAATTTAACAACCCAGAAACAAGTTTCATCTCCCCCCTTTCTCCTTTGTGGAAAGCAGTGTGAGCAGCCGGGAAGACCCCTGGGCCCTGGGCATCAGGAGGATCAACTCTGCCAGTTCTTTTCTGTGTGATTTCAGGCCTCTGTTTTCTCCCATCTTTTTGTGTGCCGTGGGTCCTCTGAGCAGGCAGCCAGGGGAAGCCCAGGGGCCCTTTGAAGAATCATATTTTTAAATGCATAAAGTAAAAATGCAGAAGATTACCAAGGAAACCAAGTATGGAAATAAATATGTATTTTTTCCATCCAAATTCATGGCTCCTTTGAAATCTATCTATAAGGATATGTGGACACCAACCTAAGAACCCCGAAGCTAGATGACCTCTAAGGTCCCTTGCAAGTTTAAATCCCAGGAAGTCATTCTGGACCTCATCTGTAAAATGACGGGGGGGGGGGGGTAGACCAGGATGCTCAGTAGCCAACTTCCTGTGGCTCAGGTAAGCTGAACTGAACCATGTTACAGAGTGTTCTTCATTTGCTGTCTACACTGGCACATACTATGCAGACATGGACTTGGCAGCAGCAAGAAGCATAACCCAGATGGAAACCCACACTGTGGCACCCACCCACTTCAGTGACAAGGAGACGAGACCCAAGGCCAAAACATTATGGTCTCCCAGGCTCCCAATTTAGCCACACTAAGCACCTCTTCTTCAGTTGTTTCAGCCACCGGGAGAGTTGGAGATGCCTACTATACCTTGCTATCAACACTGGCATATGCTGGATGTGTATAGGCTTTCCCTCTGCTGCCCCAAATAACAGCACTTGGCCACCTATCTCTACCCTCCTCCTGCCAGTTCCATAATATCTCAGTGCCCCCAGAGCTCATGTGATATCCAAGCCTCCCTAATGTGCCTCCTAAGATACGGCACACAGATACCCCAGATGGGGTCTGTCTTCTGCACGACACTAGGATAAAAGGACACTCCCACCAAGTTGACCATTCACATGCCATTGAGGCAAACAGGGCATTTCCCCCCAAGTTTCAGAACTTGCTGGCACGCCCATCCCCTTTTAAGAGAGGATGACTTATTTACATGATTATTTCCCCCCCCCTCTTTTTGGTGAGGCAATTGAGGTTAAGTGACTTGCCCAGGGTCACACAGCTGGTATAGGATAGAGCTGGTGCTCTATCCACTTTGCCACCTAGCTGCCCCTTATTTCCCTTCTCTTAAGTGTCTTTTACAACTTCTGAATGAATGGGGCATGAGAGAGGAAAGGAAATAGACCTCCTCCCTTGGTTATCAGCGGAGTCTTTGCAAGCCTGGTCTGGAAAGGAGAAATCAGTGAGGGTGGATGAGCTGGCAGAAATGGAAGCAAGGTGGTTTCTTCTAGGGGCTCTGGTGTTCTCTGGCAGAGGAAGCATTTTGTTTTCTAGTCATTCATTTAGAACATAGTCATTGAACACCTACTATGTGCAAGAGAGTGAGGCAAGTGCCAGATAGTGTGGGTGATAGAGGAAAGGCAGCAACTATTGCTCATAGAAATGCTATTAATTGTAGGATAGGATTAGCAGATTAGAAGCTTGGTCCATTGGACAGTCAGCAGGGTTTAATATTGGCATTTAATTAGGTTCTCAGGGCCCAATGGGTGTTAGAAAGGATGGGTGCTTAATGTGAAGTATGTCAAACACCCCTTTCCTGCATTTCTGAGACCCCCACCTCCAACTCAGTTCTTTGGTGCCTACTATTATATATGCATATATGTGTATACATATATATGTGCAATGCATATTTAACATTTAGATATCCATAGAAATATATGTATGTAGAGATTTTATTACACATAGATAAATAACATATATCAATCAGACCAGATTCATTTATTCAGTGAGCACTTATTAACCACCTGCTCTGTGCCAGGAATTGTGCTAGACTCTGGAGATACAAATAGCAAAACCAGGCAGTCCTCAGTCTCAAGGACCTTCGTTCTTTCCCAGCTTGACTCTTCACTCTTTGGACTCCTCCACCTTATCCCAACAGCCTCCTCATCCCAGAATATCCCTCCATTCCTGGGGTCTCTCCTCCTTTCATTGCCTTCTCACCCTAAAATGCCTCTCTTCTCACTGTGGTAGATTCTCCACTCCTGGGGCCCCTTCCTCCAATGGGTGAATTTCTCCCTTTCTTGTCACCAAAGTCCTGGGCATTATCCAATGGTTCAGCATCACAAACTGATGATGATTTCACCAAAAGAAATGGCATTAAAGAAGAGGCATTGACATCTGCCTTGCTGCTGCCCCCCCCCCCAAGGGCCGGGGCACCTTCCCAGATGACTGGCAGTTGAAACCTTCTTTAGGTGTTGTCTTCCTCCTTAGAATCAGAGCTCCCTGAGAACATGGACTGACTTTGCTATTTGTATGCCCAGTACTTAGAACACTGCTTTGCACTTGGTAAGGGCTTACCAAATGCTTGTCACTCACTCATTCATTCATCCATCCATCCACCCATCTACCCGGCCATGCATCTACCCATGCACCCATGCACCTATCTGCCCGTCCATCCACCTGTCCATCCATCCATCCATCCATCCATCCATCCATCCATCCATCCATCCATCCATGAATCCATCCATTTGTTCATTCATTCAAGGGACAGAAGGGTAAGAGGGAAAAAGAAGAACATGCTTGTTTTCAGAATAATAGCAAGAAGGGGAAAGGCAGGTGGTAGTGGAGAGGAGCATAGACACTAGGACACCTGTGTTGGTGCCCTGGTGGGTGGCTGGAGGTGATGAGGCACGGCTTGGCTTTGGCACTATAGAGAGGGCTGAGGTTGAAGGATGACTAATAGGGGGAGTCCCAAATCAGAGCTGGGCTCTGGGAGAGTCTCTACACACTACTTAAAAGGTTGTTGTCTCTGGACAGGTCAGGGGCGCAGCAGCCGACCAGGTGGTCCCCCTATAGCTGGGTGGGTCTGGAGCATACAATCACCCCCAACACATAAGTGTACAAGGCTCTCTTGGGTTAATGCCTACCTTGGCATTTTTAAAGGTCTATCTCCTTTCTCCCTCACACTGTGGCACCTGCCCTCCCCCTCCTCCAGGAACAAGCAATGCTTTCTCCCAGTGTGATTGGGGGAGTCACAACCTCCTCGTGACTTCAGTTTGTTCATCTTTAAAATGGCTTCTGAGGTCCCTTCTCCTCTAGAACTGTTATCCTAACTGACACCAGCAAAAAGAAGATGAAAGAAATGACAGGAAAAATCAGACTTCCCTTCCTCTCAATCTATTTTCAAAGCACCATACTTGGTGTAGGGCTAGAATGATAATGATGGGGAGCTTTTCTATAGCTTTTCAGGGTTAATGAAGCACTTTCATATCCTATCTCATTTGATCCTCACAGTTGTACCATAAGGTAGGTGCAATCATTCCCATTTTACAGATGAGAAAACTGAGGCTAAGAGCCATTAAGTTCCTTTCTCAGGGTCACACAGCAAGTGAGTGTCTGAGGTGGGATTTAAATGCAGGTCTTTGCTAAGGCAAGTGCACTGCCCACACTGCCTTTGAAAGAAAAGATAAAACAAAGATACAAATTAAATATACAAAGACATAAATATACAAAAGATAAAAACAAATACTTAAATGAAACAAAACCCAGCTCTGGCCCTCAAGGACCTTTCAGTCCCCTAGGGGAGACACAACCTTTATACTGATAAGTTAAAGTACGGAGTAGAATTTGATGGTGGCAAAACAGAAATCCAGACCAAATGGTGTGGGAAGATTTGGTGAGGCAGAGATCACTTCCCTCTGGGGGAATCTGGGAAGGCTTCATGGGAGAGGTGGCACCTAGCTGGGTCCTAAGGAAGAAGATTCATTAGGTGGTAGTAAAGAGCAGTGGTATTTCAGACATGGGAGTGGAGGCTTGAATCACAAAGGTACTCGAGAGTAAGATTGGAAAAGGAGGCTTTTGTGTGGAGAGCTTTGGATGCTAGGATAATGAGGTCAGGCTTGATCTTCTAGGCAATAGGGAACATCAGAAGGTTTCTGGGCAAGGGAGTGACATGATCAGAGGTGGATATTTGGAAAATTCGGGGGCAACCGTTGGAGGCAGGGAAGAGACTGTAATAGGTGAAGACTGGAAACCAGTGCCTTTCAGAGACTTGGCCAGCACATGGTGATTGAATGAGTGTGATGAGGGATGGGGCTGAGATGGTCCTCGGGGTGTTCTGGGGAAAGGGAAGACTTCGAGGGGACTAGGATGGTTGGCAAGATACTTGTTATAATGCTCCCTTTTCCTGAGACCCAGAAGAATTCACTTATTGTTTTTCAAATTCAGTTTTCCTGGGGGAGGAGGGAAGGATGTCTGACTAGAGGGGCTGCTGAGTTCTGACAGGATTTCCACGCCCCACGCTAGGAACCATCTGGCTCTTCTATCAAATGCATTCAGCCCCCGAATCTTGCCTTATGTTACCAGTCAGGAAGGCAGGACAGTATCGATCTGAGGGACAGAAGGGCATCAGCTGTTGCCAATACTCCTGGCAAGGGTACCAGCCTCTCTCCCCTCCGAGAGGTCCTATAGCCAAATATTAAAAGCAGTGATAGCCCAGGCGTCTGGGCTGCTATTTCTAGTCTGGTCTCCAGAGCTGAATGCTGACAAGAGGGAGAGATGGGACAGGTCTTTGTGACATTGCCACACAACCCTGGGGAAACTGGTTGTCTGGGGGTGCTTTCCCTGGGTGCCCATGTTTCTGTTCCCTTGGAAGAATCTCATGAATTGGGCAGCCCCTCCCACAACGATCTATTTTCTATAAAGCTTGTACATGTTCTCTCCACCATTTGAATGGAAGATTCTTGAGGGTGGAGACTGCTTTACTTTTCTCTTGCATTCTACCTACTTAGCACGATGTCTCTAAAATAGTAAATACTTATTGATTGATCAGGCTGTGCAGTGAGCTGCCTGAGGTCTTAGACACATCTCTATGGAACATCTATTCAAAAGACGAGTGGCCACTCTATGTCATGAGGTCAGGAACAGTTTAATCCTTGGTAACATCTTCTGAGAACCTTCCCCCTTCTCTTAGGAGTCCCCTTGACTTCCTGTTCCTGAAATCTCCCTGAGAAATCAATTTCTCTGAAGATTCTCCCTCTGAAAAGGAAGCCACCATTTGCTTCAACTAAAGTATAGTGGTGGTGGGTGTCGGGTGGGGGGAGTGGGGGGATTTTTTTCTTTGCCTTAGGACTCACACAGCCTTTCCTGGATCCTATTTTGAATCCCCATCTTTTTAATCTTCTGCATTGGAGTAAATGCGAAACTTTTCTAATTACCATTTTTAATTTGCATCTTAATTGCCTGTCAGAGTGTGAAAAGACATGGTGGTTAAGGGAAGAACATTTTTCTTAGCTCCGATGGCATGATGTGAGCCAGCAGGAAAAACACCCGACTGCAGAGATGGCTTCGTCATCTAGAACTCTTTTCCTGGCTGCCCCCCGAGAACAAATCACTTTGCCATCCGCGGCAAACATATTTTAACATTTCCCTTATTTGAAAGCACTGTCTCCTGAAAGAGCCAGCTCGCTCCTGGCTGCCAGAGGAACACGGATGCCCCAGGGACCCCAGAGTGGCAAGATCTTGTGTGGCCAGAATGAATGGCACCAGGTCTCAGGGCACCAGTGGGCTCTGGGCTCAGTTCTTCAACTGGAGCAAGGCTTGGGTCATCTGCCTGGAGCCCTCTTACACAGGGGGATGACGGGAACTAGGAAACCAGCAGACTGTGAGGGACTGGGGCAGGACTAGCGACTCTCTCTCCTACGACATCTGAGGGTAGATAGGTTTGTGCTATCATCTCTAAGACTTCCCAGGAAAAAGTTGCAGAGGCAGATTTCAGCTCAATACAAGGGGAAAAATCACTCGCTACCAGTGAGAGCTCTCCAAAGAAGTGGCTTCACACCACATTGAAATCCCTTAGCATTACAAAACGGCCAAGAGCATGACCCTCACTATTTAACTCCTGTGGCTCCCTATTACCTGGCAATTAGAGCATGAACTGGAATCATCCTACTCTCCAGCCCTAGGGCACATTTCTCCCCTTTGTGTACTCGCCAGTCTAGCCACATTGACCTTCTTGGGGTTCTTCATGCATGATCTCCACCCCCATTCCCATCTCTGGTTATTGCCTTCAATGTCTTCCTTCCTCAGAGCTGGGAGGGGCCCTCCCAGCTCTGACCTCCCCTGTTCTCAGGCCCCTCCCAGCTCTGACCAGTCTGCAGTCTTGCTGATTGTAAGTTCATTGTATGACCCTGGAGTCCTCCATGAGGAAATCTAGAGTGGCACATTTGGGCACCTGGGCCAACACAGCTCTAGGATGGGGGGGGAGGGAGACAGCTCTGGGGGCTCCATATCAAGTCACTTGGTCTTCTGGCCCTGCTCTGCCTTCCTGGTTCTCATAACCAGCCCTTTGCCTGAGTCCCCCACCCCCACCCCTTGGGCCCCAGGCCCAACGACTGGGCCCTCACTAATCCTTTCCATTATCTCTGAGATCGAACACAAACTCCTTAGCCTGGCATTCGAGGCCTTTCACAATTTCTGCCATCTACTCTTTGCCCTTTGTTGTGGGCATTGTCCGCCTTCCTGCACTCTATGTTCTGCCAAACTGGCCTATCAGGTATTCCTTACCTCGACATTTCATCTCTCCCCTTGGTGACTTTGCACAGGCTGTGCCCCTTCCGGAAATGCCCTCCCTCCCTCTCTCCCCTTCTGAATCCTTAACTTTTCCCAAGGCTCAGCTCAAGGACTGCCACCCTCAAGAAGCCTTCCCTGCTGCCCCCAGGTCTTGGGATTCTCTCTCTCTCTCTCTCTCTCTCTCTCTCTCTCTCTCTCTCTCTCTCTCTCTCTCTCTCTCTCTCTCTCTGCAGGGCAATGGGGGTTAAGTGACTTGCCCAAGGTCACACAGCTAGTAAGTGTCAAGTGTCTGAACCAGACTTGAACTCAAGTCCTCCTGAATCCAGGGCTGGTGCTTTATCCACTGCGCCCCCAGCTGCCCCTTCTCTCTCTCTTAAACTCCCCTTTTACTAGTCTTTGTGCAGATCACGCCCCAGTAGAAAGTAAGCTTCCTTAGGACTTACTGTCCTTTCACCCTTGTGTCCCCAGTACTTCGATCAGGGCTTAGTACTCAGTAGGTGCTTAATAATCACATGGATTAATTTGTTGAATTTCCTCCTTCTTCTGGGGCGCTGCAGGGGAGTCTCCAGGGGTGGGTCCTGCTGTGTCCTCAGAGCTGTCTGGGGAGTCTAGACCTGTGTCCGTGGCTGAATCTTTGCTCCCCCTGCCAGACTTCCACCAGCTTCCTGACAAGATCCATGCCTATTGCCTGAAACTGCGCTCTCAGAGATTCCTGCCTGTAGCTTCCCACTGAGCTCTCCATCCATCCACCCACCCCTAAGGGTTTCTTTCTAGAGTTCCGTGCTGGGGCCCAACCTCACCCTGCCCTCCCCTGCCCTACCGGGCCCTGTTTTCCATTCATGTCCACTCCAAGTCAGGCCTAGGCTGCCCCCCATGGAGCACCTTCCCTGACCCTAGCTCTCTGGAGACCCAGCATCTCTGCCGTTCACCAGAAGGGACAGCAGCCAGTCCCTCCTTCACAACCTCACGAGCTGACCTCCCAGGGCTGGTCTGGCGGGGGGTGACAATGGGACCAGTTCTGGCTTTCAGGGATTTCAGAGTTTTTCACATTTTATTTTCCATCTTTGGGAATGGCAGAACTTGGCTGGGAAACCCAACGGCAAGCCAGCCTTCGCTCAGCCGCCCTCGGCGATCTTCCCTGGCAGCTGGTGCGGGCTGATGGTATTGCGCAGAAATGGATGGGTGCTTCTTGCTTTAGTGAGAAAGAGAAAAGAAAGACAAGAAAGCGAGAGAAGCAGCCAAGAAGAAAAGAGACAGAGGGGGACAGAGAGGGAGGGAGAGATAAAAGAAAAAAGACTGACACAGAAAGATAAAGAAAGGGTGGGAAGAGAGGAGAGAGAAAAGGAAGGAAGGGAAGAAGCACAGCTGGGGAGTATAATTTTACATGTATTTTAGAGCCAAGCTGAATGTCACAGAAGCAATTTGGGGCGGGTAGATACACTATCTATGGGGACTGTCTGCTCCTTGATTTTATTTTATTTTTTCAAAATAAAGAGAGAGATGGAGACAGAGAGAGAGAGAGAGAAGCAGAGAAAGGGGGAGGGGAGAGAGAGACAGAGAAAGTTGGAGAAAGACAGAGACAGAGAGGTGAGACAGACAAGCGGAGAAACAGAGAGGCAGAGAAAGGAGAGAGGGCAGAGAGACACAGAGAGGCAGAGAGAGAAACAGAGATAGGGAATGAAGAGCAGAGGAGAAGAAAGGAGAGGAGAGGGGACAAGAGCAGGGGAAAGAAAGGATGAATGGAAGGAAGGAAGGGAGGGAGGGAAGGAATTGTGGGAGGTTTAATCTGGCAAACAGAAGAAAGCCTGAGGGAACACAGAGCTTGTTGTCTCTAAACACTCAAAGGGCCAGGGCATGGAAGAGAGATCAGCTTTGTTCTGCTTGGTCCCAGAGAGATGAACTAGGAGCAAGATGGGAAAAGTCACAGAGAAGCTGCTGCCTGACTTGGGCTCATGAGGAAGGGCTACTTAGGACTAGCTGCTGTCCACGAGTGCCCCGACTGGCTGCCTCAGGCGGCGATCCATCACTGGGACTCTTTCAACAGTGGCTTTACGATGACTTGTCAGGGAGAGCTTGACCTGGATGGAGGCCTCCAGGAGCTCTGGGGAGGGGAAGGCTGGGAGACAGAAAGGAAGAGAGGAGAGAAAGGAGGGAGAAGGGAAGGGAGGGCGGGAGGGAGGGCTGGAGGAAAGGAGGCGTGGCCATTGGGTGAAGGAATTGGGGACATTTAGGGCAGAGAAAAATCAGAGGGGACATGAGAGCTCTCTTCAGTGGTCAAAGAAGGGACTTGGCCCCAGAGGACATAACCAAAAGCACCCGGAGAAAGTTATAGAGGCACATTGTGGCTCAATATCAGGAGAGCCTTAACAACCAGAACCTTCTAAAGTAAAGTGGATGCTCCTGCAGGGAGCAGGCTGCCCAATAGGGCAGAGGCTCAAGTGGTGGCTATGTGAGCCCTTGGCAGAGGGAATTCCTGTTCAAGTAGGAGGCCAATTAAGTTGACTAGCACTTATTAAGCACCTTCTGTATGCCAGGTATTATGCTAAACTCTGGGGATACAAAGATAGGCAAAAAACCCCACAACTAGCCCCTTGCTTTCAAGGAACTCAGTCTAATCTGTGAGATTAGATAGCAACTAAGGTCCCTCTGAGCTCTGAGGTCCCATGATTCTTTGAAAGAAGAAAAGGAGGGGAGGGGGAGAGAGAGAGAGAGAGAGAGAGAGAGGTCTGGAAGGAGAGAGGGGAGGGAGGAAGGAATGAAGGGAAGAAGGAAGAGAGGAAAGGGGGGAGGTGGGCTTATCTCCCCTTGGCTTCAGAGTCACAGAGACAGTGAGGGGATGGCAGATACACTATGGGGGCCATTTGCTCTTTGAAAGATTTTATTTGTCTAACATGCTTGACAAAAAAATTACAGGAACAATCCAGTTCTGCCAGAATGATTAAAGAGGCCTCTTGAATCGTTCATACCTCAAGTCCTTTTAATGAATTTTCTTTTAAAGGAGCAGCTGTGTTTGTAACGTTTTCCACATAAAAATACACAATATCTTTAACATACCTTAGGAAAAATGGTTTTGTAAAGAGAGTGTTTGATGACTGACGTACCAATGTAGGAGAGGCTGATAGCACTGCCTCCTGCCCCCCCACCCCCACCCCCACCCCACCCCCACCCCCTTACTTGCTCTAATCGTTTTAGTATCTGAAGCACTGAGAGCATCGATGGAAACATTTCTGGCTTCTTTCTCTTACAACCCACTTCTGGGAGTGGGGGCACCTGCTGCCCATGACCTCGTCCTGAGCTTAGGTGAAGCTCTGCTCTCACCAATCCCTTTATAGTTAATGAAGCCTTGAATGACATCTGAAAACTACTGGGTCACTAGTTCAGCAGAATGGGTTGATGCAAGACCCAAGAAAGGATACTATTGTCCTTTTCCAGGAGAGTTGGGCTAAAGAAGAACATTCCTGGGAGATTCTGGGCCCTGAATTTTGGCACCACATGAACCCAAAGCTCACATGAAACTTCCTCCAGACCAAGTGGAATTTGCTTATTAGTCCGACAGATCACAATCATAGAATGTGAGCACTGAGAGGAGCCTGAGAACAGGGGTTGTCAGAGCTGGGAGGGACCTTAGAGCAAAGAATTCTAGAGCTCAGAGGGATCCTGGAACATGGAATGTTAAAGATGCAACATAAAATATAAACTATTATGGAAGTATCTTAGAATCTAGAATATTAAAGCATGAAAAGACATTAGAATAGGGAATATTGGGTAGAGAAGGTACCTTACTTCGTGTGTAAAGTGTTGGAACATTGCATTTGAAAGTGGAAAAGGCTCTCAGCACCTTGACTAACCCCCTTATTTATCAGGGAGGGAAACTGAGACCCAGTGGGGAAGCAAGTTATTCATGGTAACACAGGAAGCATCCAGGGTCTTCCTCTGGTCTCCAGGTTCCCCAGCCATGCCCTCTAGCCGGCTGACATCCTTCCAGGGTTCTAAGCTAAAGGATACTATTTAGGGGTTCCAAATCTGAATGGTGAAGAGGAAATGGAATCAAGGAAGCATGCCCCATCCAAGGACAATGTACGGAGGCAGGAGACCTGTTTCACTGAGGCTTCTGGGAATGTATGCCGTGGTGCGTGTGTGTTTGCGGGCTGGGTTTTAAGCCTATCTGATTGCCCGTGAACACTTCCAGACTCAGCTCCCAAGCTGTCTGTTTCTGCAAGCAGACACACAGTATGGACACCCACATGGCAAATTTCCCCAAATAAAACTGTTTTCACCCTGACTTAGAGGAATGGCACTCAGGCCTGGGCACAGGTGAATGGCCACCTCCCATGGCTCAGAGTCGCTGAAGAGCACGCACAGGAACTTGGAGCAGGAGGCTCTGGCTGTGGGAGACAGGCTGGGTCATTCCCTTACCAGAACAACTCAGCCCAGATGGAGTGGCAGTGGCCCCCTGAGGGGCTCCCCATTCAATGTTTGAACACTCTTCGGGGATGGCACGGGCTCGCTCTAATATTTTCATAACAGTTACAGATTACAGCTTTGCAGGAAAATGGCCCCAGCTCCGAGGGGAAGAAAATAAAGGGCCGAGCAATTGTCTCTGGCAAGCTGGGGTGGAGGCTTCCTAGGCTCCCAAGGCCAGCCCCTCACAGAGAGCCCCGAGGCCCCCTCTGCAGGATCAGGGCGGAAGGGACACGGGGCTCCACCTGTTCAATCCCCAAACTCCCCTTCTTGATGAGGAGGGACCTTCCCAAGGCCATGAAGTCCTTAAGGGATACCCCGGGACTAGAACCCGGGCCTGCTAACTGCCAGCACAGGACCAAAGAACCACAGTTATTCAGGGCCTTCCCCTAGCATGGGTTTTAAAGACGGTGGGAAGGGTGGTGGGTGGAGCAGTAATTATAGGATCAGAGATTCAGAGCTGGAAGGGACTCATCAAGTCTAACACCCTCAGTCATCACAGACCCAGTGACTTGCCCAGGGTCTCAAAGTCAGTGCCTGAGCCAGGATTTGAACCCGAGTCTTTCTGACTACAACCTCAGTGCTTAGCCCCCCAGAGCATCTGGCTTAGAACCTTCCCAGGAAGCCTTCCCCCCATCAGATCTCCCTCCCATGCCACCCCTTTCTAATGCATGTTTTCCTACAATGTCACGGAGTAGAGTCATCTATGCCCCCACCCCCAGACTGTCGCCTCCAAGGGGCAGGGGGCAAGGAGCTTCCCGGAGTGGCCGTGGTCGAAGGACGGTGACGCCCTAGTCTAGTATCCTCTGGCAGGGCGCCCCAGAGGTGCCTGGAATTGTGTGTGGATGGAGGCCGATGAGTGTTAAAAACGAGACAGGGAAACAGTGCGTGACTTCACGAGGCGGCGTCCTTTAACAGCTTAAATAACAGAATATACACGCAGAGAAATGGCCCAGAGCCCCTCAGTCTTCCTGCTGCCTCGGGCCCGGCCCCGGGGGCGCTTGGCTCCCCTGGGGTCCGAGTCCCCTCCCCAAGACGTTTTGATGGCGGGAAGGACAAGAGATGAAGCGGCCGCGCTCGCGGGGAGAGCCAGGGTGTGCGGCCTTTAGCCAGGCATAGACAGCTGCTAATGGGGGCGGGGGAGGGGACGGGCCCTGGCACGATCAGGAGTTTCGGGGGGTGGGCAAATCGATGACTATGGGAGGGTTGACGGGCTGGTAGTTCACAGTGCACACTGATGCGTTCACGTATGTGGTCGTGCCGTCGGCCATGACTCCGTACCCTAGGGCAGAGAGAAGCACGTTAGCGCTCTTCAGACGGAGGATGGAAGACCCAAGGAAGGTCCGGGCCACGGGTAGGGGCGTGGGAAAGACCCCCCGGGGTTCAAATTCTGCCTCACACACGCACTGGCTGTGTGACCCTGGGCCAGTCACTTAACCCTCCGCCGTCTCGGTTTCCTCATTTGTAAATGGCAGTAACAACAAGACCCACGGGGTTATGTGTGACTCGCAGGCATCAGGTGGGAGCCGCGAGGGACGGCGATCCCAGGCTGTAAGGGCCCCTCGTTCCACAGAGGAGAAATCCAAGGCCCAGAGAGGGCAAGGGACTTGTTCCGGGTCCCACGGGTATTACTGACCGCCCACCACTCACATTTCTGTAACCCTTTAAAGATTTCGTCAGGGAGGCAGGCAGGGCAAGGCTTATTATGCCCATTTTGCAGAGGAAAAAACTGAGGTCCAAAGAGAAGTGAATTGACCAAGGTCCCACAAGAAGCTGGAGTCAGAGCTGGGACTCGACCCCAGACCTCTGGAGCTGTTCTCCAAGCCCAGGGTTCTCGCTGGCCCACCCCGCCTTCTTCCAGCCCAGGGAGCCGGCGCTGACCCCTCCGTCCTCGGCGGCCACTGACCTTCGTGAATGTGTCCAAAGACGTGGAGCCGGGGCTGTATTCGTCTCTGCACCGTGTTCAGCAGCTCGACACACCCCACCCTCTGCATCTTCTTGGGGACCCAGTCTAGAAAACCTGGGGGAGGAAAGGACACTTGAAGGAGGAAGCACGTTAGATGTTAGACTTGCTGCCAGGCTGTAGAACGAAGGACTCGGAGTCGGGGAGACGTGAGTTCGAATCCAGCCTCAGATACTTACTCGTTGTGAGACCCTGGGCAAGTCACCTCACCTCTGTCTGTCTCTGTAAAATGGCACTAGTAAGAGCACCTCCACCCCAGGGTTGTTATGAGCACCTTGTAGCACTGTGAAAGTACTAGCTATTGTTACCGTCTGAGGAGTGATTCTGGCTGCCTTAAATCCCGTGCCAGCCCCCAAGACTGCTTGGGAGCATGGGGAAGTCTTGGCTCTGTCCTCTTCTCTCCCCTCCAGCCCCTCTCTCCCCCATCTTCCTCCACAGGCTCCCAGAACCACCTCCCTAATGCCCAGCTCAGACCACACATTCCCCTGCTCCCAAACAACCTCCCATGGTTCTCTTCTGCTTACAGGACAAAGTCACAACTCCTTGGGCTGGCATTCAAAGCTCTCGGTGCTCTGGCCCCACCTTCCCTCCCCACTCTCATCTCACAACAATGCCTGACCTCTTTGCTGCAGATCCTTCTCTGAACCCTTGGCCACCTCCCCAAAGTCCCAGAATCAGAAAGGGCAGAGATCTTGAACTGGAAGCACTCGGCAGAACATGGGACCATCGGCTTAGGGCCAGAAGGGGCCTGAGAGGGGCCGGCGGTTCTGGATCCAGGGCTGGAAGGGAACACCGGAGCCATCAAGCCCAACTCGCTCACTTTACAGGTGAGGAAACTGAGGCTAGATTCGGAAGGGACCTTAGAAACCATTGAATCCAAGTCCCTTATTTCACACAGAAGGAAACAGGCAGAGATGGCAGGATCTTAGACATCATCCAGAGCACCTTCTTTCATTTGAGGGAGGGCCAGAGGTTCAGCGCCCAGCATAGGGTCACATAAACAAGAAACACCGGAAGCAGGATTGGAACCCAGGTCCTCTGGCTCTTTCCATTGTACCCCATGGTCATTTCATGCTCTAAGGGTCTGCCCGGTCTCCAACAGGTGGGAAACTGAGCTACAAGGAAGCCCAGGGGCCTCCCTCCAGCCACCGGATGCCTCCAAAGCACCTTCCCCACCACAGCCGAGTGGAACAGGGAGGGGCCAGTGATGGTGGTCCCCAAGTATCTGACAGGGGAGTGGCCCCACCTTGTCCTGCCTGACCTCAGAGAACCAACTGGAGCAATGAGGAGGTTTCAAAGAGGCCCCTTGGGGCTCTAGATAAGGAAAGGCTCCAGACAATTAGACCCATCCAAGTGTAAGGGTCTGCCTTGGAAGGTAGTGAGCTCCCCGTAGGAGCTCGCCATCAGAGGCCAGGATGGCTCGACTGGAAGGTTTGCAGCCAGGCTTCTTCAGGCACTGGCTGGGGTCACTGCCCCCCCCCCATCCTTTGGAGGAGGAAGCTGAGATTTGGGCCAGGGCAGGAGTCTTGCAGAAAGCCATTGTAGTGACAAAGGAGGCAGACTCAGGGCTCCAGTCCAGCCTTGTTGGCTCCTTTTGGAGTCAGTGTATCCGAGAGAGGCCCTGCCTGCCGGGGGCACTGCTACCTGTGAAGTGCTTTGGAAACCACCATGTGCTCTGTAAATGTCACCTGGCATTCTTCTTATCTCTCTGCTCCAGAGTTGGTTTCAGCCCAGCTCTTAATGACAAACGATGGGAGAGGGTGAGTCAGGAATTCACTTGAAAGACCAACTGCTCCCGTTCCTGGGCAGCATCTGTTCCCCCAAAGCTCGCCCACCGGAAAAAAATACTCCCAGGCTTTAAAACAGCCGTGCAGCTCACATTGGCAAAGAGCCAAAACTTGCTTAGCAAGAGGTACTGAGCTGGAATGTGGGAGCTGTGCTCCCTCGACATTGGGGGAGGCAGAGAACCTGCCCCAGGACCCTGAGCCTGGGAGGAGCTCAGGAGACCTGGAGGTCAATCCCATGATTTTACAGATGGGGAAACTGAGGCTCAGAGATGTTCGGTGACTTGCCGAGGGTACAATAAGATTCTAGAGAGAGAGAGCTAGACAGGACCTCAGAAGCCCCTTTGTTACAATCTCCTCTTTTTACAGATGAGGAAACAAAATGAGGCAAGTCACCTTAGTAGTCAGTCTGAGAAAAAAAAACAAAACAAGCATTTATTAAACACTTGCTATGGGCCTGCTGGGTGGTGCAATGGATAGAACCCTGGGCCTGGAGTGGGGAAGACCCGAGTTCAAATACGGCCTCAGACTTCCTAGCTGTGTGACCCTGGGCTAGTCACTTCACCCTGTTTGCCTCAGGTTCCCATATGTAAATGAGCTGCAGAAGGAAAAGGCAAACCCCATCCAGTATCTGTGCCAAGAAAACCCCATCGACAAGTCCACAAGGTCCCCAAGAGTCAGACATGAGTGAATGACTGGCAACAATGTGCCAGGTACTGGGCTAAGTATTTGGCATGCAAGGGAAGACAACACCAATCCCTGCCCGCAAGGAGCTCACAGTCTAATGGGAAGAGAAAAGAGGGGAGATCATAATGGGGGAGAGCACACGCAGCTGGGATGGCCAGAACCAGCTTCTCGTGGATGGTGAGATTTGAGCTGAGTCTCAAGAAAAGCCAGGAGAGGGAGGGTGGGAGGGGGTTGTGAGGCACCCCCAGAGCAGAGGGCCAGAGGTGGGCTCTGGAGAGAGATACTAGAGCGCCTGGAGGGGACTGGAAAAGTAAGGAGGGGCCAGGTCATCCAGAGCTTTCAATGCCACAGAGGACCTTAGCTTTGATCCTGAAGGTAATAGGGAGCCACAGCGATTTACTGAGGAGGGAGGTGACATCTACCACCACCAGAACAAGGTGACATGGATGGACCGATCTTTAGGGAAAAAATCACTTTGGCATCCAGAATGAGGATGGATTGAAGTGAGGAGAAGACCCTCTGAGCCCATAAGTTGCAAAACAGGTGCCAGTCTATATTATTACTATATTAGTGGTGGTATTTTCCTCATTGGGAGTTCACTCTACCAAAGAAATCCTGGGTATAGTTCCAGACCAAATGCCTGGGAATTCATTAGGGCTCCACTCAGAAGAAGGATAAGAGCTGCCAGCACCTTCTAAATGCTGGCACCCTGGGCATAGCTCCATCACCTCACCTTGGTTATGTCTCCCATATATGATTAACCCTGAATGAATCACTTAACTTGTCTGAGTCTCCATTTCCTCACCAGCAAAATGGGGATAAGAAAACCTGCCATTATAGGATGTGTCCTTTTCTTCAGAGAGGAGAGTGGAATCAGATGTCAGAGAGATTTCTAGCAAGAAGAGCTGAGAGAAAAAGACTTAACTAACCAGCACTCTCTGTGTTCCTCACAGACTGGTTAATAGGCTGACAGCTAGAGCAGTGCTACCTTTCTCCCATTCAAGAGCTGGGAGGGAACTTAGAACAGGGGATGTCAGAGCGGGGGGAGAACTTAGAACAGGGAATGTCAGAGCTGGGAGGGTCCTTAGAACAGGGAATGTCAGACTTGGAAGTCTCTTAGAACAAGGAATGTCAGAGCTGGAAGGGCCTTAGAACAGGGGATAGCAGAGCTGGGAGGGCCCATAGGATAGAACTA
This sequence comes from Dromiciops gliroides, assembly GCF_019393635.1. Classification (NCBI taxonomy): domain Eukaryota; kingdom Metazoa; phylum Chordata; class Mammalia; order Microbiotheria; family Microbiotheriidae; genus Dromiciops; species Dromiciops gliroides. The sequence continues at coordinate 294,418,725 of NC_057865.1, forward strand.
TGAGCAATGGGTAGAACCCTAACCCACTTATTTCACAAAGGAGAAAACTAAAGTCCATAAAGCTGAAGTGCTTTGCCCCAGGTCACACCAGTACTGCAGAGTCAAGATTCAAACTCAGATCTCACGTCTCTCAGCATGTCCTTTCCTCTGGCCTTCCTCATGGGTCTCCAGGCCTTGCCTGGATGGCCACTGGTGGTGTTTGGTCACCTGGGGGCTCTTGTCCAGGTGCAGATCAGGCCCCGTCACCACTGTGGTCCCCCCCAGCCCTGAGGGTCCATTGGGGCTAACCCAATGGTTTTGCCATTGGGCCTCACAGCCCTGACACCCACCAAAGGGGGATACTTTCCCTTGTGAATTTTTCCAAACCAACAGTCACAGCTCCCCTGCTCGGCTCCTATTTACGTGACACACACTTTGGTCTCTGTGCTTTATCAGCATCCCAAGGCCTGCCCATATGTTGCCGTCTGATTCTACACACACAGCTGCCCAGCCTAGGAGTAACTGATGGCCCTGGGTACACACATGGTGGGGGAGGAGAGGGGGCTCTTTGTCACAGCTGACTGAGCTAGAGGTGGCCCAAGAGGTGAGGGAGACGTGGAAACGTGTGGGGAGGAGAGACCCAGAGGGACAGAGATGGCGATGATCATAGTCGGGGAGAGACTGAAAATGAGAGATTGTGATACTGAGAGAGAGAGAGATTGTGAGGGAGAGAAGGAGCTGCCCTGAAAGTGTGTGGCAGGCTTTTGTCCTCTCAGTAGAGAGGTGGGAGCCTAGGGGCGTGGAATGCCACATACACTGTCAGACACAGTCCTTCTGGGGATGGCTTTTCATTGTCCTTAAAGAGAATTCCACCAAAGGGTTTTGGGGGAGGGGGTCTCTAGTGAGAAAAAACAAACAAAACATCAAGAGAACTTTTTTAAAAAGTGTGTATGTGTATGTGTATGTGTATGTGTATGCGTATGTGTATGTGTATGTGTATGTGTATGTGTATGTGTATGTGTATGTGTATGTGTATGTGTATGTGTATGTGTATGTATGTGAGAGAGAGAGAGACAGAAACAGACACAGACAGACAGAGAAGGAAGGAGAGAGGGAGAGGGAAGGAGGGTCAGGGATAGCTAAGGAACATAAACCTTTCTGAACTGCAGGCAGAGTCAGGCCTCCTTCCTAATCAAATTTAAGTCACTTAATAGAGATGGAGTAAATTTGGTGGTAACTCCCCTCACATCCTGAGCTGGTAGAGAAAAGGCAGGCTCAGGCCTGGCCCATGCTGTCACTAAGGTGGCTCGGCAGGGCAGGACTCTCAGGGATGTGGGCCCAGGATGTCACTGGATCCCTGGGTGGGGGGCTCCTTGAGGCCAGAGGAGGAGCAGCTGAAGGGGGAGCTGGCTCACAGCTCAGGGGACACAGAGAGGCCAGAAAAGGGAGTGTTGGGAGGAGATGGGCTGAGGGCACCCGCTGAGGGTGTGGTGGGGTGAGGACACACTGGACTGTTCTCCTGCTCTGGCGGTAGTCACAACCAGCTCTGCCACTGACGCTTCATGACTTCAGGCAGGAGACACCCCCCCCTCGCCCTGGGCCTCAGTTTCCTCCTCTGGGCCAATAAGGCCCCAACCTTTTGGATTACATTTCTCTATCAGCACAGACTATTTGTGACTGTAGTCTTAGCAGGTGCATATTTACTTATTCCTTAGTTTTCTATGTGTAATATTAATTATTCCCATATGAAGATGAGATTAAGATAAAATATTACTTGATCTGAGACCATAGGGATCCCCAGTAGTTACTGAGCAGGGCAGGGATGTGGTCAAAGCTGCGCTTTGGCCACTGACTGAATGGGGACAGACTAGAGAGGGAATCTAGATGCAGATCCATTAGAAAGCAGTGCTGGCTGCCTTGCCATGGTGTCTGCAAGGAAGTATTCCTCCTCACCCCGCGGGGTTCGGTCTGTCCAGGCCCAAATGAAAGGGGAGGACTGGGGTCAGGAGAGCCCAGGAGAGCCTTCCTCCTAGTCACTGGCTCCACCTACAAAGGCCCCCCTTCTTTGGAGGCACCTGGGGGGAGGGAGGAATTCTTCTTAAAGTTTGCCCAGCAGAGGGTTAGGGTGGAGGGTGGAGGGGTATTGGGCAATAAGGAGAGGTGCAGGTATGGAAAGACAAGACTCACCTGTGGCCAGAGAGGCAAGGCAAGGGAGGTGAAAGAGAATCACGGAATCTGGAGGGGACCTTGGAGATGATCCAAATTCAGTCCCCTCGTTTTACACATAAAGAAACAACACCCAGAGAGGGCAAGTAACTTGTCCAGGGACACACAGAGAGCTAGTGACTTAGCCAGAACTGGTTTTGAGGCTCCTGACTTGCAGTCCGGATCTCTGTCTGGCTGCTTTCTTCAAGGAAGGAGGAGGGTAAGGAAAACGAAGGGTGGATGTTCACAAGGGAAGAGGGAGGGACTCAAGAAGAGGAAAACAGACAGATTTTCGTGTGGGGGCAGCAAAGAAATCCCCTAATGTAGCATTTATCACCTTTCGGTTTAAAAAAAATCAAACAAACACATGCAAACTCAGAGTCAATTCCCCACAGGGGCTGGAGTCCCCTCTAACCAGCAGGGTGACTGTGAGGTGCAAACTCATGGCACGACCCAAGAGACCTGTTAAAAATACACACACACATTGGATGCATCTAGGACAGGGATCCAACATGGGCAGGTTGCTCATGTCCAGGCTTCCCATTCTTAACGTTCTGTGTTCTAAGCCATCTTCCGGGATTGACATTCCATGTTCTAAGGTCATTTCTCATTCTTATGTTCTGTGTTCTAAGCTACCTTCCAGGACTGACATTCCATGTTCTAAAGTCATTTCCCATGCTTATGTTCTGTGTTCTAAGCCACCTTCCAGGTCTGACATTCCATGTTCTAAGGTCCTTTCTCATTCTTATGTTCTGTGTTCTAAGCCACCTTTCAGGACTGACATTCCATGTTCTAAGGTTCTTTCCTGCCATTCTTATGTTCTGTGTTCTAAGCCACTTTCCAGGTCAAACATCTCATATTCTAACCCCTCCCCCACCCCAGTCCTGACATTCCATTCCATAGTGTAAACCCCTCTCTTAGCTCTAATATTCTATGATTTGACAAGTCTTCCCTTACCTCCCCAAGTGCCTTAGGTGCCCTCCCTGCTTCCCATCCCCTTCAGATGAGCCAGTGTGTCCTTCACGGCCTCCGTGGTGAAGCTGGCTGATCCTTACCCAGGGGTGGTCCGTGTGTTATCAGAATGTCTATTCCTTCTGGGATCAGGTTCCATTTCTCTAAGAGAGCTTGGCCTCGAGGAAGATTGAAGCCCCAGCCGTAGAACCAGGGTTGCCTACAGAGAGAGGAGGAGAAGGATTAGTGCTGGAGCTGATGGAACTGCTGGAGAATCCATTGAAAACAACAACCCGGCGCCCAGAGGCTCTTGTTGGAGCCTGGTCTCACAACATCATTGGAGTCTGGAAGCAGAGGTGTGCACAGGGGCATGCCACACACATGCCAGTGTATTCAGGTAAACACGCTTGTACACATGCACAAGTCTGCACAGGTGTGCACACACATCTTTATTCATCACAAGGGAAAATCTTCCAGACAGCAGAGTTCATATTTATGAAAAGCAGAAACCAGTTAGCTTTTGAAAGAGGAGGATAGAGAATATATATATATATATATATCCTCCTCTTATATTTATATATGCATGTATATATACATATGCAGTATATTATATATAAATATAAAAATTCAAATCTCTCTCTCTCCCTCCCCTCTCTGTTCTTTGTTCTCTCTCTCTGGTCTCTCTCTCTCTCTCTCTCTCTCTCTCTCTCTCTCTCTCTCTCTCTCTCTCTCTCGTCTCTCTCATCTGTTTGTCTCCATTGAGAGCTGCCTCCTGAGCTGTCTTTGTGTCCCAGCCCTGACCCCATCCTGTCTCTTGACCTCTTACTGTTGTAGATAGCTCTCTAGGATTCAGAGGAGTGCATGCCAATTTACGGCAGACCATCACAGCAACATTATGGATCCAGGCCTTAAAAGGTCCCTGTGCACGGTGCCAGAAAGTTGGCCAAATGCTTCAGGCATGCTATCGCGTTTGATCTTCCTAACATTTCCCTAGCAGTTATCATCATCATCAGTCATTATCCCCAAATGCAGACTTTCTCCTTGGCTCCCAGCACAGCCAGGGTTCACCAGAGTCGTGCTGGCCCTGACAAACACCAGCTCTCTCCTTGGTTACACATCCGCTGAGATCACACTCACTGAGCTGACTCCTCCAGCTCGATCCCCTGTGACCCTCCAGAGCACCACTCTGCCCAGCTCTCACCAGCCCCACCATCAGCTCACAGCCTGCATGTCTCAGTGGAGCCACTTCAATCTAACTGGATGGATATAGGGTTGTTATTGCTGGTGCCCAGCAACACATTCCCTGGGAGTTCCTTTGTCCCTATTTTGTGTGCACTTGTATGTCCATGTTGTGTCTCCCCATTAGAATGGAAGGCCTTTGAGGGCAAAGGCTGGGTCATGCTTATCTTTGCATCCCCAGGGTCTAGTGCAATGCCCAGCACACAGTAAGTTTGATGATTAAGTGTCTCCTACATGCCGAGCACCAAGCAAAACTTTTGAGACTAGAAGGGCAAGGGTGAAAGCTTCCGTGCCCCCTCAATCACCAACCCAAAGCAGTCTCTGGACCCCCAAATGGATCAGCATCAGCCATGATGTTCCCTCTTGCCATTCCTCACTACTCCGCAGAAGTACAGGCACCTAGAACCCTCTGAATACTTCTTTCTCCCCCTTTTCTTTGTGGCCCCACAGCATCCCTAGTACCTGATCCCTAGGCTCAATGTCACAGACTCCTGATCTAGACACAATGTTCTGAGGCCCCACTCTTATTAAGGGGCAGGGAGAGAGACAGACAGAGAGACAGAGACAGAGAGGGAGAGAGACAGAAGGAATCAGAGAGACAGAGATAGAGACAGAAAGAAAGAAGAAAGAAAGAAGAGGGGAAAGAGAAAGAGAGAGAGAGAGAGAGAGAGAGAGAGAGAGAGAGAGAGAGAGAGAGAGAGAGAGAGAGAGAAGGAGGGAGAGAACAACACAGAGAGATGTGGAGAGGAGAGAGAGGCAGGCAGACGGAGAACTAGAGAAAGAGAGCGTGGATATCTGCCGCCATCAAGTAGGAGCCATTTGTTTACTGCCGAGTGTTTGGCAAGGCTTCCGGGAGAGGGGATGGTGAGCTAGGTTTTGAGGAAGCCAGGAGACATTGGATGTTACAATGTGCGTCTGCAGAGGGAGGGTGGACCCCCACCAATAACAGTGTGTGGGCAACACGGGATAGAAGAATGCACCCTGGACTTGGGGTCACATGACTTTGATTCCATGTCTGGCTACATGCCGGAGCCAGATATTACATTACATCATGTTGGATTGGATTGGATTGCATTCCGTTGTAATGAACACAATGATGATCAATGGCTGTGTGGCTCCAAGCCTCTCTGAGCCTCTATCTCCTCATCCATGAAATGGGAATAATGACCCATGTTCTTTCGTCCTCAAAGGGCTGTTACAAGAAAAGCACTTTCCAATCACCAAGTGTCTGATGAATGTGGACTGTTAGGATGATGGGAGGCAGCAAGGTGCGATGGGTCGAGCACTGGACTTGGAGTCTGGGGGACCTGGGGGGCCTGGGCTGGAATGTCCCCTCAGATCCTAGCCCCGTGGCCTCTCTGTGCCTCAGTTCTTTCTCTTTAAAACAAAAGAGCAGAACATAACCACCAAAGTGGTTCCAACTCAATATCTATGATCCTAGAATTATTTCTAAGTCTTTTTATGGGCCCACCCCTTGGCAAACAGAAGGCACTGTAAATGGGGGCTAATGCCCATTGGGAAAGAACCCTTCCTCCAGCCTCAGGGCATCACATGCTCTGTCAGTAAGTGGAGTTTTTCCTGGTTCCTTGTGGCCCGCTGGAAGATTGTTCAATGGGGTCCTCATCAGAGGCATTGGGCAATTGGAACTCAACCACTCTCTGGTTCAGGAATGTCTCCCCTGAGAACACTCAAGTCTGATTTACACACTGAACCTGGAGAGTACGATGAAATATCATCCCATTTTCCCCTTTCTAATCCTGTCCTTTCAAAGGGTGGACTTTGTGAAGTCATAGAATGTGAGGCAGTGGAAGGCACTGAAGAAAAGATGAGGGACATCTCCTGGCATCTGAGAGGGGTCCTGGACCTCATCTGGTCCACCCCGATCCCTGAATCTGGTCACAATGCTTTGGTCCAAAGACCAGCCAGCGACTTTCCCATGGCCTTGTGGTGAGTTCTCGTGGTAGAGATGGGACTAGACCACGGGGCCAGAGACCTTTCCTCCACGTTGTAGTATCATACTCAAGATTGGAGAAGCAGCAGAAGAGGGAAGGAGGGTGGGGAAGAAGGAAAAGCAGGGGTGTAAAGCCCGGTGCCCTAATTCTAGGGCTGCCCTTTCTTCTACATCACTGCTTCCCTGGATGAGGCGGGGTCAGCAGTCACTTTTACCCAGGCATCTTGATGCAAAAGAGCTCCCTGGGCTTGAGGTCTGAGAAGAAGGTTCTCCAGCCAGTAGTCATGGAAGCAGCCCAAGATGAGTCTGACCAGAGAATGTCATGCTTTTGACACTTACCATCTGGCTGTTCTTAGATAAGGAACTTTGTAATGGTGGCTAAGTGGTCAGACTGGGGAGTGGGGCAGGCTGGGCAAGAAGTGGACCAAGGCCAAAAATGTGGAGTCTGACTGTGGGTAATTAAGGAAGGTTGTGAGCATTGGTCCTCTCCTGGCCCTTCCTTGGTGTAGAGTGGAGCTCCTTCTAAGGGTAGATGCCTACCTCTCTGAGGACGGGACTGGCCTGGCAAAGGGAGGACATACAACATCTCCCTGGAGGAATGATGGCTACTTCAAAGGCAGATTAAGGCTATTTAAGAAAATGAGCCTGGAGGAAAGAATACCTAGTGGTACCCATGACCGGAAATGCAGACACATAGAAGAGGAATGGTAGCCCGGTGGGATGGGAAGTGTGCTGGACTAAAGTCAGGAAGGCTGAGTTCATATCCTATCTCTGGCACTAAGTAGCTGTATAATCCTGGGCAAACAACTGCCTCCATTTCCCTCATTTGTCTGTTGGGGATATTAATACTTGCAGAGTCACTCTCACCAAATTGTGAGAAGGCTGAAATGGAGGATGTGTGTAAAGTGCTTTAGAAAATCATAACACCTTCAGAAATGTAAACTACCACCATCATCCTCACCACCACCACCACCACCACCACCACCACCACAGGAACCTTTGTTTCTTCATCTGCAAAATGGGGACAGGTGCATTTTTTTATCTTCCTCAAAAGGTTGTGGTGATGGGGGCCGAGAGGTGGCGCAGTGGATAGAGCGCTGGCCCTGGATTCAGGAGGACCTGAGTTCAAATCCGGCCTCAGACACTTGACTAGCTGTATGACCCTGGGCAAGTCACTTAACCCCCATTGTCCCACAAAAAAAAGGTTGTGGTGAGAATTATAATGGATGCCAAGGGCTTTGCAAACCTTCGACCACTCTGGAAAGGTACAAGTGCCTAGAAAGGGAGATGTTTCCCAGAAGCAGATTTCAGACTGATATAAGGAAGAACTTTCTAATGTCTGGAGCTGTCCAAAGGTGGATCGGGCTGCTTCTTGGAGTGGTGAGCTCCCTGTCACTAGAAAACTCTATAGCAGCCACTGGCTAAGCCCTTGTGGGGGATGTCGAAGAGGGGAGTTGCGCTTTGGGGAGGGCTTGGGTGACATAACCTCCCTACCAACTCTGCAATTTGCTGATTCATCACAGTAAATTATGCTGACCACAGAGACACAGAAGGAATTTGGAGTCCAGAGGAAGGAAACTCTAGTACCCTTAGGCCGGCACTCCTGCATTGTGGTTGAGGTCTATGGCAGGGGCTTTTGGGGGTTCGTGCATCATAGGAGCAGTCAGAAGAGCATCTGGTGGGCTCAGAGGGGCTGAATTAGATTATGTGTTTAGGTCCCCCTGCTCCATTAGCCATCAAGTCACAGGGTCCATAAACTTGTGTGGTACCTCTTTTGACAGTCCCAAGAAAGTCTACCTGGTCAGGCGGAGGTTGCCTTGACCACTTTGAAGGTTCCTCCCATTCCTACAGTTCTGCTATCCTGGGGTGTGATAATCCATTAGCTGGTCAGGTATGTGACCAGATGTAGCCAAGGGATGGCACAAGGAAAACCTGGGTTGGAGGACCAGCTCCCTCAGCCCTCAGTTTGCCCCTCCAACCCTCCCTGCCTAGGCTGTAGTCAGGAAAGCCTGGCATAGCCAATAAAAGGCTATTTGAGCTAGAGGTTGTCTCCCCTTGTTCCTGGCAGCCAGTGCTTCCCACTAACCCTCAGAGAGGGGAGAAAGGCACCTAACTACACATTCGAAGCCTTCTTGAAAGCAGGATTCGCATTTCAGAAATCTAATCAAATATTTACAAGCCCGGAAAGGGCATCATCAGCATGGAAATCAGTTATTTTTGAGATTCTCTGTGAAGAGAGAATGGAAGGAGTTTTTCTTCCTCTTTTAAAGAGAAACTGAAAATATTTCAGACAATTTCTTTAGTCAATGAACTGAGTGCATTGAGGAGGCTTCTGGGACTCAGGGAATGTTAATGTTTAGAGAAGCCTTACCCTTGCCCAGGGTTAACGAGGAGCCTGGCATGGTAGAACAGGGTTTTCCCTTGGGAAGTGGCCAATCTGGGACTTGGGATCAATAGCACCAGGGATAGAAGGCTGGAAGAGCTGGGAGGGACCTTAGAACATAGAATGTCAGGACTGGGAAGGATCCAACACCTTCATTTCACAGATGAGTAAACTGAGGCCCAGAAAAAGTCATAGATGTCTTATTAGAAGAGATTTCAGCCTTCATCTAGTCTAACTTCTTCATTTCATAGATGAGTAAACTGAGGTCAGTTGCTGAAATGACTTGCTCAAGGTCACACGGATCTGAATTATCGGAGGTGGGATTTCCCCAGCTTTTCTCCCTCAAGGGACAGAGGTTTTTCTAGGGTACCATGCAGATGATTTGTTTCCATTTAGAAAGCCAGGAAGATCTGGAGTTTTGTGGCACCTGAATCCAAATCCCCTTGCTCCAAATATCTTGCTCTTTTAAAAAAATTTTCTTAGGGCCAGCTAGGTGGCTCAGTGGATAGATACTGGCCCTAGAGTCAGGAGGACCTGAGTTCAAATCCAGCCTCAGACACTTAACACTTACTAGCTGTGTGACCCTGGGCAAGTCACTTAATCCCAACTGCCTCACTAAAAAAAGAAAAAGAAAAAAATTTCTTTTTAATTTTTTTATCTTGATCTTTTAATGAGCTGAACAGCCTCCCCTCCTCCCTCCCTCCCCATGTTTCTCCTCCCCCTTCCCAGTCCCAATTTCCTGCTCATCCAGCCCCCTGAAGCAGTGGAGGGCCAGAGGAAGGAGGAGCCCAGAGGGTCAGACACCAACGCAAGCAAGGGCTGAGCCCTTCACTGCCTCCCATTACTATCCATCCTTGAACAGCCCCAAAGCACAAGGCATTCCCAAGGAATACCTGGATCCCGGGAAGAATTCGGTGCCTGTGCTGGTGCCACCAGCTTCAAGCCAAAGAGCATGGAGAAGGGGAGTGAGAAAGAGAAAAGGGAGGAGAGAGTGAGAGGCTTGTTCTTCCCAGAAATCTAGCCATTTTCAGGAGTGCAGGGGGATTTCGTCAATCCTCAACTCCCCTCCTGTGAGATTATCATTACAAAACAGCCATCAAAATTTCACATAGAAAGGAAAAAAAATAAAGAAATTGCTCTGGCAGCTTGAAAACAATCCCTGGGTTCTGATGTGCCTAATCTAGCCAGCAACCTGGAAAAGCAGGGCTCCCTGGGGTGGGGGGTGCTTTGCTCAGACCGCTCTGCCCCGGGATGCCAGTGACAGCCTTAGGGGCTGAGTTATACCTCCCTCATCTCTAGGGTCGGCCACCTCCACGTTCCAGTGTCCATGGAACCACTGTACTCCTGCAAAGACTGGGTCCTGGGTGGGGAAATGATCTTGAAATCATCTTCTAGCAGTAGAAGCAGGTTAAACTACATAGTGTGAGGGAATAGAAGGAACCCAAGGCCTGGGAGTTAGAACACTTAAGCTTTGGCCAAGGGAGACTGTAGTTTCTTAGAAAGCGTGGTGGAATTGGGATGGGAGGGGATCTGGGTTCACAACCGGATTCTGTCCCTTATTATTTGTGTGATTGAGCTTTTGACTCCTCCTGTGGAAATGAAAGGGCTGGGCTGGATCGTGGGGGATAGAACATTGGGGGTCATCTACTTCAAACCTCTCATTTTTTTTAAAGGAGGAAACAAAAAATGGCCTCTGGAGCCCTTTTGGCTCGGACCCCGTGATTTTTGTGGCATCCTTTTAGTCCATTTACTAGCTATGTGACTGAAAGTAAGTGACTTCCCATCTCTGAGCCTCAGTTTCTCCATCTGTAAAATTGATCCCCCCTTATACAACCCGTCTGGGGCTTAGAATAGGACAGGACTTGGGAGAAGATTTATCTTTGAGGGATGGAAGTGCACAGTGGGACCTGTAGCACTCCTGGGGACAGTGCTTTGTAAACTGTGAAGGGTGCCAGGGGTCGGTTCTCACACACGCTAATAAATGCCCCTAAATCTTGGACCCTGTGAAGAGGTGGGGTCTGAATTCTAGGCTTTTATTGGCAGTGGAGAAAAAGCATTGGTTAAATGTGGATGGTCCTCAGAAAGATGCACCAGTCTGGGATGGAGAAGTTGTCTGAAGCTGGGAGCCCTGAGGCTGCCCCCCACCCCCAGGCCCTGCTGTGGCTTTGAACCAGGGGTGGTCGGACAGTCGGACAGACGCAGCTTTACGGACTGAATTCCCAGCGTTCTGTTCTGAAGTAACCATTGAAATAATTTTCTTCCAGAATGATAGTTGCTATGGCAACCCCGGCAAATTCTCCTTTTCTGAAACAGATGTCTCATTTAGTCGAAAATTAGAATGTGAAAAAACCCATGGGAAAAATTAATTCAAACTTTAACAGAACACTGAATACAATGTAATCTCGTTGAGGTTAACCCCTTAACAGCTTTGCCACCAGTGGAGGGGAACCTTCAAGCACAGTCTAATTAAGCTCTTGAACCCCCAGACCTCGACTTCCTACAAGTGGGGAGACTTGATTTCCCTGGAAGCTGGAATTTCTGATCTACCAGTCAGAAAAACAGGGAAAGGAAGAGATACAATAGACAAATAGAGGAGAGGGTGATAAAGACTGAGAGAAATTACCTAGATATGCATACTGTATACATATTCCAAATAGAGATAAACACAGAAATGCATCCCGACCCTAACTTCCATTTTACATTTCTATATCCATTTAAGGCTTCATATGAATTTCCAACAATAATTTTAATTGCTTATATTTAGGGTATGCAAAGCACTTTACATACATTATCTCATTGGAAGCCACTGACAACCTTAAGAAGTAGGTGCTGCAATTACTCCCATTTTCCAGATGTGGAAAGTGAGGCTCAGCAAGCTTAGCCAATTTGCAGGGGGCCACAGGGTTGGAGTTTGGATTGAGGTCTCTTGATACCAGGTCTAGCATTTCTGTCCACCGTCTCATGCTGTCTCCATAATCCAAAGATCCCTGATAGAGACACTATCACCTGGAGCAAGTCCCTCTCTGGACCTCAGTTTCTTCCTCTGTGAAATAAGGAGGGCAGACTAGTTGACCGCCAAGGTCTAGAACCTGTTAGCCAAGGGCTCCTTTACAAGTTGGCCCCTTTCTTGCTGTCCCAGCTGAGGAAGGTGGCTTCCCCGAGCTTTGGGATATAGTTTGTACGGCACAGGGTAAAGAGCCTGGGTTCTGTAATCAAAGGGCTTGGGCTCAGATCCCACCTTGAACACTTCTTAGTTCAGGGTCCATAACTTTATAAGTGACTGTGGCCCAAACACCCCTCTGCCTGCCACCAAACATTTGGGGCTAAGCATTCTGCACTGAGCTGGATATCTCCTTGGAAAGATGGATCCCCTTGTCCATTTCTGGGGTCCAGGTGGGCACCCCACCAGCCTGGTAGGACTTGGTATGGCTTTAAGAACCCCGGAAGAGCATTGGCATGCATGTGTGTTTCTGTACACAAATACACACGCCACACAAGTACATATATCTGTACACAAATACACATGCCACACACATACATACAACTGTACACAAATACACCACACACATACATACAATTGTACACAAATGCACACACCACACACATACATACAACTGTACACAAATACACACGCCATACACATGTACATACATCCATGAGAGGGAACATGGGGGGAGTGGACAGAGTTGGCCTCAGAGGCACAAAGATGTGGGTTCAATCCTGCCTCTGACCCATTCTGCCTGCAGGACCTCTTGGTGGTCCGGGCTCCTCTCTAAGGGCTGTCACTGGAAGTGCAGACTCATCCCTTCTCCCTCTCTGTCACCTTTCCAGGCCTGGATTTACTCTGCCCCTACTGATATGACTTTCTGCCTGGGGAAACTGAGTCACTCAGTCAGCACATGAGGCCGCCTCTCCATCTCCTCCTCCGACATGAACTTGTGTATGTACTCACAGAGAAGAGAGAGATTCCCCAAGTCCATTCTTAATGACCACGGCTTTCTTCTACTGGCAAGCCACAGGGACCCCACAGTTGGGAGGGGGTTGTCCCTGGGTGATTTAAGCCGCATATGATGTGCCTGGGGGAGGCGGTGTGGTATGGTGGAAAGAGCATTGGCTCCAAAGTCCAAGGACCTGGGTTCAAATTCCACCTTGGGCAAGTCCCTTTCCCTCTCTGGGACTCAGTTCTCTCCTCTGTAAAAGGATGGGGCTGGATCTGATGCCTCTGCAGTCCTGTCTGCCTCTGACTCCTGCAGTTCTGTGCCTATGATTTGTGAGGCAATTCACAGCTTCTCTTTGGGCCTCAGTTTCCTTCTCTGTAAAATGGAGGGGTTGGATTGGATGCATCCAAGGACTAGCCTTGGCTCTCAGGACTTGTGTCATGCTGGTCAGCTCTCTCTCTCTCTCTCTCTCTCTCTCTCTCTCTGCCTCAGTTTCCTCTTTTATTAAATAGAGGCTCTCTGGATGCCGGCTCTTATTGCATGAGGGCTGCCCACAGATATTCCCCTTGAGCCTGTGAGTTCCTAGGAGTTTCCTGACTGGGATTTAGAAAGGCTCTGGTCAGTACGTGCAGCCAGCTTGTCAAGTCACACCAGGATTGTACCAGTCACTGACTTTAGCCTGCAGAAAACAAGGTTTTGGGGTCCAGGAGAGTCAAACAAAGGAGATGCGGCCCCCAGAATGAAGTGTTAGCCTTGTTCTGCTTGGGTCTGAAGACATAACCAGCAGCAATAGGTGGGAAGTATAGTGGTAGATTGGGGTTTGATGTAAGGGGGAAACCCAACCATTTCCTAAGAGTCAGAGAGAGGAACGGCCCCTTGGGGAAGCAGTGGGAGGCCTCCTGCAGGCGAGGCCTTCATGCTGAATGACCACTTGTAAAGGACATTCTAAAGACAATTCTTGGTCCACAAGAGCTGGAATGGATGACCTCAGAGTAGCCTCCTGGCTCTGAAGGTCTCAGCTTCTGGACATGAAGCCTTCAAGAGACTGTGGGGTCTCTCTGGACCTCAAGCTTCTCATCTGGGATCTGGCAAAGGTTGGTCTCAAGGGTACTACCTGCACAGGAATTCTTGGCTTTAATGATTCTTACCTTGTTTCTGTTCTTTCTAACAAAGGGGGAACAGAGGAGGGAGGGCTACACTAGGAGCCTTAAGACCCTCACTCCAATCCTGCCTCTGTTCTGAATTGTCTTTAGCCTTGTGATCTTGCCGAATCCTTTCTCTTCTCTGGGATTGTTTTCTTCCTCTGAACAAGGAGGCAGTTGGACAAGATGCCTCTGACATCCCCTTTTCTAAGCTCCCTCCCAGCTCATGCCTTCCTTGTTGTAAGGGCCCTCCCAGCTCTGACATCCCCTGTTCTAAGCTCCCTCCCAGCCCAGACATTCCACATTCTAAGGCCCTCCTTGCACTCATATTCTGTGATTTTTCTGGTACTTTGGATTTCTAGCAAATTCTAGCTCTTAGCTCCATCCATGTACCTTGCAATAAATGACTTTCCCCCCAGTTTGTGTCGGCACAAGGACGGCCAAACCTCTTCCCACCCCTTCTTTACTCTCAGGTCAGTAATGATGCCTGCAAATGTTGGCTTCTCCTAAACACTTCCCCACTCTGGCAGAGCAGGTCCCCTGATCTCCATTTTATAGCTAAGGAAACCAAGGAGGAGAATCAAGTGCCTTGTCGGATGTCACGCAGCAAATCCGTGGTGTGACCAGCCCAAGACCCCGGGTCTCCCGGCTCTCAGTCCTTCCAGCTTTACTCCCAGGACCGACTTTCAGTCTGATGCCTTCAAAGAGATGAGTGACGGACTCCCCGGGGCTGCTTCCCTTGCCCTGCTAGCCGGCCCAGCCCTGAGCGATGTCTAGCTGGTGCCCAGGCTTGTCCTGCCTTCTCTTGCCTTGGTCCCCTTCCTTCCCCCAGATGCCTTCCTGTCTCTGTTCTGCGCTTAGTCTCTATTCTCCATGAGAAGCCTGATTCTCAAGCTAACAGTGATCTCTTCCTCTTTAGCACAGTCCCAAGCCCTAGGTTTGGCCCCTGCACGTCCTGCTTCACATTTTACTGCTCTGTGCCCACGTGGTGTCTCCCACCAGACCGTAAGCTCCTTGAGGTCAGGAAATGCATCAATTCGTTTTGGAATTCTGGCACGTAGCACACACACTGGCTGACGAGTAGTAGTGTTAGTACTAGCGCTGATAAATGTGGTGCTAATGATAAGTCTTCTGAGAGCACTGCTGTGTGTACCTTTCCTCCCTAGACTGGAGCGCGGAGACTTTCACTTTTGCCTCTTTCTCCCCATGGTTGACTACAGCATGCGGCACATAGTAAGTGCTTAATAAATGCTTGTTGCATTGTTTCTTCTTTGTTAAGGTCAGAGCCAGAGTCCGTGGCTGCTCAGAATAAACGTTTCCTGCCCTTAATCGAGGGTCCTTCTGAAACCAACAAGTGTGGCCGCCCGCCTGCCCGTGTGTGCGCTAAATTCACTCACGGCAATTTCGAGGCGAGAGAAGTGGAACAACAGAACAGGGTTCTTTGTCATTAGTAATTAATTTTTTCCCCTTTTCTTCTGACACGCAGAATCATTCATCTTTTGTTGAGCTAGGGACTTCATACATCTCTCACGGCTGGGGCGTAAGTGAACAATTCGCTTCTGAACATTAATCTTGTGTAAAACGTTGTGGGGTTTTGTTCCCCCTCCCCTTCAAAAATAACGAAATCAATTTTATCTCGACAAGAAAAAAAGAGAAGATAAGGATGGGAAGAAGGCAGGCAGACTGGCGGGGGCTGGAGGAGGGAGGAAGCCTGGCGAATACTGGCTGAGATTTCTGGGCCAACCATCCAGTGCTGAAGGAGGTTAGGGGTGGAAACTGACCAGGGAGAGAGGAAGGCTAGTTAGCCAGTTACTGAAGCACTTCACTCTTGGCTTGTTGAGATCCCTTGTCTTCGAGACTCGGTGCACACTGGACATGGTGCCCTGCTCCCCAAGCCTCCCAGCTGCCCATAGGATGAAGGCCCAGAAGGCCCTTCTCATTTAGGTGCCACTAGATCTTCCTAAGCTCAGTTCCCACATCCCCACACCTCCCTTCCACACTTGGGTGACCAGAAAGCGCAATGGCCCCAAAGCTATAGAGTGCTGTTTGACTTTTACTGTCCTTTTGCTAAGTTTTGCTTAGACTGTCTTCCAGGCCTGGAAAGCCTCTTAAACTCTCCCGTTCCAAAATCTCCCCTTGTTCAAGACCTAGGTCAAATGCCACCTCCTCCAGGAAGCCTTTTTCACTTCCTGACCCACCTGCAGCCAGTAGTGATGGCTTGCTTCTTCTAATATGTCATTCTGTTTTGGGGGGTTTTCTCATTCACTCACATTCTAATTTGTATTATATATTTGTCTACACCTCCTTTCCCCTCCCAGCTTGTGAATTTGTGAAGAGTAAGGGGCCACAACTTAGCCATATTTGAACCTCACCAATCACTTAGTAGGCAGCTAGGTGGCTCAGGAAATAGGGCGCTGGGCCTGGAGTCAGGAAGACTCATCTCCCTGAGTTCATATGTGGTCTCAGACACTTCCTAGCTGTGTGACCCTGAGCAAGTCACTTAACGTTGCTTGCCTCAGTTTCCTCATCTGTAAAATGAGCTGAAAAGGGAAATGGCCAACCACTCCAGGATCTCTGCCAAGAAAACCCCCAACAGGATCACAACTGAAAAAACAACTCCCAATTACTGGGTGCAGAGCCCTAAATACAGAAGGTACTTTATAAGCATTTGTTAAAGGAATGAGTTCCAGATAGTGGCTGTTAAAGTTTATTTCCAACAAGATGAGGCAGCTTTGGAAATGGAAGGGACTGGGATATTTAGCTTGAAGAAGAGAAAACTCAGAGGGGAACATGGCAGCTGTCGTTAATAATATTAATACTAGCATTTATATAGTCCTTTAAGATTTGCAAAGTGGGGCAGCTAGGTGGCACAGTGGATAGAGCACCGGCCCTGGAATCAGGAGTATCTGAGTTCAAATCTGGGCTCAGATGCTTGACACTTACTAGCTGTGTGACCCTGGGCAAGTCACTTAACCCCAATTGCCTCACAAAAAAACCAAAAAAGATTTGCAAAGTGATTTGCATGTATCATCTTGTTTGTTCCTCACAACCACCCCAGGAGGTGGGTACTAATATTATCCTCGTTTTACAGATAAGGAAACTGAGACAGAAGTTAAGTGGCTTGCCCTAGTTCACACAGCTAGTAAGTGTCTAGGCTGGATTTGAACTCGTTTCCCTGACTCCAAATCTAGTGTACTAGCCACTATGGTATCTGAAGAACTGTCTTGCTGAAGAATAATTAGGTCTGTTTTCTTTGGCCCCAGAGGTGCCAGGCTAGGAGATCATCTACTGAGGTATGGATGGGTTGAAATATCAGCTGCTGGAGGGTAGCCCCTAAATGAATGAAATTACAGATGAATGAAGTAGCATGGTAAAGTGGAAAAAAGATGGGATTTGGAGTCAGAGGTCCTGGGTTCAAATCCTGCCTCTGCCACTTACTTCCTGTATGACCTCGGACGAATCCTTCGATTTCTCTTGGACTCTCTACAATGAGTGAGGAGGAGGGGCGCTGAAGGGAGGCGGACAAGATGCTTTGTAATGACCTTTCCAGCTCTCAGGCTCCGACCCTGAGTGAGGATCACTCAGGAAACAAGTGGATGCTCCGGAGGCCTGTAATGTGGAGAAAGAGTCTGAAAAGCCTAAAGTCTGCCTCCAGTCTCCTTTGCTCATGGCTGTGTGTAGGGGGTGAGTAACTTCCCATGTCTGAGTCTCAGTTTCCTCATCTGTCAAACAAGTGCAGGGATACTTGCAGCCCTGCCTTCCAGGTTCCTAGAAAGGAAAGCTCTGCGCAGGCTTGAAATGTAGCCCAAATCTGCATTCTCCTCATCTAGCCCGGGCTGCCTGAGGTCCTCTGTGCCCCAGAGAACCAGCCCTGGCTGTTTGGGCCGACTGTCCTTGTCTCTTGTAAAGAACAGGTTCTTGTGGCCCAGAGGCAAGCCTGCAAGGAGGCTGGACCAGGGGTGGGGACCAAAGAAGAGAGAAGCCTCATCGAGGCTCATGTGTGCTGGATCTCAGAAGCCGGGCCGACCCTGAGGGACTGAGGATGTTAAGGGCTTGGGATCCGGAGCAGGTGTTAGGAATCGAAAAGCCAGAGGAGGCAGCCCAGAGCCCAGGGCAAGAGTCCTGTGGATTGGTAAGCTCCAAGAAGGGGCCCGGAAATGGATGCTGTTGGCAAGGCCCATTGGAGGGCGAATCTTGGATGAGCATTCAGACCTGGGAGCCAGGAAGGGGAACATCTCCAAGATGAAGGTGACAACCACACGGGGTTGGAAAGGCTTCCAGTGTGGAAGGATAAAGGACATTGTTCTGGTTGGTTCCGGGCTGTAAACAAGGAAGAAGCAACTCTGGGGTGTGGGAGTAGATGGAGGGACCTTGCTTCTCATAGACTCACAGGCTGATGGAGCTGGGAGGACAACAACCTTGGACTTATTGTGAGGGGCTCATAAATCTCCATGAAAATCCACACATCTGCCAACAGCCCTTCTGAAGACTGAAGCCATCCTCTATCTCACCCAGGCCGATGCAGGCCATTTCCCAGAGGATGGGGACGCGGTTGCAGGGCAGCGTTGCCGAGTTCAGCTGAGGTGGCACCTCCCATGCCAGGACATGCAGAGATCATCTTTCTCTGCCACAAGAAGATGGGTGATCCCTGCGTGCTCTAATGAAACACAATGAAACAAAATAAAGCAGGGTCTCCATTGCCTTGAGGGGTCCTTGTTGGGGGATTTGTGGGAAATCATGGAAAAGAGTCACACAAGATAGAGGCTATCAGACTGTTGAGCTCAGGAATCTGTCACAGTATCCGGTCCCAATATTCCATGCCTTGTGTTCTAAAGTCCTTCCCAAATTCATGTTCTAATGTCTCCCTCAGTTCTGGCATTTCATAGTCTGAAGTCTCTTCCAGCCCTGACATTTTCTGTTCCAGGGTCTCTACTAATTCCATATTCATAGGTCCCTCCCAGCTCTGACATTCCCTGTTCCAAGCTCCAAATTCTAGGTTTCATCAATGATTCATGGATTTTCAGAGTTGGGAGGGATCTCAGAGACCGCCTAATCGCACCTAAGGTAGACCAAGAGTCTTCCTGCAAACCTCCAGGAAGGAGAACCCAGCGAGGGCCAGACAGTCCACCCCACCTGGGGCAGCTCACGTTGTCAGCAGGCTTTCTCTTTATGCCACGTCTAAATTTTGTTCTTTGGAATGTCCAACTATGGGTCCTGGAAAAAGCCACCGGGACTAGAGAGGTGTGAAGGTCATCAGGTTGTTACCCGACACCTCCCAGTCATGAGCAATGCCGTCTGCATTCACTTTGGTGATAGTGCCTGTGCCCACGTGAGTCACAAGAAGCAGGTGGGAGCCGTTCGGGGTGATGAGTCTTCAGACTCTGTCACATCCTGGACAAGTGCCCAGGGAACACACAGACCTCTCTCGTCAGGCGAGCCATCAGTGCCTTCAGGAGTTACTGTTCTCTGGGGGGCGTCGCTAGAGGAGCCGTCTCTTTTCCCCTGACAATAATTGGAGGATGAGCCAGAGCTTCCTCCTTCCAGGGCCCAGCCCCCTTTTCTGCAGAAAGAGCCTCATATCTGATGGCTCCAAGTGTACAGGAGTGGGGTCTCTCCCTTTTTCTCCTCTGGGCCACATTCTTCCTGGGTACAGAAC
The DNA here is from genome assembly GCF_019393635.1 of Dromiciops gliroides. Classification (NCBI taxonomy): domain Eukaryota; kingdom Metazoa; phylum Chordata; class Mammalia; order Microbiotheria; family Microbiotheriidae; genus Dromiciops; species Dromiciops gliroides. The sequence goes on from NC_057865.1 coordinate 294,438,169, forward strand.
AGCCACCTCTCAGATCTTCAACTTTGTTTTGGCATTAACCCCCCCTCTCCTCTTTTGTGTGTGTGTGTGTGTGTGTGTGTGTGTGTGTGTGTGTGAGGCAATTGGGGTTAAGTGACTTGCCCAGGGTCACACAGCTAGTAAGTGTTAAGTGTCTGAGGCCAGGTTTGAACTCAGGTACTCCTGAATCCAGGGCCGGTGCTCTATCCACTGCGCCACCTAGCTGCCCCGCCCCCTTTTTAAAGGAATCTTTCATTTTCCCAGAGAACCTGAAGTGAGGAGCGGAATTCCCCAAGTGCCCTTCTCTCTCTTCCAAGGAGGGACAGCAGCCTTCCCTCTAAGTAATGGTAGCCGTCAATTGGTCACAGTAGAAATCGAAAAATCAGGCAGGTGAAGCAAATTATGGGGACCTTCTCCCTACTCCGCATTTGTCAGAGGTGAGATCCCAAGTCTTTCCTGTTCTTGCCAGTTCCCCCAAGGTTACTTTGGATTCTAAGGTTCCTTTTTGAGCTAATGTTCGATGCACTAAAATCCCTTCCTTTTAAGCTTTATGCCTCGTCCATTGCTAACAAGCTTTCTTCTAAAGTTCTTTCTAACACTGAAATTCGAAGTCCTAGGTTCTAAGTTCCCTTCAAGTGCTATTATTCTATTTTAAAGGTTCCCTTTACCTCTCACTGACATTTTCCATTCCAAAGTCCCTCACAACACAGACATTCCATGTTCTAAGGTCCCTCCCAGCCCTGACATCCCTTGTTCTAAAGCTGCCCGCCCCCCAGCCCTGACATTCCTTGTTCTCGGGCTCCTCCCAGCTCTGACAGTTTCTAATTCCACAGTGTAATAAGCCCTTGGGGAGCAGCATGTATATTCCCTATCCTTCTCCTGGGCTGCCCTCTTCCCTGCCCCCACACCAGGGAATACAGCCACTAGCACGAAAGAACAATCTAGAAGCCAGAACAGCTTTTTGTGCCTCTTGGATGCTCTCAGTCTCCCAGTGCGCAGTTGGGTCTAAGGGTCCCTGCTGAGGGTACCCTCCGCCTCTGCCGAGGCTGGGCGGGGGCCTTTGGCAGCCCTGTCCTGCCTCTGAAGCCACGTCCAGCTGGCGGGGGCCCAGGGTTCGCACCACGGAAAGCCTGGGGAAAGGTGAGCCCAGTAGCCACTTTTGAAAGTTTAATGTCTCAGCAGGTTTACAGCTCCCCTTTCAAAATACCAGAAGTAATTAGACCATATGGACGAGCTGCCTGCCAATTACGTTTAAAAAAAAAATCAAAGCTGCTTCCCCTTAAATGGGGACAAAAACATCCCAAACCAATAAACGCAGAGAGCCTGCAGACAGCCTTCTCTTTAACACTTCGCAGTGAGTAACAGCTGACTCTCCCTTCTCCTCCAAGACGCCGCGCTCTCTTTGAGCTGCTCGAAGCTGCCGAGCCCGTGCCAAGTTTCCACCTGCATCGAGCCCAAAGTAGCGGCTTTCGCCAACCCCTGGAAGCTCCCCTCCCCCTCGGCAGTGGCAGCCTAAACATGTCACTCATAAAACTTTCAGCGCTTCCTGCTCCTGCCCAGGGACAGAATCTGGCTGGCACCATGGGGAGGATGCAGAGCACTTGTGCCCAGGTGGGGGAGGAAGCAAAGGGCTCTGATGCTGGAGGTGGAAGCATGGGAGAGACCAAAGGGAAGGATTAAGAGATGTAGCACCAGCCATGGATTTAGGGAGAGGACATTTCTGTCTCAACTTGGCCTCTGGTGGGTGGCATGACCCACCACGGCAGTATGTAGAAAGGCATGATGATCTGAGGTTGAACTCATGGATGTACTGAGCCTGGGCAAGACATTTCAATGCTCCGTGTCTCAGTTTCTTCATCTGTAAAGAGGGATAACCACACTGGAACACCTGCCTTACAGGCTTATTGGGAGGCTCAGATGACACCGTAGGATCCTGAGATCCTAGACCTTGAGCTGAAAGGGACCTCAGAAACCATCTTAACCTTGTATTGTAGACGCCCTTAGGCACTTTGGGGAGGCCCTTCTCAGAATCCTGTTTTGTTTTTGTTTTTGTTTTTTGTGAGGCAATTGGGGTCAAGTGACTTGCCCCAGGTCACACAGCTAGTAAGTGTCAAGTGTCTGAGGCCGGATTTGAACTCAGGTCCTCCTGACTCTAGGGCCGGTGCTCTATCCACTGCGCCACCTAGCTGCCCCAGAATCCTGTTTATAAATGCATAAAATGAAATAGACGGGAGTACAAGTGAAGCCAATTCTATTGAAATGTAGTTATCATTATATATCAACATTTATCCAGACTGATATCAGTATAAATATCTATTTTTCTATGCATGCATGTATGTATGTGAGTGTGCGTGTATGTGTATGTGCATGTATGTATTCTCTCTTATATTTATCTGTCTATCTATATCTATCATCTATCATTTATCTATCATCTATCTATATCCATCCATCTTTCTATGAAACCAAGCCCACAGATCCCAGGTAAAGAACCTAATCCATCCCCCTCCTTTGACAGATGAGGAAATTCTGGACCAGAGAGGTTGCCCAAGGTCGAACAGGCAAGAATTGGGGGAGGGGGGCGGCTCAGCATTTGAACCCAGGTCCTCTGGCTCCAAAGCCAGGCTCTTTGCTCTCATGTGCTCTGGAAGCCTTAAAGTGTAGGGTGTGGAATCTGAGTCGAAAAGGACTCGGCACCGGCCCTGGAGTCAGGAGGACCTGAGTTCAAATCTGGCTTCAGACACTTGACACTTACTAGCTGTGTGACCCTGGGCAAGTCACTTAACCCCCATTGCCCCGCCAAAAAAAAGAAAGAAAGAAAGAAAGAAAGAAAGAAAGAAAGAAAGAAAGAAAGAAAGAAAGAAAGAAAGAAAGAAAGAAAGAAAGAAAGGAAAGGAAAAGAAAAGGAATGGAAAAGAAAAGAAAAGAAAAGAAAGAAAAGAAAAGAAAAGAAAAAAGAAAAGAAAAGGACTCCGTGACCAGCCAAAGCCCAGTGATTGCTCCTCAAGCAACAGCCCAGGACGGCTCTGGCTTTGTCTGTTGCTTGCAGGCCACTCCCACAGCTGTCAGACAGGGCCTCCCCCAGCCCAGAGGACTCCTGGAGCTCCCCAGGATAAATGTCGAGCTGGGGTTGTTATTATTGCCAGCCACTGTGCAGCTTTGGTGTTCTTATCTTTAAAATGGGGATGATTCTAGCCTCTGTCCTGCCTGCTTCCCCAGGGAGGGGAGGAAATGGGGAAAGTGTTCTGTCTGATCCCTCTCAGCTCATGCTTATAGGCTCCAGGCAGTGTTTGACTGTGGCCACCAAGGGGGTCCTGGATTCAGCCTGGCTGAGGAGCTGAGCGTCACCCTCCCTACGCCTCCTCCAACCTGCTAAAATGGGCAGGGAAGGGGGCAGTTCTTGACCCCTGGGGCACAGCTGGGCCCTTCAATTCCATGTTCTCTGGGGCTTCGTTGATAGTAGGCGAGGTCGGTCCTGGGAAGGCAGCAGGACCTACAGACAGCTGAGGAATCTCCGCCCCAGGCCCACACTGAGGACTGCCCTGGCTTCCTTTGGTTTTCGGTGCTACCACCATTACAGAAGCCCCTTCTATAGGCAGCCTGCTAGGCTCAGCTCAGAATACTGCCAGGTTGGGTCAGGAGTGGGGGGTGGGGGTGATGAACCTGCTTTGACCAGGGGCAGGACAGACAGATCTGGGAGGGGCCTTAGAACAGGGGATGGCAGATCTGGGAGGGGCCTTAGAACAGGGGATGGCAGAGCTGGAAGGAACTTTAGAACAAGGGATGGCAGAGCTGGAAGGAACTTTAGAACAAGGGATGGCAGAGCTGGGACGGGTCTTAGAACAAGGAAGGTCAGGGGTGGGAGGGGCCTTAGAACAGAGAACATCAGGGTTGGGGCAGGAACCTTAGAACATGCAATGCTCTGGGTTGGGTTGAAGGAATGAGGCTTCCCCGGATTCCTTCAAGAGAGCTAACATCCCATCATTTGCAAGGGGCTTTTTCTGGAGTTGGTTCCCTTCCTCCTTCCCCCCTGCCCTGCCCCCCTCCTGGTGCCTCCTCTTTGAGATTACCTCTCAGCCACACTGTCTCTACCTGGTTCGTCCCATTAGCCCATGAGCCCCTGAAGGGCAGGCTCACAGTTATTGTCTTTGTCTATGCGATACCCAGCACACAGTCGGCACTTAATAAATGCTTGTTGATGGTGAGGAAGGGAAAGATCCCGGATCAGGAGCGCTCCAGCTCTAAGCCTGCTACGTAACCTCCTCTCTCTGTAAAATCTGGGGTTTGAGACTAAGGACTAACATTCTGGACCTGCTGAGGCTGAGCCAGGGGTTCTGCAAGAGCCCATTGAATCTGGAGCCTGGGGTACAGGCCAGGGAGCATTCTGAGGCCAGCCAGGAAGAAGGCTGCTTTATCTGGAAATCAGCCAGTCAATAAACATTTATTAAACACCCACTCCCTGCCAGGCATTGGCCTAAGTGCTGGGGATACAAATAGGGCCTGACCTCAATGAGCTTACAACACACAAAAAGAAACTGGAAAGGCTTCGGGTGTGTGTGTGTGTGTTGGGGGGTAGATTTGGGGCCAGAGGAGCTAGTGTTGAAATTTCTTCACTGTTCACTCCTGGGGCTTCAGTTTCTTGTTCTATAAAATAAGGTGACCGGGCTAGAATGACAGACAACTAACATCCTTCCCAGCTGATATCCTCTGTTGTACGGCCCCTCCCAGCTCTGCCATCCCCTGTTCTAAGGCCCCTCCCAGCTCTGCCATTCCCTGTTCTAAGGCCCCTCCCAGCTCTGCCATCCCCTGTTCTAAGGCCCCTCCCAGTTCTGCCATCCCCTGTTGTAAGGCCCCTTCCAGTTCTGCCATCCCCTGTTCTCAGGCCTTAGGTTTTAATGTTTTCTGATTCTGTGAAGTGAATTTTTGCATTTAAACTTGCTGCGGCATTCCAGACTGCAGGTGCCCTTTAAGTGCTATGTGTGCCTCTCTGAGTGTGTGTGTGTCCTTGTGTTTGTGTGTGTTTGAGTGTGCACATGTGTACTTGCCATAGGAGAATTTGTTTCTAATTCCAAGCATTAAATATGAAGAAGAAAGAAACCCCTGAATATCAGATTTTCACAGATTATAGGCTCCCCCCTTGTCCAGCCCAGGCTCTCCTGCTGAGCTGCCACCTGCTTGAGACCCCTCTCTCTGAGGCAGCCCCCTATTCCCCCTCCCCCTCTCTGAGCCAGCCCTTCCCCTCCCTGATCCCCCTCTGCTCCTTCCATTGGCTAAATACAACAGGAAGTTGTCTGCCAGCAGCTCCCACTCTCCTGCTCCTACTGACCTCACCCCAGGCTCTAAGCACCTCTCTGACTGTCATTAACATCATGTAAGGGAATGATGAATTTTGTTTCCTCCTCTTTCATCTCATCTGTCACCTGAAAGTCCTCCTGGTCCCTGGCCGCACCACCCCATGTCTATTGAGCTTCCCGTTCCCGCTGGGGCCTCCGTGCCCCTCCGTCCCCCCATCACCTTGTATCTAGTTTAGAGACATTTTGTCTGGCCCTTTATGTACACGGTGCCTCCCCTGATTAGATGCCCTGAAGGCAGGGACTTTCATTTCTGTCTTTGCATCCCCAGTGCCTAGCACACAGCCTGGCAATGTTGATGGATTAGCTGATGGAATGAATGAAACTGAGGCTGAGGGGCAAAGGGACTTGTCTAGGACCACACAGGATTCTGAGCCGGGCCAAAAGATCCTTCTATCTCTCCCTCCACCCCCATCAAGGAGCAGGGGCATGTGAGAAGGTGAAGGGCATGGCCCAAGGAACACAGTACCCGGCCTAGACTGTCGGGACCTTTCCAGGCAGGCCAGATGTGGGGTGGGGGGTGGCTGTGTCACTCGACTTGCCTGGGCCTCAATGGCCTAGTTTGTAAGAAGCAATCACATCAGGGGCAGCTAGGTGGCGCAGTGGATAGAGCACCGGCCCTGGAGTCAGGAGGACTTGAGTTCAAATCCAGCCTCAGACACTTAATACTTGCTGTGTGACCCTGGGTAAGTCACTTAACCCCAACTGCCTCACAAAAAGAAAAAAAAAGCAATCATATCATGGACTCTGTGTCCCCACGAGCAGGGATGCTGCAGGTCCTGACATCATCATGCTGCCCCTCCAGGCCCCAGTGCCTGCCATGGAAACTTCCAGTTTTCAAAAATGAAGCAGAGGCCATCGGGCGGCCATCAGGGGCTTTGGAGGGGATTCCTTCTTGCCCCCTGCCCGCCAGCTCCACGTCCTCTGAGGCGCCTTCCGGCCTCCCTGATCATCAGACTCTGGGGAAGTCAATTCTCTCCCAGCCTCAGTTTCACCCTATGTAAAATGGGAACAGTAACAGCACCCACCTCGAAGGGCCGTCGTGATGACTTGTAACGACCTTTGCCCACCTTAAAGAGCCGCGGGCATCCTTTTGCAACTGGTGTTGCAACAACAAAGTTCACAAGATGAGGGACGAGCCAGCGGAAGTCTGACCCAAGCTTCCAGCCGGCCCAGGCTTACAGAGACCGGGGAAGCTGGGACCAAGCTCTCTTTGCTTGTTGCTTCCTTCCAATGAGGGCTGGAGAATTCTCCATCCCAGGCTCCATTGCTGCTGCACTCTCCCTCAGGAAGGGACAGCTTATACGCCAATTGGGTTAGCATCGAAGAGGGCTGCGGCATCCCAACCTCACTCTTTCATCCCCAGCAGCATCGATGGAATTTAGTCAGACCGTCTGCCTTAAAAAGGGATCTTTTCTTTTTCCTTCCTTCCTTCCTTCCTTCCTTCCTTCCTTCCTTCCTTCCTTCCTTCCTTCCTTCCTTCCTTCCTTCCTTCCTTCCTTCCTTCCTTCCTTCCTTCCTTCCTTCCTTCCTTCCCTCCCTCCCTCCCCCCTTCCTTCCTTCCTTCCTTCTTTCCTTCCTTCCTTCCTTTCTCTCTTTCTTTCTTTCCTTCTTCCTTCCTGTCTCTCTTTCTTTCTTCCTTTCCTCCCTCCCTCCCTTCCTTCCTTCCTTCCCTCCCTCCCTCCCTCCCTCCTTCCTTCCTTCTTTCCTTCCTTCCTTCCCTCCCTCCCTCCCTCCTTCCTTCCTTCCTTCCTTCCTTCCTTCCTTCCTTCCTTCCTTCCTTCCTTCCTTCCTTCCTTCCTTCTTTCCTTCCTTCCTTCCTTCTTTCCTTCCTTCCTTTCTCTCTTTCTTTCCTTCTTCCTTCCTGTCTCTCTTTCTCTTTCTTTCTTTCTTTCCTCCCTCCCTCCCTTCCTTCCTTTCTTTTTCTCTCTTTCTTCCTTCCTCTCTCTCTCTCTCTCTTTCTTTCCTTCCTTCCTTTCTCTCTTTCTCTTTCTTTCTTTCTTTCTTCCTTCCTTCTCCCCCCTCAAGCTACAGCTTTAGGTAAAGACATTAGCTTGTGAAAGAGGGCCCTACAGGGGCCAAATGGGCTTTCCTGCCTCACTGGTCTGCCCCACAACACCCCTGCTCTAGAAGCTCCAGGGACTCCGTGTCACCCTTAGGGTAAAATGCCTCCTCCATTGGCATTTAAAGCCCCACACTGGCAGGCCACCTCCACCTCAGGCTGCCACCTGACACATGTCCGGGCTTCTTGGAATGCCTGGAGTCCCTTGAAGTCTCGGCCCAACTACTATCACCTACAGGGCTTTCTTGGTTCTTCCCATTGTTACCATTCCCTCCTCAAAACCATTGTACCTGTTGAGTCGATAGCCCCTAGTTACTGATCCAAGAATACACCTTCCTTCCTTCCTGTCTCTCTTTCTTTCCTTCTTCCTTCCTGTCTCTCTCTTTTTCTTTCTTTCCTTCCTCCCTTCCTCCCTCCCTTCCTTCCTTTCTTTTTCTCTGGAGGTTTAATTTTTTTTTTAAATTTTAGACCCCCCCAGGGTCCTGCTCCTGGAACACAGTATTTGCTTGATCACTGTTTGTTGTTTTGGGGAAACATTTTTCAGGGAGCCATAAAAGTTGGGGCACAGCAGTAGTGACCCGGATTCGAATCCCCCAAAGGCTATTTGTATGAGCCTAGTCATGCCCCTTCCTCTCCCTGAGCCTCAGTTTCCCCATCAGTAAAATGAGGCGGTTGGGGTTGGGCTAGATGGCTTCTGAGGTTCCTTCCAGCTCCCCAATCTGGGGTGTCAGGCTCTGATCCAACCACTCATTTTAAGGAACTATGAGGTTCATCAGAGAAGAGATATGCTTGGTGTCCCACTGTGGGCCCCCAGGCGTCCCCCAACCCCCACCTGCCTCTCCCGATGGCTCCCGGGGGTGGGGTGGGGAGAAGCCGTGAATTCTGTACAGTCATTCTGCACTCCGCGCCTAGCTCTGCACCCCAAAGAGGAGCGAAGCCATTCGTGGGGGTGGGGGTTGGCATCCTTTAGCAGCAGCTCATTAGAGGCATTTCAGACGCTCTGTCGAAGCGTCAGGCCTGGGAAGGGCCCAGAGAGGCTTCCAGGGCCACACGGCGCTAATTATCGCTGAGCCGGGCCCTATTGGCAGACCCGCCGGCAGTGAGCCTAGCTAATAAGGGAGGGCCTCCGCCGTCGGAAGCGCGGATGAATTTTTAAGCAGTCACTGTGAGGTAAGACAGGCTTGATGTATTCAAATCTAGAGGTTCAGAAAACCCGGCTCCCAGGGGGTCCCCAGGAACTGGCCGATTCCCCTGAGGAGCTAGCATCCTGGCGGGCTCCCAAAGACACAGGGTGGGCCTGAGGCTTGGAAATCTACCGGAATCTTGCCCAGGTTTTATAAAAAGAAGACTGATGAAGGGAAAGAGGGATCTGAGGCTCACGGATCTGGCGCTGCAAGGGCTCTGGAGGGTCCTGGAATCCAACCCCCTCATTTTACAGATGAGGAAACTGAGGCCCAGCAAGGCTGAACCACTTGCTCACGGTCATGCACTAGGAAGTGTCCTAGGTAAGACCTAAGCCCAGATCTTGTGGCTGCAGCATCAGGGTTCTTTCTTCTGCTCCGCCCTCAGCACACGCCCAGTGTCTTCCCTTGTCCAATGAAGGAACTGGGGAAGGTGGCTGTATGACCCTTGGATGTGACTTCCAGCCATGGGGGGATATGGATCTCTGGCACCTGGGATGCCTGTCTCTAGGGAGGGTAATGAAAACCAATTTGGGTAACAAAGTGAAAGAAAAAACTTTGGAGCAGAAAAAAAAGAGAAGAAAGAAAAGGAGAGAGGAGGGGATTAGGAGGGGAGGGTAACAAAGAAAGGAGGAATATGAGGGGAAAAGCAGGGAGGGGAGAGAAGGGTAGGCAGGGGGAAAGAAGGAAAATGGAGAGGAGGAAAGGGAAAAACAGGAAAAAAGAGGGAAAGGAAAGAAAAAATGAAAGAAAAGAGAAGAGGTAAGGCTGAGAGAGGGAAGAGAAAAGAGAGAGAAAGAGACAGAGAGAGGGAGGGAGAGACAGACAGACACACAGAGAGAGATACAGAGACAGAGAAATCAGAGGGCAGATACAACAGTAAGTCACGCATGAAAAGGAGGTTGCATAGGAGAAGAGAAAGTGTCCTGTCTGTTACTATGCTGCTGAGTCTCGGCTGTATTACGCGAGAGAACAATCGCATACAGCTTTAAGGTTTGCAAAGCACTTTACAAGTGTTATCTCGTCGGATCCTCACCACAGCCCTGGGAGGTAGGTGCTATTATTATCCCCATCTTAGAGTTGAGTAGACTGAGGCTGGCAGAATTTAATTGACTTGCCCAGGGTCCCGGAGCTCCTAAGTGTTTGAGGTCCAATTTGAACTTGGGTCTTCCTGACCGCAGACCCGGCGCTCCAGGCAGCCAAGATGGATGAGAGGAGGCAGATTTCAGCTCCCTATAAAGTTGCTGCAGGGGGCAGCTAGGTGGTGCAGTGGATAGAGCATCGGCCCTGGATTCAGGAGGTCCTGAGTTCAAATGTGACCTTAGACACTTGACACTTACTAGCTGCGTGACCCTGGGCAAGTCACTTAACCCCCATTGCCCTGCAAAAACCAAAACCAAAACCATATAAAGTTGCTGCTCAGTTGTATCCAACTCTTCATGACCCCATCGGAGGCTAAACTCCTTCAGGGGAGGTGCTGGTTCTGCTTTTTCTTTGTAACCTCGGGGCTTAGCACAACAAGCCTGTTGCTTGATTGATTCATCATCAGGGCTTTCTTCTCCTTGACCCGAACCCTCAGCCGATAGATAGCGTGACCTGTTCCTCAGATCATCTCCTCGGCTGGTCCTGGCCCACCACCTCTGGGCCATTGTGGAGGGGGTAACAGACCTCTGTGCGTTGCTCCGGAGTGAGCTGAGCCCCTCACGATGGGACCCTGCTAATTGGAAACATGCTGAAAGAGCCCATTTGGGCAGATCACTTACACACATATTCCCCAGGGTTGTCATTATTTCAAGCACTCTCCAAGCAACCAGGAAAACCAAGGACCAGGGACTTAGTCATCTGCTCGGCAAGAAAGTTTGCAGCAACTATGTGGAGGGCTCACGTGGGGCTTAGGGGAGGGGAGAAAGTACGGAGCCAGAGGCCCAAGACAGAATAAATATTCAAGGCAAGAGGCAGCCTCATCAACCTGTTGACAAGGCTCACGGGGGACAGGGAGAGAGGCCGTCCCCCTTGGAGCTTTCAGACAAGCTTCTGAAGACAGACCGGCAACCAGAGGAAACAAGAAATAGAATCCAGATGAGGGACAACATGTCAACTTTTGGTGAAAACCACGGGGAAGAGTAGGCTCCAGCACCATGACTGTGATGGAGAAATGGGACTTCTCTTCAGGCCAGAGAGAGAAAACTAATGAAACCATGCCAGACACTGCTGGTAGGTCAGTGGCCTATGCCAAGCTTCAAAGGAGCTTTCCTTAGCCAAGCAGGATGCTTGGTCCTGCTTGGGAAGCTGCTTAAAATGCCCATCTCATGACCACTACAATGTAAAAGATGCCAACACTGAAAGACTTCGGGACTCTAATCAGGGACATGTTGAATTGTGACTTCAGAGGACGGATGGTGAAGCATGCTTGATGTCTCTTGCCAGAGGAGTGGTGGACTACAGGTGCAGAATGGGGCATACGTTTTCATATATGGCTAATGGGCTGATTAATTGTACCTATATCTTGCTAGAGAGGCATTTACTGGGGAGGAGAAAGGCAAGTAATGGGTTTTTTTTTAAGGCATCAGTAAAATTTTTTTAAAAGATGGAAAAATATCAATCTCAGGATCCAAGTCTAGAGAACTATCCCTCTCTCCCCATTCAAATTGCTTGGTATCACTTTATAATTATTTGTGTGTGTGTATGTGGTATGCTGCTTTAGTGTTTTTGTCTCTGTCTCCCTGTCACTTAGCCCAGTACCTCTCATAGAGGAAGTGTTTAATAGATGCTGCTGAACTTGTTGGGCGGCCACCTGTCAGGATGCTCTGGAAGGGACTCTTCCACAGAGTGAGAAATGGGAACTCGGTGACCAAAAACCTTTCGTTTCTTCTATTTTACAGATCCTCTGATTCTTCACTAGCTTGGGATGGAGATGTAAAGGTGGGGGAGGGGGGTCAGTCGAATTTATCAAAATCACTCCAACCCACTTAAAAGAATTAAATCATAAGACACCTTTATCAGGTGATCTGGCACCTCTGCAGAATCAATCAGTCCATCGAATGGATTAAACTAGATACAATAGCCCATAGTCAATGAATGGTAGGGAAAGCTTTGGGAAGAAGTGGGAAGATATTGAGATTGGTTGAGGACACTTAGTCCCACCCACCCTGTGAGGCTGGCAGAAAATAGCAAAAGATTTTGTCATATGGGCTTCTGAGAGGACAACTGAGGGGCAGTTAGGCCAGAGGAGAGAGTTATCCAGCCCAGCCCCTGAGGACTGACTAGGGCAGCAGGAGATAAGAGCTGATATGACCTTGCAGCACTATAGACAGATTCTTATTCTTATTAATATTACCATCTCATTCTCATCTTTTGTTTTGTTTTGTTTGCGGGGCAATGGGGGTTAACTGACTTGCCCAGGGTCACACAGCTAGTAAGTGTCAAGTGTCTGAGGCCGGATTTGAACTCAGGTACTCCTGAATCCAGGGCTGGTGCTTTATCCACTGCGCCAGCTAGCCATCCCCTCATTCTCATCTTTTTTGATAGGGTTCAGTTAGAAACTGTCAGAGGACAAGACACCTTCTGACTGCTCATTCTATCTTTAATGTTTTGCAGAAGATTACTAAATGAGAGTTGACTGACCCACTGATGGTTGCCCAGGTAGATGGAAGGGCAGCATTGGGCTGCAAGCTCATCTTCTCTAGGCCGACTGAGAGCATCACTCCAGTTGCATGATGGGGATGACAAGCATTGTGCTCCCGCATGGTGCTGATTTTTTCCACTGGCTCTCCATGAAGTTTGGAGGGAGGATGCCATCCATTCAAAATGTTCTTAGATTTTTATGGATCAGTTATTAAATCTGGGCAATTGAGGATATTGGCCTGGTCGATGAGGGTACTGGGGTTTCACTCAGTTTGCTGGTTAAATTCTCAAGGATATTTTGGGGTGTGTATTTGTAGCACGGAGGTTTGTTTGCCTCAGTTTACAAAGCAGAATGAGCCTTTGGTGTATAATTCTAGTCTCCCTTCCAGGTGTAAAGTCCTGTGAGTCTTCCAGCCCTGGGTGGGGGTGTCGGGTCACCCATGTCTTCTTGGGAGAGGAAGACTGCCAGGGAGTAGGGTCATTGCAAGGTCACAGAGAGAGAAATGGGTGGTTAAAGGTGTTCCGGTAGACTTAGCTCTTCTCAGCAATACAGTGATCCAAGACAATGCCAAAGAACTCATGATGGGAAATGTTCATATCCAGAAAAAAGAACTGTGAATTCTGAATGCGGATTGAACCATAATGTTTCTACTTTTGTTTTTGTTTTTTGTTTTTTGAGGTTTTTCCCATTCTGATACTTCTTTCACAACATGACTAATGCAGAAATAGGTTTAATGTGATTGTACATATATAACCTATATCAGATTGCTTTCTGTCTTGGGGAGGGGGGAGGGAGAAAAATTTGGAACTAGAAATCTTTACACGTAACTGGAAAATAATAAAATGCTTTTATGATAAAAAAGGTGTTTCAATCCATTATTCCTTAGCTTTATTTTAGTTCAGATTAATGAAGGACACCCACTGCAAGGCAGACACAAACCCACAGTGCTGGGCCCCCAGCCAGGTTAATGCAGGACACACTTGCTTCTTCCTTTTCTTCTCGATATAAAAAACCAGCTCATCCCAAGTACTACTGACCTTTGGGGTTATTCTACCTTTACTTAGGACCAGAAAATGTCAGAACTGGGAGGGAGAACTTAAAACATAGAATATCAAATTGGGGAAGGACCTTAGAAAACAGAATATCAGGGCTGGAAAGGGCCTTAGAACAGGGAATATCTGAGCTAGAAGGGTCTTAGAACAAGGAAAGTCAGGGCTGGGAAGGACCTTAGAACAGGGGATGGCAGAGCTGGGAGGAGCCTTAGAACAGGGGATGGCAGAGATGAGAGGGGCCTTAGAACAGGGCAGGTCAGGGCTGGGAGGGGCCTTAGAACAGGGAAGGTCAGGGCTGGGAGGGGGAGTGTATCCTATAACTGGGGAGTATAGTTCTGTTTGAGCTCGCAGAGGCAGGGGCCCGGCTCTTACCCAGGGCTTGTAGTCAAACTCTGAAGGAGGATTTCACTAGTCATTAACAAAAGCCTGGGTTTTCCTGCCTGTGGGCAAGCAGACAGCCATAGCTCCCTGGAAGGGGCTGAGCTTGGCAAGGAGGGGTTTGGGGACGCCCCCAGGATGCCCAAAGAATGGAAAATAATTGCCTCTCCTTGCATGCTGTGCTCTGGAGTGGCCCCAGGCTGGCTCTGCCAGGGAGATCCCTCCCTAATTATCTCCGGCATTTTGGGGGCTGAGTACCCATCCGTCTGGGTAAGTGGGCTCCTGCTTTGGAGGCAGGATGCCTCTGGGCAGCAGTGCCCGCCTGGTTGGGGAAAGGGTGGGGGCCTATATAAAGAAGGGGCTCTGAGCCTGGCCCAGCCCAGCTTCCTCCTGGCCTGGGGCTTTGTTCTACCGAAGGGCAGCATGTCTATAGTCTCTGGCTAATTGGGACCCGACACTGTGAGCTGGTGTCTTTCACCTAAACCAGAGACATGCCCTTAAGGATGGGGAGGTGAGCAACTGACACAGCAGATGGCCTGGCCCCATCCTGGAGGTGTAGATGACTTGGGCTCTCATCAATGGTGCCACATCCCTCCCCCTGCTTGTCCACGTGCCCAGAGAAAAGACAGGCCTGGCATCCCCCATCTCTACTTCGAGATAATGGGGGTCTTGGTAGCAGAAACCTGGCTCCAAAATGAGAGGTTCGATGAGACCATCTTCCAGGCCTCACCTAGGATTCTAAACTTGTATCTCCCACAAACTCCTCACCCTGGCATTTCAAGGCCTATCGATGCCTACAATTCCAGCTTTATTTCAACCAACAGCAACTCGTTTCCTCTCTGGGCCTCAGTTTCTTGATTTGTAAATGAGGAGGTTGGACTCAAAGACCTCAGACCTCTTCCAGTTCTTGGCCTATGACCCTAAGATCCTACTCCCTTTCGTATACTTTTGGAATGTAGGTCTTGGAATCAGAAGGCCTGGGTTCGAATGTTACCTCTGGCACTCACTAGCTGTGTGAGCTTGTCCAGGTCACCTTGCTTCTCTGAGACTTGGCCTTCTCTGTGTGGCTTTGGGGAAAACATTAAAACCTGGTGGAAACGGAGCATTTCCTTTTTGCCATCATGCCTCAGATGACAGACGCTTGCATTGGCCATGCCTCGTTCCCCTTCCAGCTGTAAACTCTCTTCTCAAGGGCTTGGAGCTAGAAGGGACCTCAGGGGTCAATTAGTCCATCCTTTTAGTCACCTTTTACGGGGGAAACTGAGGCACAGAGAAGCGACTTGCCCAGGGATGGATGGGGGAGGTGTTTTGGAAGCAGAAGCCAATTTGCCCCTTGCAGAGGGTAGGACATCGAATGTAGGAGCAACGGTGAGAAGATACAGAAGGATGGAGGTAGATCTGACCTAGGAACAAACTTCCTGACAGGCCCCGGCAGACGCTAGACAACCCTCTGTGTGGTACGCGGTAGAAGGAGACTCCCTGTTTCAGGGAAGGGGTTGGATGGGGTGCCTTTGGAGGCCTCTTCCAGCCCCGAGATTCTAGGATTTTAATATTCCATCTCTCTGGAATGGACACTAAGCACAAGAAACAGAAAGAAAGGGAGCTGAATAACTGAAGAGCGGTGGAGACAGGCAAGGGCGCTTTTCAGGGAAAGCTTCCGTGTGCAGCCATCCTTCTCTGCACCAGGGCTGCCCGTCGTCGTCGGTCAGTACATCACTCAGCCGTCGCGAGGCTGTGACATGACCCTTCCCACTCTATTCCCGCTGATGTCCCATCTCGACTAATCTCCATTTTTCATCTTATTAATGATGATCTTTAGGGCAATAGGCTTCCCATCAATCTGAAAATAACCAACAGGCCCATTTTCCGTCTTCACTGGCGGACCATCCATCCCAACAGGATGGCTGAGCACGGCCATATTTCCCAAAACAAGAGGCCCTGTCCACTGTCATCACGATGGACAGGTGACCCTCCGCGAGTCAGTAAGGCAGAGAGGGAGGCTTCTTCCCCTTCCCGGGGCTCCGTCTCCTATTTGTTACCAGAGAATATGAATGCTTGCTGCCCTCTGCACCTGTGCTTCTCCATCCCGCCCCTCAATGCCCATCTCCGGTGCCTCTGCCACTGCCCGGGAAGCCTCTGCTAAATCTCCCACCGGTGGTGTCTCTCCAGCCTTCTCTCCCCCACAGAGGACAAGGGGCTCCCATCTAACTGGCCAGTTTTACAGAGGAGGAAGCTGAGCCTCTCCCGGGGGAGAACTGGCCTGGGGTCGCATAGCCGGTAACTCGCATGTTCTCGTTTCCATGATTGTTCTAGGCGTATTAATACTTCTCCTGGACTATAAGCTCTGAAACGGCAGGGAGCTGATGCAACCCAAAGTCAGGCCACCCTGAGGAAGCCGCTGCTGCGTGCCAAGTCCTGAACTTCGTGCTGGCAAACACAGAAACTTCCTGCCCTCCAAGAGCTTATGTTCTCCTGGGAGGGGTGGGAGATACCACTCTTGCCCTCTGGCAGTGCTGGACAGTCAGAGGGGAAGGGAATGAACAGGTTGGAAGATCGGGGAAAATCCCCCTGCAGGGAGCTGAGCATGGAAGGACACTAGCTAAAGAGCAAGTGCATTCCAGGCACAGGGAAGGCCCTGCACAAAGGCAAAGGGGCCCCAGTGTGACACTGAGAGCAGAGGAGGATGAAGAGTGCCCTTGGGCTGAAATTAGAGTGTGTGGAAGGGAGTAATGTGAAATAACCAGGGGAGGGGTGTGGTACGGCCCAGTGGTCTATATTTTAGAGAAATTGCCAGCTCTGACCTTCCCTGTTCTAAGGCCCCTCCCAGCTCTGCCATCCCCTGTTCTAAGGCCCCTCCCAGCTCTGCCATCCCCTGTTCTAAGGCCCTCCCAGCTCTGCCATCCCCTGTTCTGAGGTCCCTCCCAGCTTTGACATTCAGTGTTATAGGATCCTGACATTCTATCTCAAGAGCTTCTGGTGCTTGTGGGTCTGATGGGGCAGAAGGGAGGAATGGGTGTCTTCCAGAAGTTACAGCAGGAAAAGGTATCTTCGGTTCTGGAAGTGGGGGGATGTTGCAGGACCTCGGGATGTAGTCTCAGGGCTGGCCCTGGTCAGTTGGAGACCATGACACTTGCCAGAAGATGAGCCGGGGGCAGCCTTGAGGGGGTGGGCCTGGTCATAGGGACACTGGGGGCTGTGCATTTGCTGAGTTACTTCAGTACACATGAGGCAGGCTGCGGGCAGAGGCTGAAGGGGGAGAGTGATGGAGCGAGCAAGTTGGCATCTGCCAAGGCCAGTGAGACCTTGAGGAGTCCCCTGGGCTCCAGTGGGCCCTGGGGCTGTTCATGGGTGCTAGTGGTGTCTCCCCACTTCATGGCCTATGGCATTAAAGAGAGCTTTGGTGGAAGGCTGTCAAGAGAGTCACAGCCTGTGCCATCAGAGAAAATCATGCCCTAAGGCTAGGAGCTGGGTTCAAATGCTGCCTGTGGGAGTCTGGGTAGGCCCCTTGGGCTCTCTGACCTTGTTTATAAAAAGCACCTGCTATACAGGGCAGTCTGGAGACTCCAGCAAGACAGTAATATTCACAGATCATGAATCACTGGGTAAGGCTTCTTAGCCTCCGGAGAAAGTCTGGGCCACATCGACTGGCCTCTTCCGAGGAAGCCCCCACTCTGCTCACCTGGGGATCCGCAGGACGAGGCATTGCCAAAGCTCCACAGACTCTCAGGATGCTGAGCAGGAGGGCATAGCAGGAGGCCACAGAAGTGGGGTGGCTGATGCCTTTTGGCCTGGGCGAGCCACCATCAGGGCTGTGGGCAGCAGCCTCTCTAGGCCTGAGAAGCGCCACTTCTGCTCATCTTTGTAGCCCTGGTCAAAGTGCAGCCCCCAGCCCTCACTGACTAGAACACCTGCTCCTGGAGGTGGGACCTGGAGGGTCCGTGTGGCTGCCACAGGCTCGTCTCCCCCTGACAAAGTGGCTGACATCCCAGAGTCACTCATGGGCTGCTGAGAGGAGATCGGAAGGACCCTCGCAAAGCCAAGTGAAGCCAAGTCCCTTCCCCTGCTCTTTCACCAGATAAAATGTAACCGGTGGCCTCGGCTAGGACAGCAAAGGAAGTGCCGGCCACACAGGAGAAACTGCAATTAGCGCAGGGAACATTTCCCAAATGTGTCTGGTCAGAAAACACCCTTGAGTTGGACAGACCTTCGTAGGCCCCACAGAGGCTGGGGCCCAGCATCTGGGGCCAAGGGGGGTTCTGGGAGATCCCTATTTCCATGCCTCCCGAAGGTGCCATTGGAAAGCACTAGGGAGGCAGTGTGGCCTAATGGGCAGCCCTCCCGATGTGGAAGCAGATCTGGCTTCATCTCCTGCTGCTTCTGAGCAGTGGGACCTGCAAGCGGCTTATTCTCTCTGGGCCTCAGTGTCCCTGTGTGAGGATGTAGACAGTGAGAGCAGCTGCCTCCCAGAAGCACAGTAGGCATCAGATGAGCTCATGCATGAAGAGGGCTGTGCAGACCAGCGAGGCTGAATCCATCCCAGCTCCTAGTTCTCACATGAAGCATTTTGAGAGCTTGAGGGCTAGAAGGGATCTCAGAGACCGTCTGGTCAAACCTCATCTTGGAGATAAGGACACTGAGATCCAGCCACATACAGAGAATCGTCACACGGGTAGCAGGTCTCAGAGAGGGATTTGAAAGAGCCCCAGGTCTGGAGTCAGGAAAACCTGAGTTCGAATCCAGCCTCAGACAATTCCTAGCTGTGTGACCCTGGACAAGTCACTTCACCCTGCCTGCCGCAGTTTTCTCATCTGTAAAATGAGCTGGAGAAGGAAATAGCAAACTACTCCAGCGTCTCTGCCAAGGAAACCCCAAAAGGGGTCATGAGGAGTCAGACACAAATCAACAACAACAAGAAGAACAAGAACAACAACAAGAACACCTCTAACACCAGAACCAGGCCTTTTGACATAGGCCATACTCTGGAATTAGAAGGGACCTGAGAGATGGGTTATTCCAATGCCTCCATCTCAGCTGAGAGAAAACAGGAGCCCAGAGAGAGGAGGGCCGTGACCAGGCCCGGTTCTCGGTCCCCAAGCCCAGGGTCCTCCCCTCAGGCCACACAGTAGATTGAGGCATTCACGACTTCTTGTTCTAGAGCAAAGGTTCATGTGGAACATGGTCATGGAACCCCTGTGTGGGTGGTCTAGAAGGCCAGGGTTCTGCAGAATACCAATTTGAAGATAGCAGATTTAGCGGAAGGTGTTTGAAAGCCCGGCCTCCAGACACTGCAGTAAAGCAGCTGAATAATTGATGGGCATTATAAATAATTGTATCAGCGCATGAACGCCAAGGCTGCATCACCAGCATAGGCGGCTCGTGTCCTGCCTCTGAGTCTATTAGCCGGACCAGCCTGACGGCAGAGCCTGGCCTCAGCCTGATGAGGGACAAGCACTGAAGGGGAGTGACGCGTGTTTACTAGGCCTAGGGAATCCCTCACCCAGGCGCACCAGCCCCTCCCCTCAGGAAGATCCCCTGAGCCTCCACCCTGACAATTCTTGGTTCTAGTTCTGCCCCCAGGGTCTTGCACAATGATTCCTGTCCACAAGCATTTATCAATCGCTTGCTAGGGGTCGGACACACAATTCACATTGTCTGCTGAATGTGACTATCATCTGGGACTTCACTTCTCCAAGATAAGCATCCCTTTGTTCACCCAATATGACATGGTCTCAAGGCCCTTCCCCATCCCGGCTGCCCTCCGTGTCACTTCTAAGGTGCGGGCCCCAGAACAGAAAACAATACTTCAGGTGAGGCCTGGCTGGGGCCTAGGCCAGAGGGATGCTCACCTGCCTATTCCCAGAAGCTACCCAGGGGATCAGTGATTACAGCTGGAAGGTCCCTCAGAGATCATCTCAGCCTCCACCCATTTATTTTATAGATGGGGAAACTGAGGCCCAGAGAAGGCTAGTGACCCAAAGTCATAAGGACCAAATGTATTCATTCTGGGCTAAATCCTATTACATCGAGGGCCAGCAAATAGGAGCCAGGTCTGGCTTGAGTTCAAATCTGGCCTCAGACACTAGCTGGGTGACCCTGGACAAGTCACTTCACTCTGTCTGCCTCAGTTTCCTCATCTGTAAAAGGAGTTGGAGAAGGAAATGGCAAACCCCTCAGCATCTCTGCCAAGAGAACTTCAAATGGGGTCATCAAGACTTGGACATGACTGAAAAATGACTCAAAACGTGTGTGTATGTTTGCTAAACTGGGAGCTCCGTGAGGGGAGGCTGGTGTGGCTACTGGCCTTGGAGTCAGGAGGATGTGTTCTGATCTTCCCTCTGACACTCAGTAGCTCTATGACCCTGGGCAAGTCACTTAACCTTCTTGGTCTCAGTTTCCTTATCTGTAAAAAGAGGGCGTTAGAGTCCATGGCCACTAAGGTTTCTTCTAACTCTGAATCTGTGATCCCAGCACTATTGCTATTGTGTCCCCTCGGGTTTAACACTATGTGCCTAACATTCTAGACTCTGAATCAATGTTTGAAGAATGAATGCTCAATGGCTGAAGATCTTCTCCCCCTTCCTGTCCACAAACCTTGGACGGGGTGGGGTGGGGTCTGCTCACTTCTCAGCAGCAGCAGGGTAACCATTTTGTATTTGATTTGTGCAGTGGGGTGGAGTGTGTGTGTGTGTGTGTGTGTGTGTGTGTGTGTATGTGTGTGTTTCTCTGTGTCAGGACTAGAGAAGCTTCTTACAAAGTGGACACTTCCTTTACTTTTCTCAATCCTTAGAGATTGGGGATCTTCCTGGATGGTTCCATCCTTTCTTTCATCAGATTCCCTCCCCAGGCCCAAGCTTGTCAGAGATGGCCACTGCCTTCCCTCACCAGCTTCCCAGCTCACGGCGGGCCATGGGCCATAGCACCCCTATTGACGCGCCGCCCCGCCGCCCCGCCGCCCGCCCCAAGCTCACTCCCTCATGCCCCCTTGGAGGGTGATGGCGGTTTGACAAGGACAACAGTGAAGGACAAGTCAGTGCCCAGGAAGGGGCCTGCTTACCATGGGGAGCCATAGATCCGGAATCCCCGCACGGTCACCTCCGAGTCCTGGAGGTAGATGCAGTTGGTCAGAAGAGACTGCACGTTCTCATAATTCTCTGGTTTCAGCTTTGACACCGAAGGGAAATAGTAAAAGTCCTGCTTGATCAAGTCAGCCATAAACTCCTGGTCGAAGGTCAACTCGTGGTTCCCAGCAATCACAATCTTGTACTCATAAGGCAGGCTTCCTGGGGGAAAACAGATGGAAATCAACCTGAGAGTCAGGGCGGGCCGTGCAGGGGACCCAGGAACAAATGGCTACTCTGTGGGCTCAAGCAGTCAATGGGCCTCAATGAGCTACCTTGTGGAGTATCCAAGGGAAGCGTGGACGCTCCCCTTGGCTACCATCTGGTGCCCGCTACAGGAATGTGTTGTTTCCTCTGGTCCTCAGAGGGCAGGTGCTCAGAGAATGTAAATTAACTTTAACCTGAGACAAAGCCGAAAATCACTGCAAAGAGAAATGGGAGTGACAGTGTCATGTACTAAAAGTCAAGTTATAGGACCTGGGTTCAAATCCCAGCATTTCCACTTGATACCTTTGTGACCTTGGGCGAAGGGAACCTCTCTGTGCCTCTGTTTCCTCCTTTGAAAAATGAGAACATCCTCTTCTAGTTTTAAATCTAGGATCCTGTCTGTGTGACCTTTCCCAAGATGCTTCCTCATGCTAGGGCTCGGTCTCCTCATTGTAAAAGGGGGAGCCGCTGGCCCAGAAGGCCTCTGAGGAACCTGTCACCTGATGTTGAAGCCATAACACATACAAAAGTCAAATGTGTTTTTTTTTTAAATTCCAGGATAAAGTGTTTTTGTTTTTTTTTGTTTTTTAAATTACCCATGGCACGCCTTTCCCTTTGTTTTCTTAGACATTTGGGAGCTGAGTAACTATGGACAAGTCACTTCCCTTTTCTGTGCCTCTACTTTCCCCATCTGTAAAGCGGGGACAATAATACAGGCGCTACCTATGGGGGGGGAGGGGGGAGGAAAGCGCCTTGTAAACCGTAAAGCATCATAGCACCAAGCCTTCCTTTCTGGAGCATCTCTGACAAGTGTTCACAGGCTGGCAGTGGTGGGGACTCACTACCTATGGACTCTAATTTGGGGGCAGCCCTCTGGGTTAGGAGGTTTTTCCTTCTACAGCCAAAGCCAGCTTCTCTACAACTTTACCCTCAGCCCTAGGTCTGCCTATAGCAGAAAGACCCCAGGAGCTGGAATCAGAGGCCCCAGGCCCGATATCTCAGGTCTGCTGCGCTGTGTGGCCTGGGGAAAGGGCTTTGCCGTCTCTGGGTCTCAGTCTACTCTCATCCATCAATAAGCACCCGGCTGCCCAGGGATGGAAGGTGCCACCTCATGAAGTGACAGCACTGGCTTCTCTCCTCATGACACCCACATAAAGATTGTGATTCCCATTTTGCAGATGGGGAAATTGAGGATCATAGACGGTCAAGCCACGGGCTCAACGTCACACAGTCAATAAGCATCAGGAGCCGGGATTCAAATCGAATTCTTTACTGACTCTACTACCCGTATGCCCCTCTCTTCACAAGTAGTGAGCTCCCTGTCCCTTGAGGTGTTTAGGCAGAAGATGCTGGCTAATTACTTGGCACGGGTGTTATAGAAGGGAATCCTGTCCGGGTTTGTGTTGAACTAGACACCCTTATGGCTTCTTTCAACTCTAAGATTCTATGATATGGATTTCCAGAAACCTCTGTGTGTGTGTATGTGTGTGTATATGTGTGTCTCTGTGTGTGTATGTGAGTGTATATCTATATCTGTGTGTATGAATGTGTGTGAATGTACGTATGTATATGTGACTATATATATCTGCGTGTATGTGTGTGTGTGTGTGTGTGTGTGTGTGTGTGTGTGTGTGTGTGTGTGTGTGTGTGTGCTGGGAGACCAATGCAGATGGCCAAATTGTAATTGCCCAGGTTCCCACTCTAGCTCTGAAAGCAGCTCCTTCCCAACCTCCATCTCTTCGAATGCCAGGCTCCCTTCAAAGCTCAGCTCAGGTGCCCCCTTCTGTAAGAGGCCTTTCCTTACCCTCTCAGTTATTAATGCTTCCCCCACCCATTGCCCTCTGAACTTATCTAGGAACATCCATTTTATATGTACTTTTATGCCTCTATGGGCTCCTTCCCCCTCCCTCCTCCCTCCTCCCTCCTCACTCCAAGAGAATGCTAGATCCTTGACCACAAGGGCTGTTTCCTTTTGGGCTTGTTCCCCCTGGGACCTAGGCCAATGCCTGGAACACAGCAAGTGCTTAATAAATGCTTATTGGTTGGGTGCTTCTCCTGGCGATGGCTGACTGACATTTCCATCAGCATCAGACAAATCAGTGATGGTCTGGTACTGGCGTAATCAGTAACGATGCTTCTGATCAGCAGCAGCGCCATGTACGTGCTTCAAAATATTTCACACACCCCTGTTTCTGGGGCACCATCGGTCTGACATTCCTATGAGGCTCCCTGGAGGAGTCTCATTCATTCTTTTCATCAGCCATTATGAAGGACGATTACATTCAGAATCCTGTGCTTAGGGCCGGGACAGCACAGAGATAATTAATCTATGGTCCCTGCTTTCATTGTGTCCAAAATCTGTCGGTGAGAGGAGAAGAAAGCATGCACCATCAGGGTCCTCTGATGACTGACTGACCAGGGTACCATGTTCTCATTGCAGATCCAAGAATCTGGGGAAAGGCGGTGGTATATTAAGCTGGAGCAGGAGAGAGGTTGGGGCCCTCATTAGCAATGGCCTACTCAATCACCCGGTCTTCCCCGAGCCTCTTGGAAGGGAGCTCACTTCTGGCTGGAGGATCATGGAAGTCTACCAGAAGATGGGGCATTTGAGCTGGGCCTTGAAAGAGGGGTAGAGTCTCGACAGGTGAAGGTGGGATTGAAGAAGAGGAGGAGGAGGGGGAAAGAGGCAGAGCGGGAGGAGGAGGGTCTTCCAGGCAGATGGAGCCATGTCAGCAAAGGCATGGGGGGTGGGAATCAATCAATGGATAAACATTTATTAAGCACCTACTATGTGCCAGACACTGATACGACCTGAAAGTGGGCAGGTACTCCACATGTCCAATTTTACCCAAGTATAGTACCTGAAGAAGAGGGTACACATGAGATAGCGGTGGAAGCACAACATTGAATGGCACATGACTGATGGCTAAACTGGGTAGTCCACCCCACTGACACTGAAGGGTGGGATTGGCATGGATCTGAACCTTGTGGATAGTGGCCCCAACGGCTGCTCCAGCAAGGCCCAAGGTATGCAGGGGACCAACCACAGTGCGCCCAGGCCTGATGGCCACCAGGCAGTTATACCAGCACAGGGGCAAAGGCTAGGAACAAGGAGGCGGGTGGGTAGTGCCACTCGCTCTCTGCTCCATAAATGTCTTCCCCTTCGTGTGATCCATCCATCCATGAGCCAAAAGCCAGTGAGAGCTGGTTACCGGCAGCGCAAGCACTAATGTATTTATGTCATGTTTCTGTCTGTGGGTGTTACTTAAGCAAATTAGCAAATTACTCTAACGATTCGGTTACATTTGTTATCGCGGCGCCCGCTGACTCTGACGCAAGTGGGGAACTGTCACTTCTGTGTTCCTAAGTTGTGCCTCCAGTGGGAGCGACTCGGCCTCCCCTCCTTTCCCCTTTCCCTAGCAGCCGGGGTGGGGAATTTTGTTGGGGGTGGGATGGAGAGCGCTGGGCCTCACCATCATTTGGCAGGGCTGCCTGCTCGGGTACACAGGCTAGGATGCTCTTCCAAATGGTCTCAGGAGTCCCTGGTGGCAAAATGATGGCTGTCTCAATCCGTATTCCGGGACCCTTCCAAATCTCCAATATTTGGAAATATTCAATATTTGCCCATTTATCAAAGCCCCAAAGACCAGAGCCAGGAACCACTTGGACAGGAGGGGAATCTGAAAGAGAGGCAATGGGGTTCAGGGGAACTGGCAGTCAGAGGACCCCGGTTTGAATTCTGTCACTGTACTGATTGTTTGGGTGATCCTGGGAAGGTCACTTCCCTGATCATGAACTCCAGCCTCAGAGGTCCTGTCTGTTTCTAAACAGAAATCACTGGCCCTCTATGGGCCTCAGTTTCTTCCTCTCAGAAATACAGGGGGTAGGGAAATCCTAGCTTCTTCAATTGTGGGTTGGGTCACATAACTGAATGTGGGGGGTCATGAACAATTTGGCAACAGTGAAAAATGATGTCCACCTGTTTTATATACCTATATACCCCGGGTTGCATCAAAATTTCTCAGCCAAAAAGGGGTCACGAGAGGAAAAAGTCTAAGAAGCCCTGATAGCCTCCGGTCTCCTCCTCACTCTGACTCTGTGATCCTAGAGGAGGACGAAGCCTCAGCCACGGTCTCACTTGACATCCCGCTGAAGCCGAAATCCAGATGACGGCAACTGTGCAAGCGGCTACCTCGGGTGCTTACAGAATGAGGAGCACTCTGCATCCCAAAGAAGTCTACTGGTGCTTGAAGAGCCCTGCTGATAATGTGAAGAGCATGTGGGGGACTCAGGAGGGGGAAGGATCAGGTGAAGGACCAGAGAGTGTTGAGCAGGGAGAAGAGAAGTCTTGGGGGAGACCTGAGCCTTCTCTTCCCGTACTGAGAAGAACAGAATGCCTAGAGGGTCTTGATTTTCTCTGGTTGGCCCAGAGCATGGAACATTGTGGAACATGGAAGGATGTCACAAAGATACAATTCAGGTTCAATCTCAGGAAAACCTTCCTAACGATGGGCAGGAAGGGGTGCTCTTGGAGGGGGGAGGCCTTCAAGTAGAGGCTGGACAAACAACTGCCGACTATGTTGGGGAGGGAAGTCCTGTCCAGGCTGCAGGCCAGACTATATGGCCTCTGAGATCTATCCAATCCCGAGGTTCTAGGAGCGTCTATGTAATTCTCAGACCACGACGAGCGCGAGAACCTGAAAATCAGAGGAGCTTAGATCTAGAACCAGAAGGGCCCTTGGAGGCTAGCTAGGCCAATCCTCCCATTTTACAGATGAAGCAAGTGAGGCCAGCAAGGCCCCAGGTCCCATAGGCATAGCAGGCGGAGTGGGAGTAGGAATGCAGTTTTCTGTCTCCAGAGCCTGGGCTGCACGTACGCCGTGCCTGCATTTCCTGGCTTCATCTTCTAAAAGGTGATGATTCTTTATCGCTCCCAGTTCCCCATCCCATTTAAATGAAAATGTTGCCTTGAAACAGCCTAATCTGTTACATTCAACAAGCTGGGCGCCCGCTCCTCCCATCATCTCCGCCGTTTCCGTCTCTCCATATTGAGTTAGACGGGGTTTTAGTGTTGTCTAAATGCGGTGATGATGGAGTCAATGCCCACTTAATGCCTTTCTCTCTCATTCCGCTCTCTGCAAAGACGGCACTGAGGGAGGGAGGGAAGGAGGGAGAAAGGGAGGGTGAGGCAGCCGCAGCCCAACTCAACTGCCACTGATTGCATTTTTAGCACCTCTTTGACGCGTTCACTGTTTAAATACTTGCCGGATGTCTGGGAAAAGCACATTTCCACATTTGCCAGGACTGCACCCTTTGGGATCCAGAATTACACTGGGAAAGAATGCCCCTGGAGAGGGACAAAAATGGCGAGGTCGTCCGCCATCTTGACCTAGAGAAGAGCCACCCACTCTCAAAGCCTCCCACAGCCCAGGCCAAGGACACAGGGAATTTGATATGGCTAATCTTCTCTCCTGGGGCAGAATGCCCCAAGTTCCTCCAGAAAGAGAGAAATGACTTACAGTTAATGGCTGACAGTTAAATGGGGGGGGGTGTCAATGGTTTCAAAGCCCCTCCACCTGGTTTGCTGTCTGTTCACAGAGGCCTGGGGAGCCCCTCAGAGCATGCCTGAACTCTCTCCTTGGTCACCCGGAGCAAGTCTATTCCCTCTTCCTCTCTCTTGCCCATGACAGTCCTCAGGTACTGGGAGACCATTGGGAAACCATCCCTCCGTGTCAAGGCCTAAATACTTCACTGCTCCAAGGAGCTGGGATGTCATCGCTCAAGGATGTTTCCTCTCCTGATGAGCCCTAGGAGGGTCTCTTGGTGAATTGCTGAGGCCACATATCCTCATCCCTCGATGGCTCACTTTTTGGGGACACCAGCTTTGTGCTATGTCTGTGAGGGGGGTGGTCTCATGGCTGAGAGCCCAGCAGCCAGTACCTTCCACTGGCCCTGCCTCATGAGGCTACCCTCCATGCCAGAGGGAAGCAGCAGAAGAGGATCAGAAGAGGGGGCGCCTTGATGTCCTATTCAATGCAGAAGCTCCCAGGAGGGGGGATGCTTTAGGCTGGGAACCAGCCCGGAGAGAATGGAGGATGTAGGGGAGTAGGATCTGGTGTAAGGAAGGGGAAGGCAGGAAGAGCAGGCACTGCATGCTTAGGGAATGGGGGGAAGGAGGGAGATCACTCAGGGAAAGCTTTGGAGAGGCTGGGCCCTCTTGTCCCCTGTCTCTGTGCTGCCCTTAGAGGGCCTCCCGAGGTCAGGGAGCCTGGTCTTCTCATTGCCTCAACCTTCTGGCACCCGGTACCACAAAGCTAGCCCTTCGATGGCTGTGCCAGGCTGCTGGACTAAAGAGCAGACAGACCTTCTCATCTCTTCAGCTTGCTGTCAGTGTTAGCCATCCCATTCCAAGGGAAAGCAGCTTAAAACAATGGCAGGTGGGTAGTTTGATTGTTCCTACCTCCCAGCACCAAGGGCCTCTG
Organism: Dromiciops gliroides; assembly: GCF_019393635.1. Classification (NCBI taxonomy): domain Eukaryota; kingdom Metazoa; phylum Chordata; class Mammalia; order Microbiotheria; family Microbiotheriidae; genus Dromiciops; species Dromiciops gliroides. Next base: position 294,465,619 of record NC_057865.1, read on the forward strand.
CATCCTGGCCTTGGACTCTCAGATTCCTAATGGCATTGGAGCCTCAGAACCTTGGAATTAAGCAGAGTCTTAGAATCTTAGACCCTGGAGCTTGGAATTATAGAATTATCCACTCCCATCTCTCCCCAACCTCCTGCAACCCCACCCCCCAAAACCAAACTAGAACCTGGAGCTCAATGCACCTCGAACTCTCGGCTCCTGATTTCTGTGATCAACAGTTCAAAGCCATGAGTCCAGGGGCCACAAAAGTAGAACAGAGGGGGAGTTGTCAACTGTCCAGTGGAATGAGGGCAAAGACGCCCATCAAAGCAGATGGCTCCAGTCCCGCAGTCTGCTCACACAGCTCAATTCGCCGATGACGGCCAACTTTGGACTTGACTTGAGGCTCTGCGGGTCTGGCTCCAAGTCACAGTGAGAAGGCCAGAGAGCTGGCTTGCTAATAATCGAATGTTTCCAAAACATGTTTCCACAGGTGCATTGCAGCGAAGGCCAACCAATTATTTTAAAGCCCACCAAACATTCCTGGCTGTCTCTTCTGCCCAAAATAAGCAACTGCTTTGCTCCAACGATTGAAACAAATATTCGAAAATGATTAGAACTCAGCATTCTGGTGTGTGAAACATTCTCCTGTTGTTGTTATTGTTGTTGTTTTTAAAGCAAATCAGATGTATTGGAAATGAAAAACAAACAGGTGGCCTGCTAGGATTTGGGTGTGGCTATGTGCCGGAGGCTGGAGTTTGTAGGGAGTGACATGGTTAGAAGGGGGGCTTCAGCAAGATAACTTGGACAGCTGAGTGGGGGTGGACTAGAAGGCTGAGTTTCTCAGAGCCCCTCTAGGCCAGGCCCAGACACACATACACACCATGGCTGCCCCCCACCCCCACCCCAAACCCCTTCCAGTTTAGTGCAGTCAAGCCTCTCCCTTTCTAACATCTCCCTTTCCTCTATGAACTTCAGTAGCCGGACAAACTGGCTTCTTGACTGTTTCCTATGCAGAGTTATCCAAAGCTTGCTGGCTGTGTGACCTTGGGCAAGTCATATAACCTCCTAGTGCTCCACACAGACTCTCTAAGACTCTAGGTTGCAACGACGGTGCTGGCCTATGCTGCTGGAGGGACTTTCCTTGCCTGGATGTCCCCTATGCCAAAGACATCCAAGTCCTGCCTAGTCCAGCGGGCATCCTCATCCACGGCCGTGCTGTCTCCCCCAGTAGGCAGGGGCTCTAGCATTTTGATCTCTTTGTCTCTGGTGTCTGGCCAGTCTTCTACGCATTGAGCGGAGCAGCTGGTAGACAGTGGCATCTCCACTGGCACAGCTTTCTAGAACCCGGGATGACACCTACCCATAAGCAGGCAATGGGAGAGTCCTGGAGTGCTGTCTGGGCCCTCCTCCCCAGTTTGAATTTCCATCTTTTCTCTTAGTGACTGGGGAGGGGACCCTGCTCTCTGGGGGGAACTGCAGAAAAGAAAGGGGTCCTCCCTGGCAGAGGCTGGGCATGAGAGGGCAATGGAGCCTTAACAGCCACGCCACGGCTGCAGGGGCAGAATGTGGAGGACACAAGGGCAGGCAGCCACAGGAGGCCACGTGGACAGCATCCTGGAGGTCCAGCCTACACTGTTTTCTCATGTGCTCCCAACAGAGCCAGCGAATGGACCAAGTGCTCATTGGGGGGCCATGACTCAAGAGGCTGAGATGCTACCAAGATGGGCTCAGGGCTTTGCCAAGCAACATGTCTCCTCCTGGCATCTCAGCTGTCAGAGCAAACCCAAATTAGCTCCAACGGCCCTTTCACAAGTCCCAGTATCTTTATTTACATTTGCAATGCTGCAAAAGGTGTGAAATTATTCTCCTCTTTAAAATAAATCAAAGAAATAGGTCCATACAATTAAAATGACTTTTTCTTTGGGGAAAGAAAATAAAGAAACCCCAAATTCTTGCACTGTCTCCAGGAATATGGGAGGAAGCAAGGCAAAGATCTGACTTTACCTCCTGATTCTTGATCTTGATCGGCTGCATGGCCCTAGCCAAGCAACATACCTTGGTCTTCTCATCTGTAAATGAAAGGGCAGAATGAGGTGATCTAAAAGATCCCCTCCAGCTCTTGGACCCTGAGGTTCTATGGTCTTGGAAAAGCAATCGCAGTCCAAAAGGTTGACTACAGCCAGGGTTCTGAGGTGCCCAGGTGGGCATCAGGTTCTACTGCCTCTTGGGAACTAGAGACCAGCAGCCTTATTATCAAAGATCGTTTTTATTAGCTTAAGTAAGACTGGGGCACCACCAGGAATATTTTAGCCCTTGAAGGTCACCGGTGGGACCTTTCTTTGGCCAATGGGCACACCGAGGCAAAAGGAGATAAAATGGCTGCCCAACTCCAATCACCCAATGAGTTAATGGCCAAGCTGGGACTGGAGCCTAGGTCTCTGAGTCCCCCGGGCCAGGCCCCTTTGTACTACACCAGAGCCAGGACTCAGTGCAGAAGGGCTCATCTAAGCTTGGGCTCTTGCCATGTAGTAGAAGATTTGGGAAATTTAAAAATATTTATGAAAATTCAGATACATATCCCATTGTTCACAGGCTTTGAGGAGGGCAGGATATTGTAGTAAAAACAAATGATTAACCCTGACAATATAACATATGTCCAAAGAGAGCCCATAGAAGTGGAGCTGCAGATGGAAGGCGCCTGTGTTTATCTGAATGTCTCCTTAATGTAGTGTAATTAATAATAATACTAGTTAACATTTATATAGCACTTACCACATGCCACGAACTTTACAATTATTATCTCATTTGATGCTCACAACAACCCTGGGGAGGGTGCTATTCTTATCCCCATTTTACAATTGAGGAAACTGGGGCAGATGGAAGGACTTGCTCGCAGCTAGCAAGTACCTGATGGAGAATTTGAACTCAGGTCTTCCTGACTCTAGGCCAGTCATTCTAACTATTACACCATCTACTTGTCCTGGATGTTCTAGTACAAAAGTAAGCTCTTGGTGGGGCAGGGCCTGACACATATACAGTCGGTATATAATAAATGCTTGTTGGTCGACAACAGTTGGTTGGTGATGGAAGAGACTTACCTTCTACTGAAGGGAGGGCTATAGCATATGCACAGATCAGTAAATACTCAAAATATACAAAGACATTTCAAGAGGGAGAGAATGCTAAGTAGTGGGACCAGAAAAGGGCCCCTGCCTCAGGCCCTCCTCACACCCAGTGGAATAGAAGTGCCTTAAGAGCAGGGACAGTGTCATTTTTGTCCTTCTACCTCAGCACCCAGCAGTGTATCTGCTACAGTAGGGGTTTAACAAATGTGGAATCAACAGCCGCTCATCTTTCTTATCTGTCCTATTACTACTCCTCAGGGCCAGAGGCCTGAGTCTCCCCCACCTTTGTCCCATTCTCAATGTTTGGCACAGAAGACGGGCTTGCTGAATGCCTATTGACTCTCAGATGGAAGAGCCTGGAATTTTTGTCTCAAATCCCCAGGCAGCCCAGTGTGTGTCATCCTACCCCCACCTCCAGCCATTCTTTTTGTAAACGGATAATTAGTACTTAAACACCCTATTCCCAGGGGTTTGTCCACTAACTTAACAACCCTGTAATTACTAGTGGTCAAAATGGCCGGCCTGGGACTTCTAATTCTAGTTTCTGTCCCTTCTCTGGAAGTCAAATTTCTGTCCTTTTGCAAAAACAAAACTTGGCTTTGGGAAGAGTGTTTCCCCTTTAAATGCAGAAAATTAATGAATTTTTAAAACAAATACCCAACTTCAGCTGCATCATCTATTGCTGGCTCTCCCAAGAGTGGATTTGGCTTTTACCAGTCACTGACTGGGCCTACAACCCTCTATCTGAAGCACTAGATGTGGGATGGCAAGCAGACCATAGGAAACAAAACTGTCAGAGATCCGGAGGGAAGGATCCATCTGTGGCCTCCCTGGGGCCAGGAAGACATGGCAGGATGCAGTTCAGGAGAGTGCACTTTGTTGGAAATGAACAGGTTTGCTAGGGGTGGTGGGGCCGCCCTGTATCCATGGGACACTTCAGGGAGAGAGAGTTTGGATAAGAACCCAAGGAGGGGCCACAGAAGAGGTAGAGGGCAGAAGTGTGCTACAGGCCACCAGGACAACTGCAGGATATGGGGGATGACTACTCACACAGAGCCCAGAGTTGGCAGAATACAGACAGCTAGGATGGGGAACTCAGCAACAGACAAAAACTAACCATTCATGGTCCGTTCTGGGCACCACAAGTTGGAGAGTGTTCAGAAGAGAGTGACTAGGAGGGGGAACTGGAGTAAACAATATACATTAACAAAGAATATCCAACACAAAGGAAGGAAGCCCTGGGGGAATATGAGCTCACAGCCCACAAAAGAGGGATGAGACTGGTCGTTCTGGGTCCCCAGATGAATGAGGGACAAGGAGATGGAGGCAGATTTCAGGTCTGTGGGAGGCCCAACTTCCTGACAATGAGATCTGTCCCCAAATGGAATGAGTGGTCGGGTGGGGGCAGGAAAGAGGGAGGGGAAAGGGGAGTGTTTAAGCAAAGGCTGGACCACCATTTGTGGGGGAGGAAGTAGAGGAGGACTTGGCTGGGAGGGGCAGAGAACTGACAAGATGTCACAAGGCTTCTAATGATGAAAGTCTGTGATTCTTGGAAAGGTTTTGAGGGTGGAAAAGGAGCTTAGAACAGGGGATGTCAGAGCTGGGAGGGGCCTTAGAAGAGGGTGGAGTCCAAAGGTGCTAAGTTCAAAGGAGGGCAAATGATTTGCTCACAGCCACACAAAAACATGATAGTGGAGCTAGAACCAGAGCCCAGGTTTCCTGCTTCTCTCAGCTCTTTACAATCTCCTTGATAGTTACAAGCACTCCCTGAATTTTCACCAAAGAGTGCCTTTGTGTCTCAGGTCTGAACCCAAAAGTAATGAATGGGGAACCCCCAAAGAGTCTGGGTTTCAGTTTCATTGTTGACATTTTTTCTTCCCTTTGCCCCTTTAACGACTTAATTAAGGGTTTGCTGCTTTTACTATATTTAACTGAAGTCCTTGGTCCCTTTTTCCATTGTCATAGATGTCATTTTATGTTAGTGCACCAGGACAAGGTTAATTATCGCTTCTAACTCTCTAGTTCTCCCCACATCTTCCCTCTCTCTCCTCCCTTTGCCTAGTCTATTGACACCTCATTATCCAGTAAAGTTCATATTCTCCTGTAGCGGCCCCTTCTCAGTCCCCAGAATACACGACCCTGGTGGGAAGGACACTCCCTTGTGAACACAGCTGGGCCATTCCCATGAGTCAGCAGTGCCCCGGCGGTTGCCCTGTGAGGGGGATGCCGCCTTCTCTGCTCCCATTTCTGACCTCTGCCTAACTGCACCTCCTTGTACCCTCCTCTCCAGTTCTGCCCTCTGGGCCCACAGCAGGCTAAGCCCCTGCCCTGGGGCAGTCTTTGAAACATTCAGAGCCAGTCACAGTGTGGGTGGAATTAATCCCCACCCTCCCAGGCCAAACAGTTGGTGCTTCACTCATGTACACTTCCCATATGACCTGGTCTCCAGTCCCATCACTGTGTGGATCACACTTCTCTGGATGCTCCCCAGTCTCGTCAATGACTTTCCTAAAATCTCTCCACAGACACATCCACTCCCCTAAAGCAGGCCCTATCACCTCGCCCCTGACCTATTGCATCAGCCTCCTAGCAAGTGTCCCTGCCTCCAATGTCTGCCCGCTCCGATCTGCCCTTCTCCCAGCTGACAAAGCCATTTTCCTGTATCGCTGGCCTGAATGTGTTAGCTCCCCTGCTCAGAAACCTCCCGTGGCTCCTATGGCCTCCAGGATCCAATAGAAAACCAGCTGTTTGGCTTTCAAACCCCTCTCTGACCTCTCCAGCCTCCTCACGTGTTCCTGCCCTCCGGGCACCAGGCACACTGGCGTTGGTGGCTCTATTACCAATGCCTGCGGCAGGAATAATCTCCCTTTTCACCCTGGAATCCCCGGTTTTCTTCAAGGCTCAAGTACTTCCTCCAAGAAGTACTCTCCTGATAGACCTGCTAGTGTATCCACTTTGGATAGATTAGAGATTTATTTATGTGGGTTCATGCTTTGGCATCGTTAGAATACATGCCTCTTGAGGGCAAGAACCACCTCACTTTTATCTCTGTATCACAGATGCTCAGCACAGAGTCACTGATCAATAATAATCAATAATCAATATTATGATTGATTGATACCCACTTCCCTGTTTGGCAACCTTCCTGTCTGCCTGCTAGGTCCTGTTGTCATGGATTCAGATCTGGAAGAGGCCCGAGAGACCATCTATTCTAACCCTCTCATTTTATAGAAGAAAAAAAATTGAGGATCAGAGTGGGAAAAGGAATTGGGCTTCAGTGAGAAAGAATCAGAGCCAGCCCTGGCACCCGGGGCTTCTGATTCCAAACTGAGGGCTCCTTCCACAATGCCACACTCCTTCCTCTGCTCACTCTCATCTCTCCAGTCTCAGAATGACTCTAACATGACTCTTCTTACCTCCTTCAATGGCCAATTAATCAATCAGGTTTTGGCTGTGCCCCCCCAATTATACTCAGCTGTCTCTCTTATTGCTACTTGATTTGCTCCCTAAGTCTTGCCTCTTCAATCCGAGTGTGGTCCGTGTGGATGGAGAGCTGACTTCCTGACCTGGAGCCAGTAAGACTTTGACTTTGCCTCCTGCTTGGTGACACTCCCTAGCTTTATGACCACAAGCAAGCTGCAGAGCCTCAGTTTCCTCATCTGTGAGATGAGAAGCTTGGAGAAAATGACTTCTAAAGGGAACACTCTATAATCCAATTAGGACCCTTTCAGTCAGAGATCCTGGGGCCCTAACACTAGCCTTTGTAGGGGGAATGGAGATGAAAATGGGAAATCTTTTCTTTCAGTTGTTAGGGCAAAACCAAAGTAGCCCAGGGTTCCCAGTTCCTGATTTTATTTGGGATGTCGAATTGGCTACAAGGACAACTCAGGAATGTGCTCCACTGAGAAATCCCATCAACACCATCCTCATTTGGGATGGAAAGTCAGAACCCCTATCTGTCCCACAAAATGGATCCTCTCCCAACCCGTTTAGGATCTGCTGGAGTCTCCTGCTGCATTTCTTTATTAATTATCTTAATCTACTCTTGTAAGTCTGTAGGTGGCCCCTGGAAGATTATTGTAAAGGCTTTCAATAAGATTAATGAATGTGGAAGAGGCTGGTAGTGAATTCTAAATTCATTAACCGAATCAACTCCCTCACACTCATACATCAGGCAGGGTGGGAAATGACACCCAAACGAAATCCAATCTGCTATCTCCTATAAGGTATAGACTGTGTGTGGAGGTGAGGTGGGGAAGAGAGATGGGGGAGGGGGGTTACTGACTACTGACCCACATGGGAATGGCACATTGGCCATCCTTGAGTCTCAGCCTGCATGGGTGACAGGCTCTGTGAGGGTGGGTTGTGGCTTGCCTTCATTTTTTTTTTTTTTTTTTTTTAGGCAATGGGGGTTAAGTGACTTGCCCAGGGTCACACAGCTAGTAAGTGTCAAGTGTCTGAGGCCGGATTTGAACCCAGGTACTCCTGAATCCAGGGCCAGTGCTTTAACCACTGTGCCATCTAGCTGCCCTGCCTTCATTTTTTATGTCCCCCCGTTGTGGACATGGGTAATGCTTTGTAGATGTTGGCTCGGTTGAAGCCATTATAATCCAACCTTGCTCAATTTGCAGAGAAGGAAACTGAGGCTCACAGACTGAAAAGTCAAAGCAGTCACATCAATGATGACAGTGATACCTCACATTTACACTTGGTCCACAGCTAGTCAGTGCCAGAGGTCTCCACTATGCCAGGTCATAGAAGTGGTTGGCAACAGAGAAAGGTCTAGATCCCAGGTCTCCTCATTCCAGATCCAGCACTCTCTGAGCAGCCTCTCCAGACCTGAAGTTCATTTTAATTTGAGAGACACCTCTAGGTCACATAAAGAACACAGGGCTTGGAGGTAGGGGAGTCCTAAGTTGAAGTCAAAGAGATAGTGAGACAAAGGAACCTCTTCAGGTCAGAGCAGAGCATCTCTGGGGGAGGCTGGGGGCTGCTCCAGGAGTCTGGGTGTACCCTGTGCTGTTCATCCCTAGCAAGGTCTGTCATGCTGGGCTGGGCTATGCAGGGCTGGGCTGAAGATGGCTTGAGATCTTGAGCAGGAAGAGCCCTCAAGGGTTTGAACCATGTCAACTCTACTTCAAGGGAAATGGATAACTTTGAGGAAAAGTCTGTCCTGAGTGTGAGTATGAATTCATTCACTAGCTGGATAATTTCAGGAAAATCACTCACCCTCTCCTGGGTCTCCTTATCTGTGAGACAGGGGTAGTGATCCATGCTCTGGCTACCTCCCACGGGAGGAAATGGGTGTGTAACTAACTTTAAAGCAATGCAGAGGGCCTCTGGTCCTATCCTTATTAGGGTAGAAATCCCACCCTCCCCACCACATGTGGTCATCAGCATCTACTTGAATACCTCCAAGGATGGAGAACTCACTATCTACCAATGCAGCCCCAGTTGGGAACAAGGATAAGGGCTGAGAATTTTTTCCTGATACCAAACCTAAAAGTGCCTTTCTCTAACTGCTTTCCATTGCTCCTGGTTCTGGTCTCTGCTGTGAGGGTAAAACAGCCAGGGCAGGGCAAAGAAATAACTAGGGACATTTAACTTTAGTATCAAATTTAGTGGATAACACAAATAGAATAGAACTGACCCTGGAAAGTTAAGAGACAGATTTTTTTCAGGGCGCTTTCCCTTTAAAATGTAATGCATAATTTAACTAATAATAAATAAAAATTCAATTTAATATGGAAATTAAATACAGTCCATTAATCCCTAGGTCAACAATGACAAGGCAGTGAGGGCTACCTGATAGTTGACCCAGTGCTGGGCACAGTGTTTTTTTCTTCTAGACTCCCTGCATTCATACAGAACTTAGAAGCCATCTGGTCTAGACCCTAACCTTTCTATGACATTCCTAACATAAGGCCCGGCCATCCTTACTCGAGGAAGCAGGAGCTCACTACTTAACAAGGCAGCCTAATTCATTCTGAATGTTAGGTAGTTCTTCCTTTGATTAGGTTGGGTTCTCCTACCATTCCCCACACTGGGTCTAGCTCTGTCCTTGGGAGCTGCACAAAAAGTCAGCTTAAACCTTCCCCACTCCTGTCACCCCCTAACAAGTGTTTTTGCCATGTTTTTGTGATGGATTTTGCCCTGAGAAGCAGTATATCTACAAAGAACCACTGGAATACCACTGCTAGGTCTGTATCCCAAAGAGATCATGAAAAAGGGAAAAGGACCCACATGTACAAAAATATAGCAGCTCTTTTTGTGGTGGTAAAGAATTGGAAATGGAGGAGATGCCCATCAATTGGGGAATGGCTGAACGAGTTGTGGTATATGAATGTAATGGAACACTATTGTGCTGTAAGAAATGATGAGCAGGCAGATTTCAGAAAAACCTGGAAAGACTTAAGTGGAGTGATGGATGCAGAGTGAAGTGAGCAGAACCAGGAGAACATTGTATACAGTAACAGCAACATTGTGTGATGATCAACTGTGATAGACTTGACTCTTAGCAATACGATGGTCCAAGACAGTTCCAAAGGACTCATGATGGACAATGCTCTCCACATCCAGAGAAAGAACCATGGGGTCTGAATGCAGATCAAGGTATACTATTTTATCTTTTGTTGTTGCTTTTTTGTTATGGTTCTTATTTATTTTTCCTTGCGTTTTTTCTTTCCTTTTGTTCTGATTAATGTGGAAATATGTTTAACACGGTTGTAATGTACAACTTATAATCAAATTGCTTACTGGCTTCAGGAGCGGGGAGGGAAGGGAGGGTAGGAGGGTGGGAGAAAAATTTGGAACTCAAAAAAGATCTTTACATGTAATTGAGAAAAAATAAAATAAATAAATAAATATTGTAAAAAGAGCGGCTGGGAGGATTCAGAGCCCAGTGGGCACAGCTGGAATGCCCTCCCTCCTCATCTTCACCCCAAAGCTGCCTTGGCTCCCTTTGAGGGCCTGCCCGAATCCCACCTTCCCCAGGAAGAAGCCTTCCCCACCCTTTCCATTCTGGGCCTCTCCTCCCTTAATTACCTCCCCTCTCCTGTCTTGTCTACCTTATATATAGCTGTTTATGTGTTGTCTCCTCCCGTTAGACCGTGAGCTCCTGGGAAGCATTTAACTCAGTGCCTGGCACACAGTAGGTACCTAATCAATGTTTGTTGACTAATTGGCTGACTGACATTCCATGTTCTCAGGTCCCTCCCAAGCCTGACATTTTCTGTCTCTGCTCCTAAATGTTTCTTCAAAGGTTCCCTCTTTGTCTGGTCAATAAACAGAAACCAACAGAACCCACTCAAGGACCCTGAAACATGTCGGGGATCCCTGATTGGGCCCAAGGCAGTTTGCTTTACTGGGCAGAGCTCGGGCACAGCCCATGCCTAGCACAGGCTTGTGTCTGCCTAGGCCTAGACCAGGAGACCACTTTGGTTACCTCCTGAAATCAGATCCATGTAGATGGCCAGTGTGGGTGGTTCAGATCCCTGTCACTGACCCCCATGCACACATGTGTGTACACATATACTCACACAGACACACAGACACACTCTGTGTGTCTGTACACATATACTCACACAGACACACAGACACACAGACACACTCACACACTCACACAGACACACACACACTCACACAGACACACACATACACTCAGACACACACAGACACACACACTCACACAGACTCACACACACAGACTCACACAGACACACACACACAGACACACACATACACTCACACAGACACACACACTCACACAGACACACACACTCACACAGACACACACATACACTCACACAGACACACACACACACACTTCTGGTGTGCTACAGCTGGGCTTCTTTGCTTAAATACTCTCAAAGGTCTATGTGATTCCAGGTGAGCCATTTATACCCAGTGGGCCCCAGGGTCCAGCTGTGTAAGATGGACACAATAAGTAGGCATGGCTCTCCCTTTTAGGGGTGCCCAGTCCATGGAATAAGTAGCACAGGGGGGTTATTTAAAATGTGGAGATATACATATGTGTATATAGATATATTTTTTTTCTCAGCTGTTGATATCGCCTCTGCAGGCTCTACCCCAATGACCAAAGAGGGGGCATGGACATGGGGGCAGGATCCAGAATTAGGCACAATGTACTAATGCAAGAACAGGGGATGGCAGAGCTGGGGGGGGCTTAGAACAGGGAATGTCAGAGCTGGGGTGGGGCTTAGAACAGGGGATGGCAGAGCTGGGAGGAGCCTTAGAACAGGGGATGGCAGAGCTGGGAAGGAGCTTAGAACAGGGATGGCAGAGCTGGCAGGGGCCTCAGAACAGGGGATGGCAAGGGGGAGCAGGTCTTAGAACACAGAACACAAAATGTCAGATATAAATACAGCCTTATAGGTAATCTAGTCTAGGGCTTCTTAAACTTCTTCCGCTCACAGCCCCTTTTTGCCCAAGAAATCACTCAGGTATATAGGTATATAAAACAGGTATACATGACCTTTTACTGTTGCCAATTTTTTGTGACCCCCACATTCAGTTACATGACCCCAGTTTAAGAAGCTGGGATATAGTCTATAGATCCCTTTTCTAGATGGGGATGTTCAGATCCAGAGGGAGGAAGTTTAAGGAAGCCTGGGTTCATTCTACCAGGTTCCAGAAAGGTAACTCAAGCTCTGCTTAAATACTTCCAATGACAGGGAGCTTACTACCTCAGAAAGCAGTCTCATTACTTTGTAGCCACATTTGTCTATGCTGTAAACCGAATTCCAAGCAGGCCACGGAGAATGATGCCCCAACCTCATGCACATTTTAACACATTTTTGAATTACTGTGTGTTCACAGAGCACATTATTAGGATTTCCAGTTAAAAATCAATATTTATTAGTTAGAGCCTGCCAAAAATAGGGTAAGGATTTGATGGCAAATATTTGTTAAGACTGAAGAAAGCCAAACGTTTCTCTCACTACGGCTCCATCCCCAGGCTTCTGGCTTGTGGCTTTGTGCTGCTGCTCGCTAGCCAGCTCCTCCCTGGGAAGCTAACTGCGGCTAAGCCCCAGGGAGCCAGCCGTCAGAGGAGGCCCAGAGCCGGGGAGCTCACTCCCTCTCGGTAGCTCAGTGTATTCATCTATAAAAGAAAGGCCTCACTAACCATGATCCCTAAGCTCCCTCCCAGCCCTGCCATCCCCGGTCCTAAGGCCCCTTTCAGCTCTGAAATGCCATGCCCAAGGCTCCTTTCTAGCGGCATGCTCCTGGCCCCACACCCAACCCCAGCCTCCTGCATCAAATCAGGTCAAGCAGTTCAGGGCAGAGCAGCCCCTTGAAACTCATCCTCTATCGGCTCTAGAAACAACACAAATAGATTTTCCCACAATGCACCATGGTCTTTTCCCCCTAAATGCGAGAAGCCCCCACAACACGAGCCATGGTGGGCGGCTGTATAAATCACCCCATGCCTGCCCAGAACGCCAGCAGCGCCGCTCTCCCCGCCAAGTGGGGCCCACAGACGGCACGTGCACCGGCTCTGCCTGGCCCAGGACTGGAGCTCCACACGCGCCTTCCCTCCACTTGGCCTCCATCCCTGGTGGCGCAGCTGAGCCTCCGCCTGGGAAACCATCAGTCCCCCGAGAAAGAGATGGCGTTCCAGCCGGCCCAGGGAGCTTTCCCTTGCTTCTCCTCCCCAGGCGAGCTCCTCCCTGGTGCACAGAAGGGCCCTTATGCAGATGGTTCACAAGGGGGGCTGCTGTAGCCATCTCCTCCAGCACCAAGTGCTGGCCCAATTCCCACCCACCTGGACTGTTACAATCGCCTACCGGGGGCCTCCCTGGTCTTACTTTCTCTCCATTCGTCAAAGAAATCATCCTAATGCGTGAGCCTTTCCGTGTCACGCCACAGCTCAAGAGTCTCCCATGACTACCCAGTTCCTGCACGATGAAATCCTGATCCTTCACCTGGCACTGGAGGTCCGCTACAGCTGCCCCAACTTGTCCTTCCAGGCTCATCTGACATTCCTCTCTTCAATCAACTGATCAATGGCAAACAACTTAATGAAGCACTGCTTGGTGCCAGGCACTGTGTGAAGCATCTGGGACCAAAGACAAGTAAAAATGTCCCCTCGCAAGAGGAAAGACAACATGGGCAGACAGGTATGATAATGACCAATGCCAGTTACTTGGCTTTTGGTCCACCCTCTATATGCAGAATAGACCAGAGTGAAAGGAATGGGAGGGGCCCCAGGACCTGGGGGACTGGGCAGGGCTTCTGCAGATGGCATTTGGGCTGAATGGGGAAAGAAAACGGAGACTCAAAGGGGCAGAGCCAAAAATCTCCTCTGCTCTCGCTTACCTCCTGGCCTTGGCTTATGCTGCTCCCTCCCCCTCCATTTGTATCTGTGTAGAACTCCTAAGTTTCCATTTTCCAATGGAACATAAAGAGCCTTCGCCTGGTGAATGATAAATGGATGGATGGATGCATGGATGGATGGATAGATGGATGGATGGATAGATGGGTGGATGGATAGATGGATAGATGGATGAATAGATGGATGGATAGATGGATGGATAAACAGATGGATAGATGAATAGACAGATAAATGGATGAAAATGAAAGGCATTTGTTAATCACTTTCCATGAGTGTGGGCATGTGTGTGCATATATGTGTGCATGTGTCGATGTGTATATTTTTGTTGTGTGTTTTTCTGTTTGTGATGGTGGTGGGGATCTGTACAGTGTAGGGCAGACAATGGCTGGGTAAAATAAGGAGAGCACTTGAGTTTGAATCTGGGATCTGACATTCACTACCAAGGCTGCCACCTCACTTCCGCAGTCTCTCTTTCCTCATCTGTAAAATGGGCATAATGATACTTTACAAAGTTGGAAGTAGCCAGGAGGAACAGTGCACAGAGCACTGGGCCTAGAATCAGGAAGACCCGAATTCAAATCAGGCCTCAGACACTTATTAGCTATGTGATCCTGGGCAAGGATTTTAACCTCAGTTTACTTCAGTCTCCCCATCTGGAAAATGGAGATAATAAGAACCCCTCCCTCCCAGGGTTGCTGTGAGGCCCAAATGAAATAGGATTTCTAAAGCACACTGCCCAGTGCCTGGCACAGAGTAGGCGCCATATATTGTTTCGTCATCTCAGGTGTATCTGACTCTCTGTGAGCTTGTCGGGGGTTTCCCAGGCAAAGGTACTAGAGTGGTTGGCCATTTCCTTCTCCGGTGGATTGATTGAGACAAACAAGATGAAGTGACATGCCATGGGGCACACAGCTACTAAGTATCTGAGACTGAATTTGAACTCGGGTCCTCTTGACTCCAGGGCTGGCTGCCCCTAAACCCTAAGCTATAATAATAGCAATGATTATAATTATCATCTGTCCTGTGCACAGCTTAAGCAAGTAACAAGCATTCATTTATTAAGTGCTTGCTGCTGAGGGGCTCACAGTCTATCCCAAGACCACCTCTTCCATGATGCCTTTCCTGCTCCCTCCCACTCCCCACCCCCTGGAAGTTAGCTGTCAATCATCTCTACTCCTATAGCTGTCTGTCCCAGCTTGCAGTCACAAAGTAGCTCACATCTGAGGACCTCACAGGGCCCTGGATCCTCCCAAGAACAGCAGGATGGGGCGATGATGAGGCCAGAGCTGGGAGGGATCTCGGAGACCCTCTAGGCCTCCATTCTTAGATGAGGACCCTGTGGTCCAGAGAGGAGAAGGGATTTTCTCAAGGGCACACCGTGACCTCTACCTCTAAATCTAAGCACAAGTAGATGGCACAAAGAGGGATTTGCCTGATGCCATGTGGCCCCAGAGGCCAGAGCTGGGACCAACGGGGCCCAGCTCTGGGCTCTTCCTAACATTTAGAGCTCTCTAACAGTGGGATGGCTTGCACCATCAAGCAGTGAGCTCCCCATAGCTGGAGGTATTCAAAAGGAGGCAGGATGACCACTCATCATCTAGGGATGATGCTGGAGAAAGTCCTGCTACTGATAGCCTAGACCTGAGAGTCTATGATTTGATGTGTCTAAGCATGATTCTCTCCCATTTCTGAGTGAAGAAACTGACAGTAAGAGGAGGGCAGTCCTTGCTTGGGTGGCAGAGCTAGACTTTGAACCCAAGACTCTTGGCCCTCCCTTGAGGATCCTCCCAACATGGGAAGTTGGACTCTTTAGACAGAGGTAGCTTCCCTTCAGTGGAGGCTGTAACCAGGCTGGGAGACATGCCCATTACCCATCTCGGCCACGTGCCACTTACCGAGCCACTCGTTGAACTTCTTGACTTCGCTGGGGAGCCCCAGCTCCGTGAAGTCCCCGGCATGGATTAGAACATCCCCATAGGGCATCTGGATGGGGTCCGTCCTGGAGTGGGTGTCGGAGACACACACAAAACGGGTGTATCCTGGAGGCTTGGGGGCATCGTGGGGGACGGGATCCACCCTGGGGGAGAAGAAGACAATGCGGGTCACTGGCAGCCCCCGAGGAAGGAAGGGAGCAGGTTTCTTCATACTGGGCCCCAGTTTGTCCAAAGAAAATGGGAGGCTATTAAAGCTGGACAGAACCGGAGAGACCATCCACTCCAACCCTCTCAGATTACCAAGAAGCAGATCGAGGCTCAGAGAGGGGGAGGAGCTGGCCTAGTGGCACACAGCAAAGACTCAAAGAATCAGGCTCATAGATCAAACTCTAGAAGGACCCTCCCCCATTTTACAGATGAGGAAACTGAGGGCTAGAAAGGTTCAGCCACTCGATCAGGCAGTACGCGTGAGAGGCTGGATTCAAGCCGGAGTGCGGAGCCAGGGCATCCTGTCTGTGACACTTGTCACTTGGGTGACCTTGGGCAAATTGCCTGCCTTTCCTGGGCCTCGGTTTCCTCTTTTGTTTCATTCCTGTCCTGCCACTAACCCTGATTCTGAGGCTACCTTTGTCACTTGACTCTTGGGGCCTCAGTTTTCCTCTCTGTAAAACGAGGCAGTTGCACTGTGTGGCCTCCAAGATGCCGGCTCCCAGTCCCCAGGGCAGTGCTGTCTCCCTCTCCTCAAGCAGTTGCCCCCCTTGCCAAGGTCCCACCACCTCCCAGCTCCTCAGCACAGACATTTCTGTCTCTCTGAGAGAACGCCACTCGAGGAGTTTTGTTCCAATCTAATTATACTGCAAACCCAAGTCGGTATCATATCAGTTACATAAATACTTTTAAAGACATCTTTCTAATTAGACTTTTTTTCAGACAATATACTTCGAAGAAATTTAATTAACACATTATGAGAGGCATGGGTTCAGCATGCTAATGTACTGGGAATGCGCGCACCCTCTGTCTCCCAGGCGGCGGCAGCCGTCAGAGCCGCTTTGTGGAACCTCTCCTGCTTGCTTATGCTCACCAGACATCCACGGAAGAGCAAGGTAGCATGCGGTTAAGAGGCATTAGATGGGAGACGGAGGAAACAAACTGTCCCCCCAGAGCCATCCCCAAGGGCACTTTGGAAGACCCTTTAGACGTTAGAACAAGAGAGGACCTTCTCAGACCCCACAGCACATGTGTGCCGGCCAGCTCCCTTCACTCTTAGTTCAGCTACCTTCCTCTTCACTTCATTAGCTGTATGACCCTGGATGAGTCACTGCCTCACCTCTCTGCCTCAGTTTCCCCACCTGTGAAATGAAGACACTAATAGCGCCCACCCCATGGGGCTGGTGGGAGGTTCAAATAGATAATTCATGTCAGGTGCTTTGGAATCCTTATGGCGCTATAGGATGCTTTGATTATTATCATTAAAGCTTAGAAGAAAAATAACCGTGAGGCACTGAGGAGAGTGTGTGAGTGTGCCAAGCAAAGCCAAATGCTTTTGATATTAGCTTAGAATAGGACAAGACCAGCTGTCTGTCTTTCATGGCCAGGAGAGCCTCAAACTGGAGCTGGAAGGGGCCCTCAAGAGCAGAGTCTTGCTGCCTCATCTTCCAGAGGAGGCGGGGTCACACAGTTGGTTAGAGTCAGAGGCAGGATTCGAACCCTGGTCCTCCTAACTCCATGTCCAGAGTCCTCTATCCACCAAGACCCATAGGCTTGTTGGGACAAGCACAGGTTTTGGAGTCGGGGGAATCTGCTTCTGAAGCTTCTGGGCAAGTCCCTAAACTAATTGGGCTTCAGTTTCCTCCCCCGGACAATGAGAGGCTTATACAAGCCTATCTCTGGGGTCCTTTCCCAGTGTAGACACTGGGATCCCTACAATGTCCTTGGGATATTAGAACTGTGGATTATGCACCTCGGGGTTAAAAGAACCATCTAGCTGAAACCTTATACTTTACAGGGAGGCCCAGAGAAGGCTGGTGATTTGCCTGAGGTCACACAGCTAGGAAGTCCAAAGCTAGGATTTAAAACCAGGGCAGACTCCAAATCTCAGACCTTTCCTCCTACACCACCCTCTGAGGCTCCCAGTCATTAGGGCGGTGGTGGGAGGGAGGGAACAGCGATGGTGGAGGGTGGAGGATGACGGGCAAGGGCCCTGATGCTTTGCTTGACATCCTATGTGTCTAGATGCTGGAATATTGCTGTCGCTCTTTTCTCAGTACTTTAATTAAGAGTACTCTTATTTTAACTTATACCCTGAGGCTTCAGAGTTTACGATGCAAACCTAATAATCCCAAAAGGAAAATAAATACACTTTTATCGTACATGCCTGTAGCTGTTTGTAATTAAAAAAAAATGAAAACAAAAAAACCTCCCTTCTTTTTGGAACCTGGGCATTTTGCTGCAGCAGACCCATTTCCAGAGAGAGACAGAGAGAGGGAGAGAGAAAGTGACTAGTCCAAGGTCACACAGCCCAATGACAGAGAGTGAGATGGGCTTAGAATAGAGACCTCTCGAAGGTCACATCTGGGCCCTTCCTGGTCTAGTTCAGGGGAAGGGTTACATGCAGCCACCACTGGATAACATGTGGGGATTGGAAACAGACTTGTTACAGGGGCCACTGGGACACGATGGGGGATGTGGGTTCCAACCCCGGCTCTGCTCCTGCTTGGGTGATATCAGGCATGGGAAGTCACCTCTGTGGACCTCAATGAGGGCTCCAAGGCCGTGGTCCTGGGACAGCAGAAGGCCACCCTCGCGTCTGCCTCCAGGCTCAGCTAGGCCAAGATGCCCGGCTCCCCACAGGACATGCCTCCATTCCCCTTGCTGCTCTCTGGTCAGGCTTCAGCAGGCTGCCTTGTCCAAAAGCCTTCTCAGAGACAATGGAAGCTCCTTGAGGACAGGGGGCAATTCCTTTTGTCTTTGTGTGCCCAACACTGGCCTGGCACGCAGTGGGTGCTGAATGAATCCTTGTTCACGGATTGGTCACACTCCTAGGACTGCCAGAAGAGGCAGATGTCCAGACCACATAGACTATAGCCCCATAACAGACAGACTTTGAGGGATGGAATCAGTCCCTCCCTTCCTTCCTCCCTTTTTCCCTTCCTTCCTTCCTTCCTTCCTTCCTTCCTTCCTTCCTTCCTTCCTTCCTTCCTTCCTTCCTTCCTTCCTTCCTTCCTTCCTTCCTTCCTTCCTTCCTTCCTTCCTTCCTATGCTCTCTATATAGGTAAGGTCAAATGTGCAGCCTGTTCTCCAGTGAGTAAACTCAGATTGAAAGGGATGGGAACCTGTGGGCAATCGAGGCAAACTGGTCTAGGGCAACCTAAGGAATAGGGAAATCAGAGAAGGCTGCCTGGAGGAGGTGGTGTCTGAGCTGGTTCTGGAAGGAAAGGAAGGTCTCTCAGAGGCAGGGAGTAGCCATGAGGAGACACCTTCCTGTCCTGGAGAAGCATGGGGGCAGGTGATGGGGTGACAAGCCGGGGGCCAGTTTGGCTGCAACAGAGTGTGTGAGGCTAAGAAAGGTAACATGGGACTGGAAGAAAGCCAGGCAGTGGAGGCACTTAATGCCAGGCCAGGATGCTTGTATTTTCCCCTAGAGGCAGTGTTGCCCAGTGGGCAGAGCTGGGCTCATGGCTTGTGCATGCTGTCTGTGTGACCCTGAGCAAGGCCTCGAGGCTACATTGTAGAGATGGTGCTAACCAGCTTGGTTGGAGGTATGTCCTTACCTGGGAGTTCCCTACCAAATGCACCTCTCATTATTGCAGTGGCCGTGCCACAGGAGCAGCTGGGGCCCCTGGCCAGGCTGCCAAAGCTTTAGCTTCAGCTTGTGTGTGTTCTAAGTTTTGGTTTCCCCCAATGGAAGCTTTTGGCGAGTGGGGATAGACTCTTGTCTCCAGCACCAAGGACAGCACAGGGCACACGGTGTAGACTGCTTGACTGGGAGAGCGAATGCATGTCTTCAATAGAAGGAAGGGCATTTGGAGGAGAGGAGGCTTTTAGGGACAGGAAATCAGTTCTGTTTGGGATGTGATGAATCTAAGATGTCTGCAGGCCATGGCGGGGCGGGGAGTGGGGGGGGGAGTGGGGCGGTGGGGAGACGTCTGGCAGGTTGGCCCTGAAGGCTAGATTTACAGACTCTCCTGACAACTCCATGGGAGCTAATGTTTCCAAGGAGAGCATTGAGAGAGAAGAGGCTCCAGGGTGGACTTCACCACCCTCACCTGCTGGAGTGGGGAAAGGGTAGGACCTCGCTCCCCTCCCAGGAGATAGAGATAGGCTAGAGAGTCAGATAGGAGGAGAGCCAGGGGAAAGTCATGGCCCAGAAGTCGAGGGAGGAGAGAGGAGGGGTCTGGATCTTTGAAGGGGCTCCTTCAGATGATGAGGAACGAGAAAAGGGAACCCAAAGGGACCACAAGAGCCCCCTATCCTCCCCTGGATGAAGGGAAAGGGCTGAGTGCTGGCCCCCAAGCAGGGGCACACTTGCTATGTGACTGTGACTAAGTCACTTCTTTTTGGCCCCAGTTTAATGGGCATTGCAGGACACTCCGAGGTCCCTCTGTCTCTAGATCTGGGGTTCTATCATTCTGGGACTAGGAGGTGATGACCTCCATGGAGAGATGGAACTTCCTCACCTGGGAATTCCCCACCAAACCTGTTGCTCCTCCTAAAGTGCTGTTTTTATGTGTGCCACAGGACTAGCCCCGACACCCTTGGGTCCTGAGTCCCCACAGCAAAGGGCACCTAAGCATGGCTAAGGATTGTTGTGGCTGGGCATCTCCACTGTCCCAAATCCCTGGGTAAATGCCCAGTTCTCCACTCCCTACAATGATCACACTATTTTACATTTCGACATCTTAAGGTTTACACAGCTCTTTCCTCATAACATCCTCCCAGTATAACCCCCATTTTACAGATGAAGAAACTGAGGTAAAAAGCTTATGCAACTTGCCCAGGGTCATGTAGCTAGTGTCGGAGACAAAACTTGAACCCAGGTCTCCTGACAAAGCCAGAATTCTTTTTATTATACCGGGTTCATTCCTGTCAAAGGACCTAGGTTCAGATTCCCATTTTGCCATTTACTAGCTGTGTGACCCTGAGCCAGTCATTTAACCTTTCTGGGCATCAGTGTTTTCGTTTGTGAAACAAGGACATTGGACAGAGTGGCTTCTGAGGATCCTTCCTGCCCTGAATTCTGGAGCTGGTGAGGAAGAGGAAGACCTGGCTATGGGACCCATGGCAAGTCCCTTGCTCTAGACAAGCCTCTGGGACAATAAATGCTAGAAACAGCAGTGACCTGCACTGGTGGAGGGAGTGTCCTCATCAGGGAGTTTCTTAGAGCTCTAAAATCACAGCCTCTATTGAAACTCCCATCCCTTCGACCAGATGAATTTTAAGGTCCAATATAATATTTACTACACTGATGAAGATCATAGACCCTGTCCTCAAGGAGCTTACAAGGAGCTTGGTGGGGGTGGGGGGAGCTCAAGTGCTGCCTCCTCTGTGAAGTCCTCCCTTCCCAGTGTCACCCAGTGCTTTGTGGGTGCTGATCTCATTCTCTGCCTGTTCCCACTTTCCCCTTGGTTATGGGGTCAGAAGACTTGGGGGTGAGACTTATTCTGACCCTTAGGGAAGACAGTCACCCCTCTGGGCCTCAGCTTTCCTCTCTGTATAATGAGGTGCTCAGAGGCCATCTAGTTCAACGCCTTCACTTTACAGAGGGGGAAACTGAGACACCTCGGAGAGGTTAGGTAGCTGAGGGCAGAGGATGCCAGATCCGGAGGCCCTTTCTGAGGCCCAGGGACGGTAATCAGGGGGCTGCCCGAAGTCAGGCAGGTTACGGTAATCAGCCGCCCGGGCGATCCCTGAGATTCCTTCCAGCTCCGGACCTGTGATCAGCGATTCTGTTTCTTCTGGCTCCCCCCGGCGCTCCCCCCTCCCCCTCCCGGCGCTGGCAGGGCCTTCCCTGACAGGCCTCAGGCTCCGGGTCCGGAGGGGAGCCTGCTGCTTAAAGGAGCCGCGGCTGCTGCGCTCCAGCCCTAGTTAGGGAGATTCATGGCTCGGGGCTGGAGCGCTCATTACTCGCGCGCTTCTCCTGGGGTAGCCACATTAATCGCGGGGCTCGATCGGAGTGGTTCACATCCTCGCTGTCACCGCCATTATTAAAAATCAGTTGTGGATTTATTAAGCGAGGCCCCTTCTCCCCCGCGCCCCCAGACAAAGCTCCCGGCGGCGATCAATCACGTGGCCCCCGCAGCATACATTTTACATGTCGTCCTCGCTGCCAAACAGCTGACTTACCATGGCAACCCCACATCCCACAATACACGCGCTTCCCCCATTGAGGGCCGAGCGAGCGCCGAGCCGATGAAAGGGGGCGCGTGGGGCCCGGCCGAGCACCCGCTGCTCTGGGCGACTTCCCACCGGAGACCCTCCATGGCCTGGCAGGAAAATGCCCCGCCGCATTCCTCGATTCAGAGCCGGTCCCTGTGCCCAGCCAGTCCCGCAGGCCCGCGGGCCCCCAAACCCATTGGTACCTTTGGCTCCGCCCCCGGAGCCAGGCTTCACCAAGTGCTGGCGATTCTACTCCCCCCCCCCCCCCCACCATGACCGTACCCACCCTCGCCGGCTGAGTCAGGGAAGAGCTATAAATAAAAGCCCGGCTCCCGTCTTCTCCCTCCCCGTGGGGAGGCTGGGGGGGCTTTGGGCCTCAGTTTTATCATCTGTAAATTGGAAATAATCATACCTATACTAGCTGCCTCTGGGGACGGCTTCGACTTAGAATGGAGGTCCGCTGGTCAGCGATCACCTATCAGGTGCTTACTACCAGCGGGTCACTGTGCTAAGCAACGGGATACAAAGAGGGGCAGAAACACAGCCCCTTCCCTGAAGGAGATCCCATTCTCATGGGGGAGACAACAGCCAAAGAAATGTACATACAAAATACTGAGTAATGCAGACCATCCAAGAGCTTGGCAAACCTTAAATCACAGTCGTTTTCAGTCCTGACCTCATTTGGGCTTTTCTTGGTAAAAGATACTAGAATGGTTCACCATGTCCTTCTCCAGCTCATTTTACTGATGAAGAAACTGAGGCAGACAGGGTTAGGTGACCTGCCCAGGGTCACACCGTCTATATCATAATTGTCTCTTACTGCCTAGAACACAGTAGGGCCCCCCAAATAAATGCTTGTTGTAACAAGAAAACAGCCAAAACTGAATGCTTAGAAATGATGTCCTTGCTCAGTCCCCAAGAAGTCACTTCTTCCTGGTTCTTTGCAGAAGGGAGGGACTATGGGTATGGAGCATTGTATACAACATCAGTCTTTTTGAATGTGTTGGTTAGTTGTACAGAACTTTCCCCCTTCTTTTCCTTTCTTTATTATAAGGGATATACTGGGAAATGAGGGTGAAGTACAAGTACAAGATAGCAATAAAATAAACACGCAGTTGAATTGGACTGAATATCAGTTATAATAATTGCCTATCCCCTGGACTACTGCATCAGACTTCTCGTGAGTCTAGGCAGCCTGGCTGTACTAGAAGAATGGGCCTGGAGTCAGCAAGACATGAGTTCAAATCTGGCCTCAGACACTTACTAGCTGTGTGACCCTAGGAAAGTCACTTAACTTCTGCCTCCTAGGGTTGTTATGAGGATCAAATGAGATCATATTTGCAAAGTGTTTAGCATGGTACCCAGTAGGTACTTAATAAATGCTGGTTTCCTTTCCCCAACTCATCCTGTACAGACGTCCAGAGAAACCTTAAAATGTCACTCTAATCATGTCACTCCCTAGCTTGAAGTTATTTCGGGGTCCCTAATGGTAAAGGATAAAGACATGAAGGTGCTTCCACAATTAGATGCCAAGCTCTGGACCAGTGACACTGGGCTGGGCTTTCATGCCTAAGGAATGTCTCATGCTCTCACTCCAGTGGGGCTTGATCTGGGCTATCCCCCTCCCACCCCCTTGACCTGTTGACAGGATGCCCAGTCTACAAGACCCAGCTCCAACTCCAACCCTTTTGGGAAGTCTTAAGGTCCCTCTAGCTGCAAGTACTTTCTTGGGACTCACAGAACATCCTGTTTGTGGCTCCCCTAGATGGCTTTTACTCTAGGCAGAGACCTGGCTGGCATAATGGAAGCTCCTTATGTTCCTGATGCCTAGCACAGTGCTTAGGAAAGAGTGGGTTCTTGATTCACCCTTATTGATCATCTGGTATTGGCAATGTGATTGATTCTCCCCCATCCCCAGACTCAAAAACCATCAGGGGCTTTGAATTTCCTTAGCTTGATTTTCCAGGCCCACCATAGTCTGGCATCCCTCTTTTCTGGTCTTCTTTCCCATTATACCTTTTCATTCAGTCTATGCTTTGGTTAAATCAGACAGCTAGGTGGTATAGTGGATAGAACACTAGCCCTGAAGTTGGGAAGACCTGAATTCAAATCTTATCTCAGACTTACTACCTGGGTGACCCTGGACAGGTCACTTAACCCCAATTGCCCTAAATATCCGGGGCCACCTCCAGTCATCCTGATGTATATTTTGCCACTGGACCCAGATGGCTTTGGAGGAGAGAGTGAGGTTGGTGACTCTGCACAGCCCTCCCTCACTTAAATCCAATTCAGTGCAAGTCATGACATCATCCCAATGTCATGGCTCTCTTCAAGAACAAAGGAACAACGACAGCAGGCAAGTCAGATCAATTTCTACACCCTCAAAAACGTTCTGGGATCTATGGACCCTACATTTACTGAATTCCTCCCCATCTGTTAAAGCTCAACTCAAAAGCCCCTTCCTTCAGGAAGCCTTCCATGATTCCACTGAGACCTGGGATCTTCCAGAGCTCATTGTTGCCCCGCCCCGCCCCCCCCCCCCCCCCCCCCCCCCCCCCCCCCCCCCCCCCCCCCGTCAAATGCACTTCTCACATTGATTATATAGTAGAGTTCCTACATTTGTCTTAGAATTCCTTGTGGACAAGGAGTGTACCCTATGGAAAGCTGATATTTCCTAGGATAAGGACAGTGCTCTACACATAGTAGGTGCTTAATAAATGGCTATCGGATTGAATATATACAATGCGATTTTGTATTATAACTCTTTGCATCTCTGTATCATTTTTTCCTGACAGACTGTAAGCTCTCTGAGGGCAAGCACCAAGTCTCCTTTATCTTTGTATCTTCCCAGTTTAGGTACTTAAAAGGGTTGGTTGAATTTTTTTTTAAAGAAGTAGCACATTAGCATGTGCTTCCCACCCCCAGTTAGACCTCCAGGTTGTTGTAAAGTAAACAGGCATCCATCCAGGTTGTGTTTCTACATAAATGGAGTCACCTATGAAGCCTGACAAGGGATAGCTGTTGTAGTCACCATTCTGTCATGGTGCCCAATTTCTACCCGTAGAGTCATTCTTTGGCTTCATTATTGTTCCCTAAATAGTGGTTCCCTTATAAAATTAGGGAGCATAGTGTAGTTCAATGAGCACCAACGAAGAATCCAGATATTGGGATTCTAGTCTTGCCATTGACTTTACTGTGTGACCTCAGGGAAGTCACTGACCTCCTCTGGGCCTGAATCTCCTTATATGGAAAACAAAGGGGTTGGACGAGATACTCCCTGATGACCAAAGTCTGCCATTCTAGGACATAAAATGCACCCCAATAGCAACAAATCTTTTAATGACACTAGTAAGAGACGCTACTTCCACCACTGACAGTTCCATCTGTCTAGTCACAGCCAACACTTGGTCCCATCCAGGCTGGAAGATCAGGCTAACCCCAAGTATATGGAATCCTATGTTCTATGTTCTAATAGGTTATGTTCTAAGCCCTCCCAGATCTAATAGTTTATTTTTTAATCTTCCTCCCAGCTCTGACATCCCCTGTTCTCAGGCCCCTCCCATCCCTGACCTTCCCTGTTCTAAGGCCCCTCCTAGCTCAGACCTTCCCTGTTCTCAGGCTCCTTTTAGTTCTGACATTCTCTCCCAGTTCTGACATTCTAGGATCCTATGGGGAAAAGTTTCCAGCTATTGAAAATACAACTTTTGCTTTCTCTCTTCTCCCCTTCCCCCACCCTCAGTGGCCCATGTTTGAATAAGACTGACTTCAAGAGTGACCCACAATGAACCCTTTCTTTGTCAGTGAATTATGGCCCCTGTTTAGAAATCCCCACAACCTCTTCAGTAGAACCAGGGTGAGGTTATATTTTCTTTAGTCTCCCCATGGTGAGAGTAGTTCTCTTCCTAAATAAACACTTCCCTATCCCTAACCCTGAGGCACATTCTCTGCTGATTCAAGGCAGCAGGTATGGTTGTCATTTCACCCCCCTGGGCCTCAGTTTCCCCAAGTGTAGAAAGAGAGAATGGACCCGATGACCCCTAAGTCTCCTTCAAGCTCTGGGTATTACTATCTCCATATTGGAGGTGAGGAGACAGGTTCAGGGAGAGGGCGTGACTTCACAGACTCTCAGGGTTGGAAGGCTCCTCAGAGGCCGTATCTAGCTAGTCCAGTGAATATCTGACAAAGAAACCCCCAACATCTGGAGGAGGTGTGGTCTGGTGGAAGGTGCTCTGAATTGGCAATCAGAGAGACTGGGTTGGAATCCCACGTTTGCCACTTATTTTCTGTGTGACCCTGGACAAATCATGTCCCCACCCCCCCCCCCCAGGTCTTGGTTTCCTTCTCTGTAAAAAGAAGGGGTTGAACTAGTTGGCCTTGGTGGTCCCTTCAGCATGGTGCCATCCTGCCTTTCTCCTTTTCCAGGTGGCCCCTGACAGTCCCGTGGAATAGCCCATGGGCACGTGGTGGTGGAGGTGGGCTTTGGCATTGGGGCCAGGTTCGGCACTCTTGACACAACACTGGGCCCCTCTCCACAGGCCACCTAGAGGTCAAAGTTTCCCTGGACTTCATGCCTGCCCAGCCCTGAGAGTGGTGCACACACATCACAGACAGGAGCCCAGGCAAAGGCTCGGGGCTGGAAGATGGGAGGCTGTGTGTTGGGGGGGAGGGGAGGGAATAGACACTGGTCATCTCACTGGAATGGAGCATGTAGGAAAGGGATACCAAGGATGACCCTGGGAAGGTGGGCGGCACGAGGGCAGCACAGGAAGGTCAGGGTGGTGAGACTGGCCCAGCCTGGGCAGGGCTCTCATACTCACATTTGCACGTGGGGGGGCTGGAAGCGTCCCTGGTTAATGTTGTAGAAGGTGAAGGCCTGCGTGGGGTTCGAGCTGTACTCGTCCACCTCGATGATGAGGCGACTGTGCTGGTGCCTTCGAGCTGCCATGATGTGGGACTGGGAGAACGCCATGCTTGGCCAGCGCGGGGACAGGGCTTCGGCCGCCTTTAGGCCGTCATCCCGCCTCCGGTCACTCCACATGGACAGGCAGGGGCCAGGCCATCCCCCGTGGGCAGCGGTGGCAGTGTCCCAGAGCCGTCCTCTTTTCAGACCCTACGGAGGAGCGGATTGGAGACATATTGGAGACATGAAGGAAAGGGAGCAGGACCAGGTCATCTGCTTGGACGTGTATGGGAAGTGAAAGAGGGAGAGGGAAAGCTCACACTCACACACACACTCACACTCGAGCACACACACAGCCAGCCTGCCTCTCTGCTCAAAGAACTCATTACAAATCTTTCCAACTCAGCAGTTTGATGAATTTACTTTAGTAAAGAGAGAAGGGGAGGGGAAGGGAACACCCCCATGAAGGAGCGCCTGAATTGACATGTTTAAATACTTAAGGCATGGCTTAAAAAAATGTAATCCTTGAAATGCACAGGCTTATGGGAAGATGGGGCAAGACCGGCTCTGATGTTGGATTGACCCAACTGTTCAGTTTCATTTCAGAAATGAAACCTGGGCCACAGATACCTCTCCCCCAACCCACCCACACACCACCTACGTGTGCACACACAAACACCGTGTGTCCGAGCAGGAATCAAGAGAATGAAATCTAAAATTCTTCCAGCAGGATCAATTCAGACTGAAGACAGGTTTTAGGAGCAGAGGCATCTGGAAAAGGGATTTTCTGTTGAGATGTGTTGCTACAACACTTTCCTCAGAGAGAGCAGGGAAAGAAAATGACCTGGGATAGGGGGAGGGGATGCAGGGGATGCAGCTTCCTGGAATATTTTACTATAGAATGATAGTGTTAGAACTTCAATGCACTTTAGAACAGGGAAGATCAGAGCTGGGAGGGGTCTTTGAACAGGGAATGTCAGAACTGAGAAGGGGCTGGAGGACAGAGAATGTCAGGGCTAGGAAGAAACTAGAGCATAGCATATAGAATATCAGAGAACTTAGAACACAGAACATGAGATGTCAGGGCTGGGAAGAAGTCTTACAACATGAGATGTCAGAGTTGAATGAGACCTTCAAGATCATATAAACTGACCTCTTTCTCTAACAGATGAAGAGTCTGGGCTCAAAGAGTGGAAATTACTCCAGCAAGGAAGCTGACTCTCGAATTAAGCAATATCTTCCCCCCTCCCCCTCCCCGCTTTGTGTCTCCAGTTCCAAGCTCAATGCATCACATAAAGCAGGCTTCATGAATGGAAGAATGAAGGAATATCTTAAAATCATCTCCAAGCTGCTCATTTCTTAATTTCTATGTCCCACCCCATGCCTCAAAAGCATGTTTGGAGTGAGGGAATCTGAGAAAAGGACTAACGTTCTCTTTGGAATGGGAATGGGAATCTTCTGTTAAGGCTTCCCAAGGAAATTGTTTAAATTTCAAAGTGACGCTTTCAGAACTCTATCATGTTAAAAAAAAAAGTCCTAGAAATCCTGGAGCTAAGCCCCTGCATTTCTCCCTTCTACCCTTCCCCTTATTACCACCAATCAGCACCCGCGTCCACTTAGAAGCAGCGAATGTTGTCAGCTTTGCCCCCTTCCTCTTGTTGCAGCTTCCTAGAACAGAAGCCAGGTCTGCCTTCCAAAGGTATGGTTTTGGGTCATTAAAGCCCCACCACCACGTTCATTTTCTCCCTTACTCGAGGAGAAAGGAACAGAACTGAAGCAATTTCTGGACAGCCACATTTCAGGCTTTCGAAAGAGGGGGGCAGAAATTCCTTTTGCACTTGGAAGAAAAATCGCCAGCGACAGAAAACAAATTAGATTAGGAAAATGGGGAGAATTAGAGGCTTCAGAGCATTTTAATTATGACTGGAGGAGAACTGGATTATTAATGTATTTCATGGTGGGTTTTTTCCCCCTTTAAAATCTTTCTTTAAAAATGTAGCCGCTGCCCACGTGGAAACAGGGCCTTGGTGCTGACGATGGCCAATCTCCATTTCTGAGGACTCCCCTCTTCCCCTTTGTCCTCAGAATCACTTTGAAGGAAAATCTGGGGATGAAGCAGATGGCAGCAGGACAGCATTCCTCATTTTTGGATGAGTCCTAGTTGTGGGTTAGTTTGCCCAACAGGCCTCTCAGCTCATTCTACCTCTCTGGGAAAACAAGGTTCACCCCGCAGGATTCTGGGAGAAAGGACAACCTCGGAGGAAAGGAAGAGTGTAGGGGAACCACAGACCTGGCTGAGGTAGGTTTA
The DNA here is from genome assembly GCF_019393635.1 of Dromiciops gliroides. Taxonomy (NCBI): domain Eukaryota; kingdom Metazoa; phylum Chordata; class Mammalia; order Microbiotheria; family Microbiotheriidae; genus Dromiciops; species Dromiciops gliroides. Next base: position 294,494,597 of record NC_057865.1, read on the forward strand.
TATAGCAGGAAGGAGAGCTTGGGTACTCAGGATTTTCCAAAGCATGTTGTGCCCATTATCTCACTTTGTTCACTGTGTATTTTCTTTTATATTTACTTCTCTGTGCACATGTGGCTTCCTTGAAGGCAGGATTGTTTTGGTTTTGTCACTGTGTTGCCAGCTCCCAGTATGTTGGCTGGTGGTTAATAAATGCTTGTTGATCGGGGGCGGGGCAGCATTTTTGTTTCTTGCTTTTGTGTCCCTAGTGACTGACAATTACAGTGTCCTGGTGAGGAATAGGCCAGGATGCTGGGCTTTCTTCCTTGGAGTCTTCATCCAGAAGTTGGGAGACCACTTATCCCAGTCAACCATTTCCCTTTTAATTTGAGCTGCATTAGTTTTGTTCATGCAAAGATTTTTTAAATTTAATGTAATCAGAATAATAAATCTTATCTCCTGTGACCCTCACCCTTGTTTGGCCTTGAGTTCTTCCCTATCCGTAATTGCAAAAGGTCTTTCAGAAGGCTACTTACAGGGGAAGTACTAAAGAAGAGATTCTTTTTGTGAATGATGAGGGAAATCTCTTCCAAAGTTCGAATTCTGTGACTCTGGGAGGGCTGGTACAGAGAAGGCACTTAATGATGTTTGCTGAATAACTAAATGAAAGATCCTTGAGGACAGAAAAATGTTTTTGCTTTTTCTTTGTATCCCTAGCTCTTGGCATTGTTGTTGTTCCTTGTTTCAGCCGTGATCAACTCTTCATGACCCCATTTGGAGTTTTCTTGACAAAGATACTGCAGTAGTTGGCCATTTCCTTCTCCAGCTCATTTTACAGATGAGGAAACTGAGTCAAACAAGGTGAAGTGACTTGCCCAAGGTCACACAGCTAGTACGTGTCCAAGGCCTCGATTTGACTCAAGTCTCCCTGACTTGGGCTCAGCTTTCTATGCACTGCACCACCTAGCTACATATAGTAGGTGCTTAATAAATGCTTTGCTGTTACACTAACTGGATCAGGCAACTAAGGCAGAGGAAGGAATCATAGCTCTAGGACTGGAAAAGGCCTTGGAGACTATTCCAAACCCCGCATTTTATAGATGAGGAAACTGAGGTCCAAGGCAGCAAATAGACTTGCTCCAAGCCACACAACCCATGTGGCAACTGTAGGGCTTATAAAGAGGTTTCTCTTGATCCTTGGTCCAGCCCCCTTTCACTAAGGTGTACTATTCTCAACTGGCTGAGCAAGCTTGGCTTTAGCTGTCCTTGATACTAGACCTTAAGTGTTATTATTCCCATTTTGAATGGAAGAAAACAGGGGCTTATAAAGCAGAGGGCATGTAATAACCATGAAAAAATGGAAAAATTCAAAGGACTCTAGACTTGAAAGATCTTCAGGTCAGAGAATGAGAGCTAGAAGGGACCAGTGAGGTCAGCTCCTTTAATTTTACAGACGAAGACGCAGAGGCTGAGAGATAGCAAAGGGACTTTCCTAAGGTAGGAATTGGCAGAAGAGGGACTAGAACCCAGGTTGTTAGACTCTAATTCTAAGAGCCTCGCCACTACTTCAATCAGAGCGAGCCTGGCTGAGACAAAGGGATGGAGAGGAGAGAAATCTGCCACTGTTCTTTAAATGTGTCCTGAGCAAGGTCAGCTTTTACTATTCGTGTAACTCCCAGGGACAGGGCCGGTTGATTTGTCGAACATTCCAAAATAGGAAGAAAAAAAAAGAGTACCATATGGGCAGAAGTGGGACCTGAACCAAGAAGGCAGCAGGGATGGCAAGCTGGGTGTGCCGTCAGAGGCGGCATCGCTGACAGCCTGGGAGCTGGGTCTGGAAGTTTCAAAAGACTGGGGTGGGGGGACACTCACAAAAGCCCAGAGCCAGTTCTAGCACACCGACTTTTTAGACAGGCAGGGTAGCAAAGCACCCACGGAGGCTGGGGAACAACTCTCAGCAGAGGTTTTCAAGAATCAGCCTTGATGAGCCCTATAATTAAGGGGGGACATGGTACCAGCCCCACAAGTTTTTTTAATTTATTTTTTATGAATCAACCATCCCTGTCTGTCCCCAGGAGGTGCACAGAGAAGAAAAGAAAGGAAATCAGAAGGAATTGTGTGCCGCTCTCACTCCATGATGTTTACTGCGACAATTATAGATTGGAGGTTGTTTGCATGGCTACTGCTCACAGAATCATCAGAACTGTAGGGTCACAGCATCTTGGGACCATAGAAAGCCACAACCTTGGAATGACAGAATCTCAGAATGATAGAATCATCTGGTCTTGGAACCACAAAATGTTAGAACCTTAGAATTATAGGACCTCAGAATCATAGAATCACAGGATTTGACACCACAGACCATAGAACATCAGTCAATCAACATTTATTAAGTACCTACTATGTGCCTGGCACTGGGCTAAGCCCTGGGGACACAAAAAGAGGCAAAAGACAGTTCCTGCCCTCAAGGGGCTTACAGTCTAATAGGGGAGACAACATGAAAACAAACACATACAAACAAACTGTCTACAGGATATATAGGAGATAATGAGCAGAGGGAAGACACTGGAATGAAGAGGGGGTGGGAAAGGCTTCCTGTAGAAGGCGGGATTTTAGTTGGGATTAAAGGTAGCCAGGGGGGATGATGGGAGAGAATGCCCAGAACATGGAGATGGAGGGTCTTGTCCATGGAACATCCGAGAGGCCAGAGCCACTGAATTGAAGAGGAGTAAGGTGTAAGAAGACTGGAAAGGGAGAAGGGGGCTGCTTACAGAGGGCTTTGAACACCAAACAGAGCATTTTGGATTTGCTCCTGGAGATGATAGGAAGGCACTGGAGTCGAGTGAGTGTGTGTGTGTGTGTGTGTGTGAGAGAGAGAGAGAGAGAGAGAGAGAGAGAGAGAGAGAGAGAGAGAGAGAGAGAGAGAGAGAGAGAGAGATCACATGGTGAAACCTTTAGGAAGGTCACTGAGTTGAAGCCTCTCATTTGACAGGTGGGGAAACTGAGGCCCAAAAAAGTTCAGTGACTTGCCCATAGTCACACAGTTTGGGGAGTGGGCGATCTTTCAGAAAGCTCTCATCTTCACTAAATCGGCCAGCACTGTTCACGCTGTCTGAAGCTGGGGGGTGGGGCGGGGGGAGACTGCAGAAAATGGGATCTGGCCAGAGTTGGGAATTCTCTCCCAGAATTCCATCCTCTGGACATTTCTCTGCGCAGGATTTAAGCCTCAAACAAGAGAGAGCGAGAAGCGGGAAGCAGTCCCTGGGGGGACGTTTTTATGGGAAATGCTGCATTTCACATAAAGCAGGTTTGAAATGGGCCTTGCCTGGGAACATCAGTGATTTTACACTAAAGGAGATGGGAGCACAGAGCCTTCTTTTAATGTCCGTTTAATATTTATGGAGCTCCGCCAGCGGGCCAGACACCATGCCGAGGTGTGCGGCACGCTCGGTTCTCCGCAGCTTCAGCTGCGGGGAGGAGAACGGCGCCATTCTCAGAACAGGCTAGAATTAGCCTTGCTCGTGGAGAACAAGAGCGGAGGATCACAGCATCTCACAATCTCTGAGCCACAAGAGACCTCCACGGGGATCTAGTCCAACCCGTGCCTGAACGTGGCGGCCCCACAGTGACGGAGAGCTCACTACCTCACTAGGTGGTGGTGGGGAGGTTGTGGGGGGGGGGCTGAGGAGGTGGTAGGGGGCCACACCCAGGTAAATACTGTTCTGCCAGCGGAGGGATTCTTCAAAGCCTAGGCCAGTATGCTTGGCTTCAATTCCTAGTAAAATGCTTCAAGCAGTGGTTTGTGAGCCTTTAGAAAGGGAAGCGGTGATTACTCGGAGCCAGCTAGGGAGGGTCTTAAAGAGCTGACCAGCACACTGAAGCTCTCATTATGGGGTGTGATAGTAGAAGGGACTTAGCTGTTCTCAGTGGGCTCAAGGCACAGGGTCATATATGACTCATAACACTGAAAGGATCAGTGGATGTAGTTAACAGTGATCTCTGGGGAAAAAAAACACATGGAGGGTGGGGTGGGACACACTGCAGGAGTGGGGAGAGGCAAATGCTCCAGTTCCAACAAAAGGATGAGGCTAGAGTCTTCAGACTATAGGCTAAGGGGCTAGCCTTCAGTTCCTGGACAGTTCTAGGATGCATCATTAAAGGGATGGTTTGTGAAAAATTAGAAAAGGAAGCAATAATCTAGAGGAGCCAACGTGGATGGATTCATCAAGAAGAGTTCATGCCAGACCAACCTCATTTTCTTTTTTGTTTGAGCAACGAGACTGTAGAGCAGGAGAATGTTATAGACAGAGTTCACCTAGATTTTAGTAAAGCATTTAATAAAAATTCTTGTCAAAAGAGGAAGAAAAGGTCAATAGAACCATTAGGAGGACTTAAAAACTGGTTAGTCAGTTCCAAAGAGTCTGTGCCATACTCTTGATCCTCATTTGATCTCCTGAAGTCAAATCATGGGTCTCACTATCTCTGGGGTCAGATTTGTCTCCTTGGATTAAGATTTCTGGCGCTCCTTACTTCTACATATACTGAACCAAAATCATTCTCTTCCCACCCCACCCCCCCAACCCTCCCCTCTTCCCAAATTCCCCATTTTTGCCAAGGGAACATCCATTCTTCCTACCTCCTGGGTGCTTAACTTGGTATATAGAACAGTTGCCTTCAGTTCCTCATTTTCCCTCATTCCAAAAATCCAATCAGTTGTCCAATTGTGCCCACCTTTCTCATCTGACCTCTCCTCTCCACTCACACAGTTGCCATTCACCTTAGGGCCATTCAGGCTCTCATCATCTCTTGCTCGAATTATCACGAAGGCTCTTAATTATTATCTCCATTTCAAGTCTCTTCCCCACTACAGTTCATCTTCCAAACCAGAGCCAAAGGGCTTCTCCTTAAGCACACATCTGACCATGTCACCCCTCCCCACCATTTAACAAATTCCAGGGGCACCTAAAAGTATGAACTTTGTTGAGCTTTGGAAGCCCTTCACCACATGGCTCCAACCCAGCTTTTCAGCCTTGTTTTCCATTTGCTCCATCTGCACTTTGTGACCCCGTCAAATTGGTTCTCTTACGCCCAACAGCTCATTTTCCATCTCCAGGCCTTTCTGGGTAGCCATCCCCCCATGTCCAGAATGTTCTCACTTCTTGTCTCTGTCTTATAGAATGAATGCCTCAGCCTTCAGTCCTCAGCTTCAGCACATGAAACGTTCCCTGGTCTCCCCGAGCCCTTCCTCCCTTTCTCCTCCTTCCCCTTCTCCCTTCTTTTTCTCTTCCTCCCTCCCTCTCTCTTTCTCCCCCACTCCCCATCTCCTCGTCGCCTCTATTAAAACATAAGCTCCTTGGGAGTAGGGGTTGTTTCATTCACGCTTTCTGTATCCCTGGTACCAAGCATGGTGTCTGACATTGTGGACACACCCTTATTATTGCTAGCTCTATAGCATGCCTCTAGTTCTTTAGGCTATGTAAAACATTTTACACATGTTAAGGCATTTGATCCTCATCACAACCTTGATTGTTGGCTAGGTTGGGTTGGCCAATAACTGCTTTTGTACTCAGAAGCATGGGAAGCAATATGGTGGAAAGCTGCATGGACAAGTCATTAGAGATGTGGATTTGAATCAAACCTTGGGACATTTACCAGCTATTTGCCCTGGAGTCAATCACTTAATCTTTCTGAGCCTCAGTTCCCTGATAAGTAAATTGGGGATAAAAACGAATATCACACAGAGGGCAATGGACTGTGACATGGTAGGTTCGAATAGATTATCCCATTACCAGTGAGGATCGCCAAGCAAATATAAGAGTAAACAACCCCTTCAAGAAATCAGTTGTGTGATTGACAAAGATAGGCTGGTCATACAGAGAGATTAAGAATGACAGGTGGGACAAGCAAAGCCCTCACTGAACTTTGTGAGGAGAAAGTAAGGAAGGCGCCCAGTACATTGGGAAGGACCCCTCTGCAGAATTTGTGGGAAGGCATGGAAGTGAGTGGCATAGGTTAGGCAGGATTGAGAGGATGTCTGCAGCAGAGAGCAGAGATCCATGGGAATATCTGAGTACCCTTCTGACTGGCCATGGGGAGGCTCAAGTGAGATTCTTCAAGTAAAGCCCCTTGAAAGCCTTCAAGTGCTCTAGAAAGGTTAGTCGTTTTATGAATGTTACGGAGAGTCTCCAACAGCTTCCCCTCCTGCCCTTCTCTTCTGTGCAGGGCTAGCTGGCCTCCTTGGCCAAAGAGTGCAGTGGAGAAAGTGCTGGACTTGGAATTGGGAAGACCTGAATTTAAATCCTGACTCAGACATTTACTTAGCTGTATGGCCTCTCAGCCTCAGTTTCTTCTTCTTTAAAATGGAAATAATAAGAGTATCTATTGGGATTATCAAATGAGATAAGTGTAAAGTATTTTTGCAAAACAAGTTATCATAAAATATTAGTTATTATTATTATGAGCTATGACTCCACATGACCCTTCCTTAGACTATTAGGTGCCACTTAGTCCCCAGAAACTCCAACCCCCCCCCAATTACAAGGAGGTACTTCCCTCCCCTTCCTTGAACGCTCCCACCTCTGAGCTTGACTCAGGTCTCCCCTCTGCCCTCCAGTTCCTTCTTTGTTCTACTCTTGAAAACCCTTCCTATTCTCCTCCCTGAGAACATGGGCAGTAGAGAGGTGCTCCTCCAACCCATTTGCCCTCTCCCCAGGAGGAAGGCTAGCTTGCATTCTGTGCAACCTCGGCCATCAACTAGCAGAGATGCAGTCATGACACACCCCGGAGTCAGTGAAGGCCAAAGGGAGGCTGTCCCAGGAGAACCTCAGAATGTCTGGGGCAGAAGAGAACCTCAGCAAGCTGCTCAGACGAGTCAGTGTGAAAGAGCTGGGCACCATGGGGGTGAGACATTGGAGGAGAACAAGCATATGGACCAAAATACATCTTCCTCACCAGATTTTTACTTGGAAATGAATCTGGTGCATTTCCCAGAAGACGAGTTACCCATTCATAACTAGGACTAGCCATCTCTGGGCCTCAGTTTCCTCCTCTCTAATATAAGTGTCTTGCACCCTGAGGCTCCTGAACCAATGAGCTAGAACATTTGTAGGTTGGCTGCAGTAATGGGAGAGGGCCCTTCCAGATGTGACTGCTTATGTCTGCTGGTTGGTCCTGGGTGGACCACCCCAGAGGAGACAGATGTTTGCTCCTGCATTGGATTCTGCCTCCAGAAGTCAGGCTCCCAGGGGCCCCTGAGTAAAGGGTTCTCAGAAGGAATGCTAATGAGCTCTCTGCCTTTATTCAAGGGGATAATATGGGAGATCCACATCTCGAGCTCCTTCCTTGTGTGTGTCTGAGAGAGGGAAAGCCAATGGCTGGCCATCACCCCATTTCCCACCAAGCCTACCCCATACTCCCGCAGGATTCGACAACAGCTCCACATATTTCAGGACTCTGAAACACACAAATACTAAAGAATGGTTCCTTTGACTCGGGAGCTCTGCGGATCAATTAGGGATACACCAGGACATAAAGGAGGGCCCCAGAACAGTTAGCAGGGGCCCACTAAGCCACAATAACTTTCTCAGGGCCATTGTCCAGGGCTGTTCAAATGCACATTGGGGGATTTTTTCCAGATGCGGATTTTTGCACCGAGCCAATGATGCCAAACACTGATTTGGGCTTTCCAGAGTATTCGTGTATGCCTGAGCAGGCAGACCCCTAAACATCCCCTTATCCCTGTGCACATGTGTGCACGCACACTCCCCCCACCCCCACACAGCCACCCCCCCCCACACACACACCCCCTCAGTCACTCTGTGTGGAGGTGAATGGGAGCATCTTTTAAAATTTCTTTTCTTTAATTGGGAAATATACCTATGAAACAGACTTTGAAATAATGCCAGAGTCAAGAGGACACCAAGATCTGGGGCTGAATCCCACCCCTACTCCTCACGAGCACGTGTTCTTGGTTTCCTCATCTGTAAAATGAAGGGTCTCTCTGGCCCCTTCCAGGTCTGAAGCCTCTGAGCCCATGAGAGGCAAAGTGGTGCAATGGAATCACATCGTCTTGAGTAAGAAGTGAGGATATGACCCTCCTGGGCTCGGCTCTCCCTCTAATTCTCTTTGGCTTAGCCCCCCCCACCCCACCACTGGGCCTCATGTGTAAATGGGATGGTCAAGGTGAGAGGGATGCTGGTACACCAGACAGATTCCTCAGCTCTAGTCAGAGGATGAGGGTTCAAAGTCCAACTATGATGTCTGTTTTCTGTGGCCTTGATCAAATGAGATATCACACATGAAGAGCTGAGCAAGCCTTAATTATGCCACGTGGATGTAAGCTATGCTTATATTGGATGACCTCTGAAATCCCTTTCACCTCCAAAGTGTAAGACTTTAGACCAAATGGACTAGAATGAAAATGATGCAAAGGTGAGGAATCCAGAGGTGGGAGAAAGGTTCTGTGCTAGGTATACATTGGGTGCTTCATAAATGCCTTTTGATGGAGTTAAAGTGAAATAGGGAAAGGGAGATTAGAGACAGACTATGGAGGGTTTTGAATGCCATGAATCTTGTGTGGTTGGCCACAGGAGCAAGGGGAGGAACAATGCATTAGGCTGGGGTAGCCCATTAGGAAGATCCCTTGGGGGTTCCACATTAACAGAGGGTCTGGTGTGGCACACAGAATGAGATTCTGGACTGTGAGTCATGAGGGACTTAATTCGAATCCTGCATGTGATGCTAAACTAGTCACTTAACCTCTCTCAGGCTCAATGTCCTCATCTATAAAGTGGGAATAATAACACCTACCATATGCCGGGATGTTATGAGCATCAGATGTGATAAATAATAAAACACTTTTGTAAACCTTGAACTGCTATAGAAATGTGCCCCCAGTGTCCCCACTATTACCATCTCTCTGACTTTGGGCCTCTATTTCTTTATCTGTAAAATGTGGGGAGGGCAGGCTGGGTTGGGCCAGATGGCCACCAGTCCTCTGGCTCTAAACGTATGCCTTTTTTTCACTTTTGTCTCATGCTCAGCACCCAGTACAATGCCTGGTTTCACAACAGCTTAGGAAGGGAGGCAGTTCCTGGTGTTTATCACCTCTTGGGCTTTGGACCAGTCACCGTCCACCTTCTACCTCCAGATCTATGACCCCCCTAAATGGAATGGGGGGAACTTCCACAAGTGAATGCTGGTCAAGACTTCAGTGACCTTTGAGACTAAGCCTCTCATTTTACTGGTGGGGACCCTGAAGCCCAGCAATGTTGAGGAAAGTGACTAAGGCAAGGAGTGGGAGAGGGAGGATTTGAACCCATAGCCTTAGAGTTGCCTGGAACATGGAGGAACTCCAAAGGGCCATGTCCATGGCCATACAGGGGGTATCTATCAGAGGCAGGGCTTCAGCCCACCATGCCAGGATGCTTCTCAGGTGCCCTGTTTCAGAGCTGGAGCAGTGGCTAGAGGCTTCAGAGGGTAGGATGGGGTTCCGGAGGCCATAGACAGATTGGGTTTTCTTTGTAATCCTGTGTGTTCTGAGCACAGGCCCATAGACTTCCCCAGAATGGCCATGGGCAGATGACACAAATGACTTACCCCAGTAGGTTCTGAGTACACAGAAGACCCTTGATGGACCTTTGGAGAGAGAGCTGAGCTGAAGCCCACTTGGACACCGTGTCCCTGCCAGGGCTGGAAAATATGGATGGCAGATGCCCCCAGCCTGGGCTGAGATAAGCAGCTCATTTCCTGTCCACTCCTTCACCAAGCAGTGGCTTAAGGCCAGGGATTCCTGAAAGACACCTGCTGCAGAAGAGGCTTCCACCCTGGGCAGGGGGTGGATGGGCTGGAAATGCCACAGGAACTCCATGTACCAGGGCTGGGCCCTTGAAGATTTTAAGACATGCCGCTCACTCTGGGCTTGGGATGAAGGGCATGTCAGACACTCTCTTTGCCATCCTTTGGATGCCCATCACTTAGCATGGTGCCTGGAACACAGTCGGTGCTTAATCAATGCTGATTGGCCTGACTGCTGACACTTTCCATAAGAAAACATGAAAGCTTGGAACAGGAGAGGGAGCAGGTAGCCTAGAATCCCACAGGATATGAGGCCATGGTCTGGGATGCAGACTCAGTTAAACTCTGTAGACATGAAGTTCACACAGTATGCTAGGCACAGAAAGTTAAAACAAGATGGACCTTAGAGAGGATCCAGCAAGTGCCCTCTTAGCCTGCTGCTGGAGAACCTCTTTAGAAGACACTTGGTAATGACATTTCAATGGGATTGGCTTCCTTTGTCGTCAGATACAGTGGATTCACTTCGAACCATCACTCTAAGCAGGGTCTGGAGGGGGCTGGGACACAGAAATGGCTAAGACCGGCCGCTCTAGTCCACCCCTCTCATTTGACAAAGGAGGCCCCGAAAAGGGTCTGGTGTGTGCTGAGGGCACGCACCAGGAGGGAAGATCAGAAGTGAGACACCACCTGAGGTCCTCGATATTCAGTACCTATCTCCGTAAAATGGTTACTCTATGCAAGCCATCATTAGGGAAAAGAAAATTGAGGGAGGTGTTGTGGCACTGTGGGAGACCCATTGGCTCTGGAGGGAGCGAACCTGGGTTCACATCCTACCCAAGCATGTATTTACTTCTGTGACTTTGGATCAGCCTCAGGAGGTGGGACAAAAGAACCTCAGATTCCCCTTGTGATCCTTGATCTAGGATCCTATGCTGTCATGGGACACATTACTTGGGCAATGGATAAACCAATGGTGGCACATGAATGCAGCAGTGTAAGAAATGACGAGTGTGATGAGTTTGGAGACGCGTCACCAGATCTTCATGAACTGATGCAGGGCAAAGTTGACAGCCCAACCCAATCTCCATGATGAGAGAGCCAATGTCAACAGCCCCAACAGTACACACCATAATCAGAACGATATTGCAAAATTGCCCACAATAAGCATGGCCCCCAAGAAGACGTTGCTCCCCCCTTCAGAGATGGGGGCTCCACAAGGCCTGCACCACACACAGATTGTTGGACTTTTTCGACATATTGACCAGAAGTGATGTTTTTAACAGCCAGGGGTGAGGGGAAGGACCGTAGAAAAATAACTGCAATATAATTCTAAGGGTATAAGTCTGGAAAAGTGGCCACACATAGGCTGAGGGCTCTAGTGAATGTGGGAGATCCGAGAAGGCCTCATGAAGAGGAAGATCCCACGCCTCACTTCTTTCCAGAGATGGGAGAGAGTATGGACAAAAGCCTGGTGGCAGGAGAGGACAGGAGGAGAACAGAGAGTGGCTATAATAGTAATAGCCAGCCTTGATTAAGCACTTAAAGGTTTGCAAAACATTTTTCATGTTATCTCATCTGATCCTCAGTAAGTATTGAGATTATCCCCATTTTATAGAAATAGAAACAGGCTGAGTGACTTGCCAAGGTTCATGCAATAAGAAAGTATCTAAGGCAGCATCTGAACCCAGGTCTTCCTGACTCTCAGTCCAGCCCTCTCCCCTGCTGCACCTAGCTGCCTGATAGCACAACATTCTGTGAGCTTCTCTGCCCATCTCAGCTGCCCAGCAGCCCCAGGAGCAAGGCCTAGCAGGGCCAAAGAAGCTCCAAGGGAGCAGTGACTTGTTCAAGGTCACATAGCTAGCACAAGGGCCCATCCCTCCCCCATCCCAGGGCAGGGATTTCCCACTCACTCCATGCCCACAGGTGGCTGTCCCTCTCATGACCATTTCCCCTATGGCTGATGAGCCACAAGCTTGGCCAGCACAGACTTCAAGGGTCCGGGAGGATTTAGTCAGTGGCCACTGCCTCTGTGTAGCTCAGACTGCACAACATCTGCAGAAGAGAACTGGGGAGTTGGGCAGTGGAAAGGGTCCTGGGGTGGGAGTCAGAGGGCCTGGGGATGCAGGGAAAGGCAGGGATGGGGTGGGGAGAAGGAATGTCAATGCAGCCCTTGACATACAGCAGGGACTTAATAAATGCCTCTTAAGTGGAATTAAGCTGAGATGGGGAAAGGATGCCTTGAATGCCATGGCTTTTGTTTGGTTGGCAATGGGAGCCATGGAAGGTCTTAGAGCAAGAATACTTTAACAAGTATTTATTAAGCTATGCTGGTCCATCAGGAAAATTCCTCTTGTCGTAGTGTCCAAACACACAGTCACTGATGGATAAAGGGGCAGTGTGGTTAAGTGGAAAGAAAGCTGGACTCAGGGTCAGGAGGAACCTGAGGTCAATCCTGCATCAGATACTCATGAGTCTGGGTGACCCTGTTGAGGTCACCCTTAAACTCTCTCAGCCTCAGTTTCTTCATCTGTGAAACGGGGATAATACTACCACCATACATATCACACATATTTGTGAGAATCAGTGAGATAATCTATACAAACCTTGAAGTGTTAGAGAGAGGTTAGCTTTCCATGACTGTCCTGTTGGCCAAGGTGCTTCCCCTATCTGGATTTCACTTCCTCATCTGTGAAATGCGGGGGTGGGGGTGGGGGTGGATTAATTGGCCTCTGAGGTCCCTTTGAGCTCTGGATCTATGATTCTATCGGGGCCGCTAGGGGGTGTAGCAGTGGATAGACTGACTGCTGGGCCTAGAGTCAGAAAGATTCATCTTCCTGAATTCAAATCCAGCCTCAGGCACTTACTAGCTGTGTGACCCTGGGCAAGTCACTTCACCCTCATCTGTAAAATGAGCTAGAGAAGGAAATGGCAAACCACTCCAGTATCTCTACCAAGAAAACCCCAAGTGGGGCCACAAAGAGACTTGACTGACACAATTGAACAACAACAAACTCTCTGAAGTCGCTGGACCAGTAAGATTTAGAGTGTTGGGAACACTCAAGCATTTTTCCCCTTTTTTTCCTTTTCCCCCCCCCAGGTAATGAGGGTTAAGTGACTTGTCCAGGGTCACACAGCTAGTAAGTGTCAAGTATTTGAAGTCAAATTTGAACTCTGATCCTCCTGAATCCAGGGCTGGTGTTTTATTCACGGCAGCGCCACCTAGCTGCCCCCTCAAGCATTTTTTCAAAAGCATTTTCCTTGCAAAAGTTCCCCTGCCCTCAAGACATTCGCAGTTAGGCCTGATTTAGGTGGCTTAGGTTCCATGTAGAGGCTGACAAAACATGGGCAGAGGACCGAGGTGTCACCAGCGAGTTTCCACTTCATGTTTACAATTACGTAATTTAATTTAAGGAAGGTTTACTAGGTACCTCCTGGGAGCAGAGCCCTCTGCTCAGCGCAGGGGGAGGCTGTGACCTCCCAGAACCCCCAGGCCAGAAGGAGGTCAGGACAGAAACCCATTCCACCGAACTTAACCCAAGTCAACTCAGTGATCCTGCTGGCTGTCTTCAGGCTGCAGCGAAAGGCAAACCCAAGGTCCCCAGGGGAATCTCTAATGTGGAACAGCCAAGTCAGGAAGCTAAGCAGATGATGAAATAGCAGTCCCCTGGTGTTTCACTTGAGGGAGGGTAAGTGACTAGCCCAAGGTCACACAGGCAGCAGGCCTCAGAGGAGGCATGTGAGCTGGAGGCCTCTGACTCCTGAGCCAGGGCCTTTCTTCACATGGTACCACTTGGCCTCCGATGAGGGTATGGATTGGACCAGAAGACTTCCCACTCATCGTCCAGCTCTGAGAGGCCACGACAATCCTTTCCAGGGCTCATAGGCTGGAGAAACGTTCATGAGCAGGGATAGAAAGGCTGGTAGGCTAGTGGGGAGAATTCCATTAGGAGTCAGGAAGAACATGGACCCAAAGCAGAAGACTTTAACTGATAATTAACGAGGCAAATTTTGCTTCCTGTCCCAGTTTTTCGGATGCTTACACTCAGGGAATAATCTTTCTTTTCTTTTTTGTAGAGCTGTGGAATGCTAGAGCTGGGAGGGAGCTTAGAACAGGGGATGTGAGAACTGGGAGGGATCTTAGAACGACACCATCCATGCTAGAGCTCACACACATCACAGCCTACAAGAATCCCTTCTTCACCCCACTAGCTGCTGGGATCCACTTATCTGGGAACATGTTGATTTCCCTGAGAGAATGTGAGCCCTTTGAGGGAAGGGGCCATCTCTTCTTTGTCTTTCTATTCTCTGTGCCTAGCATAGTGCCTGGTTTTTTTCCCCTTTAGGCCTTCAATTTCACTGGTGTAGGGGTTTCTGGTGGAGAACTCCCACAACAGAGATCCTCCACTTCTTCCATTTATGGTCTGAGAGAGTTGCCCAGGGCCCTTGGAGATTAAGGGGCTTAATTAGGGTCACACAGTTAGACTTGAAGCCATGTTCTCTCTCCCCTGACATACAGGAGGCCCTTAATGTTGCTCGTTTAATTGGAAGTGTCAGAGTAGATGGGAACCAGGGAGTTCATCGAGTCAAACTGTGATACAGTGGACCAGAGATATGGATTCTGAGTCAGAAGACCTGAGTTCAAATCCTGACACTATTACTCACCTGTGTGACTTTGGGTGAATCACTCAATCTTTTTGGTTTCCCAATCTCCTAAGGAAGACATTGGCCCAGCTCATCTAGATGATCGAGGACTGGTCCCCAGAGCTGCCATGTCCTCCCTTCTCCCTCCCTCCATCAAGCCTCAGTTCCAATCCCACCTTCTTCCTGACTCCTCCAAGATGCCCTTCCGGTCATGCTGTGCAGATCCCGGATGGGTGCGGTGGTTTGCATGCTCTTGCTTAATCAGGATGTGAGCTCCTTTGGGCCAGGGGCCATATTGCTCTTTCTTGGTCTCCCCAGTCCTTAGCTCAATGCCACAAGTAGGTACTTAAGCTCTGGATGACTGGCTAATGGCTAGCTCTCCATGCAGGCCTCTCGTTTTTCTCCATGGAGGGAAGCTCTCCATCAGTGCAGGGCAGGACCTTGCACCCTCAGAGAGGCTGGAATTTCCCCAGGGCCACACAGTCAGCAGGTATTAGAAGCAAGCTCTGAGCCAGAGCGGGGGCCAAATCTGGCCGCCCCATGACCCTCATCTTACAAAAAACACAGAGAAGGGACTATGAGAGCCCTGAAGTTACTGGCCCTGGGGGGTTCCCCAAGGAGGCAGGGGCAGAGCCCAGCCTGCCTCCTGCGTCTACATCTGGTGCTCTTTCCTGGGCCCCTCATCTCAGCACCCCTTCCATCCTGCGTAAAAACAGAGGAAAGAGGCCCAGGGAGGGAAGAGCCCCGGGGCGGGTGGGCAGGCTAAACACCTGCCCTTCACATCATTCATTGGCCCCCCAGCCCGTGTCAGAGGCTCATTAAAGAGTCCAATAAACGTTGTAGCTGACGCTCCAAATCCTCTCCTTTTCTTCCTTCCTGCTCCCTATGCTAAACATATGTATGGGCAGTCTACTCCCAGGCTTCATATGCATGTCGAAGAACAGCAAGGCCTGGCTGGCTATTTTCTAGAGAAAAGCAGAAGCGATTTCCATGCAAAGCAGTTATCTGGAGAGGCTGTTTGCTCCGGTCTGGATCTGCTATGGGAGACGATTTATTTGCAATCTGTGGAAATGTGAGAATGCTAGCTAGCAAAAGGAATGAATTGCGGGAGATCTCAGAGACAAGGGGAAAAGGTTGGTGGGTGCGGGCTCTCCGCCCCCTCCCCCAACACCCACTGTTTCTGTCCCTCCCCCTTCATCACAGGATCTCAGAAGTCACTCTTCGATTCATTTTCATCATGAGAAGACTTGGATCAACTGTGGCAGGGAAGCGAGCCGAGCAGGAGAACAATGGAGACAAGGATGACAATGGTGTAAATGAAAATAAAACCAAAGGTATCAGAATTCAGACTAAATTCATTGATCAGTCTTGGCTGTGGAGGACCAGTGACCCCCCAGCGAAAGACATTTCCCTCCCCTGGGTGGAGAGTTGGGCTCAGGTCTGGCTCCCAGGCTAGCTGGCTTAATGCTCTGCTTTGACACCAAGAAGGGCTCTATGGGGTCCAGGGGGAGGGGATATCAGCCAATGACTGTCAGTTAAACTTTAAGAAGTGCATGAAGACCAAACAAAATATCTCTCTTTTTCTTGAACTTCATCCCCATTCTGTTTGGTTTTCTCTCTGTCAGTTGTATCTGGAGCATGGGATGGGCAAGGTCCATCCTTGTCTTTCTAGAGGACTGGCCCAGCTGAATTTGGAGAGCTGGAAGTATGGGACTGAACTTTTTAGCCACACATCCAGTCTTGACCACCATCTATGATGTCACTTCGGTCAGAGGCCTGGAGTGCCTGCAGTCTCCTCATCTTACAGGGAAAGAATCAGATGCCCAGAGAGTGGAAGACACTCACCCAAGGTCACACGGGACGATCAAAACAGAGCCGGGAGCATCCCCAGGCCCTCTGACTCCTACCCCAGGACCCTTCCCACTGCCCAGTTCTCCGGCTCTCTTCTGCAGATGTTGTGCAGTCTGGGCTACATGGAGGCAGTGACCACTGACAAAATCCTCCCGGACCCTTGAAGTCTGTGCTGGCTAAGTTTGTGGTTCATCAGCTGTAGGGGAAATGGTCATGAGAGGGACAGCCACCCGTGGGCATGGAGTGAGTGGGAAAGCCCTGCCCTGGGATAGGGGAGAGCTGGGCCCTCGTGTTAGCTGTGTGACCTTGAGCAAGTCACTTCTCCCTTGGAGCTTCTTTGGCCCTGTTAGGCCTTGCTCCTGGAGCTGCTGGGCAGCTGAGATGGGATAAAGAGACAAGGAAGCTCACAGCTGCTAGCTCTGATATTCTATCAAAGCAAGTAATACTTATAAAAGCACTTCACAAATCTTTTATTTATTTATTTTTTTGCAAATCTTAAAGCACCATAAAAATGCCCATGATTCTTAGGGAGCAAGATGATGTGGTCAACAGGGCAATGGATCTGGATTTGGGAAATCCTGAGTTCAAATTCTGCCTCAGACACTACTAGCTGTGTGACCCTGGACAAGTCACTTAAGGTGTGTGTACCTCAATTTCCTTACCTGTAAAATAAAGATAATGATAGCACCTACTTCCCAAGGTTGTTGTAAGGATCAAATGAGGTAATAGGTGTAAAGTGCTTTTCAAACCTTCAGATGCTATTATATCATCACCACCACCACCACCACCACCACCACGACAGTTTTCCAGGGAAGGCTCCTGCCTTCTACTGACTCACGAGGGCTGGGAAGAACTCTACTGAGCCTATATTCCAACTAGATACTTTTATAAATTAGGAAACCAAAGCCTAGGGTGGGAAAGTGACTTGCCTAAGGTCACACCACTCTGGTGGCTCAGCCTGGACCAGTAACTGTGACCAAGGCAAGGGACCCACTCATCAAGCCTAGGAGGTGAAAGCATTCCCAAACCTTATGGAAATCAAATGATTCTTTCTTAAAAAAGAAAAAAAATAAACAAAACAAAACACCCCAACCGCCTTCAAAGCATTCACCACTTAAAAACCTTTTAGCGAGACACATTTTGAATTATGCCCACATGATTTAAAATTACCCTTTCTAATTCCTTGACCACCCCACCCCCAACTGGCAAGCAAAAAGCAAAAGAAAAGGTTTCCATCCCTCTTTCTCTCCAGTTCTGTGCATACCTCTCAGAATGATAAAGTCTGCTTAGTGGATCATGCTCTTTGGCCCACGCTACCTCTTCCCTTGTTCCTTTCACTTGCGATCAGTGCACAGGCTAAACTGGGCTCTCTTCACCTGCCAAGCACTGGCCACTCTAAGAACATTTCCAAGCAATCAAGGAGCCCACAAGAAATAACAATGTCAATGACGGTAATAGTTAACATTTATGGAGTGCTGGAGGCTTACAAAGAGCTTCCTATCTGTTACTTCATTTGATAATAAAGTTATATCAAAGTAGCAGCCTTCCAATGTGGAAAGGGCTTGAGCCCCGGGCCCACAAGCCAGGAATGCTCATTAGTTACCCTTGGTGCGTCCTGATTTGCCTGGCATATAGTCTATCACACAAATAATCCTGAATGCATGGGTTGTCCTCGGCTATAGATGGCATACTATATATATATTTTTTAAATAAGGCATTCGCGCTCCATTCCTCTCCAGAATGAATTGCGGATGCATTTAGTCTGCTTAGATACATTAAGCCACACTCGTGCATGTGCAATGGAGATATTGGGGAAAAGCGTAAAAAGAGGTGGCCCGAGAAACATCCCTCTTTGCACGAATGTATCCATCACAAGCCACATGAATGGGAGTTTGGGGCACACTCAGAGCAGGCCATAGAGGCTGTTGGTGATTTTGTATTCCAGTTTGTCAAAAACTCACTGGTCAAAGGCCCCTTTGGGGCTTGAAGTGGACTGCTAGAACGTGGAATAGATGGGCTTCTTTGGGGGAGTCTTTGCGGGGGAGTTGGGCATAACTGGGATAAAGGAGGCAGGGGCGTGGGCTGAGATCACGAACACACACTTTGGAGCAGCTGAGTTTGATATCACTGACTTAGAGACAATCGATTGTATTTTTCATAGCAAAAAAATAAAAAATAAAAATAAAAACCCAGGTGAAAAGTAATATCTGTACGGAACATTTTAATTTTTAATATCTTGTAGGGGGAAAATGTCTCTAAGTATGAACATTTCCCCACAGATGTGTTGCATTAAAAGGAAAATACGACCAGAGAAAGTCACCGAGAAGCTGCAGATCTTGTGAAAATGGGGCAAGCCGCTGTCGCCAAGGCAGGATGGCTCCAGCAGCCACCAGGCAGATCTGGCCCCCAAGTTGGAGGCTGGCCTTTGGCTCCTTTCACGGTGCAGTTCCAGCCCTTTTCCAAAAAGAAAAAAAAAGGTGGAAGTGAACACACAGGCCACCAAAATGGCTTGACCTGCTGCCGTGCCCTTGTGGCAAACCTCGAAAAGCAGACCGTGTTCCTGTCCCAACAACTGGGTAGGCTGGCCTACCCAGGGGGTCCTTTCCTCCTCCTCCTGCTCCTCCTCCTGACCCCTCCTTTGGATAAGAAAGGAACAAGGAGCTTGGACTCTCAGGTATTCCAGCCAATATATTTTACTGTCTGCAGCAGCGTTTGAACACGGCAAGGAATTTAGGTGGAGAGGAGAAGGCCCGCCTGTTTGGAATTTCCAGGGTCGGCACAGATCTCTACGAAATGCTGGAATTAAGTGGGGTACTGCCGAAGCCCCAGAGGCCTGCGTCAGCAGCCCTGCGCCAGCAAGGAGAAGGCCCCCAGGAGACACCCTCAGTGAGAGAACTTCCTGATGCCCGATGGCAGCCAGGGGCCAAGGGCCCTGCCGTGCCTTTTCCTTTGGGCCAGATGCCAGTGCTGCACTGCATTGACCTGGGGGGCTTTCATTGTTCCTGCTTCCACTTATGATGGATGCCGTGGGTTCAGCCCTGAAGAAAGACCCACCAGGGATCAGTTGACAAAAGGTCCCCCCACTCCACCCCAAGCCCGAGAGGGACAAAAGTGACCTTTCCCCCCTTCTTTTTGAGCTGTTTTATAAATTGGCCTAAGAATCTGTGAAGTGAGGTGTAAAGGGCTCTAGCCTGGGGAGTAGAGAGACCTGGGTTCCAGGTCCCACACTTCCATATTGTCAGCCTGGGCTCCCTAAACATGTCACCCCACTAGGGCTCAGTTTCCTTCTCTGTAAAATGCAGAAATGGATCAAACGAAGTCCAGAACTTCTTCCAGCTCAGTGTTCCTTGTTCTGACATCCGGCCTAGGTCAAAATTCTATGTTTTAAGGCCCTTCCTAGCTCTGATGGGCTTTCGTCTAAAGTCCCTCCCAGATCCGACATTCCACATTTGCAGGTTCCCTCCCTGATCCAAAAGTCCGTTTTCTAAGGTCCCTCCGTGTTGATATCCTCTGTTCTAAGCTCCCCCCAGTCCTGACATTCCACAGTGCTATGATTTTTAGAAATGACTTCAGTGTAACTGAGCTTTGTCATGTGGATAAAAATCAAAATAAAGTGATGTTTTTAATAGCCTCTGATAATGGACTTGGAGACTAGACCTGGCCTTTTCTAACCACCTTGACGATTTACACATTGATCAAATTAACTACCTGCTCACCCCATTCCCAGAGTCAGAGGCTAGCCTGGGGGGAATAGCACATCTCCCCTCTACATTTATGCCTGGCTGGAACCCAAGAGAAAGTGCCTGTCTGATGCTCTAATGAGTAGGCTCGCTCTCCTGGAGCCCACCTCCTGGCTGCCCCAACTGCAGGGAGTTGGGGCCAAGTCTGTGCAGAGCAGAGCCAAGGTTTGTGCTGCTGACACTGCTCACAATGCACTGGGCGTCATTTCAGCTGAGGGGGCTACTTTCAGTCCCTATAGGGCACATCTCCAGTGATTTGGGGGCTGCCATCTGTCTGTTTGTTGAGAAACAGAGAGAGTACCTGTCCTGAGGCTGCTGTCCCTGCAGACTGTGTATTCTGGGGGCACACAGTCAGCCACTCACTGAGAAACAGAAATGCATTCCTAGCTAAACGGATGGGCTCTCCTAAAGACAGAAAGCGGATGAAGACCCTTTTCTGGTTCCCAGATGCAGGGTGGAAAATGTCCCATTGTCATTGGAATAAGCCAGGGACAAGCTGAAAGCTTAGCCTTTAGTACTCTCCACCCAGAGTTTGAAAGAACCATCCCAGACACACTAATTGCCTAGGATTTCCCCCCCCACCCCAGAATATTCACTAGGATGATCTGGGTCTGCCGAACTGATTAATTATCTTTGCTTGTCCTTAACGATTATTTCACATTTCTGAAATCAGGAACCTGAAATCATTTGGAGAGATTAGAAGACAATTGGGCTTTCTGGTGGCTTCTGCAAAGAGAGAATCCCTGCTCCCCTCTCCCCAAATCCTGGTTGTTGCCAGCAAGAATGCCCTTCCACAGTGCTTCTCAGCAGAAGCAGGGGGAGTGTGCCTACGCCTGCCCAGCGGGAGCACAGGAGAAGCCAGCAGGGTCCAAGCTGGGCTAGGGTTTCTGGCAATGGCACACCAAGTACAGAGCACAGTAAGTCATTTCCTCAAGTGAGGAGGCTAGCCTTCTCCCATAGACATTAGAGGAAATTTTAAAACTGTCATTATTTTAACATCCATCCTGTAGGCAAAGCTCTGTAAACCCTAAACGGTTTCAACTCCATCGCAAGCCCGTGGATGTACCCTGTCAATGGACCGGTGAAGACTCAGACAGTTGTGGTTGGTCAAGTGCATTTCTATAAACTTGTGTGTGCGTCCTTCCAGAGGCATGCCCAGCCTCCAGATGTTGGTGTGTCTATGGCTTCAGAGTGGGGAATTCTGCATGTTTGCCACTCAAGGGAGTGTATGCCCAGGTTACAGATTTATGCTTGGAAGGGACCTTAAAGGCCATAGGGTGCAAACAACCCCCTCGTTTTACACAGAGAAGGAGAACACCTTGACCAAGGTCATACAGGGAGTAATCGGGCAGAATCTGAACGCGAGTCCTCCAGCTCCTTTTGCCACAGGGCCATGTCACCTATCACCAGCAGGCATGCGGAACGGCAAGTAGACCCACATCCCATCTAGGAAATTCTCGGCAACAATGAAAGAAACCCACAGAACAACAGTGGCAAACCTCTACGAACCCATCAGTCAGCCCAGCAAACTGATGCTGAATCAATCAGCGCTTTACGAGCAGACACCAGGCCGTTAATGTCCGGCCAACAAACAACCCCTCTCATCACCTCGACCGTTTCACCAGACGCGGCTCTGGGAGAGGACTTTCCAAGGGGCCTGTGGCCGCTGCATCCGAAGCCCATTTGCAGGGAGTCGGGTGTCATGAAGCACGGTTTATAAGGCATGGAACATCCTCCATCGCCCTCCCTCCAAGACTGCTGCTCTATCTAATAGCTCCTTGTTACCATCTTTTTAAAAACCCTATCCGTCACACAATGGCCCAAAGCCTGCTCTTAAAAATCCCTTCTAAAAGGAATTCCTCTTGTTTTCTTCTGTAGTTCCTTTGACTTCCTCACTCCAAGGCCGCTTTTCAAAGTTTCTGCCCAGGGGGCAAGTGACCAGTTTATTGGACAGGCCAGGCCTTGGGATACTTCCTTACCACACTTATTTGGGTTTCTTTTATTTGGTGGACTCCCAGCACCATGGAAGGCAGGGAAGGGTCAGACTCGGCAGCAGCATTGCCCCTTGGGCCCCAGCAGACCCCTCCTAATGAGGCTCACCCCCCTATTCATCTCCTCAAGCCGCCTGTGCCCAGTGCAGCCCATTCACTTCAGCCTACTTTTTGTTCCTCCTCCTCCTCCTCTTCGTCTGGTTTAATTTCATAATTGTTTACAACTTAACAAGCTGGGGCTTGGAGCAATTAAGAAGGGGCCTTAGAAATGGGCAGAGAGTGGAGCCCCCTCTGTTGGCTGAGGAGGAGTCCAGCCAAGTGTCGGCAGAAGACATCCCATCCACTGAGATCCCATTTGGCAGAGGCCGAGGCTCCGGGGCTGGGGGCTCCCCTTCTCTGGCCTTCTCGTCTCCCGGGAACTATTTCTTGATGGGCAGAGTTCATGTGGAACCTGCTGCAGTATCCCCTAGGGGCTGTAGACCCTTTCACCCACTCACAAGATTTAGCAGACACACAAGCCAGACTACCACAGGAGAGTGTCCCCAGCATGATGACCAGGGTCAGAATGGAACTAAAATCTATGTTCTATTTGTCTGAATGATTCAAGCTCACTTGGGAATCCTGAGCCTAAGAGCCAGTCCTCAAGATGCAGGAATTCTAGAGATCTGGGAGAAGGGAAAAGTTTGCCAGACCACTGGAAGTCAAGTACTAGACCCAGAAGTGCCCTGGGCACTGATGTCCAGTCAGCAAAGAGGAAATGGGAGAAGTAGCTGCTGAGGGGCATCCCCACCCCCAAGCACAGACACACACACACACAGACACAGACACAGACAGACACACAGACACACACACACACACACACACAGACACACACACACACACACACACACACACACACACACACACACACAGAGGACCACTGGCTCAGCCCAGAGGAAATAAGGTGGGAGGAGTGAGAGGTCTTGGGAACTCTGCAAAAAGAAAAGTAACTTTGCTGGCAAAGTGGAGAAGAGTGCTCTCTGACCTGGGCAGCCGGGGCCTGGCCAGTCCCATAGAGATTTAGAAAAATGGAAAAGGGGCAAGGACACTTAGCCTCTGCTCCCTCCTTCACACACCCGCATGCACGCACTGAACCCGGCACAGACACACACTCATTCATTCATAGAAGTCAGCCTACCTTGAGACCCCCATCCACTGGCACGCCCCCAGCACCCGGAGCATCAGGCAGGGCAGGGAAGAGGCACAAGTCTGGAGCAGAGAGGGGATGGATGCAGGCGCTTTGGGGACGGGGGAGGAGGGAGGGAGGACAGGAGGGAGGGGGTGGCAGGAGATAAAGGGGAAGGAGGAGGGAGGAGGAGGGAGGAGGGGGAAGAAAGGGGAGGAGAAGGGGGAAGAAGGGGGAGGAAAAAGGGGGGAGGGAGAGAGGAAGACGGAAAGGAGGGGGAGGAGGGAGGACGGAGGAGGAGGAAGAGGAGGAGGAGGGCTCTCGTCAGTCTCTCCTGCAGCTGCCTCTTTGCGGAAAAGGTCAGAGGTAGCCAGCCAGTGGGATAGTGGACTGACTTCCCTTTAGGAACCTGCTCTCGCTCGCTCTCTCTGCTTGTGTGTGTGTGTGTGTGTGTGTGTGTGTGCGTGTGTGTGTTGCGTGTGCGCGCGTGTCTCCCTTGTCCCTCCTTCTCTGTATATTTCTCCCATTCTCTCACCCCCTCAGTCTCTCCCTCTCTCTCCATCTCCATCTCCTGCTCCCTGTCTCCCGAGCCTCTCCCCCATCTCCATCTCCTACTCCCCCGCACACTCTGCCCCCCCCAGCCCCCCCCCTCGGGCCCTCCGGACTTGGTTCAGACTCGCAATCCTATCCCCCCAAGCCGGGAGCTCTGGGCCTCTCCAAAGGAGAGGTAGAACCCCAGAAGGGCTGCTTTCCCGGCTCAGCAGCTGCCCTCCAGCCCCGCAACTGCGTCCCCCTTCCCCTGGCAGTGCTGCTGATCCGGGAGGGGGGGGCACCGGGACCCAGAGATCGGACCCGCAGCACCTCCTCCAGACTGGGGGTGGGGGGAAAGAAGGGAGAAGGGGGAAGGGGAGAGGGAGGGAGGCAGGGGGGAGGAGGAGGAGGAGGAAGAGAGGAGGGGGAGGGGAAGAAGAGAAAGGAGGAGGAAGGAGTGAGATGGGGGGGGGGAGGGAGGAAACGCGGCTGCGGAAAAAGAAAAAAAAAGCCAGCCAAGCAGGCAGGCAGACGGGCGGGCGGGCGGGCAGACAGACGGACGGACTGACAGACTGCCCGCAGGCCGGGCAGACAGAGCCGTGGGGGGAGGGGCGGGGAGGAGGATCCCGGAGGCCGGCAGGGAGGAGGCGGCCAGGCGGGCTGGGCCCCCCGGGGCTCACTCACCTCCTGGGGACCCGCGGCTGGCCCCAAGCCACCTCAGGTTAGGGCGAGAGCCCACTCTCCACTCCCCCTTCCCCAGCATCTGCCATCTCCCACCCTGGGGGTGGTGGGGGGGAGCGAAACTGGCATCCCACCCCCTCGCCTCCATTATCCCTCTCTCCATCCTCCTCCTCCAGCTTAGGTCGGGCTGGGGGAGATGGAGACCCTAGAAATGTACCCCCCACACACACATCCCGAGTCTGGGAGGGGCCCCTTGGTCCCAGAAGGACCTGGATTAGTAAACTCAAGGCTGGCCCAAGACCTCTATCTTCCCCCTCCAGGCCAGAGTTCTTTCAGGGTTTCCTGGGACCTTTGCTGGGTAAGAAGTGTGTGGAGTCCAGGCCCTGAATTCAAATCCCAGCTCCCTCATTATCCTTACCTGGGTGCCCTGGGCAAGGCCCTCCTCCCTGGACCTGTTTCCTCATCTACAAACACAGGGGTCTGGACCAGGTGACCTCTGCGATGCCTTCCGACTTTAAATATATAATGCTGTGACTCAGCTTTCCTAAAACTGTCCAGGAATGAGGTGCCTGGTTGGGGATGGGGGGGGAGGAGATAGAGGTCAGGAATGAGCCCCTGAGATTCCGGGGGCTCAGGAAAAGGGCAAGCCTCAGCTTTCCTCTGAGATTCCTAGCACTGAGCTGGGGCGAGGCACCCTATCTGTGGCCACTTTGGGGAAACCAAGCTATTGGGGTTTGGGGGAGGCCTCCCGCCCTTCTGGGATTCAGTGAAGGGAGAAGATTGGGTGAAGTCTCCCTCCAGCGTCTTAGTGACCAGTACCCCAAAGCTGAGGGGAGAGGGAGATTTGTTCAGAGAAGCTGGCATCTGGCAGCCCCCTCCCCCTTTGGACCCTCCCTTACTTCTTTCCAATACATATGGCATCCCTTAGGTTCATCACCTGTGAGAGTTGGCACAGACCTTCCCTATCCTGGAGTCCAGACCCCCTCATTTTACACATAAGGAAACTGAGTCCCAGAGAGTAGAGTCAACAGGCCATGGCCACCTGACCCAGTGGGCTTGGCCTGTTCCAGTAGAGATTCTGCTTGCTGCCTCTAAACCGGACAGGGCCCGGGCTTCAATATTCTGGGCCCTTGTCCAGCTTTTAAGCATTTCCAGCCAATTTGACTTTTCATTCAACAAATATTTACTGAGCATATCCTATGCATAAGAGGCACTGGCTGCTCTTCTTTCTCAGGGTGATGGTAAGGCAAGGGGGAGGGGCACTACAGGCTTTCCTAGGCCAGCTGCTCCTTGCCCCTTCCCCCAACTACCATCACTTCCTGGGACATGGACAGTGGGGCCGAGGCTGCTTTAAAGGTGCTCTCTGAGCTGGGGGGGGCGGGGCAGCACAAACACACATTCCATCCATTGAGGAAAACAATCACTGAGCACCTCCTTGTCTTCCAGAAGAGCTGCATGTCGGGCATGAAAGGCAGAAGGGAGCAAGTCAGTGCAGGGCTTTGTTCCTAGAGTATTTCTAAGACCCCTCCTAGCTGTGACACTGTCTGTTCTAACCCCTTCCTAGCCTTGACATTCCATGTTCCAAGGCTCCTCCCTGCTCTGAAGTTCTCTGTTCTAAGGCCCCTCCCAGTTCTGACCTTCCCTGTTCTAAGCTCCTTCCCAGCTCTGATATTCCTTGTTCTAAGCTCCCTCCCAGCTCTTACATTGCCTGTTCTAAACCCTTCTCCAGCTCTGACATTCCTTGTTCTAAGGCACCTCCCAGCTCTGACATTCCTTGTTCTAAGGCCCTTCCCAGCTCTGACATTCCTTGTTTTCAGCTCCTTCCCAGTTCTCACCTTCTTCCCTGTTCTACAAGTTACAGTCTCCCTCCAGACCTCTCACCTGCCCCCCTTCTGTGATACTCTGTGTAGAAGAGATTTCCTTAGCCAGCTACATGTTACCTATTGTGACTCTGGGTACTTCACTTCCCCTCTCTGGGACTCAGTTTCTTCCTGTGTAAAATGAAAGGACTGAGCTAAGGGCCTCTCACTGAGCTAAGGGCCTCTCTCACCTCTGGGTGATGAACACACCTGCTGGCCTCCTCCTCCCCTCTGGGCCGTGTCTGACACTGCTGGCCTTGTCCACCCAGATTCTCTCTCCTCCCTGGATTTTTGTGCCCCACCTCCTACCCATCCAATCACTCCTGTCCTGGACACTGACTCTGTCCTGAGTGCTCTTCTCTTCCCTCACAGCTTGCTTGGTGAGTGCTCCATGGTCATCTCCATGCAGGTGACTCCTAGATGGATTTATCCAGCCCCAGTCACCCTCCTGACCTCCAGTCCTATACCAGCCAGTCAGGAAACATTGATTAAGCACCTACTATGTGCCAGGCACTCAGCTCAGTTCTGGGCCTCCTTTCAAGGAGCTCCCAGTCTAATGGGGGGAGACAAAAAGAAAATACACAATGAAAACCTAAACAAGCTTGAGACAGGAGAAGTTGAAAATAATCGCCAGAGGAAAGCATGAGAATTAAGGAGGATCAGGAAAGGCTTCCTTTGCCAGGTGGGATTTTCTCTGGAATTTGAAGGAAGTCAGGGACATCACAAGGTGGAGATGAGGAAGGGGGGGTTTCTGGCATGGGGAACAGCCAGAGAAAATGCTCAGAGCTGGGAGATGGAGTATCTTGTGGCAGAAACAGCCTGGGGGCCAGTGTCACTGGATCCAAGAGCAGTGGGGGTGGCTGTGGAGACTGGAGAGGGAGAAAGGGGACTACACAGAATTTTATATTTGATCCTGGCAGTAATAGGGAGCTACTTGGGTTTATTGAGCAGGGGTGGTGGTGACATAGTGAGACCTACACTTTAGGAAGAACACTGACTACTGAATGGAAGTTGGAATGGGGAGAGACTTGTGGCAGGTAGGCCAACCAGAAGGCTGTTGTAATAGTCTAAAGGTACAAGGTGATAAAGGCCTCTACCAGGTTGATGGCTCTGTCAGAGAAGAGAAGGGGGTATATTTCATTGCTGTTATGAAAAGCAACAGGCCTTGGCAAGAGATTAAATATGGAGGAGGGATGAGAGAGGGACAAGTGAAGAACAGTGTGACACAAGTTGAGAGATCAGGAGACCAGGATGGTAGCACCTTCAGCTGTAATCGGTAAGTTTGGAAGGGGAAGACTTGTGGGGAGAAAGGATGAATTACATTTTGGACACGTGGGATTGAAAATGTCCACTGGATCTCCATTTGGAGGTGTCTAATAGGGAGCTGGAGATAATGTGAGACTGGAGGTCAGTGGAGAGGTTAGGGCTGAATAAGTAGATCCCAACTTTTCAAAATGGATGTTTCAAAGGCACCTAGAACTCAACATGACCCAAACAGAGCTCCATGTTTTTCCCCTCAAACACTCCCCCTTTTTGAATTTGTCAATTACTATGGAGGGTACCACCCTCCCCCTACCCCAATCGCCCAAGCTCTGACCCTCTGAATCCTACTCAACTGCTCACTCTCATTCACTCAGTAGATCCAATCACTGGCCAAATATTTCCACTTCTTTCTCTACCACATCTATCACAGGAATATATTTCTCCCCATTTACAAAACCACTGGCATATCTATCACTTCCAGAATGGCTTAGGGTGCTTCTAACTGGCCTCCCTGATTCAATCTGTCTCTACTGCAATCCATCTTTCCTCTCAGCTGACAAAGTGGTTTTCCTAAAAAGTAGGTCTCACCGTGTCACCCTCCCCCAGTAAACTCCAGTGGCTCCCTATTACTGCCAGAACCAAAGAGAAAACCCTCTGTTTGGAAGTGCAGGTTTTTTACAACCTGGGCTGTTCTCCCCTGTCCAGATGTCTTATTCTAATTCCTGGCCTCAGATTTATAATCTAGGCCTCCTTGCTGTTCCTCACACAGGCCCCTCCATCTCCTGCGTCCAAACCTCCGGGGACTTCTTTAAGTTTCAGCTCATGGCCTTGTCCTCCAGAAGACCCACCAGCCACCAGTGCCATCCCCTCGGGCTACCTCCCATTTACTCTGCATTCATTAGTATGTCTGTTCAGGTTTATAATTGGGCATTGTTCTTTTTTTTTTTTTTTTGCAAGCACTTAATAAATGTAGGCTGAGTGATTGTTTCTGAGTGAGACATTCTGTGTCCTAACATTCTGTCTTTCTAAGGTCCTTTTCGGCCCTGACATTCTGTGTTCTAAGGTCCAGACCTTCAAGGTTCTCCCATTATGGTATTCCAAGGCTCTCCTCTCTGGCCTTCTGTGATACTCAAGTCACAATCACCTTCCTAGAGAACATTTTCATCTCACTGGAGAAAATAGGCACACTAACAGGAAGTGGATCTTGAAGAAAATGAGGTGGCCCAGAAGTAAGTGGGATCCCAAGAGCTAGGTGGGTTCTAAGGAGGGCTGACTCACAAAGGGCTGGGGTGGCAAGGGTAGGCTTCCTGCAGGAGGGAGGCCTTGGATCAGGTCTCGGAGAATGGGGAAAATGGAATAGGCCAGCAGGGGAGATCAGGGTATACCAGATGGACATAAGCTGGAGAAGGGATATGGGGGGGGGGGACTGGGAAGGAGGAACCATGCGGTTTAACAGTGAAAAACACTATCTGGTTGGAATGGAGGACAGGGTTGGGTACAGGCAGGACACTTCTGCTCCTTTGGCGTCCGAGATTTCACAGAGTTAGATGTTCCCTCTATAAATGCAGATAGCGGCTGTGACTGAAAAAGCCATTCCCCTGCCTCCTGTTGGAACAGAGCCAGGCTGGTTCTCAGTGGGCAGGCCCGAGGTCCATCTCCAGGCTGTCCTTAGAGGCTCCCCAGCTGGGCAGGGCCTGCCAGAGCTTGGATTCTCTCTTGAGTCACTGCTCTAAAGAAGAGGAGGCCTCAGGTGGAGGGGCTAAGACTTGGGAACAAGCTTGGCTTCATTTAGGACAGAGATAGAGGCCAAGTAGGTGAGGACAGTTGGGCAGAGATGCTCCTGGAGGGAAGCAGCTAGAATGAGAATATGAGGATGGTTTCCCCCCAATTACTGGCTCTAGAGAAAGCCCTCTCCCCCACCCTGTTGGGACCATTGGGGCTGTCTGTCTGTCAAGGCAGGGGCTTCTTCTGGAAGGTGCCCAAATCTAGAACAGGAAGGGGCTTAGGGTCCATCAAGCCCAGCCCACCCATTTTGAGGGAGGGCAAGTAAATTGCCCAGGGTTACACAGATGACAAGCGTCTGAGCCTGGACTGGAAGTAACAGTAGCAGTGATTGATCATGGGCATTTTGGGAAAGATACTTTTCAGGTTACAACGCACTTTTGATGGGGTGACATAGCTAAACCATGGCTCGGCTGGGACTCAACCTTCTGCCTCCACATCCAGGGTGACTTCCTTCTCTGGGATATTGGATATCTTCTAGTCAGTCAGTCAGTCAGTCAACAAACATTTATGAAGAGGCTATCCACGCACTAGAGATACAGACAAAGGGTTGAGAGCAATCCCTCCCTGCTACAGCCACCCCTTCCCATTGCCCTTGGGAAGGTGCTCTTAGGCTTCTTTAGAACCAATAATACTGCTGGGGCTGAACAAAAACTCAGACCTCTGTTCTTTCCCCCATTCTCCCCAAGTCAGCCTGCCTCTGAGAGTTGGTCATGTCAGACCTCCCTCCCCTCTTCTCTCTCCTCCTCTCCTCCCCGCCCTCCCATCCTCTCCTCTCCTCCTCTCTTACTCTCTCCTTTCCATCGCTTTTCTTCTCTCCTCTCCTCTTTTCTCTCTCCCTCCCCTCTTTCTTTCTGTCTCTGTCTCTGTGTCTCTGTCTGTCTCTTCCCAGAGTATAAAGGAGCAGCTTGGAGCTGCCCAGGTCTGCCTGTTTGTTTCCTCTTCTGGCTGCCAGCTTTGTGGGCATGATAGCTCTGAGGGTGTTCACAGAGAAAACTCACAGATGGTCCAGAGATCTGTTAGGAGAAGGCCTGCCGGAGGGCTGGGGACTCACTCTCTCCTCAGGCTCGGCTGTCTTCCTCAGAGAGGACGACTGCAGGGCTTTGGGGAAGGGTCTGCCCTGCACCTCGGCCCTGCCCGGCCCTCGCTCCATGGTATGGCGAGGAGAGCCGAGGGATTGGGTTAGAAAGCATCGGGATGTCTGGTGAGGATGAAGATGATGGCAAAGAGGAGAGAAGGAGGACGTGTCAGCAAAGAACCCGAGGAAAAGAGCAGCCAGGCTGGCAAATGGAGCCGGCGTGCTGCTCCCGGAAGAAACCATTAACAGCGATGTCACTAATGGAGTTTGGCGGGAGCATCGCTCTAGCCATCGGGGACAAAAGCAACATGTGCTGACTCTGGGCAGCAGCCGGCAGTAAGGACACTTAGGGCCCTTCTGGCTTCGCGCTGCCGGCAATGTGGACCATCAAAGACTGAGGTGCCACTCTGGGCCAGGCACTGTGCTAAGTGTAGGGGATACAAAAAGAGACAAAAGCCGGTGCGTGCCCTCAAGGAGTTCACAGTCTAATGGGGAGACAGCATGCAGACAAATGTTCACAGAGTGAGCTACGTGCAGGACAAATAGCAAATACTTAACAGAGGGAAGGCAATTCTGAGGGGCTGAGGAAGGCTTCCTGTGGAGGGTGGGACTTAAAGGAAGCCAGGGAGTTAAAGAGGAGGGGGGAGGAAGCATCTGGATCTGAGATGGAGGGAGTGTCTTGTATTTGAAGTAGGCAGGAGGTCAGTGTCACTGAATCCAAGAGAATGGGGCAGGGGCAGTAAGGTGCAAGAAGACTGAGAAGGGAGGGGGGCAGCTAGGGGACACAGTGGATAAAGCACCAGCCCTGGATTCAGGAGGACCTGAGTTCAAATCCAGCCTCAGACACTTGACGCTTACTAGCTGTGTGACCCTGGGCAAGTCACTTCATCCTCATTGCCCTGCCCCCCCCAAAGAAGAAGAAGAAGAAGAAGAAGAAGAAGAAGAAGAAGAAGAAGAAGAAGAAGAAGAAGAAGAAGAAGAAGAAGAAGAAGAAGAAGAAGAAGAGCGGGAAGGGAGGAGGGAGCAGCCATTGGAGGGCTTCGAATGCCAAGCAGAGCACTTTGTATTTGCTCCTGGAGGCAATAGGGAGCCACTGAAGTTAATGGAGCAGAGGGGTGACATGGTGAATTAAGGATGCGTTGGGGAGGAGAGAGATTTGAGGCAGGCAACCGCACCCACAGGCCATTGCAGTAATCACCGTGTGAGGTGACAAGGACTTGTACCAAGTAGTGTCAGGAAAACCTAGAGAGAAGAGAGGACTGAGGAAAAGTGGTGATCAGCAGCATCAAAGGCTACAGTCAAGAAGCATGAGGATGAAGAAGAGGCCATTGGATTTGGCCATTCAGAGATCATGGGTAATTTTGGAGAGAGCAGTTCTGGTTGAATGCTGAGGTCAGAAGCTAAACCAGAGAGTTAAGAAGAGAATGAGAGGTAAGGAAGGAGAGGCACCCATTGGAAATGAACTTCTCAAGGAGTTTAGCCACAAAAGTCAGGAGAGGGAGGTAGGTGAGGACTGTGAGGACTGATGGATCAAATGAGGGATTTTTGAGGACTGGGGAGATATGGGCATGTTTGCAGGTAGTAGGGAAGTAGCCATTTGATGGGAGACACTAAAGATAAATAGCTGTGGGGATGTCTGTTGGAAAAGATGGGATGGGATGAAATCACTTTGTCATGGAGGAGCAGTAACTAGTCTGACTATGGGGAGAGGGGGAAGTAGAGGAAGACTAGAGAAGTAGGAAGGGCCAGTTTGTCCGGTGATTTAGGAGTGTGGTAGCATTTTAGATGACCTCCTGGGGGTCATAGAGAACCACAGAGTTTATTGAATAGGAAGGCAACGTGGTCAGACCTACACCTTAGGAAAATCACTTTGGAAGCTGAATGGGGACGTCTGAGCTGGGAGGGCCTTTACAACTTTGTAAAAATGACAGCCAGGCTCAGAAGACCAGGCTTTGAGTTTCGAATCTGTTGTCCCCTCCCTGTCTGATGCTTCCCTGGTCCTCAGTTTTAAGATGAGCATCTTGATCCTTGGAAGAACCGTTGTAGGGAAGGCATCATGTAGGCTTCAAAGAGACCAGAGATGCTGTTCTCACTATCCAGCCAGCTGAGCTGCTCCCACCTCGTGGGTGCAATGAGGGCCTGTGGACACTCTGAATTGAAATAAATGGCCTGACCCAAGGCCTGGACTGGGCAACGGTTGAACAGAGTCCACTGGCTGATGCCAGGGAGGGGCTGAAAAATGCATGGGAGCTCGGGGCCCAGCTACAGTTTGGAAGATGACCAGGGCAAAAGGAGAGTCAGCCTTCAGACTGGCTCTCTCTACACCAAAGGCTGTGGATTGAAAGGCTGAAACTATTGCTGTTGGCCACAAGGCTGGGAAGTGGATGAACGGGGACTTAGCACAAATCAAACAAAGCCAAACCCATCTCCAGGGCCAGAGCTTATCCTCCCTCTATGCTGGTTTAATGGGCTGCCTACTAGGAGACTGTTCCTGTGTTGCTGGGGTGGGGGAGTAGCTGAAGAGAAGATATAGCCCCAGCCCCCAAGGGCAAGACCTCCGGTTAAGTATTAAACTTCGTAGCCATCTTCCGAGGCTAGGCTAGGATAATGTCTCCTCCAGAAAGTCTTCCAGGATGTGTCTCCTTCCCAAGAATTAACGTAGTCTACCATCCAACCAACTCCCCATCCAACATCTCTATCCCACTAACCGACCCCCAACCAAATCTTTCCATCCCACCAATTTCCCTTCATAACCTAGCCCGCTCCAGTCTTCTTACATCTTAGTCCCTGCAATGCATTCTTCAATCCAGAAATATTGGCTGCTTCTTCTTGGATAAACTCTAGTGGCTCCCTATGACCTCCAGAGTCACGTATCATAGTGATACTGTGGCTGTTTCACAAACCAGACATTCCGTCTCTCAACTCCAGGCATTTTCTCTGGATGTTCTGTGCATTCTATGTATAGAATGCTTTCCTTTTTCATCTCCACTGGATGCCTTCCTTTACATCCCAACTAAAATCTCCTCCTCTAAAGGAAGCCTTTCCCGACGTGAGTGCTTTGCCTCTCATTTCTTATGTATTCTGTATATAGCTTGTTTGTGCAGATCTGTTTCCTTGTCTCTCTAACTATACTTTGCAATCCTTGAAGGCAGGGATTATCTTTTGCCTCTTTTTGTATCCCTAGTGTTTAGCACAGTGCCTAGTACATGGTAGAAACTTAATACAGGTTCATTGTCTGATCGATACCAAACTTTTCCTATTCAACCAACTCTTCATCAAATATCTCTTATCTAACCAACATATCCTCAAATGTCCTGAGTCTAACCAACTCCCCACGGATCCTTTCCTGCCTGATGAACTCAACTACCTATCAAGCATCCCTCATCCAGCTAACTGAATCAAACATCCCTTATCCACTCAACTCTGCATCAAACCTTCCTATGCAACTAACTGCCCCTGTTCACTGCCACGCTGAACGATACTACATAGCTAGTGTCTCTCATCCACTTTTAATAAACTCATGTACCATTCAACTAAATGTTTGATCCAATAAACAATATCTTTCAATTAGCTCCATCCTTCTACCCAACTACCCCATCTATTCAATATCCCATTATACCACCCCATTCACCAAACTCTTGCATCCAAACAACTACTCATTTAACTCTCCCTCATAATCCAAGAAAATGAACACATTAGATTTGTTTTTTTTTAATTTAATAGTATCAGCAAAATAAAACATTGAAACCTCATTTTTGTAGCAGGAATGTCTTCCTCTCCACCTCTCCCTGGTTCCCTAGCTCCCTGGACCCTTTTATAACTCAGCACTGTACTAACCTTGTGCCTTCCTTAAACTACACTTTTTTTTGGAGAGACAATTGGGGTTAAGTGACTTGTCCAGGGTCACACAGCTAGTTGTATCAAGGGTCAAGGGCTGGACTTGAACTTAGGTCCTCCTGATTTTAGGGTCAGTGCTCTATCCACTGTACCAACTAGCAGTCCCATTGTTGTTCTTGGTGGTGTTTTTTGTTTGTTTGGTTGGGTTTTTTTGGAATGATTGCTGTTACATATTTTTTCTTCATTAAGGGTTTAAAACCAAATGCATTTGGGGCAGCTAGGTGGTGCAGTGGATAAAGCACTGGCCCTGGATTCAGGAGGACCTGAGTTCAAATCTGGCCTCAGACACTTGACACTTACTAGCTGTGTGACTCTGGGCAAGTCACTTAACCCCCATTGTCCTGCAAAAACCAAAAATAAACCCTGAATGCATTTTTTCCTTTGCAGTAACTGTGCATCAAAATAGAGTCTCTATACAGCTCTGTTCCCCCACTCAATCCTGACAGGAGTTAGCCCAGACCTTACTCTAGTGGCCCCTGCTCCTCCCTCAGTCCAAACCTTAAAAATGAATATGATGTTATTGCTATTCAGGGGATAGAATAGATGCTTGTGTCCCCCTCCCCTCCCCAGGGGTCTGGGATCCAGGGGAGGGCTGGGGAGGGGAAGAGAAGAACCCGTAGAAATGGCAAGGAGGGAAGGGTTCAGGGGCCCTTGCTTTCCAGCCCTGGCTCTGCTAGAGGGAGAGAAACTTTGGGAAACAACATGATCATGGTCAATTTGAGATGACTTTGTACCACATCGAGTATGTTAGAAGCATGACATATGTGACAAATTGAAAATCATTTTGAAGGAGGTAGAGGGGATGGCGACTCTCTTCAGATTAACAAGACCACCAAAACAGACTCCCAGAAGCTTTGAGCAGACAGGATCTCAGAGGGCATCTTGTCCAACTCCCACAAGTAGGAATCTCCTTAAGAAAGCCCTTTGTAGATACTCATTTGGCCTCCACCGAAAGCCCGTGGTGATGAAGGCAGCTCCATTTACTTTCAGCAAAGTCACTGTGGCAAAACCTCTCTTCCTTTGACTTCCAACCAGTGGTCCTTGGTCTTCTCTCTGGTAAAGAACCCCTCTTTGTCTCGCAAGATGAATTCCTGTTTCCCACGTCAGACTCTCATCTCTCATCTCAACTCAAGTAGCAACTCTGCTTGAAGCCTTCACTGATTCCCCCAGTGAATATTGCTTTTTCTAGATGCTATGCATGTCTGTCCCCTTCCAGTAGAATTGAAGCTCCTTGAGGGCAGGTATGATTTTACCTTTACCTTTATATCCCCAAGCACTCCTCTTGCTCCATTTAATTAAATTGTGTTTCCTCAAGTCTTCTCTTCACTGGGCTGAATATTTTCAGTCCCTTCAACCAATCCCTGCCAGGGCTAATCTATGAACTTCCTGGCTAGCCTCCTTTGGACACGCTTCAGCTCATCAATGTTCCCCCTAAAGTATGGCTTCTAAAGCTAGACACCATCTTTTAGATGTGGTCAGAGCAGAGAAGATGGCATTGGGGATGTCACTTTTTTCTGATTTAAGAAGCACAGGATGCCAAAATCTAGAGCTGAAGTGGAGCTTATAAACAATCTAGTTCAATCCCCCCATTTTACAGATGAGAAAACTGAGAGTCAGAAAAATGATTTGGCTTGCTCAAGGTCACAAAGGTAGTAAGTCATAGGACCATAGACCCAGAGTTGAAAGGGATCTTAGAGGCCACCCCCTTCATTTGATAGAAGAGGCTGGTGAAGGATGAACTTAAGGTTACTCAGATGGTTAAGTGGTTGAGTGGATTTTGAAACCTGATTGTCTTACTCCTAATTCAAAACTCTTTGCCCTGTCCTGCTCCACCTTCTATAAATAGAGCCAGAGATACCCTGGGGTTTTTGGCTGTTATATCAAATACCTGAGACCATGCTAGGGTGCCCCCACCCTATCTTCTCTGAGCCAGTGAGCTGCTGTCTAGCTGATTTGGGGAACCCCACAGTAGGTTCCTAAAATAGATCCCAAATAGATTTTATCCTATTATATTCATCCCATTCTTCTAGCCTGTCAAAATCTTTGGGAATCCCAGTTCTGTCACCCAAATCATCCACCTGTCTCTTCCAGCTTAGTCTCATCACTTGGTAATTTGATCAACATGCTACCTACACATTCGGGAGTCATTGATAAAAAATGAGGAAGAACACCAGGCCAAAAGATCTGAGGGGCACTCCACTGGAGACCTCCTTCCAAGGTGACCCAGACTTTAGCATCTGATCAACCAACCAGCCCACCTTCTCCCCACCAACTGGACTTCTCACTAAGCCACATCTGTCTTATGCTTAAGAATGTTGAACCCCATAAAATGGGAGCTCCTGGAGAGAGGAGATCCTTTCCCTTTTTGTACTAGAATCACCTCTGTCTGTCACATAGAAAGCACTGAACAAATGCCTGTTTATTTATTGAGCACTGCCACTACCACCCAGATAATGAGAAGGACTATTACTATAAACAAATTGCTGCATCCTGCCCATTTGTTTATGGGAACAGAAAGGCTCTAGATGTCAACTGGGAATCAGGTCATGGCCATATGCAATTATAGAAAGATCATCTGTAAGGAACCTGACCTTCTGCAATGAAGTTGTTGAAATTGTGCAATGAATCATGTGACAGTTTGCAAACATTTAGCACTTACTGAATACTCCCAAAGATGTCAGGTGTCCAGAATTATATGCCCCAGACACTCAATAATCTTTATAAACCCTAGATGGCAAAGGCCCGCACTACAACTCCAGACCCCAAAGTATCTTGTCATACATTAGTTCTCTCATCTATAAAGTGAGGGAGTTGAATGAGGTGACCTTGGGGGTCCCTTCTAGCTTTAGGTCTAGGATCTTGTGCTGGGATGAGAGCATTCAAACAGTTGAAAGTGCTACCCACAAGTGAACATAACATTCATCCATAAATATTGAAGAACAATGGGAAGGGACAGCTAGGTGGCACAGTGGGTAGAGTCCTGGCCCTGGATTCAGGAGGACTTGAGTTCAAATCTCACCTCAGATGCTTGACACTTACTAGCTGTGTGACCCTGGGCAAGTCACTTAACCCCAATTGTCTCAAAAAAATAAAAAGAACAATGGGATGATAAGATTTCCAAGTGCAGAGAGCTTGCTGAATAAATCAAAACCAGGTGGGGACAAGAGTATTGTCCACAACCTTCATATCATCCTGTCAGCTACAGGAATTGCTCTAAAGGGGCTACAAAGTTGCTCTAAAGACCCTGAAAAAGGTAGCAACTGACCCCAGGGCTGCTGCTTCTGTCTCTCCATTGAAAAGATAAAAAGAACAAGACAACCCCAATAAGAAAAACAATAATCTTCCACTGATATGGTGTTTTAAGGCATTTCACAGCAACCCTGTGAGATAGGTACTATATCTACCATTGTCCCCTTTCTGCAGATAAGGAAATTAAGATAGGAAGAGTTTGAGTTCCTTGTCTATGGCCACACAAATAAGACAGGTCTGATTCAAACATAGGTCCTTCCTTGTTTAAGTACAGCCATCTTCCCATCATCCCATGCTGCTCCTCCCTTCTCTCAAATGCCTTCTCAAAATGCAAATCTAGCACATTTGTGGCATTTTCCTGCTCTACCAGTTAACGAACCCTGTCCAAAAAAGGGGATATGCTTAGTATCATGTGACTCCTTAGGACTAAATGTCCTTTTCTAAATGCCCACAAACACTCCCCTTAATAATCTATCCCATCGTCAATGTGTTCCTTAGTTTTTTTTAATTGTCTCTGTCACAAGGGAAAGTTGTTTGGGTTGGGGGGAGAAGAGGGATATATTTAGAAAGGAATGGGAGATAAAAATAAAAGTAATCAATTAAAATGAATACAATAAACCATCCTAGAATTTTATCAGGAATTCTCTCTTCTTTCTTTTTTTCCTACCTAGTGAGTAAAGAAACTCTCTTGTTGTCTTTGGATTATAACAATCTTTAGCTTACACTGAGTCTTGGCCTTTCTGAGGCTATTTTTTACAGACTGTGCTATTTTTTTAATGCATGCCTTGCCTGCCTGCCTTCATTTCCCATAGTTTGCTCATAGCCTTTAAAAAAAAAAGCTAAGTGTTTTGATGAGCCTCCCAGGTGGTCACATGCATCTCTTTTAGATACTTGTAAATCAAATGCAGGCAGCAGAATTTGTTCTTGAAGTCATCACTCATTTTTTATTCTTTTAAATTGGTCTCTCTCTCTCTCTCTCTCTCTCTCTCTCTCTCTCGGTCTCTCTCTCTCTCTCTCTCTCTCTCTCTTTTTGGTGAGGCATTGGGGTAAGTAACTTGCCCAGGGTCACACAGCTAGTATGTGTTAAGTGTCTGAGGCCGAATTTGAACTCAGGTCCTCCTGAATCCAGGGCCAGTGTCCTATCCATTTCACCACTAGCTGCTCCAGTGTCTCTTTCAAAAAAAAAAATACAGTAAGTTCCATTAAACCAACTTCTACACATTTAATCCTTCACTGCAACAATGTTGTAACCTCTGGTCATAACAATTCACATCCTGCTACATATACCACATTACACCACCCATAGTTCCCTACTTCTCTACAGAGAAGAAGGAGGTTGGGTTTCATCATTATATCCCTGGGACAGATATTAGGGATCACAGTTCCTCTGAACTTGGTTGTCTTTTGTCACTATTTGTTTCCATATTTATGTGCCCCAGGGGTGTATGTTGTTCTCCTAGTTATTGCTTTCTTTACTCTGTATCAGTTCATACAAGTCTTTACATGTTTTTCCTAACTTCTTACATTGATAGTTTCTTACAAAGAAACAATGTCCCATGACCTTCTAATACAGAATGTCTTTAGCCACTCTCAGCTTCTTGGTGGCCAAAGTGTTTTCTTCTGGAAGAAAAAAACAGAAGTTATCTCTCACCCACTCCCCAAAGAAGCCACAAGCTTGACACGAGTCAACAGCTGCCAGATAACTCATGAGACCTTGAGTGGCATTGAGAAAAGTAGAGGGTCTAAAGGGAGGGTGGTGACAGCACCGGGCCTTGGCGAGAGGCTGCTTCAGAGGCCTGTAGAGACCTGTGTTCAGCTCTGGGGAGAAGAGCTTAGGGAAAATAAAGATTCTGCAAGTTGGTGATGGGGATGAGAAGACGGTTGAAGGCATTTCCATATGAGAATGAACTGGAGGATTGAGGGATCTTTGCCCTGAAGAAGACATGTGCTAGGGAGGGAGCTGCTCCTAAGGATTTGAAAAGCCCCAGAGAGCAGACCTAGGACCAATAGAGAGAGAGAAGATGAGGAAAGATACATTTGAGCTCAGGGAAAAGAAAAATCCCCTAATGGTTAGAACAATGGAAAGGAAGAGTGGGTTTCTCTAGGAAATTATGGGGTGAGTGGGTGGGATGGGCGGATGGATGGACAAATGGACGGATGGATGGAGAGACACAGGGACAGCCAGACAGAGACAGAGACAGAGACAGACAGACAGAAAACATCACTCAGAGGCTGAGTGACCATTCTGTAGAAATTAGGTAGAGGAGATTCACTCTGCAGTGTGAGTTGGACCGGATGGCCTCTGTGGGCCCTTCTATCTCTGAGAGTCTGCACTTCTCCCAGGCCATCTTGTTTTCTGGGCACCACTAAAAATCAGGCAACATGGACATCTGCTAACCAGGCAAGCCCAGTTTCCACCTCAAGCCTCTTGGTTCCCTAGTGCTTCCTCCCAAGCTGGGGATGGCTTCTATCCTGTAAACAGCAGGTGCTCAATCTATGCTCACTGTATTGAGG
Organism: Dromiciops gliroides; assembly: GCF_019393635.1. NCBI lineage: Eukaryota > Metazoa > Chordata > Mammalia > Microbiotheria > Microbiotheriidae > Dromiciops > Dromiciops gliroides. The sequence goes on from NC_057865.1 coordinate 294,534,610, forward strand.
GATGAATTGGGAACCTATTATAATTTGCAGGTACTGATGGGATTATTTGGGTGATCATGCAGAGGTTTCATTTCAGAGGTGACACCAAGTCACCTAAACTCAACAAAAAGAAGATGAAAGATTGTGGTCTGGGGTTTAAGATGAAAAGAAATGTAAGATTAGCTCTGGGCCCAGATGGAGAAAATGCTGAGGGTGAAGGCTCCAAACTCCACACGTGGGAAGTGAGGAAGAGGCTGATCTTGGGATAGAAATAAGACTTAGGATCATAGAATTTAGAAGTAAAAGGCATCCTAGAGAAACTTGTAGACAATATTCTCATTTTTGTTAGAAGGGAATTGAATTAGGGCCAGGAGAAATTACTTACCCAAGGCTACAAGCAGTGAATGTAGAGTCAAAGGGCTGAGTATCCAGTCCCAGAGCTACCAATTACCTATATGACTTTGGGTTAATCACTTAACTTCTCTGGGCCTTAGTTCCTTTATCTGCAAATGAAGAGATTAAAACAGATGGTCTTTGAGGTCCCTTTCAGCTCAAAGTCTGTGACCCTATCATCCTATAACTCAAACTCCAGATCCATGACTCCAAACCCAGTGCCTATATCCCTACATCAGAAAGTAGTAATGATAAAGATGGATAAACTATCTTTATCCAATTAAAGAACCCTATTTTCTATCTAACCCTAACTCTAACCCAAATTTACAGCAAATATATTTTAATATGATAATTTTATGCAACTCTTTTTCTTTTTTTCCCCAGGGCAATGGCGTTAAGTGACTTGCCCAGGGTCACACAGCTAGTAAGTGTCAAGTGTTTGAGGCCGAATTTGAACTCATGTCCTCCTGAATCCAGGGCCGGTGCTTTATCCACTGCACCACCTGGCTGCCCCACAACTATTTTTCAATATTGAAGTAGGGACCCTGTCTAATATAGAGCACCCCAGAAAACTCATCTCAGGTTCGAGATACTCTTTGGGTCAATACCAATTCAAGATTATATCTCAGGACCAACTGCAGGTCCAACATTTTTACTTTCACTAGCTAGACAAAGAATATATTATTTCAATACAAAAGGCATTTAACAAAAGAATATAGCACATAAAGTTACAAGAAAAGATCAACCCATGCACTCACTAGTGGGATACATTCTCTCATAGGTAATTGCAACATCGGTGGGGAAGAACATTCACATATAGAACATAAATGACCTGGGAACATCTATGGCCAGGAAAAATATCTGGAGGGGTAGCCATGAGGGACTTGTGTGAGCAGGGCACATTTATAGAGAACATGAATAGCTATGGCACATATGAGGTCAGAACAAATCATAACCCAGGTATTGCTAATACCTCTAGTAATGTCATCACACTGGTTTCTGATACTGATAGCTATGCTTCTGATTTCTGGTAGGCACATTATTTCTGTTGAATGTATAATCTCCGTGCTGATCATTGCATTTTCTCCAGATATCTTTGGTCAGCAAGCTTTGTTTTGCTACTATTTCCTGGACTTCAGCTCTCAAAGGCCATTTTATGGGCTTTCAAGTGTTATCCTGCTTAAGCCATGTTGACTAGGAAGCCTCTCCATAACAAGTACAGATTAACATAGTAAGCTACCACACCTAGTAAGGATGGTGGTTAAGAAAAGTTAATCATATTCCCTCCACTACCCCAGGCAGTTTCTTCTTTGACTGCCTCTGCCTGGTGCTGATTCAAAGCCATAGGATCATAGGATCATGGGATCTATATTTAAGGCTGGTAAGGACCTCAGATTTTAAAGGCTTTTTACCCAATTAAAGCAAGGAAGTCAGGGTGGAGAAAATCAAGTGAAGGAAAATATTGGCATCAAATATAACTGATAAAAGTCTGATATCCAAAATACACACAGAATTGGCACTATTACACAACACCAAGAATCATTCTCCAATGGATAGGTGGTCAAAAGATGTGAGTAGTTTTCAAAAGATGAATTGTAAACTAAAAATGATGATATGAAAATGTATTCCAAATCATGAATAGTAAGGGAAATACAAATGAAAATAACTCTGAAACTTTACCTCACACCATGTAAGGTGGCAAAAATGACAAAACAGGAATGTTCATGATTGGGAGACTGGAAAAATAGGAAAACTGATGCATTCTTGGTAGCACTGTCAAGGGGTTGATTCATTTTAGATTTCAATTTCAAGTTATGCAAGAGAAGTATGTAAATTATCCATATCCATAGGCTCAGTGAGTTCACTACTGGCTGTATGTCCCAAGGAACAGGTCCAATATATACCCAAACATTCATAACAGCACCCTTTATCATAAAGAAACTAAGTGATGCCCATAGATTGGGGATGGCTGAAAAAAAAACAACTCATAATATGAATGTAATGGAATACTAATGTGAGTTAAGAAATTATGAACATGAGGAATTCAGAGAAACAGAGAAAGGTTTGTACTAACTGATGCAGAACAATTTACACAATGACTAAAGAATGTAAATGGATTGTTGATGAATGAAGTAATGGGGGAAACAATTAAACTCCCAGAGAATGGGATAATGAAATATACTTCCTCCATCATGACAGAGAAGTAGAGGACTATTGGGACATAGAACAGACACAGAAAACTGTACACACTGTCAGACAAAGTTTCATCAGATCCTTGGCTTAATTATTTTTCTTTGTCATAAGAGAGGATGCAATCTGGGAAATAAGTGTACCAAAAGGCATTAATAAAAATTATTTTTTATAATAGGAAAGCTAATATGGGGACAAATGATTGGAGAAAATTTTTTTTCTTATTTCTGGTAAGAAATCAATCATAAAATATTCATAGCTCTTCTGTTTATAATAGTAAAATTGGAAATATTCTCTAAGTTCAACAATTGGAGAATGGCTGAATAAATTTTGGTATATTAATGTAATAGAACATTATGGTGCCATGAAACATGATGAATATGAAACATAAAAGGAAATAAGGAAAGACCTAGATGGGAGGTAATGCAGAGGGAGATCAGCAGAACCAGAAAGAACTGTGTGCTTGCTGATATATATGTACAGACAAGTGTGTGTGTGTGTGTGTGTGTGTGTGTGTGTGTGAAGAAGAGAAAGGAAAAGGAAAACAGGTCTGAGGAAGAGGAATTTCTGACTGAAAGTGTGAACAAGAATTCACCAGGAACCTGTACCAAACATTGCACTACAAAGACCCACAATGATATTGCTTCTTCCCTCAGGGAGCTTGCATTCTTACCTGCTTGTTAGTTGGCTGATTCTTTTGGGTTCTGTCTTGTAAAGATTAAGGGGTTATGGGGGCAGCTAGGTGGCGCTATAGTGGATAAAGCACTGGCTCTGGATTCAGGAGGACCTGAGTTCAAATCCGGCTTCAGACACTTGACACTAGCTGTGTGACCCTGGGCAAGTCACTTAGCCCTCATTGCCCTGCCCAAAAGAACAAAGAAAAGAAAAGAAAAGAAAAAAGAAAAGAAATAGTTGGTTTTTAAGGAAGCTCTGTACTGAGAGCAGTGCCATTGTTCTCCACTGTCCCTGGTCCATAACTGCTTTGATTACCTCTGTCAGCCCTAGTGATCCTTGTTTTTGTATTCTGTTCTGGCCAGTGCAAAATGTTATTTCTCTCCCTAACATATCATTTCCCCCATTAATTTCCTAATGTGGAAATACATTTTGCTCGACTTCATATGTCTCATGGGTATTATATTTCTTACCATCTCAGTGGGTGAGGGGAGGAGTGGAGGGAGGGAGAGAAATTGGAACTGAGAAGACAAATGAAAAATAGCGTTTGTGGAAAGGGAGAGTTTATTTTGTCCATGCTCTGGGTCACTTGTTTCTTTTTGGTCTTCAAGTCCTCTTTTCTGGGCCTCAGTTTTCTCATCTATAAAATTCTGGGGTGAACTGGATGACAGTGATGCTTAGTTAATGAATGTAGAGCTGGAAGAGACTTAGAGGACATGTATTCGAACCTTCCCATTTTATAGAAGGGGAAAACTGAGGCCACTATCACCAGGCAGAATGTGGCAGGGCTATGATTCAAACTCGGGTCCTGTGACTTTACATCAGGAGCCTTGCTTCCGTGCCATGCTGGCTCAAGCAGCATTCACAGTGTGGCTCGATGCTCCAAAGCCCAGGACTCCTGGGCCCTACTTGGAAGACTAGGATCCCTGGGGGACAGGTGCAATACTTCTCCTTAGACAGAATAATGGGGGTTTTCACAGCTGCATCCTGGGAGCATCGTATCCCACTAGACATCTTTGCATTTGATATAAAGACAATGCAAGGCCTGTGGTAAAAGAGAGGAAAGGCAATATTCACAGGACCCTCGATGCCTGGGAATGTTCCTGGGAATAATCTTCCCACTTGTCTGTCTCCATTGTGGGTGAGAGCTCAAGTGAATATTTATGTAGAACTGGGTCATAGAGGGGGATGTTTTACTTACATATTCCCTCCTTAACCAAATCCCACGTGAAGAGGGGCAGGGCACCTCCGGGTCTAAACCCTAGGCTATTACACCATGATAAGCCTTATTCCGCCTAGGCACAACATGGGGTCCTAGAAAGAGAGCTCACCATTAATTCATAGATACTTTAAATTGGAGGCCTGCTATGATTCATTTTGTGACACTGGGGACATTATTGTTTCACTCTGGACTGTGGTTCTGTCATCTATAAAATGAGGAAGTGGTAACATCATTTCACAGGTCCTGTCCAGTTCTGACATTCTCTGTTCTTGTAGGTAGCTGGGGAGCTGGGTGGCACAGCATTTAGGGTGCCAGGCCTGGAGTTAGGAAGACCTGAGTTCAAATCCAGCCTTAGACACTAGCTCTGTGACCTGAGCAAGTCACCCCTGTTTGCCTCAGTTTCCTTATCAGTAAAATGAGCTGGAGAAAGAAAAAGCAAACCATTCCAGTATATTTGCCAAGAAAACTCCAAATGGGGTCGGTAAAGAGTTGGACACAACCAAAACGACTCAGTAGCAATAAGAAAAGGCCCCTCCCAGTTCTGGCATTCTAATTTGCCCAACTCTGATACTCCCTGTTCTAAGGTCTCTTATGGCTCTGGCATTCCATCTTCTAAGACCCCTCCCAGCTCTGACTTTCTTTTTTCTAAGGCCCCTCCTGATCCAATATTCAGTGCTCTTACTCTGAAGTCCTAGGTGGATCCTAGGTTTTTGAAGGTGATGTCAGCAAAGCACCAACTATGATGGATTCTGTCATTCTGGAAAGGCTTTGGAGAGACTGTTGGAAGACAGACACACTAATGTCCTGTTGATGGAGCTGTGAAGTAATCTAGCCATTCTGGATTTCAATGTCAAATTATGTAAGAAAAGTGGCCAAAGAAATGAGAGCTATGTAAGAAAGAATTAGAAACGGAATTTAAAACTTTACATAAGAGATACAAAATCTCACCCAAGCACCAAACCCCCTAAAAATTAGTATTGACTAAATAGAAGCCAATGACTTCATGAAACAAGAAATATTAAAAATGAAGTCAAGACTGTAAAATATGGAAGAAAATTAGGTATCTCATAATAACTGTTCCCACCAAAACTGACCTGGTATACAGTTAGAAAATATTTAAGAATCATTGGTCTGCCTGAGTGCCATGATAAAAAAAGAGTCCATATATTAGATTTCAATACATCTTTTTAAAATGTTTTGAGTATTTTATTATTTTCCTGTTATGTATAAGTATAGTTTTCAACATTTGTTTTTATAGAATTTTTAGTTCCAAATTTTTTTCTCCCACCCTCCCTTCCCCTCCCTCCTCCCCAAGACAGAAAGCAGTCTGATATAGGTTGTATATGTACAATCACTTTAAACATATTTCTACATTAGTCATCTTGTGAAAGAAGAATCAGAGAACAAGGGAAAATCCTCAAAAAAGGAAAAACACTCCAAAAGTAGAAACAGTATGGTTCAATCTGCATTCATATATGATTCACAGTTCTTTTTTCTGGATGTTGAGAAAATTTTCTATCATGAATTCTTTGAAACTCTTTTGGATCACTGCACTGCTGAGAAGAGCCAAGTCTATCCCCATTTTTCATCACACAATGTTGCTGTTACTGTGTACAATGTTCTCCTGGTTCTGTTCCTCTCAGTCAGCATCAGTTCATGTAAAGTCCTTCCAGGTTTCTCTGAATTCCTCCTGCTCATCATTTCTTACAACACAATAGAATTCCATTACATTCACGTACCACAACTTGTTTAGCCATCCCTCTATTGATGGGCCTTCCCTCGATTTCCAATTCTTTGCAACCACAAAGAGATCTGCTATAAATATTTTTGTATATGTGAGTCCTTTTCCCTTTTCTATGGTCTCTTTGGGATACAGACCTAGCAGTGGTACCACTGGGTCAAAGGTATGAACAGTCCCATAGCCCTTGGGCATCATTCCAAATTGCTCTCCAGAACAGTTGGATCAGTTCACAGCTCCACAACAATGCATTAATGTTCCCAATTTTTCCACAGCTTCTTCAACATGTATTATTTTCCTTTTTTGTCACATTAGCCAATCTGATAAGTGTGAGGTGATACCTCAGAGTTGTTTTAATTTGCATTTTTATGATCAATAGTGATTTAGAGCATTTTTTCATATGGCAATAGATATCTTTGACTTCATCAGAAAACTGCCTGTTCATACATATCCTTTGACCATTTCTCAATTGGAGAAGATTTCAAGACATCTTTTCTTCCCCAGGGCAATGGGGGTTAAGTGACTTGTCCAGGGTCACACAGCTAATAAGTGTCAAGTGTCTGAGGTCAGATTTGAACTCAGGTACTCCTGAATCCAGGGCCAGCGCTTTATCCACTGCGCCACCTAACTGTCCCCAATTTCAAGACATCTTAAAGGAAAACTGCCCAGATCTCTTAGAACCAGAGGGCAAGGTAGAAATACAAAGAATTCACTGATCACCTCCTGAAAACACCCAATATGAAAAAATCCAGGAACATATAGCCAAAATTCAGAGCTTAAAAGTAAAAAAAATATTGCAAGTAGTCAAAAAGAGAAAATTGAAGTACCAAGGATCCATAGTCAGGATCACACATGATTTAGCAGCCACTACCATAAAGGAGTGGAGAGTTTGGAATATTATTCTCCAGAAGACAAAGGATACATGTTTATAACCAAGAATAACTTATCTAGCAAAACTGAGTATAATCCTTCAGGATCGTTAATGAAATAAAGGATTTCCAAGCATTTCTGATGAAAAGATCAGAGGTATGTAGAAGTTCAAACACAGGAATTAAGAGAAACATAAAAAGGTGAACATACACAATCACTGATAAAGGACCAAACAAGGATAATACGCTTGCATTTGAAAATGGGGATATAATAAATTTGTCCCCTTCAAGCCCTATCATCATGAGAGGTTGTAGAAGAAGCTGAAGCCCTGGCAGTGGTTCTGGTATGTCTAGATGATTGTTACAAAGAATGGAAAGGGAGGGGAAGAAGAATAGACTGGAGGTGGGGTTAGGAAAGGAAAGTCAGGTATGCAAATAGAAGTCTGTGTAAACAAGGAGGGGAGGGGAAATTGCTAACACTTGAACCTCATTTTCATCTGTTTTGGTCAAAGAAGGAAACAACACACAACACAGTTGGGTACAGAAGTACATTTCACTCATAAGGGTAAAGGGAAAAAGAAGGAGAAATTCAAGGGAGAGTAAAGTAAAGGAGGAATTATTCTTTTTTCTTCTTCCTTCCTTCCTTCCTTCCTTCCTTCCTTCCTTCCTTCCTTCCTTCCTTCCTTCCTTCCTTCCTTCCTTCCTTCCTTCCTTTCTTCTTTCTTTCTTTTGCAGGGCAATGAGGGTTAAGTGACTTGCCCAGGGTCACACAGCTAGTGTCAATTGTCTGAGGCTGGATTTGAACTCAGGTCCTCCTAAATCCAGGGCCAGTGCTTTATCCACTGTGCCACCTAGCTGCCTCAGGAGGAATTATTCTTAAGCAAAACAAATGAAGGATGTATAAAAATATTAGTGGTAGCTCTTCTTGAGGTGGCAAAGAGTGGGGATCTGAGGGGAAGCACAGTAATTGGGGAATAACTAAACAGGTTGTGATATATGGACTTGATGGATTGCTGTAGTGCTGTAGGAAATAATGAAGGGGGGGGCAGCTAGGTGGTACAGTGGATAGAGCATCAGCCCTGGATTCAGGAGGACCTTAGTTCAAATCCGGCCTCAGACACTTGACACTTACTACCTGTGTGACCTTGGGCAAATTACTTAACCCTCATTGCCCTGCAAAAAAAAAGAAAGAAAGAAAGAAAGAAAGAAAGAAAGAAAGAAAGAAAGAAAGAAAGAAAGAAAGAAAGAAAGAAAGAAGGGGATGGTTTCAGAGAAACCTGGGAACACTTGAATGAATGGATAGAGAATGAAGCAAGTAGGACCATGAGAGAAGGCAAACAAGTCTGAAAGAATTGGGGACTGATCAACTAATCAACTAATTCCAGAAGATTCATGATAAAACAAACACCTTACCACCTTCTGATAGAGAGGTGACAGACTCATAGTGTAGTCTCATAAATACACATACACACAAATTCTTTTAGACATGGCCAATGTGTAAAATTGTTTTGCTTGATTATACATGTTTGTGACTAAGATTGTGTTTTTATTTCATTCTTAACTGGAGGCGGGAGGTGGGATGGGAGGGAGAGAGCATATTTTTTTTCTGATTACAATTTTTAATTTGATTTAAAAAAGAAATGATGAATGTGAATAATTCAGAGAACTGTGGGAAGATTTTGAAAATTTGGTAAGATTTGTAGTATAAGCAGAGTGAAATAAACAAAACCAAGAAAACAACTTACCAAATGATTACATCAGTGTCAATGGACAAATCTCTCCAAGGAAGTCAAACTTGGAGGAATGAGGCAAAAAAAAAGTTTCCTGAAAATGGATACTGAGACTTTCCTTCTGCCCCATGGCAAAGAGGTAGGGGACCACTAGGGTTGGACCTCCCCTATCTCTGTGAGGTCAAAGGTCCTTCTGTCTTAAATATGTGGCTGCATTGAATGTTTCTGGGCAGCTTTATTTCTAAGTGTAATCTAGCAGAGGGATAAATTATTGGTGTAAAGACCAAAGCATTTTGTAAAAAGTATTTTAAATACAAGAAAAGGGAAAACACCTCCTCCAACGTGAGTCAGGCAACATACCAGGTTTGTCATCTAAGAACCCATCTAGCTAAAGACAAAGCAGTCCATTGCCAGTAAATCAGCCAGGAGGTGATGTAATGGTTTTTACAGTCATGGCCATCCAGGAAACAAATGCCCTTCCAGTCTTGACATCCCATGTTCTAGGAAATTCTACATTCTAGGTTTTAACAGCCTTTGTTTTAAGATCTTTGCAGTTTGGGCCACATTCTTTACTTTGAACCTTCTATTCTAAGGCCCCTCCCAGCTCTGACATTCCATGTTCTCTACAATGGGTCAGTGACCAGCTCTGCCAGTTGACACCCCTGTGGTAGCAGGATGCTCTGGCTCAAAACCTTGAGGGTTCATGGACCTTCTTGTTGCTCGACATTGCAGATAAACAAGCCGACTCTGGAGGCCAGCCAAGAGCAGTGGCCAAGTGCCAGTAGTAATCTACATTCAATTGTTGATGGTCCAGTGTTAGGTGAATCCCACGTCATGTAATTGTGCATTGACCTTGGCTGTTCACCAGCCACCAAACAGCTCCCTGCTGCCTGGCTCTGAAGGAACTGAAGAGCCAAATGCCAATTAACACTGATTCTTTTCAGTCCAGGCTGTAAGCAGAGTGCCAGTAGTGGCTCCACATGGTCGGTCTTACAAAAGGCTGGGAGGCACATGGAACTGGGAAGGGGGGCTGGATCACCGGGGTTCTTGTCACGGCTCTGCCACCCACTGGTCGTGTGTCTGTTGAAGGCTTTGCAAACCATGTCACCCATAAGTCTTATCTCATCTTCATAGGGCATAGCTTCTAGCCCTTCTCCCATCCTCCCTGTCTCCCCTAGCTGTGGTCCCACTGATCATTCACAGCCATGGCTGCCCTGCCCCTTCCTTCCCCCATGGGCAGGCTGGTCTTAAGTTGGTGTATGTTGTTTGGGGGCAGGGGGCTGGGGACGGCTATAATTATTAGGAAGTTTTCCCTTACGACTAGCCAAAATCTTCCTCTACAGTTTTTCTCTGTTGTCTCTGGTTCTGTCCTTTGGGGCCAAAAATAATAAACCTGAGTCCTTTTCTATACAAGAGTATTTCTGATACTTGAAGATAGCCTATGTGTCCCCCCTGAGTCTTCTCTTCTTTAGCCTAGACACCCCCATTTCCTCCATCCCCAGTCAGTTCGCCCTGGTCCTGTCCTCATTTTGCATCATCTCAGGGTCCTTCACCTCCAAATATTCTCTAACTTATTAAATGTGGTATGTGTGACTGAACCCAATATTCTAGATGTGCTTTGATCTGGCCAGAAGGGTCTGGGACTGAGACCACAAATATTTTGGACGCTGAGTTTTTAGGAACAACTCTGAGTCCCTGCCAGGTTCCCCTTGAGCTACGCAAGGTCCTCCCCACTCCAGCATGCTGATCACCCATGTCCTCCGCTGCCTTCCCTCCCTGGTGTTCCCTTGGTGACTTTGGAGCTAACAAGCTCTCCTTCCACAAAGAGTCAGACACACTGAAATGACTGAAAAACAACTTCTTTCTAAGTCTCTACTTTTACCTACTTTATCCTGGTACAATACGTGGTGCCTAGTAGGCACTTTAAAACTTTTTATTGACTGACTGATTCATGGACACCTCGCTAGGACTTCTCACCCTTGACTACCCCTCCAATGCTAGACACTTCTATTTTCTCACTTCTTGACATGCAAGGTGCTAGAAGGAAAAAAAAATTCCCACAAGCTTATGGTTCCGGAGTTGATCCCTTGGGCTTTGGACCAAGTCTGGGATGGAGCGGGAGCCAAAGTGTCCTGTGGGTGGCTATCACATGGCTCCTTTATCAGTCACACCAAAGAGGAGGGTGTGACTCATAGTGGGAAGCCCTCACTAGGGACCTGGAGCTGACAACAGCTTGGCATCGCCCTGCACCTCCCATGCTGCCAGTGGCACTGGCTATCGTGGGAAGCCCCTCAGAGGAATTGAAGATAATAATCGGTGTCAGAACAAGCAGTCCTCAGCTAATAATAACACAGCTCCCAGTAACACTCATTGACTGTCTCCATCCAAATGGACAAGGAGGGCTAGAGGAAAGAGAAACCAAGGGACCAGGAGAGAGAGACCTGCCAAAAAGGAGAGCTGAGCTGTCGTGGAAAATTGTGATTGACTGGGAGAAGAAAGAAGAAAGAAGCTTGAACAGACACACACAGACACACGCACACATGCACACACACATGTGCACACACATATACATGGACACACATGTACACACGCACACACACGCACACACACACACACACACTAAATGAGGGACCTGGAAGGTCCCTCAGAGGTCATGGGAATCAGCCTTTCTCCGAACACCTACATCTCCTGCAACAACGCAGATGATGAAAGCTCCAATTTCTAGAGTGATTGACGTTTTGAAAAAGGCTTAACTTGTGCTGTTACATTTGGTCATCATGACATTCCTGTGAGGTAGGTACTACTTTTATTCCAGTGTTACAGATCAGGAAACTGAGGCTGAGACCTCGAGTGAGTTGCCCACTGTTATCCAGCCAGTAAGTGCCTGAGGCAGGATTCAAATTTAGGTCTCCCTGACTCTGAGTCTGTCACTCTTTCCACTGTGCCACCAAGCTTAAAGAGTCTAATGGTGGGGTCTCTACTTCTGAGGCAGCTGGGTGGCCCAGTGGAGAGACCTCTGGGCCTAGAGTCAGGAAGACTTAATTTAAATCCAACCTCAGACACTTACTGGCTGTGTAACCCTGGGCAAATCATCTAAACTCCATTTGCCTCAGTTTCCTCAACTCCAAATTGGGGATAATAAGACCATTTACTTTCCAAGGAGGTAATAATCTCACTCAGGATAGGCGAGGCAGGGATTGTCCTCTCCATCTTCCAGATGAGGACACTGAGGCTCTGGGAGGATTAGTAGCTCATAAACAATAAAGCTGTGACCTGAAGTCTAGTCTCCTAACTCAATGGTTCAGCAGGCTCTGCTACTGCCTAGAATGCAGGTTAATGGCTGACCCCACCATTAGCAGATTCATCATCACTTAGGATCTTGTTGGCACTTGTACTGTGAAAGAGGAAGGCTAGTTCATTTCAAGGGAGGTGTCTGCCTCTTGGTCCCCTGGGCCAAGGACTGGCCGAAGCAGTGATTTCATTGGTCTAGGAAACTCCCAGCAGAGGAGAGGCATACCAATAAAGGTCAGCCCGGTCCAGCTCAGTGCCTTAGACAGGGGCCGAGAGCTCGGGATGCTGGGTAAGGGGCCCACAGCCAGCATGTTTCAGAGGCAGGACCAGATCTTCCTGGCTCTTAGCGTCGGAGAGTTAGGCCTGGGAAGGACCCAAACCATCTATGCCTCATATCTTCCATTTATTGGCAGGATCCTAGTTGCCATCCATAGGACTGCTGAATCGGCAGGCCCCTGAGGGAGAGATGGGGGGGGGGCAGCCAGGCAGGTCTATCCACTTCCACCACCTTGACCACCGTCTCTTCTCTGACCCTCATGGAGACAGCCCAGGGAACAGCCAATGGCTGTCCTTCATTCCCAATAGTGGTACTGGACCGAGTCTGCTCATCAACGTTCTGCCCTGCTGACTTCAGTCTTTCCCCAAGAAGGGGACTATGATTCATTTCGACTTTCACTTACTCAGCAAGCCCAGAATCACAGAATGATAGAGCCAGAAAGAACTGCTCACACAGGTTGATCCATCATATTTAATGATGGCACCGTGGCCCGGTGAGCCAAGGGGACTTGTCCAAGGCGATACGGCGACCACACTACAGAGCCAGGCCTCTGCTTGACTCCCATGACTCCAAGCCCAGACGGTGTGACTTGAGGTGCAGGGGTCTTTGCTGCAACCGCTTCATCCTCTACTTGTCGAGATGTGCTGCGTCCCCAGGGAGAGAGGAGGAACAGAAGCAGAAAGGTGAATGAGGAACAGCCCCTTGTCTTCCAGGGCAGGTGTGGCCTTGTATGCCTTTAAGGTCGACCCAGGGGCAAACTACAGAATCAAACCTGAAGCAAAGGGGACCCATCATAGAGCACTGAGCCTGGATGGGGATCCCAGCAGCTTAGCTGGGCATGGCCAGACTGTCAGGGGAACTGGCCCCAGATCTTTGGGCTCAGCTTTGGGGGACAGCGCTGCCTCAGCTGTGCCTCCTGTGACATTGTCCTGTTTCCTCCCTCTCCCTTCAGACCTTCAGATGCCGCACACAGGACTTTGTATGTGGTCCTGCTAGTGACGGGAACTACTGGAGTTTAATGGGGAGGGAGGTGACAAACTTTGCCTTAGGGAGACCACAACAAGAGCCGAGTGGAGGGTGACCTGGAGCAGGGGAGAGACCAGAGGCTGAGACCCTATTGCCTTAGTGCAGGTGTGAGGGGATGAGGGCCAGGTCAGAGGAGAAGAGCTGCTGAAGGGGTAAAAATAGCAAGGCTTGGCAGCTGGTTGGACAAGCCTGGGAGATAGGGAGGATGGGGATGTCTTCAAGAATAAAATGGAAGCTGGGAAGAGCTCAGGCTCATGAGTCTCTGGGCTGGACCTGGATTCAAATCCTGGCTTCTCTACTTTCTCCCTGTGTGATCTTGGGCAAGCCCCTCTCTAGGCCCCTGTGCCCTGCCCAGCTCTGAGTCTGTGAGGCTGCTCCTGTCTCAGCCCTATGACCTAATGATTTAACTTCTTCTTCTGACGCACACTTTAAAAACCAGCCAACCCCGCCCCTCCACCCCCACCGGCATGAGGAGAAATTCCCCCCATGTTTCTTTTGAGCAATGAGTGCCAGGCCTGCCCAAGCAGGCGCCCACCAGGAGACAGAGTGTTTATGTTACAAACAGGGTATGAACGTTGGCTTATGCTCGGAGGCCAAACTGCTGCAACAATGCATCAAAGGGGCCGACACATCCCGATTCCGATGTTCCATTGTTCGCCTGTCATTGGCCTGTCTTCCTCACTCTTTTCTCCCAACAGGAGGATTTATTGACTCAATTTGTTCCTGCCACGTGTTGCGTGTGGGCCATCGGGCTCACTTTATCTGCGTGTTATTACAGGATAAAATGTGCAGCGCAGACACTCGATGGCTACATCATCCTCCCGCTGGAGCCCGCACCGCTTCTCACACGTAATATTTCCCCAACACTCCATGCTCCACTCAGACGCAGGAACACATAATTAGAGAGTGTTGGTGCTCATCCGAAGGGCCCCGAGGGACCCTGGCACCCAGAGGGCCAAACTGCCAGCTCAAGGTCACACTGCGAGTCAGGGGAGGCCATGGGCTTGGGTCTGCAAGGGTCCAAGGGTCACTTGGTCAGTGACCGGCTGGGTGACTGTGGACAAGGAACTGGAGCTTGACAGCCCGTGAGGTCCTTGGGCCTGAATGCCGGCTGCTAGGCGTGTGGCCTGGGATGAGCCCTTCTCCTTGGCAGGGCTGAATTCAGTTCTGTACAGGGTGATACCTGTCTGGGATTCCCACCCGAGCCGCCCATTCTTTCCCTTCTTTTAGGTTTACTTCCATTCCAGGGAAGAGCCCTGGATGTGGGACCAAGAGTGTTCCGTCTGACCCCGGCTCTGCGACTTCCTAGTTTTCTTGGGCAACTCCTCACTGGGCCTGATCCTACCTCTCCAGGCCTCAGTTTCCTTATGTGTAAAAGGAGACCTTTGGTCTGAATAAGCTCTAACGTCTCTTTCCAGAGCTCTAAACTCTCCTGAGGTCTCCCAGGGAGCCTAGGCTGGGAGAACGAGCATCATTCTTAGAGGCAGGAGATCGGGAACCCCATCTGAACCCTGCTATTTCTTTCTCTGGTCCTCAGTTTCCCGAGAAAAACGTTCCTGGAAACCCTAGAGGGTTGCATGTAGAGACATGATTTGGCACTCCCATTATTATCAGGGTCAGATTTGAGACCTTGAAAGGACTGGCCAGAGCAAGGTCCAGGAACTGAGATATGGGCTAGGAGACTGGGGGGTGGGGTGGGGTGACAAGGGCTGGGTCTCATGTGGCTGACAGCTGAGCAGAAAGGATCAGAGGATGAGGGGGGTGGTGGGAAGAGCTGCTGCCAAACTGGAGAAAACTGGGGGTGGAGGGGGGGCCAAGCAAGCCACAGGAAGCAGAAGGGAATCTCAGAGCTGGGAGGGCCTGGGGAGGCCACCCCCTTCAGACTGTATCTAACTCGATCACCTAGTCCAGACCCCAGGGTACGGATAGCAGCCGCCAGCCCTCTGCTCATGCTTGGGCCTTTCTCAGTGAGCTCAGCCCTTGGGTCAGCATCTTGTCCATCCCTACCTCCCTTCTCTTCCTTGGGGACATTCACATTTAATCAATCAGGCCATAGGCATTGTTAGTCCCCACTCTGGGCCAGGCACTGGGCCGGGCACTGAAGACATAGAGGTGAAATCCAGAAAAGACAACGTGCCCATTGCTGAGTCTTTGAGCAAAGGAGACCTCTCAGGTCTGCAGGTTCTCTGCCTGCTTCCTGCTCTTCCTCAGGAACCTTTGACACCATCACCCCCTAACTGCTTTACCTCCAGAATGTGAAATTCCCTGATCCTTCCACTCCTTCCTCTAACCACTCCTAGGCTCAATATTCTTCTCCCTGTTCTAGCCCTCTCCTTACCCTGTCTCCCACCACCTCAGTTTCCTCCCTCCACAGTCTGGACATTTCATTGGCCAGTCTGACTTCACCCCTTGCCTTCTCATTCCCATATGCATACCCCACCAGACCCATAATTCTCCATCCCTGCTCCTAATGACAAATAATAATAAGAGCTGGCGTTTATAGAACATCTTATGTTTGGAAGCTGCTCTCCCATGTGCTCATTTGCTTGGTCACAGCTCCTAAATCAATCGTGCCAGCTGAATCTACAGGAGACCCTTGATATCTAGCCTCTTCTGGGAACTTGAGGCTGCTTGGCAACCCTATTCCAAATCTTTCCTCACCCCCCCCCCAAGCCTGGTACCTGGACTGATTCTGCTGGCCCCAGAGAGCAGAACTGGGAGCTATGGGAATGCAGGGACGAGGGGGTGGAGCTGCAAGACAAAAATGTAGGCTTGATGTTGGGACATACTTCCTAATGATGAAAGCTGTCTCAGTGCTATAGCGATTCCCATTTTACAATGGGAAAATTGAGGCATACCGAGGTTAAGTCATTTGCCCAAGGTCACACAGCCAGTAAGCATCTGAGGCCACATTTGAACTCAGGTCTTGCTGATTTCAGGCTCAGCTCTATCTACTGGGATATTGAGGTAGTCCGTCTTCTTGCTCAGGCCAACCCTTCCACAGGTCGACTTGACCTCACTCCTCTGCACCTGGTTTGGGAGCCTGCCTCTCCCATCATGTCCTCTCTTCTCCACCTTCCATTTCTGACTCTCGTTTGGCTCCTCCCCTGCTGCCTACAAATGTTCTCAGGTTCCCTTATCCCAAAAACCCTTCTTGGGCTGGCCATCAGCTCCAGTTATCAGCCCCAGTCTCTTCTCTTTTAAATCCAAACTCAGAAACAAATTGCTTCTCGATTCTTCCACTCCTTCCCCACCCACTCAGGCCTCAATCCCTCACCACTGGACTGAAGCTGTTCTCTACAGGGTCACCCATGACCTCTCAGCTGCTCAGCACAAAGGCTTCCTCAGGCCTCCTCCTCCTTTTCCTCTGTGCAGGAGTCAGCACTACAGGTTACTCTCTCCTCCAGTGGTCTCTGTGACCCTGCTCTCCTCTGCTTCTCCTCCTCTCTCTCTGGGCACTCCTTAGGCCCCTCTGCTCAGTCTTCATCCATTTGGTGGCCCCTACAACAGTGCCCCCTCCACCTTCCCAGGGATTGCTTCTGGATGCTCTTCACTGCCTATGTTCTCTCTCTGGGGGATCTCACCAACCCCTGCCTGTGCGTGAACACGTCTATGCAGATGCCTCACATATCTGCACCTCCAGTCCTGGTCTCTCCCCAGAGCACCACCACCACCACCCACAAGACATCACCATTTCTACTTCCTTGTCCCTCCTTTCCCCCTCCCCTAACACACAGCAAACATGTCTATAAACTGATTCATTGGCCCATCCCCATGGCGCCTCATCCCAACTCCCCTATTTCCGTTGGAGGCACTGGCACACTTTGGGGTGGTAGTAATGCTGCTGCTATTGCTAACAATAGCTAAGCCATATCATTTTAAGGTTTGCAGAGAACCTTATATATGCTACCCCACTGGCCAATCACCACAAGTCTGTGAGGGAGATGCTATTAATACTTCCATTTTATGAAGGAGGGAACTGAGGCTGGGAGAGGCTAATTGACTCTGAACCTTCGTGACCTCTAATTGTCTCTCCACTAAGCAAGCCGGAGATGGAAAGATGAAGAGATTCAAAGAGAGAGACAAGTCGAGACAGACTCACCGCCAAGCTTGGCTTCCTCACGGATCCTTCCCTTTCTCTTCTCCTCTCCCATTCCAAGCTGTTCAATTTCTATGGCTTATGGAATCCTACCCATTCAACACCCCTCACATCTCCCCCCTTCCCTTTATATCTCTATGTCTCTGCATCTCTGTCTCTCTCTCTATTCCTCTCTCCATTTCCACCTTGCTTTGTCCCTCTCTGTTTTTGCCTTTTTTTGTCTCGGTGTCTCTCAATCTGTGTTTCTCTGCCATTATTTCTTCTCTCTCTTGGTATGTCTCTGTTGGTCTTTCTGTCTCTCTACCTCTTTCTGTCTCTGTGTGTCTTCATCTTTCTGTCTGTTTCCCCTTTTCTCTGTGTCTCTCATTATTCCTTGATTCCCCCCACCCCTCACTCCCCCACCCCCTGATGATGGAAGGGTAGCTCTCTTTGAGGGCAGGTAAACTTCAAAAACCTTATTTGCTGGCTAATGGCAGCCAGACATTCACTGGGCGTCTTAACTCCTGAGAGCTCAAACAAGTCGGGTCTTTAATTGATGAAGCTGTCAATTAGGCTGGGACTGGGGTGGGCTCCCAAGCCCAGTGGGCAGCTCTGTGATCAGCAGACTCCAGCTCAGCACCAGGCAAGTCATTAAGGGCCAGGGGACCACTCCTTATAATGATGAGGGGGCCAGAGAGGGGGAGAGGGAGGGAAGAGAATGAAGTCATTTAAAAAGGGGATAAGATGGGCTCCCTGAAAGGTACACAGCTGGGCTCTACCAAGCCCTAGAGGAAAAGAGCCAGGCCTTCTGATGTTCACAGCTAGAAGACATATCTAAGAGATTCAGTTCAACCCCCACATTTTATAGATGAGTAAATTGAGGCCCACAGAGAGGGAGTGACTTGTCTAAAGTTAAAGTCCAAAGGAAATGGCAAAGCCAGGATGATAAGGACCATAGATGTGCAGTTGGAAGAGCCCTTAGGAAATATCTAGTCCAATGCCTTCTTTTTTACAGATGGGGAAACTGAGGCCCAGGGAAGGGACTTGCTGAAGGTCACACCATGAAATACAGAGAGTTAGCGGCAAATCCTGGCCCTAGAACTCAAGTCTCCTGCTTGGAAGTAGCAAGAAGAGTATACGCCAAACCCCACCTCTGAGGGTGAATTCCTCAGGGACATTGGGCAAGTCATTTAACTAACGTGAGTTTCTTCCTCTGTAAATGAAGGGGCTGGACTGGATGGCATCCGGGACCAGTTCCGGCCCTAACACCCCATCTATGGTCTAAGGCCATCCCTGAGCTGGGCTCCACTCCTGGGCTGTGCCCCCAAATCACTGTAATTCATGATCTGGCTCTGGACAAGTGGGTTCACCTCTCAGGGGCCTCTGGGGGGCTCGTTTGGCTAATCAGCCTTGCCCTGATCACCTCCCAGGGCTGATGTGAGGATTAAGCAGGGAAGAGAAGGGAAGGGGCTGAGGCCAGTTAAAAGGGCTCTTTAGGAACATAAGGGATTATCACAACCCCAGGCACATTCAGGCTCATTCTGGTTTCCACCTGGTGTGTGAGTGCTGGACTTTTGTGGGGTTTCCGGAGGGGCCTTCTCTAATTGGCTGCAATTTGTACATAGGAGATAGCATTGAACAAGTCTGTAAGGTCCCTGGTAATTACTCTCCCGCTCCTCTTTTCTCTCTGAGCCACTCCCCTCCTCCCCAAATCTCTCTCAGGCAAAAAAAGAAAGATTTCTTATTATTCTCGACCATGTTGACACACAAATGACCTCACCCCATGGAGGGGCCTGGTGGCTTGAGAGAAGAGGCCCCCCTGGAAAGGGACTGGGGCAGAGAAAGAAGCACGGGCCCTTTTTAGAGCTAGAGAGAGAAAGAGGATGGGAGAGAGGGAAAATGAGAGAGGGTGCGAGACACGGGGATTTCAAAGCCAGGGGCCCAGGTTGGGATAGAACGGGGATCTCAGGACAAAGGCGAGCTGAGAGGCTGGACTCTGAATCCCTTCCTTGGAGAAAAACAATTTCCATAACCAAAGCCCAGCTTTTCATTAAAGGGAAAAAAACGGAATCAATCAATCAGCAAGTATGGCCTGATCACTGGGCAGATTGTGATGGGGCCAGACCGAGAAATATCAAAGGGGAGGGGGGCAAGAAAGAACATTGGGGAGGGAGGTGAGAGGCCTGAGTTTGGAGTTCTCCCTCCTCCCAGGAGTCGGGAGAAAACCTCCATTTTCCCATCTGAAAAATGAGGAGTTGGATTGACTGCTCTATTTAGGTCTGACATTCTATGTCCCATGGCGCAATGTTCTAAGGCCCCTTATCACTCTAACTTTTTAAATTCTAAGCTCCCTCTCAGCTCTGACATTCCATGTTCTAAGCTCCTCAGTTCTGACATTCCGTGTTCCATGAATCCAAGTCTGTCAACAAAGGGAGCCCCTCATCCCTGTTTCTCCATTCTCTCTCAACGTCTTTGTCTCTCTCTTCCTTCTCCTTCTCCCATATTTTTCAGACTTGCCAATAACCTCCCACCCCTGGCTTCTAGCACTCCATATGGCAATGCCCATACCCATCCCTGACAGGGAGACTTTTGCAGAGCCCAGGGTGGGATGCTTTCCCAGGAGCGGGCCAGGTACCTTCCCTCAGGAGCCAGGCTCCTGGGCTAGGCATCCCAAACTCCTGTGAACTGCTGTTGATTGATTTCAAGGAAGACTTTCCAATGCTTCTGGGGGAATTCCCAATTGTCCTCTGGTTTCATCCCCAGTGACGAGGCTGTAACTTAGAAATTCGAGTTCTTGCTGTAGGAATCCGTTCATCAATGCATTTATATTTATTCAGCTTTTACTTTATAACCAGTGGTACGCAAGGATGATTTCCAAGGGCCCTTCCAGCCCTAACATTTTAAGAATCTGCACACAATTCGAAGACACCTAAGGTTCCCTTCCACAAATAGTTAATGGACAGCGCAAAGTTCGCTATCACTTAACAGGGTGAATTAACAAGGCAATTCCCCTAGTTAGTTCTTGCTACGCCCTACGCCTCCAATCAGACACCAGGCCCCTGATCTACCAAACCAGTAACCCCCACTGAAAAAGGAAATGAAGTGAAATTAATGAGGCATGCCCTGTTCTTGATGAAGTCTGGTGGTTGGTTGTCATCTGTTTCCCTTTCTAATTGCCCAAACAATCCCTTTAGTAATAAGTTCCAGAAATGTTCCAGGAATCAAAGTCACTCAGAGGTGTATAATTTGAGGACTATTCCTTCAACTTCTCTCTTTTTAAACAGAGACAGTATTTAAAACGAAACAGGATGACCATCCTCTCTGACAGAAATACTGAGTCAGCTGGCTGAAGGCTGGGACCTGGAGTAGATAGCATTGCTAGGTATCTTCTAGTTCTAGAGGTCCAGGAACCCCTTAATAAGCTTCCTCCATTCTTCCTCCTTCTCTTTCTTTCCTTCTTTCCCTTTCTTTTTCTCTTCTTTCCTTCCCTTCTTCTCTTTCTTCCTTCCCTCTTTTCTCTATTTACTTTCTTCCTTCCCTTCTCTTTTCCCATTTCTTTCTTTCTTCCTTCTCTTTCTTTCTCTTTCCTTCTCCCTCTTCCATTCCCTCCCTTTTTTTTCTCTTATTTCTCCTTTTTCTTTCCTTCTTTCTTTTCTCTTCCCAACCCCCTTGTCAGGGACTGAAAGAAAAGTGGGGGTAATATTCTAATTGCCCCCCATGGAGCTCACCTACCATTGATAGGGTGTTAAATAACATGCAATTTGCACGTCTTCCCTGTAGGAAATTATAGAATCTGAACATTAAAATTAGCAATAGATTTTTCTAATTGAATCTATTTCCCGTATGGCGGGTGAAGTACAAAATTATTAGGGAGTTGAGTTTCAACAGCAAATGGATCGCCAGACAAGAAAAAAATGCCCTTGATGCTTATTAAAAGTGCAGGTAAAATTAAAATTATGTTTCTGGGAAATCCATCTGCAGAATGATATTCTTGGTGCATTTTTGTCTCCATAATATTTTTATTACAAGATAAAAGGAGATCAGCCCCCAGAAAGAAGCAGTTCATAGATGACAGATTGGTCTTAGAACAAATGCAGACTTGGCAAGGCCCCCCTCCACGCCTTGCACATGAGCTACTCAGTGCAACCCTCCAGGATCTGACCACAGCCTTCCCCAGACTGTGATTCCCTTGTTACTGAGGATGTAGAAGCAGGGAGTGAGGAATCACCCAGGGTGGTGGTGGTGGTGGTGGTGGTGGTGGGGTGCCTGCATTGGATGGGGGCTGTAATGTCCCTGGCTACTCCCAAATTTTGGTATTCCCAACCCTGAACATCAAGAAACAGGACAGGAGAGCAGAGACCCCAGCTCATGAAATGGAAGATTGGCTTCTAGTCTTGCTGTGTCACTCTGGGAAAACGGCTTCCCCTGTGTCTTCCATTGCTGGGTCTAGGATGCTCCAAAACTATGACTTCCCAGAAAGTACTAGAGAGTCCAAGAATGCAAGAACTTGAAGGACCTTAGCACAAAGAATGTCAGAGGTGGGAAGGGCCTTAGAACAGGGGATGTCAGAGCAGGGAGGGAGCTTAGAACAAGGCATGTCAGGACTGGGAGAGGCCTTAGTAGAGGGGATGTCAGGACTGGGAGGGAGCTTAGAATGTGTCCTTATGACTTATGTCTACTGTGACAAGCGGTTTCTTCTTAGGGTCTTTTCTGTTCTTGGCATCATTTGCTCCTTCAGATGCCCACTGCTCCCCTCCCTTCTCCTAGCTCTCAAATCACACCTTGCTTTCTGGAAAAGCTGGAAGGATAAATGTTTACCGTTCAAGGTGAATGCCAGGCCTGCCCGGGCTGCCCTTTTCTGGGGGAATTTACAATTTAAACTTTTCCCTTGATGGGAAATGTAAGGGAATGACTTCTGGCAAAGGCACTTCAGACTTCAGCCAGTAACTGGTCAGGGAGGGCTGTTGTCGGCAGTGTGTGCATGTGCATGTGTGTGTGAGTGTGCACATGTGCATGAGGGTCATGGTTGGCAAGGACAGGGCAGGCTCCCCGAGGCTGGGCCAGTCTTCTGGGCAAGGCCCAGTAGAGAAGGACAGGAGGAAGTCCAGACCCACTGGTGGAGCTCCCAGCAGATGGGCAGTCTAGAAGGAATAACAGTAGGCAATAAAGTAAGAATCATAGATCTGCCCAACCTCCTTATTTTGCAGATAAGGAAACTGAGGCAGAGGTGATCGCATATAGTGACTTGGACTCAATCCGGTTCAATGAACAAACCTATAGGAAGTAGTTACCAGATATAAGACACTGTATTGGGTGTTGGGGGTAGAAAGACAACAATGGAAAACTCCCTGGCCTCCTGGAGTCCATCCTAGAGGAAATGGGGAGCCATTGTTGGTTCTTGAGCAAGGGAGTGACATAGTCAGAGCAGTGCTTTAGGAAGATCACTTTGGCAGCCAAGAGGAGGACAGACTGGAAAGAGGAAAGACTGTGGGCCGGAGTCTAGTAGAGGAAGAGAAAGCTAGGGGCTTAGGAGCCAAAGAAGTGGGCAGAGAACCAGGGCTGGGCTCTAGGCCTGAGGGCCTGGGGTGAGGAAGACAGAGCCCTACTAAGCCCCGCTAAAGGCCTGGGAAACAGAGGCAGGTGGGCCGCTCCGCTCCTGCAGACTGCAGGGCTGAGATGAAATGAGTGGGTGCTGCCCACTCGCTTTGGGCTCAGAGAACCTAGTGCAGACAATGCTCATGTGTGACCTTGGGCAAATCACTTTCCTTTGGGGGCCCGCCATCTCTTCATCAAACAAGGGTTGGACTAGATGGCCTCTGAGACCGTTCCCAGCTCCAGACTGAGGACCCCGGGGTGTTAGGATCCCCCCCACACCTGTTGGCAGCTCCCAGATGGCTTTGATTTAGGGTGGAGTCACTTCTTAAATCTCTGGGCTTCTAAGTCCCAAGGGATTGGGGAGGGGGCATTGGGGAGATTATGAAGACAAAGGGAGGCTCCAGTGGGAGTTTGCGGGGCACTCACTCTTCCTTCAGCATTTTCCTAAGCCAGGACCCCTCAACTTGCTGAGATCTCTGACCTCCAGACATTAAGCTTGGAGATCTGAGCTGACTCAGCACTCCTCACCTAGGCTCAGACTTTTAGGAAGGAGCATTAGGGAACCCTCATTCTAGGGGTAACGAGTCCAAAGATCAGAGGAGTTCATCCAGTCACCAAAAATCACCCAGGAGGTCAGTGGCCGGCGAGGGCCAGAAACCTAGATCTCCTCACTTCCAGGCATGGAGTCAATCAGTAGCTCCACGATGAAGCCTCTACCATGAGCCTCCTCAGAGTCAGGCAAGCACGGGGACTCAAGACAAAGAATGAGGCAGCTGGCATTCAAATACAAAAGATGGTCTGCATCTGTCTGCCTATCGTCCATCCATTCATCTATCTGTCTAGAGAAAGAAATCTCTCTCTCTCTCTCTCTCTCTCTCTCTCTCTCTCTCTCTCTCTCCTCTCCTCTCCTCTCCTCTCCTCTCCTCTCCTCTCCTCTCCTCTCCTCTCCTCTCCTCTCCTCTCCTCTCCTCTCCTCTCCTCTCCTCTCCTCTCCTCTCCTCTCCTCTCCTCTCCTCTCCTCTCCTCTCCTCTCCTCTCCTCTCCTCTCCTCTCCTCTCCTCTCCTCTCCTCTCCTCTCCTCTCCTCTCTCTCTCTCTCTCTCTCTCTCTCTCTCTCTCTCTCTCTCTCTCTCTCTCTCTCCCTCCCTCCCTCCTGGAGAAAAAAGATAGAATCTGCATTTATACATTTTTAGACATCTAGATATTTATAGCTGTCTAGCTATCTGGTTAGGTCTAGATCTACTTCCATACAGATATAGATACCCAAGGGACGAGGGACTGAACCTATGATCCCAGTGATGCTGAGAACTCCCAGGTGAGAACACTTCTCTCACAGATCCAGGGCACCACCTTTTCTGCACTTTCACAGGCTTAGTGAGCTGCCTAATACACTGAGAAGCTAAGGACTTGCCCAGGGTCACACAGCCGGGCTGTATCAGAGAGGGGATCTGACCAGAGATCTCTCTGCTCTCTGCCTCACAGCCTCTCCTATATAAATATCCACAGCATTAATACAAAAGAAGGGCCAGGGAGTTGGGAAGAGAGGATGCTAGCCCTTGGTGGAGGGGTTGAGCAAGGCTCTGGGGAGACTAGATCTGCCTCTTCTAGAATCAGCACCCCAGAGGTCACCTTCCTATCTGTTTGATGGGCTTCCCTTAGTCCGTGGGCATCTGATAGGCTCAGAGCCAGGGACCCCCATTTAGAAGGACCTTCTCTAGGGTGGGCCACACCCCAACCTGTGGGTGTTTATGCCTAAGGAGACTGACTCCCTATGCATGCCTGGGAAGTGGAGAAGATGAGACCAAGCAACCCTGGGGCCCAGGCAGCTTGCCTCCAAGTATTGCCATGGCTCCCTTCCTCCATGTGCCCGCCTGCACAGACTGCTTGGGCTCGGAGGATGTCTGGCTGAGTCCCAGCCTCCTCCCACACTGTTTGGCGTCCCAGCTAATATTAGCGGTAATAATAATAGCCTTCAGTGACAATATGGGGGCTGATCTGGGCCTGCCGGCTCCCCAGGCTGGATTTCTGCCGATTCCCAGTTGCCCAAGCAGGAGTTTCCCAGAATCCCCTGCTGTTTAGAAGACTGGGTGGCTTTTTTCTTCCCCAGAGGTAGACCTGAGGGAAGTAAGTCGGGGAGGTGGAGTCTGGCATCCAAGGGTTTGGAAGGAATCTAGATAGAACAGGTCAGAATTAGACCCTTGGCGCCAGAAGGACTCTTTTTTTTTTTTTGGTGGGGCAATGAGGGTCAAGTGACTAGCCCAGGGTCACACAGCTAGTGTCAAGTGTCTGAGGTCAGATTTGAACTCAGGTCCTCCTGAATCCAGGGCTGGTGCTCTATCCACTGTGCCACCTAGCTGCTCCCCGTTTTTGGAATTTTTTAATCTTTTTTTTTCTTTTCTAGAAGGGCTCTTAGAGGAAACTGAGGCCCAGAGAGGGGAGGGGCCTTGCTACAGGCCACGCAGGGAATAAATATCTCATCCGAGCCTCACAACAACTCTATGAGGTGTACGTTATTATGATCTGCATTTTCCTGGTGAGGAAGCTAAGGCAAAGAAGTTCAGTGACTCACCCAGGGTCCCAACAGCAGGCTGAGTCAGGTCTTCCAGACACCAAAGCCAGCCCTTGATCCACTGGGCCAACAATACACCTCCATAAGCATTGATCAGGTTCTCACTTTGCACCAAGTACTGTGAGAGTCACCGGGTGCTACAGAGACCAATGGAAAACAGCCTCTGCCCTCCGAGAGCTTACAGTCTAGCAGCAGAGACAACAGGGACACAGAAGACATGAACAGCAGTGTCATGGCCACCTAGGACTAGGAGGTGCTGGCAGCAGGGTGAGGGTGGGGCTGGGGAAGGAAGGCCTGTGAAGGAGGTGTCTGCTGGGCTGTCTTGGAGGAAAACCAATGGCATGGAGAAGAGGGAAGGAGGAAGGGGGAAGGGGGAAGGGGAGAGAGGGAAGAAGTGCACCCAGACACCCAACATGCACTCACAATACAACATTCTCCCACAACAGTGCCCTATCCATACCACCATGCACAACACACATCTGTAGCACCCTCGTGCATCACTAAAGATCACATGCTCAGACCACTGCCTTCTTCATGGCACTGTAAGGAAAAGGTTGGCCAATGAGAGTGTGGGGAGACCAAAGACACGAGAGAGAGAGAGAGAGAGAGAGAGAGAGAGAGAGAGAGAGAGAGAGAGAGAGAGAGAGAGAGAGAGAGAGAGAGAGAGAGAAAGAGAGATGCCACATCCAAGCAGCCCCTCAGCCCAGTTATTGGACCAGGGGAAAGGAAGTTCACTCTGCCCTGGGCTGGGCACAGGGGGTGGGGGTGGGTATAGCTGGGTGCGCTCCAACTTGGGCCTAAGAGTCAGGCATGGGAGGGTTCTCAACCCTCCTTTAAAGACTCTGAGAAACCTTTCTTAGCTGCCCACTTCTCCTGTGAACTGAAGGGAAAAGCGAGCCCTCCCCATCCCAGGCCTCCCCAAGCTCCCCCGTGGAGCCTCCTCCTGGCTTCATGTGCTGGGGAAGGCCGCCACCTGCTGAAGGTCAGACACAACTACACCTCAGCCCAGGCTTGGCTATCCCTCTCAGCGGAATGGGCCGATGGCCCTCATCATGACCCACCAGGGCTTAGGGAGAAACCTCCATGGGAGCCCTTCTTGCTTGGCCTCCGTGCGCTTTGACGTGTGTGTGTGTGTGTGTGTGTGTGTGTGTGTGTGTGTGTGTGTGTGTGTGTGTGTGTGTGTGTGTGTGTACCCGCGCACGCCTACTACATGTATGCTTGACCAGGGAAATGGGAAAGAGGAAGAAAAGGAGATCAAGGTCTGGTAAAGGGAGCTCATTTTAACTTAGTTGAACCCCAACACTGTTATCTTCTGAGCCAAGAACCGTAAAAAGTCAAAAGTCGAGTTTGGAGGGAGCTTAGAACAGAGTGTCAGAGCTGCGGGTGGGGGTGGGGCTGTCCAGGAGGACATCAGGACAGTACCTGATGGGGAAGGAGCCCGCCCAGTCTTCTGACATCTACCTCATCTCAAGGCCCAAGACATAAAGGGCAGCAGAATCCTCCCCAGGGTGGAGGCAGGGGATATAACTGACTTGAGACTTGGGCAATGTGAAAGCTGGGAGGGCCCTTGGAACAGGGAATGGCCGAGCGGAGGGCAGGAAGTACAGAGCTGGGAGGGCCCTGGGCTGACTATTCCAGCCCCTGCTTTGCACACAGGAGTCCCAGGGAGGGATGGCCTCTTGCCCGAGGTTGGTGAATCAGAGGCAAAAGCAGGACCAGAACCCGGGTCTCCCAATGCCCACTGCAAGGTTCTGCCCTCAGCCCAGTTTCCACAAGCCAAACCCTCGCTTTAATAAAGTAGACAGCGATATAAATCCACGTCAGAATATCTGCTTTTTTGCTGGATCGCATACCCACAATACACAATAAATACGGAGTCTAACATTGGAGGGAGCACCAGGAGCGTGTCTTGCAGGCACCACGAGGGGGCAGCATGCTCCTAAAAACTCAGCATTCTATCCAAAGGATGCTTTTAGGCTGAATCCCAAATTTTAGCAAGGATAAGAATACTATTTGGTGCATGTCCTAGGGATTAGAGCTGGAAGATTCAGAGAAATCTGGTTCACCCCCCCCCCATTTGACTGAGACCACAGCAGGGGAGTGAGTGACTTGCCCAATGTCACCCAGATGGTGGTAACTTGGTTATAGAATGACTGTGGAAGGAAAATGCTTGACGTCCAAAGGTGGCTTGAGATAATGCCTCATTGCAAATGCCCATCTGGGAATGCGAGAGAAACCTCTCTCTTGGCCTCAGTTTCCCATCTGTAAAATGGAGATAGTAACCCTTGCAGCACAGGCGTGTTGTGAAACTGTGATTTTTTTCTTTCATTCCCTGGATGCACAAAGAGCTAGTCCTGGGTATAACACCAGGACAGAGGGCGGATGGACGATCTGACCCAAGGCCCTTTCCGGAGCCTAGTGGGGAGCTGGGGGCTGAGCAAACCATCAATCTGCGGCATTTACTGAGTATCTGATGTGTGGGTGATGAGAAGCCTTGGTACTGGCTCTGCCATGAAATTACTGTGTGATCATGAGCAAGTCACTGTCTCTCACTTAGTTGTAGTTTCCTTCTCAATAAAATGAGTCTAAACTAAGATGATTGCTAATCTCCCTCCCAGCTCTGACATTCCCTGTTCTAAGGCCCCTCCCAGCCATTTCCTTCTCCCTGGACTATTAAGATAACCAGGCAGGGGCGGTGTCAGAAGTGATTTTTCTCAGTGGACCCTTCCATTGAGAAAGAGCCATAGAGTGTGAGTGCTCAGGGCTGATGGGATTCAGAAGAGAGAAGCAACCAGGGCTATACGGCTATTCTCTCCCACCCTCCCCCTTTTCTCCCTGTTCTTCCTTCTGGGAGCACACAGAACAGGGCTGATCTCTTCTATACATACCGCCCACAGTCATTCAAAAGTTTGTTTCTTTGTTTGTTTTGTTTTGGTGAGGCAATTGGGGTTAAGTGACTTGCCCAAGGTCACACAGCTAGTAAGTATCAAGTGTCTGAGGCCGGATTTGAACTCAGGTCCTCCTGACTCCAGGGCTGGTGCTCTATCCACTGCACCACCCAGTTGCCCCCTAAAAGTTTGTTTCTAATAAAGGGAATCTTGGTAGGCTCAGGAAGCAGATTTCAGCTTGTTTATAAGGAAGATCTGCCTCACAGTTTGAGCCATCTCCAAACTAAATGTGCTGCTTTGAGAGGTAATGAACTCCCCATCACTACAAGGGCACAGTGAAAAGAGTGCTGGGTTCAGGTTCAAATCCTGGCTCTGCTACTTACTACCTGGCTGGCTGTGGGCAAGTCACTTCTCTGGTCCTCAGGGACCTCCTCTGTAAAATGGGTGTGTGTGTGGACTTAATGGCGTCTAAGGTCCCTTCCAGCTTCCGTGAACACCTGAGGATGCTGTGGAGGGCATCCGTGCTCCAGGCAGGGAACTGGACTAGGTGACCTCAGAGGTTTTTGCATGTCCTCTGTCTGCAGTTCTGGCCTCTGTGTCAGCTTTGGCCCAGAGCTCGTGTTTCTGACCACCCAAGGGAGCTGGTGAAATATTGAGTGAAGCCTCCAAGCTCCCTTCCCAGGAACACCCTGGACGCCAGCTCTCCCAAGGCCCAGCCGCCTAAATATTTCTTTCCCTGGAGGGTCCTTCTCCTCGGTGTTGTCTGAGAAACAAGAATGGGTGGGACTGACCCGTGTGCCAGTCCTTGCCCAGGCTCACTCATGCCTTGGCAGGGGATGGCACCGAGGGAGAGGGGGCTGCCCTGGGCCCTCCACCTTGAGTGTGCTTGGCTCTGCCTCCCTCCCGCAAGCGAAGTCCCTCCTTAGCACATGAGGACACTCGGGACATCTTTGGGGGTTCATGTCACCCATCCAGCTGCACCCAGTCTTTAGTCTTCTCAGCAGAGATTCAGAGCCCCATCTCTTCATGGAATCAGAATTTCAGAGTAGAAATGGTTTCTTTACATGAGAAAGGGTCACACAGGCTGCATTATGACAGGGAGCTCATTACCTCCAAGGCAGCCTACTGCACTTTTAAGCAGCTTTTATTGTTAGGAAGCATTTCCTAATTTGGAGCCCAGATTTGCCTCTCTTTAGTTTCCACCCAGTGCTCCTTGCTCTGCTTCTGAGGCCAAGCAGAACACAGTTAGCCTCCTCAACATGACAACTTTCATGGCTTGAAGAGAGTTATCACGTCTCCTCTGAGTCTTTTCTTCTCTAGGCTGAGTGTCCTCAGTTCCTTAAACTGGTTTGGCATGATTCCTAGACCCTCTGCCAATGCCAATTGCCTTCCTCAAGAATGATTGGTCATTATCGGACTTTGGAGATCTTTAATTTGAGAGACAGATGGCTTCCCTGACTCCAAGAAAGCTCTCGTCTGCCTTTAACAGTTAATTCCCACACAGGCTATAAGGGTCTGTCAGGGTGTTCTCTTTTTGCGGGGAGGGCAATGAGGGTTAAGTGACTTGCCCAGGGTCACACAGCTAGTGTTTAGTATCCAAGGTCAAATTTGAACTCAGGTCCTCCTGAATCTAGGGCTGGTGCTCTATCCACTGCACCACCTAGTGCCCCCAAGGGTGTTCTCTTGATGCTGCTAATCAGTAGAGTGGATGATTAGAGGGTGACCCTTTAAAGGTTGGTGATGAAGTACAGACCCGTGGATGAGTGGGTAGGGGATGGAGAGTTTATGTCACTGAGGGAGCCTGAATCAGTATTGTTCAAATGTAGGTTTCTTAGCACCTTAAGGGGATGCTTTGGATAGCCTGGGGGAGACAGGACTGGGCAGTTTGGGCTAGAGACGAAGTGTATGGGGGAGAGTGATAGGAGAGTAAGCTGGAAAGGTGGGGAGTAGTTGCATTGTGCCATGAGGAGCTTTAATTGGTAAGCAGTAGGGAGCCAAAGGTAGATTTTTGAATAGTGGAGTGATGTGACAGCCAATGCATCGGAAAACATTATTCTAGCAGCACATGAAGGGTGGCTGGGAGGGAAGAAAGTAGAAGTAGGAAGCTTCAGGAGGTCATTGCAATAGTCCAAATGAGTGGATGGTGGCCTTGGGAAGAGACAGGAGGCGATGCCTGGAGGAGAAGAGCAGAACAGACTGACAGGGCCTGGTACCTGGCCATAGGGTCAATGAGGCAGGATGAGCAGTGGGGCCACAGACACACAGCTAAGTCAGAGGAAGGAGGGAGGAGGCTGAAGCGGAGAGATCTCGAGTTCAGTTGGGTTGGTGCATGTTCATAAAATGAGCACAAAGGTCCAGACTCATTTATTTATTTTGATTAGAAGAGCCCTGAGCATGGGCTTAACTAGACACATGTGAGCACCTGCTGTGTGCTGACACTCCCCACCCCCACTCGCAGCCCGTCTCACCTCACTTCTTGTTCTCAAACTCAGAGAGAGTGAGAGCAAGAGAGCGAGTGAGCAAAAGAGTGAGAGAGTGAGAGAGAGCGAGCGAGAGAGAGAGCGAGCGAGAGAGCGAGAGAGAGCGAGAGAGAGAGCGCGAGCGAGAGAGAGAGAGAGAGAGAGAGAGAGAGAGAGAGAGAGAGCAAGAGAGAGAGAGAAACACTGAAACACTGCCTCTGGGGTCACCACTCAATCCTCATCCTCCCTGACCTCTCTTTGGCATCTAAGACTGGCGGCTGCTCCCTCTTCTCTTGGCTCCAAGGGAATGATCTCTCCTGGTTTCTGTCTCTCTGCCACCTTCTCCTTCTTTTTCCTTCTCTTTCTCCCCACTTTTCTCCTCTGCTGCCCTTAAATGAAAGTGTTCTTCCAGGATGTCTTGGGCCCTCTTTTTTCCCCTGTCTCTTTCTTTTTCTTTCTTTCTCTCTGTCTCCACCTCTCTCGGTCTCTCTCTCTCTGTCAGTCTATTTCTCTCCTCACCATTGGGGTGGTCTCATCTATGGCTTCCATGGGCATCTCTTTGGAGATCCGGGTTCATGTTTCCAACTGCTCATGTGATGCCTCCATCTCAATGTCCATCAACACCTCAAACGATGGAACAGATCATTTCCCCCCAAACTCCTCCGTCTAGCGCACACCCCCTCTTTTTTTTTCTTCTTTTTTTTTTTTTGCGGGGCAATGGGGTTAAGTGACTTGCCCAGGGTCACACAGCTAGTAAGCGTCAAGTGTCTGAGGCCGGATTTGAACTCAGGTACTCCTGAATCCAGGGCCGGTGCTCTATCCACTGCGCCACCTAGCCGCCCCGCGCACACCCCTTCTTTTTGAGGGCTCCTCCATCTCCCCAGTCTCCGAGTTCTAAACCTTGGCTCCATCTCCCTCCCTGACACAGTCAGTCATAAGCTCCTGGGTGTAGAGCCAGAAGGGACCTCAGACGCCATTTTGTTTCATTCCACACATGGGTAAGTCGAGCCCTGGGGAGGTGGGGGGGGGCGGTGCCTGACGCCTCCGAGCGGCAGCACATGTGAAGGGCTTATGGTCAGACCCGCGGTGGTTAGAGCTGGTGCCTTCCTCTTCCCCCCTCCAGCCACTCCCCATGACTCCTCCCTCCCTGCTCATTCATCACGTCTCTCAACCTCACAATCATAGTGTCTTTGGGGGAGGGGCGCATGTCGCATTGACCCCATTTGACAAATGGCAGGATTGGGGTTTAGAGAGGGAGATTCCAGGGCTCACACAGTAAGTCAGAGCAGCGCTGAGACTCAACCCTAGACGCCGGTGCCCCCAAACCTGGAGCTTTCCTTAACCTAACCCTCAACCCACAACCTGGATGGGAGCCTCTGCCCGCGTGACCTGCGGACCTCAGTTTCCCCACCTGTAATATGAGAGAGTTGGCCTCAATGCCCCAGAGCAGCTCCTGGGATTCTCATCCCAGTCGACCTGGTGAGAACAAAGGGCACGCTTCCTGGGGAGAAGGGTGCCCGGGGTTCCTGCCTCTCATTTCCCTGAGAGGGGCAGGGGGAGGTGAGGGCAAGCAGAGAGGCCGGGTGTTGGGGGGGAGGGAGCCGGGTGTTGGGGGGGGAGGGACCTGGGAGGGGCCTCCCAGTGGCCTGCAGTTGGTACAGCTGGGGCTCGTTAACCAGGACGAGGCCACAGGAAGCTGAGGCCCAGACTTTGGTCAGGCCTGGGAAGCCATCTGGCTCAAGGAGCTCTCACTGGCTTTGCCGCCAGACTCTCCCCGAGGCAGAAGCCTTCCTTTTTTTCTTTTGTCTGGACTCCATCCCAATCCCCGGAGCAGGAGGCCTGCCCCCTTGCCAAAAACAACGCCAGCCCCTGTGGCCTTGCTCATAGGCATTGGGTCCTAGAGCTTTGCACCCACCCATCAGAGCCCCTCCTTCCTGCCTGCTGCTGCCAGGGGGAAAGGGGAGACCTTGAGAAAGTGAGGGAATAGCAGCTTTTGGCAGGCCTCTGGGTCCTTAGACTAAGAGGACAAAAAACATTCCAGCGGCTAGAACTGCCCAATGGCAGAGAGACAGCCTTGTCAGCTAGTGATCTGGCCATCGCTGGTTGTATGCAAGAGGACAAGATGGGTCCCTCTTTGTAGGGGGTCGGGGACGTTGGGCGAGAGGACCTTTACGGTCTTTTTGGAGAGTCAGAGCTTAAGAAGCTAAGATTCTGCCCAATAAACATTTATTAGCTCCTGGTACGTTCAGGGGCTCTGTGTACGGTGCTGAGAATGCAAGAATGGCCATGACACAGCCCCTGTCCTCAAAGGGCTTCTAGTCTCCCTGAGGCGGGAGGTGGCAGAGGAAGGGTCTCTAACAAGTCCACAGATCAATATGGTACAATGTAGAACATGACGGGAGAAAGAGAGACGCTTTGGGGGCAGGGGGAGACCCCTGTCACAGGAGGTGAGTGGGGGCAGGGCAGGCTTTGTAGGGGAGGTGGCAGCTAGGCTGGACCATGAAGCCAGGCAGGGGCTCTGACAGGGGAGAGAGAGGGTGGTACGAGGTGGGCATGGAGTGGTGAGAGATAGGCTGGGCAGTCAGGATGGAGTCACACTGTGCAGGGCCTGAACACCAGGGAGGCTTAGGCGATGGGGAGCCAGGGGAGGTCTTTGAGCAGTCGAGTGGCATGTTAGAATGATGACTCGGGCAGCCATGGTGACCAAAGAGTCTCCAAACCAAAACTCCTCCGACCTTCCCAGCAGGCTGTTCTCTCTGGGCCCTTCCATCACACCCTAGAAATGCCTCTGCCTGGCTGATGGAGGGCTCCTCCCAGAGGCTCCACCGAAGGGAGATGCCCAGACCTGCTGACAGCTGCACTCCTCTGGACTCTCCATCCTGCCCTGCCCTGGGTACCTTTTCCTCCATTAAAATGCAGACCCTCGGGGCAGTGAGGTGGCACAGTGGATAAAGTACCGGCCCTGGATTCAGGAGGACCTGAGTTCAAATTTGACCTCAGACGCTTGACACTTACTAGCTATGTGACCCTGGGCAAGTCACTTAACCCCAATTGCCCCGCAAAAAAAAAAAAAGAGACTCTCCAAGGCAGGGGCAATCCTTTTTGCACACAGTCGGCACTTCATAAATGCTTATGGACTGACTGACAAGCATTTTCAGACCTTTGGTTTCTATTAAAATAGCAACTCCTTGGACTGGATCATTTCTAAGGCCCCTCCCAGCTCTGAAACCCATGATTCTCACAGGGCTAATCTCACAACCCAAAACTACTTATTTCAAGTATTATAATCCCCGTTTTGTAAATGAGAAAACTGAGGCTCATGGTATTGAAGTGACTTCCCTGGGATCAGAGCTAGAGCTGGAAATATCAGGTCCTCAGACTATGAGAGCAGCATCTTCCATTTCTCACTGGGGGTACTGTACCTCCACATACACACACAGACACAGACACACACACGTATACATACACGCCCCCTGATGCTGGACCACACTGGGGTAGGAGTAGGGACATATATACACACTCACACACACGCACACGCACCCCCAACAGCTCTCCCTGACCAGTTACTGGCTGAAGTCTGAAGTGCCTTTGCCAGAAGTCATTCCCTTTCATTTCCCACCAAGGGAAAAGTTTAAATTGCAAATTCCCCCAGAAAAGGGCAACCTGGGCAGGCCTGGCATTCACCTTGAACGGTAAATAGACTTTCTGGACATCAGGGGCACATCCAGCTTTGTTGTTGGTCCTGGGCATCTTCTTTGCACTAGACAGGGCTGGTGTGCTGAGTGTAAATGGGTTGATGCTGAAGGCAGCCTGGCCAGAATTCTCCTGGGGTGGGTGGGGTGTGTGTGGCGGGGTGTGGTGTGGTGTGTGGCGGTGGCAGCGGCAGCGGGGAAGCAGATCCAAGAGAAGTGAACAAGTCTCCAGTGCTGCTGTGCTGGGCACCTCGTGGCAAGAGGCTCTGATGTCCAGGCCTAATGTCCAGACCCAAGACACAGCCCATGAATACTGACGGGGCCATCAGGGGCTCACCTTTGTAGGGGGCTCCATTGATCAGAGAGAGGTGAGCCCAGAGGCCAGAGTCACCTCCAAAGCTGTCCCTGACACGAGCTGGGTCACCTTTTGGAGCCTCGGTTTTTTTCTTCTGTCAAACAAGGATAACAGTCCTTGTATGACTTACCTCACAGGGTTTTTATGGGGAGAGCCCTTAGTAACTGTTAGAGGAGTGTGAGCTGTTACTCTATTTTCATATCCTATCCTATCCTATCCTATCCTTCCCTACCCTACTCTATACCCTAGCCTAGCCTAGCCATCATTGGGTATTTTAAAGTACCTACTATGTGCTGGGCACTATCTTAGCCTAACTTCTCCTAGACCATTTTATTTTATTCAATAAGTACCTAGCGTGTGTGCTGGGCACCATGTCAGGCAATGGGAATACAAGGACCAGAACAGAATGGTCCCTGCCCTCAAGGGCTAACATTCTCCTGGGGATGGGGGATGGGGGTGGGGTTTGGGCCACAACTAGAGAATTGAAGAAGAAACACTGTAGTAAATACAAAGTGATTTCATACAGAGAGGATGAGTGAAAACTCAGTGTTCTGAAGGAGGGAGAAGGCCAGTTTCCAGCCAAATGTTCAGGGGCTCCAGGAGTTGGAGGGGAGGTAGAAGTGCTGAGCATCCCCTGACCCCACAGGGATGCAGAGGGGGTAATGATGCTGCTCTGGAGGAGTCTAGGGTTCAAGTCCTGGCACTAGCACTTGGTAGCTGTGTGCCCTTGAGGAAGTGGCCATGTGGATTTGATTTCCTCACCTATAAGACAGAGATAATCATGCTTTTTTTTTTTTTTGCGGGGAAATGAGGGTTAAGTGCCCAGGGTCACACAGCTAGTAAGTGTTGAGATAATCATTCTTGAGCTCTCTATCTCCTCATGCTGTTGAGAGGAAAAATTGTGGTCTACATTCATGAAATATTACCATTATTATTTCCTATCAATGACCTCATTAGATCCATGCTATATTCTGGGGAGGAAAACAATACAGGAGTGGGATGACCTCCAAGGTCTCTTCTTCCACTTTTCCATCTATGATCTTATTGTCCTATTGTCCCTGTCCGGTGCTTGGCACATAGTAGGCACTTAATAAATGTTCACTGAATAGAATTGTTTTGCCAATGAGGAAATGGAAGCCCAGAGAGGGCAAGTGATTTCCGTAAGTTCA
Source organism: Dromiciops gliroides (assembly GCF_019393635.1). Classification (NCBI taxonomy): domain Eukaryota; kingdom Metazoa; phylum Chordata; class Mammalia; order Microbiotheria; family Microbiotheriidae; genus Dromiciops; species Dromiciops gliroides. The sequence continues at coordinate 294,570,801 of NC_057865.1, forward strand.
CACATCAGGAGAGCAGAAGAGCCAGAATTCACCCCCAGGACCAGTCCCACTCCACCCACTCTATTCCACTATACTCCTCTTGTCCTTTGGTGCTTTTCTACTGAATCTCCCATGTCTGACTTGGGGAAGGGGTCTGAGAGAAGCCCTGAGCACATGACCCATGCTGGGAAGTTCACTCTTGAAGAGAGAGGCTGAGAGAGTCCTGTGGTCACACACTTAGTGAGGGTCTCCCAGCTCTGAGGTGAGCCCTGGTCTCCCCCTCTTCCCAGCTCTCTACCTTCTAGCCATTGTCCCCAGCTTGCCATCTTTCCTAACTGACTGGATCATAAGTGTTTGTCATGTAAATGAAAGGGTAGATGAAAATAAAAGACTGAATGAGTAGATCTCAACATTAGAATTTCAGACTATTAATAACCACATGAACAATTACCCCAAATCACAAGTAGCAGGTAAAAGTGAATTAAAACAACCCTAAAATTTCACCTTATACTTAACTAAGTGATGAAGATGACAAAAGATGGGCACGGCCAATGTTGGAGAGGCTGTGGAAAGATGGATGTGACAATACATTGTTGATAGGGCTGTGACTTAATCAGCCACTCTGGAGGGCAATTTGGAATCATGCTAAGAAAGTGAATAAAATACACATACCCTTTGTCCCAGAAATCCCATAACTGGCATATACTTCAAAGAGATCAAAGACAAATAGTCAGCAAAATATTTCTGGCAGCAATTTTTGTAGTGGCAAAGATCTGAAAATAAAATAGATACTCATTGATTATAGAAGGTCTAAATAAATTGTGACACAAATATGCAACGAAATATGCTACTATGTAAGAAATGATAACTATTAAGACCACAGAGAAGAATGGAAGGATTTGTAAGAACAGATACAAAATAAAGTAAGCAGAACTAGTAAAACAATATGTACAGTGGCTACAATAATGCAAATGAAATTAAATAGCAGCCAAAATGTCAGAACTGAATACTGTGTAATTGTAATAACCAAGCAGATCCCAAAGAAGATCTAAAAGAACACACCTCTAATGTGTGCATACCACAACATATACTGTTAGGATTGGCAAGTTTTGTTAAACCGCTTTTCCCCAATCTATCTTTGTTATAGAGACTGATTCTCTGAGTGGGGAGGGGGAAGGATAGATTGAGAAATATCAATGAAATAAAAACAAAAGCTGTCAATTAACTTAGAAAATGAGCAAATGAATGCACAAATGACAAATGGATGTTTGGATGAAAGAGTGAGGGTATGAGTGAATGTATGCATGGGTAGACAGAATGATAGGTAGATAAAATAGGTAAAGTCAAAAGATGATTCAATGGATTGAAGGATGGTTGGATGGACAGATGGTGGGGTGGATAAAGAGATTTATGGATGGAGGCATTCCTGAAAATCTGAATCTTATTTTGTCATTGTTATTGTTGAGAAGCAGCATGGTATAGTGAATCAATAGATGGCCTCAGAACTAGGAAGAGCTGGGTCCCCCAACACATATTGTCTTTGTAACCTTAGGCAAGTCATCAGACCTCTTGGTGTTCCAGAAAATTCTGTAAGCTCATCAATTGCTGAGATGGTGTTGACCTTCATTGATAGATGGTGTGTCCTCAGTGTCAGTGAAAAGCACAGCTTTGATCCCTGTCCTTCCCTCATTTTTAATGGATGGCATTTGCCTGTGTTAGGAGCTTCACTTTCCTATCTAACCGGTCTTCATCTGGCAGTGGGTCCTTTCCCAGTCCTTGTAACTGCTTCTATATCACTTAGTTGATGGGTGGATGGACAGACATTTGGGTAGCAGAGATGAATGGGAGATTGGACAGATGTATAGACAGAGGCACAACAGGATGGATGGATGGATGCCTGGGTGAAGGGATGGGTTGTTGGATGAATGAATAGACAGAGGAACCGGTGGGTGCCAGATGAATGGATAGGGTAGTGGAGGGAGGGAGGGAGTCCTGAAAAGTCGAGGCCTATTTTCTCATAAATATTCTTTGTTCTCTTTGTAGCTTTGTCTTTGTCCCCAGTTGATCTTAAACTCTCAGAGACTCTTTTTCCATAGTGCTCATTTCTATTTGTCCAGCTACTCTATCAACCAGTTGAAATGACCTCCAAATGAACTCAGGGTCCTGGATACTTACAGGAAGCATTTGGGGAGAAGGAAGATTCCTTTGCCCATGAAAGGAATGGTCTTCAATTGATCTTCTTTAAAAATGGGGAATTGTCAGACACCGAGTTATCTCTTCCAGGGCTAAGTCCTGGCATTTCAGTGGGAAGAGACTCAAGTGCTGATTCTGGTTCCAAGCTTCAGTCTCCTCCTCTGGGGTATTGCCCACCCAGTTGTTGTTGTTGTTTGTCCTTCATTCTCAAAGAGGGCCATGCCATCAGGAGGTGATGCTATGACTTGTACTGATTTGGATTTAAGTGAGGGAGGGCTTTACAAAGTCACCAACCTCACTCTCTCCTCCAGAGCCATCTGGGTCCCGTGGCAAGATATACATCAGCATAACTGGAGATGGCCCCGGATGTTTGAGGCAATTGGGATTAAGTGACTTAACCAGGGTCACCCAGCTAGTAAGTGTCTGAGATGAGATCTGAACTCTGGTCCTTCCAACTTCAGGGCCAGTGCTCTATCCACCTAGCTGTCCCCTGCCCACCTGCAGGGCTGTTGTGAAGAAGGGGCTTTAGAAATGCTGAGGCACAATCAGAGTGGGGATATAAAACAGCCTCGTCAGGAATGCTGCATTCTCTCTATATTTAGGAAGACAGGAAGGTCAGTGGTAAGGTCGGGAATGTTTCAGTTCTGTGCTGGTTCTAATAACAGCTTCACCATTGGAGTCGGGATGATGTTTCCCCCCCAACACATGGACCCAAAGAGCATGAGATACACTTCTCTCTGGCTCAAAGGCAAAAATTTTTCATGCCCACTGAAGTCATTCCAAGCAAAATTTTAGATTCACAGGATCTGGCAGCTGTCACAAGAAGCCATGATCAATGGGTGCCAATAATCTGTATGGTCAATAAGATCAGTGTGTTTGACAGGTCAGCGATGTGTGGAATTTTCAAGGTAGCTAATTTCTGCACTGAAGATGGCAGAAACCCTTTCAAAATATTCCTTTTGCTAATGCTTCCCTTGACCACTTCTGACTTGAAGAGGAATCTCCCTAGCAGTCAATCTTTTTAAGGACCACTGGTCAAATTCTATTTTTTTCACAACTGAGCTCTGTTTTGATCTTGATTCTGGCAAAAAGAAATATATAGTGCAAACAACCATGAGAAGTTGGTAGGTTTTGCCAAGCAAAACAAGCCCTAAGAATGCACATCTGGACTGGCGACCCCCATGAAAATTTATATTTAATCTTTTCCTTTAAAAAAGCTGAAAACCACCAAGATATAAAAATAATAAAAATGGCGTTTGTTCTGGAAACCTGAACTGATCCATAAGCAGAGGAGTGCTTTCTGGCCTATTCTATTCTAGGGCAGAGCTTCCTGTCTCAAGGCTACCAAGAATGACAGAACGCTAAAGTTGGACATGCCCTTAGAACACCAAATAGAAAACCATACAGCTGGGGATGATTGTAGATCACTGAACACAGAGTGTGAGAGCTGGAAGGTATTTTAGAACTCAGAACACCAGAGCTTGGGGGGACTTTAGAATATGGAATGTCAGAGGAACCTTAGAACCTTAGGGCTAGGAGGACATTTGGAACAAAGAACATAACATTGTGGAGCTGGTAGGGACCTTGAACAGGATTTCAGAGCTGAAAAGGACTTTGGAATAGAAAATGTCAGAGCTGTGAATGACCTTGAAGTAGGGAGCTCAGGATCTGTGAGGGACCTTAGAACTTGGAATGTTTGAATATAGAAGACAGAATGTCAGGCCTGGGAAAGATCTTAGAGATTATTCAGTCCCCTTCCTTTAGGGAAGAGGGAATTGAGACCCAGAGAGCTTAAATGTCCTCTAATTTCCCTCACAGGTCTCAAAATCTAAAGCTCTCCAATGCTATGGCATCTTCAACAGAAATCCCTATTGGAAGAACAATAAACAGGACATGTTGGCAATGTAATTTGTAATATAGGTGCCAAACCACCAATTTCATTGGTCTTCTTTTCTCCCCCTCTCTCCTGACTGGTCCATTGGAAAAAATCCCAGCTCCAATTCCATTGTACACATGAGCTTTTCTGATCCTGGTCACTGGGAATGCTTTCCCTCAAAACATGGCCTTGTATTTATTTCATATGTATCTATGTGTGTAGGAGTGTTGATCCTGGACCAGAGGTAGTAATGAGATGTTAAACTTAACTGTAAAGAAGCTTCTGTATTTTGATACACTTTAGGGGGGGAAACCACCTTTCTGATCCAGTCAAGAAGAGAAATAAGGTAACTGGATAAGTAAACAAATAAGCATCCTTGGGAACTTTAAATAACTAAACCCTGGTAGAATGTTCTAGTGTGGGAGAAGTTGCATGCTTAGCTCCTTATGAAGGAGACTCTTACAAAGTAGGAGGGGAAATAGTTCTCTCTTTCTCACTCCTACGTTAGCTATGTAACCTTGAAGCAGAGTTACTGTCTTTGTTTTATTTTATTTTGTTTTGTTTTGTTTTTGTGGGGCAATGAGGGTTAAGTGACTTGCCCAAGGTCACACAGTTAGTAAGGGTCAAGTGTCTGAGCCTGAATTTGAACTCAGGTCCTCCTGAATCCAGGGCTGGTACTTTATCCACTGTGCCACCTAGCTGCCCCGATACATCACACTGTTAGGAGTATGAGTCCGGGAAGCAAACCTCTCACCAGAAGCCATCTGGTTTGTCAGAAACTAACAAACTGTTAGCTTTATCATTAGGCAACAGTGTTTCTTCTATCGATGCTTCTTCCACAGCCTCCTTTTTTGAGCTGTTATTTACTGATTTCTGCCCTTTATTCTGTTGGATGATTTTCATATATTTCTCTAAGAGGGTTGACAATTTCTTTGTCGATGATTTCTAACTCTTTAATACAATTTTCTACTTCACTTTCCAATGATTCTTCAAGTAATCTCATTGCATTCACTGTCCATGCCCTCATTTCAATGTGGACATTGAATCAGTATTGGGCTTGTGAGAAGGTGTTTATGGGAGGAATGTTTTTGCTGCTCTATTTTAGTGTCTTTGCTAAGAAATAATTGAGTTTACTGGTTGATTCATTTTAGTGGGAAGGACACTGATGGGGACTCATGGACTATATAGTATTAGAAGTGGGTATCTACAAGGTACCCTTGAACCCTTGAGGTAGCAGCACCCACTGGAAACTCAATCAGCATATAGAGTGGCAAGTGAAGGGAATAGCTCAAAGGAAGCCCTACGCTTACATTTGTCCATGTTTTCTTCCTCAATAGAGTGTAAGGTATTTGAGGGCAGGCACTATTGTTCAATCCCTAGAGGCTGGCACAGTACCTGGCATATAGCAGCTGCTTAATAATGTTTATTGACTGCCCTCGATGGAAAAGAAAGACCGGCTCTTAAAGTGTGATTACAGGGAATGTTGGTGCTCAGAACCAGAGCCCAGCCTAGCACCAACCATTTAATACACAGTTGGCCCCTGCCCCCAGCCACTTAATAGATGATTCTTGAACTGAACTAGATTGAATTGGATTGAATCACAGTGGATTCTGGGCAAGGGCACTATGGGCGTTTAGGAAGGATGGGATGGCCTGACTCGACTCCAGATCATCCCTTGCCTGGTTAGCTTAAGGAAGAGTGGGAAGTGAAACATCACTGATTTTTCCCCATGACTTTCTAGCTGTGTGAACCCAGGAAGGTCGCTTCCTTTCCTTCAGAATTGATCCCCAGGCATAACCAACATGCAGGCTTTGAGAAAAGACAAGGAGAGAGAAAGGAGTCAAGAAGAGATGAGTCAAAGGGACCATCAGGCTGGAGAGACTGTGCTTGCACCCCCCCCCCACCATTGGGCTCTCCTGCCTTTGGCCAGGAGCCAGGCAGTGCAGAGGAGGCTGGAGGCAGGCCGGAATGGAGCAGCTGGCCAGAGGAGCTGTTTTCTGAACCTGGGGTTGTCCCAAGGCCACCTCTGAATCCACAGGAACAAACTGAGTCACCCGCACCCCTTTCCTTCAGCTCACTGTGACTGGCTCTTCCTGCAGATCCTGCTTATCCCTTGGGAATCTGTGCTCCAGACTCGAGGTGGGTGGAGCACCTTGGCTGTGTCAGAGGAACACCAGACTGGGGCCCCCATAGAGGATGGTGAAAGGCTTCCTAAGCACGAGAGAGGCTGCATGTGAGTCAGTCCTGCTGCTTGCTCTCTAACCCCATTTCTGAGGATTTTTATTTCTTGCAAGGCTTCTCTGCCTGGACAGGAGCTCGGTAAAGGATGCTTTGTACTGTCAAGCTTGAGCCCAGTCTCCCCATGGAGGGAAAGAGTAGGAGAGAGCAAGCTGCCAGTGTAAGAGGGGTTCAGATGCCCTTCAGTAAATCCCTTTATAAAAGCTAGTGGAATGGGGGCAGCTAGGTGGCGCCTCAGACAGTTAACACTTACTAGCTGTGTGACCCTGGGCAAGTCACTTAACCCCAGTTGCCTCACTAAAAAAAAAAAAAAAAAAGCTAGCGGAGGTGTATTGGTTATCCATGATATTGAAAAGGCATCAGTGGCCATGTTGACACTGAAGTATCAATCCCTGAAATTGAGAATATGGAGCACACCTGAATTGCTCGATTGATATTGGGAATGGGACGCATGGGGTCTCATCATCTGTAGAGCATCCTGTAGCCCCGAGGGAACAGTGGCCTAGCTTTGCTTTGAGGATTGGGCCACTCAGGAACAGTGTGGATGGAGAGAGTGAGACCAGAACTTAGGTGGGCCACACACAATGAGGACACAGTGAGCGCCTTTCTTCCCTAGTCATAGGAAAGCATTGATGTGAAGCTGACCAGTGGGGCCATCTTGTCCAGCCTCCTCATTTTACAGATGAGGAAACTGAGGCCCTGGGGGGCTGAGATGCATTCCAAGGTCAGATAGGGAATAAATACAGAGCTAGGATTAGAACCCGGGTCTTCTGACTTCCTCCCTCTATTGCAAAGGAGGAAACTGAGGCTCTGAGGGGGAAGTTACCTATACAAGGTCACAAGTAGAAGAGCTAGGGCTTAAACTCAGGTTTTCTGAATAACGGTACATGATCCAAATGGGACAAATGCTGCTCTCCACTGTGTGTGGTGGGGTGGGAGGAAGCTCAGCCAGACTCCTCATGTGGCAGCTTCCTATTTTTACTCCTTCTTGCTAAGCGGTTGCTCAGTTCTGGTATTGCTAAAAGAATGCACTTATTGGCCGTGCCCTCTGAATATGGCCTGTTGGAGGAAGCCCTTCTTGCCCCACCCAAATTTCAGCTTGGCCTTTGACCATCCAAATCCAGAGCCCCAATGGGTCACTTTCCCTGGGCCTGGTGGGTACTGTTTGCCTTGGAAGTCTGACTGACTTTCATTGTTTGCTCTTTGCTAGGAACAAAGGGTCTTAGGGATCTGATCCCAGAGGAGTCCACACAGTATTCACGTACAAAGGGGAAAAAAGTCTGAAGCTTTGATCATGTCAGGGTTTTTCTTCCTTGTTTTAGTTCTAAAAGTATTCAAGTTAATTCGAGATTGTTGGAGGGCAGATGTCTTCCTTCAGGAGAGCAGACCCCTGGCAGGATCCACTAACATGTCTCTCTCCTGGTCCAGGCTGTGTGACCCTGGGCAAGTCACTTTCCTAGCAGAGCCTCAGTTTGTTGTTCTGTCGAAGGCAGGAGTTGGGCTAAGTGGTCTCAAAGATCCCTTCCTTCAGGCTCTGACCTTCTAGGATCCATTCCATAATCCCATGGTTTTTAGAGGGGTTTTTTTAGAGTGATCGCATGGTTTTTATACCCCTAACAGAGTCAATCATTCACTTCTATTCAGCAAGCATTCATCAAATTACTGCTACGTACCAGGTATGTGTCAGTGCTGGGGGTAAAATGAAAGTGGGGAGGAGGGCCAGTCTACAGAGAGTGGCCCTAAGCTTGGGAAGCCAACATCCCACTGGGGACGGCAAAGCCTGAAATCTCTGTCCCAACTGCCCCACCAGGGAGGGCCCAGGAGGGCCCAACAGCTGGCCTGGTGGGCAGGACTCTTGGACCTGGGCCCTCTTTCTGCCCCCTCCTGGCTCTGAGTGAGAGCAAACCCTTTGTGGGGGTTGCAGGATGAAAGCAATGAGTCTGGGGGCAGAGCAAAGGCTTCAAATATTGCTTCTCCTACTGACTGCAAGGTGTTTAAATATCTTGGCCTTAGTTTCCCTGTCTGTCAGATCTGTTTTTGTACCATATGAGGTCTGGAGGGAGTCCCTCAGGGGTCTATAGACACGTTTTCCTGGGCTTCAGCTTGTACATCCACAAGAGGAAAAGATTAGACTACGTGGTTTCTTAACATCCCTTTCAGTTCAGTGTGTTTTTAAAGCCCCCCCTCCCCAGCTCTGACATCCTTTGTTCTCAGGCCCCTCCCAACCCTGATACTCTCTGTTCCAAAGCCCCTCAGCCCTCTGACATTTTCTGTCCTCTTACTGTGTGTAGCATCAGTCAGACCCCATTTCTAATTCAGCTTCTCATTGGCACATACTCTTGGCCTATAACCTTTCCAGGAAGCCACCCTTATCTAGGGTCCCCAAGCTTTTTTCTGGATGACTTAGACTTCTAGGAAGAAGTTGGGGCCACAAACACGAGGCTCTTATGGAATCTGGAGCCCTGGGGAAGTCTCTCTGAAAACAGAATGGTAAATCACAAATAAATAAACAATGGGGAGGGGGAGAGAAAGTAAGGAAGGAAGGAAGGAAGGAGGAAGGGAGGAAGGAAACCAATAACCAGGGTAGGCTCTTGTGAGCAGGAAAGGGTAAAAAATGGCTCTCCCAGGCCGAAACTTTAAGGGGCATGGATAAAGCGCCAGGTCTTCAGTTGCCCACCATGGCAGCCGCCTACCACTGCCATGGTTTTCTGCCACGCACAGGAGAGTGGCTCCTTTCTTGATGAAGAGCTTCAGGAGCCATGGCATTGGGCAAAGCCCAGGCAAAGTGGTGGCCGATGGCAGAAGCCTCTGGGGCCCCTTGGGATGTGCAGCCCCCAGCAAAGGCCCTGCCTGGGGCTTCACCATAGCATCCAGGGAGGAAGGTGGAGGGCCGCCCCTTTCTCCAAGCACAGCCGAGAAGCTACTTTCTCAGATCCACAATTTCCCCCCTACCCCTCCTCCGACCTTTTTTTTAAGAGTGAGCAGACCGGACTCTAATTTTCACACCGTTCTCCCAGCGAGACCTTTCCAATCCTGCTATTCTTTCATTATGTGGAACTAATGAAGTGCTCGACAGGCCCCAGGCCTCCAAAGACTCGGCCCCTTGGGGAATCTAGTTCTTACATAAAACATGTTTCATTGATCAACTTCAAAAATGATTCTTGCAAGGGGGCTGGGGAGAGAGGCTGGTGGGGGATGGGTAAAGATGGGCCCAGGGCCTTAGTAATGGGCTCTGAGTGGGGAGGTCAGTGAAGAGGGGCCCTTTGGGCTGTTCTGTTTGGTTGTTTTATGGAAGGACTTGGATTCGATTCAGCTTATTCAATGCCACAAATGTTGGTATTAATAATAGCAATAACAATCATGCAAAGAAGAAAAGAAATAAGCTGGGGGAGAAGAAGAAGTGTGAGCAGCAGGCAAGAAGAAAGGAACAAGAGGATTGTTATCCCCATTTTATGGGGGGGGGGAGGAAACTGAGGCTCAGAGCAATTAAGTAATTGACTTGTTCCCCAAAGCATTAAGTAGCAGGGCCAGGCACCAAACCTAGGTCTTTCCTGTATTTTTGAGAAATAGGCTCCTAAGGAGAATTGTTGGCTGATCATATTCGTGGGGGTTGCTTTTCCTTCTGGGAACAAATGCAATAGCAGCTCCACAAAGAGCCTGGGGCTGCTCAGGTCAGGAGTCATCCACTGGGGTGGGAAGCCGGCCCTGAGCACATCCCTCTCATCTTGTCTGCAGGGCTGGCAGAACGTCGCAACACCAGCTCCTCTGCCTTCCAGCCTCCCCCCACCTCCAGCCTGGTGTGTCAGGTGGATTCTCTCAGCCTCTCTGGAGGTTTTCATTGACCTGAGCTCCATTTTCCTTCCCTGTACCCACAATCTTCTGCTGGAACACACTTCCCCACCCTTCCTCAGAATGCCTGCCACACCCCTTTGGGAAATTCCAAGTGGGGGTGGAATGATCCCCATTTCTGACACCAGTTAACTTTGATCAGAGAGCAAGGGGCATGGAAAGAATGCTCGGCTACAAGTCGAGCTGGACGGGAAATCACGGACCCTTCAAGCCAGCCCTTCCATCTTACAGATAAGGAAGATGAGGCCCGCCAAAATGAAGGCCTTCTGCCTCCCAACGGGAGGCTCCCCTACACTGCCTGAACCTCCTGGGAGTGCCTGGGTCCAAAGCTTATCTCTGCCACTTACTGTCTGTTTGTCCTCAGACAAGTCCCGGGAACTAGGAGCCTCCTCTGAAGAGGCCTCAGACTCAGGTGGGTCCCCGCCAGGTCTTGCTCCGTGATGATCCCATGATTCTTATTCCTACCATAAGGACATGGGGCGGGTCATTTAGCCTCAGAGCCTCAGTTTGCTTATCTGTGAAAGAGGAGCAAGTGGTTGGACTAGAAGATCGCCGAGGTCCCTTTGAACCATCCTCAGTCCTTTGCCACCTCAGGGCTTCGACTTTTCCTCTGAGTGCCCCACTCAATGGGTACAAATCTGGGTGTGAGGTTACATAGCTCCTCTCTTTTCCTCCTTCATTCTCTTTCCTTCTCCCTACCTCCCACCCTGTTTTCATTTCCCTAGGAGTAGCTGAGCCCTCTCAGGCAGCTACAACGATAGGAACGTTGCTATTCATGCTGGGGATGCTGGTACGGGCGATGGCTTGGCCTAGTTTCAGGAAAAAACTAGAACAAACAGTTGGGTTGGACTTCTGCACGAGGGAAAAGGGGTATTTTTAGAAGCTGGGCTCTCCCTCTGCAGGCCGGGAGAGCAAGGTGCCCGTCAGCTCTGTGCTGGGGAGCCTGCAGTCTCCATGGTATCTTCTGAGATGGATTTCTTTTCTACTTGGACTGGCTCAGAGCAATCCCAGCCCTCAATTTGATTAAATTCCACCTGCACAGTATGCTGGGCATTGTGTTGGGCACAGTGATAGGAGGGTGATCAAGGTGGGCATCCAAGACAACCGCTGATCCCTTAGGGAGCTCATATTCCCTTGGAGACAACAATCACAGGTCAAGGCAGACACTTGTAAGATAAAAGGAAGCAGACCCTGGCCCCAGGGTGAGTACACTCTAAGTGGGCAGGCTCTGCTACCGACCTCACTACCTCTGTCCCCACAGTCTCTGAACACCCAATGCTCCTGAGGTCATCTCGTCCAAACTGCCAGAATTCTCAGTCCAGGCCTGAATGACAGCCATCAGTGATGGAGCATCCACTCCCTCTCATAGAGATCCAGAAGGAAATCTCCCGTGCTATCTCTGCTGGCCAGGCAGTGCAGTCAAATGGAAAAAGAGATAAGGGGAATGGGGAAAAGAGGGCTTGAGTTTGCTCCTCCACTTCCTACCTGGCTAGTCTTGGGTGAAGCCCTGCCATCTGCCACCTCTCAGTTTCCTCTTCTGAAAAAAAAAAACAAAAACGGATGGAAATGATCCCTTCACTACTCATCTCATGGGAAGACCTGGTCCCAAGCCCCGCCTCTGATGCATCCTGAGTCTAAGACCGGCCCTTTCTTTGCCCCGGGGTCGTCCTAGCAGAGAGCCCCTCACTGGTAGCTCCCTATGCTGATGAAATCACAGGCAGATCTACCAAAGGAAAAAAAGGGACTCATTCCTTCCTGTATCAAAATGAGCTGCCAGGAAGTGCACCTCAGTCCCACTGAGGCAGGGGCATCATGCCCATAGTTATAAAGAACACTCACTGCAAGAAAAAGTGGGAGGAAGCACCACCTCAAACAGCGGCCTCAGACACTTGACAATTTCTAGCTGTGTGACCCTGGGCAAGTCACTTAACCCTCATTGCCCCGCAAAAAGAGAGAGAGAGAAGAGAGAGAGAGAGAGAGAGAGAGAGAGAGAGAGAGAGAGAGAGAGAGAGAGAGAGAGAGAATAAGTGGAACAGAAGCCTGAGGCTTAGGGGGCAGACTACCCCTTAGTTGGTGGGTGACCTTAGGCCAAGCAATTCCTCTCCCAGAGCCTCATCTTTCTCATTTACATCGTGGGGCTAATGGTGCCTGCACAACCTACACTGCAGGGTGTTGTAATGAGGAACAATTGTAGTGTTTGTGGAACACCTGGATGAGAGAGTGATGCTAAATGGGGACTCGTTGATTAATTACCACGTCCTCTGCTTGGGCTGAGGCCCAGAGTAGGACTGCGTGACAGTTCACATGATAAAATCTGGGGGTCCCAGTGGGAGCCACACTGAGAGAGGCATGGCACCCAAAGAAGGAGAGATGACTGGCTGCTGATCGACTGGAGAGTGTCCCAGGGACGGTGATAGGAATGGGTGAGGACTGGAGACCACAATTGAAGGGCCTGAGGGGGCTTATCTGGAGAAGAGAAGCCTGGGTGGGCCGTGGGGAGGGGAGGGGCAGGGTGTCTGAGGGGCTGTCCCACGGAAGAGGGATTCTGGCTCCACTTGGCCCCTGCAAGCAGAAGCGGCAGCAGTGGTGACAAGTCACAGACAGGCCGATTGAGCTTGGATATGATGAGAGCGATCCCATGGGAGGCAGAGACTCCTCTCTAAAGACTGCAAGTGTTGAGACAGGAGCTGGATGCCCACCCATCCAGGCCATGGAGCGGACTATTGTTCAGGTGCATGCTGGACTCTTTTCAGAACTTCATGGTTTCCAGGGCAACCTCTTGTCCACCTCATACTTGAACCAAGAGCCTTTATATACCCCATCAGATGAGGGGCCATTTAGCTTCTGTCTGCTGACCTCCAATGAAGGGGGAACCTTGTGCCACTTTAGGGCAGCTTTGTGGCGAGGGCCTCTCTGTCCCTTTCCCGCATTGCTCCTGGTCCTCTGGGACCAAGCAGAATATGGCCAATTCTTCTTCCATGGATCAGTACTTCTGAGCCCTTGTGTAGGTAGGTGGTGCAGTGGGTAGAGCCCTGGCCCTGGAGTCGGGAGGACCCGGGTTCAAATCCAGCCTCAGAGACTCGACACTACCAGCTGTATGACCCTGGACAAGTCACTTAACCCTATTTGCCTTAAACATCCAGGGCCATCTCCAGTTGTCCTGATCTATGTCTTGCCCCTGGACCCAGATGGCTCTGGAGGAGAGTGAGGCTGGTGACCTTGCCCAGCCCTGCCTCACTTCAATCCAAGTCACTACAAGTTATGACATCATCTCCTGGTGTCGTGGTTCTCTTCAAGAACAGCAACTTTAGCCCTAAAGGCAGTGGTTGTTCTCCTGGAGTTTAGGTTCTCTCTGAGTTCCTTTCCATCCCTGAGATTCTATGAGAAGAACTCCAGTTGTTGGAATCCAATGTCTTTCTTGCTGAATTCTGTGAAAACGATTCTTTGGTCATGTAAAGTATTGTTGGAATTTGGCCAATCTCAATTCGCTTTACAAATGAAGGAGTTGAAGCTTAAGCAAGTAATGAGATGTGTCCAAAGTTGCCCATTGAGGGGAGAATTACAGAATTACAAGCGAACCCAGTTCTCTTGCCTCCCAGCCTCATCCTCCTCCCTCATCTGTCGGTGGCGTCCTCCCTGTGGGCCCCCAGGCTCAGTCATGGGAGCCAGAAGGGAGCTCCTATTTCCCCTTCTGCTCAGCTATACCATAATTTCCCCCATTTCCTAAACTGACATTTCATGACTGAAACTGCACTTGACTGACTCCTTAAGAAATGAGGGTCATTGGGGCAGCTAGGTGGCACAGTAGATAGAGCATCGGCCCTGGAGTCAGGAGGACCTGAGTTCAAATCCGGCCTCAGACGCTTAACACTTACTAGCTGTGTGACCCTGGGCAAGTCACTTAACCCCAATTGCCTCACTAAAAAAAAGAAAAAAGAAAGAAATGAGGGTCCTTGCTCACGTCTGAGGGAAGGCCCCTGGGAAAGCTTTTGATCTCAGGTACATTAGTGTCCTGTGTGCTAAAGAAAATAGGAATTGTGGAGACCAGTGGAGCATCCCTTTGGCCAATTTTTGGTTCATCTCTAAGGTGGTTGAAGGCGTGTTATCTTGTTCATATTGTCTTGTGTCTGGAAGACTTCTTAAGGTCTGGGCTGAAGTCTGGACTTGGACATATATTATCCCCGTGAAACAGTTTCTTGGTGCCTCAGTTTCCTCACCTGTGAAATAGGAATGACACTGGCACAAGGTTGTTGTAGGGAAAACACTCTGTGCCGGCCAATCAAGCATTTATTAGACGTCTACTACGAGCCAGATGCTGTGGCAGGAGCTGGGCATAGGGACCAGGCCCATGATCACGTCAGTATAAGGAATTTCCAGAAATTACCTCTACCAATGAATGTTGTCACGTTCCCTGCTCCTCAGAGAGTGGCCTCCATCACTGAAAAGTAAAGAGATTTGCCCAGACTCACATGGTCATGAGGGGTCAGAGGCCAGGCTGGAACCTCAGCTCTCTCTTTGCTCTGGTGAGCTGTCACTCTCTCTAGGTGCTGGGGGCACTAGACAAAAATGAGACATGCCTGGCCCTAAGGAGCGTCTATAGAACTACACACACGTATATACAGAAACGTGTGTGATGGATGTATATATGGATGGATGCCTGTGTGCACACACGTGTGTGGGTACATGTATGTATATATGTGCTATACATATCATGCATGTATTACATAGATAATCTAAATATAGACATATATAGAATAAACTTGTAATCTAAACATCTGTATGCATAGCAGTGTATATAGACATGCAGACATATAGACCTCTAGGCTGTGGATCGATCATACAGGGTAAGGTGAGAGGGGGCAAAGGAGAAACCCAGACCAAGTACTTGAGGGGAATTTTGACAAGATGATAACTGTAGATGAACTAGAAAAGGCCGGGACTGGCTATGGAAACATTTTACCCTGTAGAGGGGTAAGATGGGTCAAAAGCCTAGTGGATGGGGCCTCCCCCCATCAGGCTGCCTTTGAAGTGCCCCACCCCCACGTCCCCCCATTTCCCCAAACACAGCCCAGGGAATTTAAGGCTCTGTAGCCACTTTGGAGATGTATCTGGGAACTGTCATCTTTTAGAGAATGAGCCCTCCCATGTCTCCAAAGGCAAAATGAGGGCAATTTCACAGGGTATGAAAAGATTGATGTCTCTGAACAGAATGGAGCTGTTAATATCTTTGGGTGTCCTGAGAGAGCTGTAGAGGCTCATGGTGGAGACAATCATCTTTCTGTTTAAACATGTAAGTTGTGCTGACACATTAACCCCCCAGAGGCGGCAGGGGGAGGGGTGTAGGGGATTCAGCTGAGGCCACCCTGGGAAGAACCTAAGCTGAGAGGTGGGAGGCAGGGCTTGGACTGTGGCTCTTTGCTAACTCAGTCATGAATGGTGGGAGCTTGTGCCCTTCCCTTGTACTCGATGGGCCTTACTTTCCCAATATGTAAAATCATGGAGTTGGACTAGATGAGAGGTATCAAACCCAGGCCTGGGGGCCACTCCTGAGTGCGGTCTAGACCAGATTAAACTCTAAATGGGAAATAGTTAACAAAAGAAATAAAAAGACAAGTAAACAGAGAGAACATGATTTGAAAAAACAGAGTCGATCTGCTGCCCGCTGAGATCTCTCTGTGCAGATTTGTGGCCCCGTTTCTCTTGAGTTTGACAGGAATGGCCTAGATGAGCTCAGAGGGTCTGCCCAGCTCAGATGTTCTATGTTCTTCTGGCTGTGGCATCTTCAGGTGAGTCACTTCTAAGCCTCTCAGGGACAGATGAATTCCTAATCCGTGTAGGTAATAGCAGTGTAGACAGAATTTCTTATCTCAGAATATGATGCACAGGCCTACACGGTTTTCCCCACAGTTTGCCCCTCTCTCAAATAGTTAAGCATATGATCGTATTTGATGATGATGCCACCTGACATTGATGGGATGTGCCCCTGGTTCCCAGGTGCTTGATCTCCAATCTCTCTGCTGTAACCCTCACAAGAGAGTGCCGCAAGAGGGAGGCAGCCCAGAGGAAGGCCCCAAGGTGAATCGGGTGGCTATGGCAGGGAGAATGCACTGTGGGAGGAGAGATGAGGGCTAGAAAGGGACATTGAGGCACTGCCACCAATAAAGATGGATGAAGAACAGACCAGGGACATGGCCCTGTGGTGATGTGGTAGTACTTGGACAGTGCCCAGCCTGTGCCCTCCTGGTAGATCAGGGTGGGCATTGACAACTGTCTTAGTTGATCAACAAACACTTATTATGTACATACCAAGTGCTGGGCACTATGCAGTGAAGATACAAAGAGGAAAAAAAATGGAAACCCCAGCAAAACTGTGTTATCCAGGGATACTTATTCATGTTTTTGCACAAATCTTCCTTAGAGGATTTACCTAACATTCTGGACCTCTTCTTCTGGATCTTTTACTATTTCATGGATGCCAGGACAGCATTTAGTGGACCCATCTGGTGTCCAGTGTGACCAGCTGACCCCTACTGTCCAATCATTTATGTCCTAGAAGACATGTTGCACAAAAGCCATCCTTGGAAAACATTGGCAGCCTCTCTCTCACCACTAAGTGCACAATCTTCCATCCTCCTTGGGGTGACTGGTCATGTTGACTCTTTGGCGGTCATTGGTGCTTCATGATCCCCAGCCATCAAGGGACAGGCTTTTGTGTTAGGGAGCAGGTTGGGACTATTCTTACGGGATTTCCCAAAGGCAATGTAGACTTCCGTTCCTGTTCAGTTCATTGCCCGTTTGCATTAACTGTCCAAGATATGTGTACCGATGGACCAGTCGGAAGGACTGGCTGTCCAAATGCACATGATAACACACGGGGCAATGTGAATTCCTCATCCACTGGCTTTCTTCATGGCCATTTGTAGGCCAATCTCTTTGGAACGGCCATGGATCTCACTAAGAATGCTCTGAATTCTAGGGCAGTTCTTCTAGAAAGGGAAAAACTTACTTTTATTTTTTATTAAAATAAGAAAGTAGACATATGGGTTGGTAGGTGCTGGTGTCCCCTCAGTTTCCTTAGGGAAAGGGTTATTATTCTTTAGTAATCTTTCCTTCTGAGATTTCTAGAAAATCAATCCCTCAGTGTCTTCAATATTGTGTTGCCACAACACAGATGGTGTGTGTGTACGTGTGTGTGCGTGTGTGTGTGCGTGCATGCGTGCTCGTGTTTATAAATATTCAGGTCCAGCTGCTCTTCCTGACTTCATTTTCTTAAGTGTCCTCCCGACTCGTGCTCATCTGAGCAGAGGCACTGAGGTATTAAGACCACAAAGGGTCTGGTTCCATTGTTATTATGAGGAGAGTCCACTAGAGAAAGGCTGGTAAATCTGGTCCATTTCTTATCCATTTGTTCTTCCCTTTTTATCTACAAATACCCTCCAGACCATCTGGTTATGGTTCACATTTCGATCGGCATTTTCAAGCTTTGCTCCTTTTCGGTATGATTCAGTCAGGCGTCACTGGCGAGAAGGTACCCCAGGACACCATCTAGTCTAACCATACCCTAACGAGACTCCATTCTGTCCAGAGGTCCTCTGCCTATTGCTTGGGGCCCTCCAATAAGGGGAGCCACAGCCTGTCGAGGCAGCCCATGGTACACTGGGCCAGCTTTAGTTCTAAGGAGGTTTCTCCTTAAATGATAGGCTAATTCTGCCCCTTTTTAAGTTTTCCCCATCATTTCTGGCTATGCTCTTGAACTAAACAGAACTAGTCTACTCCTTCTGTAGGAGAGGCCTTCCAGTACCTGAAGACCCCATCATGTACCCCCGACATGTTCTCTTCCCTAGATTAATCTCCCATCATCCTTTTCTGGCAGGTTCTGCCAGGAACATGGGCTTGGAATCAATGGAGCCCCCATGTTTCTTCACTTCACTCTTAGAAAAGAGATCAAGTTTTGATGGAGGGAGGTAATTTCTAAGCTTCTTTGGGCTTTCTGTTGTAGTGGCTACTCTATGATGGTTGAATTTCTCTAAGAAATGGTGATAAAGAGGCAGCTAGGTGGCACGGCCCTGGATTCAGGAGGACCTGAGTTCAAATCTGGCCTCAGACACTTGACACTTACTAGCTATGTGACCCTGGGCAAGTCACTTAACCCTCATTGCTCCGCCAAAAAAAAAAAAATGGTGATAAAATCCATTTTTGTCCTTTTGTCTGTTGCTCACTTTGGACCATCAACAGCTTGTTTAAACAATCGCAGCTGTCCTAATTGCATGTGGTGTCTTCTCATCTTTATTATTTCGTCTACTTTTGTATGCATTTTGGCTAGTGTTCAGCCATCCTAAGAGATTAATACACACCCTTTACAACGTCCAGCACATCACAGGCAGTTAAAGATTTGCTTACCAATTAATATACACGAAGAGCAGATTTTGCAATGACTCACATCACTGACCAGTCATTCCTCATCTATTAAAAATAACAACACTTTTATCTTTTAATGCCGTTGCTGCAAGCTCACGATGTCCAGTGTCTCTCACTTTCTTCTTGTAGAAAATATTTACAATATGCCAACATGAGGTTGCTGAATCATTTCAAGCCTTTTGCCTCTTTCATTTCTTAATCTGAAGCTATTCTTCTTCAGCATTGGTTGTGGGTTTAAAAGGGTTTTTTTTTTTGCCAAGCTCTCCTGTGCTCACCTTTCTACTGTAGTCTCTAATTATAGCTCCTGGGTCCCCACTCTGTGAACCAGCACAGACTAGGACACAAACCCGTGGGGACCTTTCATCATAACTTCTCCATCTTGTCTTGCTCAGTCAGACTGCCCAGTCCGAGTACTGGGACTTTCAAAGTTGACTCAGGCCTAGCTGTCCAGCTGTTCCGTGTGCTAACATAGACCCAGAAGGCAAAGAACAGCAGCACCTACAACCATAGCTTTCATAGAGACAGAAATAAATATTGAAGTAATGAAAACAGTCTCTAGCTACATTCCCAAAGGAATACGGTGTCCTACTTCTCCCGGCCCTCGAGTAGCCTGGGACTTGGAGTTCCTCCAGATTCCCAATCCCAGTAGAGAGGGATGAGCTGGATCTCCATAGCTGGAAGGAATGCCTGGAAGGTCCCGGGGCCAAGACTGGGCATGTGTCTGGGGTTTTCTGCCTCCATTCGCAACCTGTCTTGGCTCCTCATGGGACCATCTCCGTGGGGCTCTCCAGAGAATGCTGGGTTTGGAGTCTGAGGATCTGAGTTCAAGTCACACTTTGGAAACTCACCACCTATGTGACCTTAGGCAAGTGGCTTGTCCTCTCTGGGCTTCGGTTAATTCATCTGTAAAATTAGGGAGCTCTTCTAGCCCTGGATCCCTGTGTGACTCAGGCATCTCTTATGCCTCAACCCAACAGGGGTCAACTTCCTCCCTGGCAGCTGGACTGAGAGAAGACCAACATTTCTCTCGGTGGAAAAATATTTTCTCCCAGTTTTTTCTTCAAGGTGAGGTTAAGAATGTGGCCCTTTTGAGCTTTTACAGGAAGCTTGCTTCATCAGAGGCTCGAGGATGAGGGGCTGGGGGGAGACAGAGGAAGCTGGAAGCTGGTCCCACACTTCAAGATGCTGATGACTATATGAGTCCCAAAGAATAAATGATGAACTCGCTGAGTTCCAGGCACTCCCCACTGCCTCTAGGAACAGCTACAAGCTCCTGTTTGACATTTTAAACCTTCCGCCACCTAGCTCCAGTGGGTTATCTCTGCCTTATTACACATTACTTCATGGCCTTCTCACTGGTCTTCATACACAACAATCTAGCTCCCACCTCCATGCCTTTGCTCAGGCTGTGCCTTGGACCCAGAAGGAGCTTCCTCTTACCCCCCATCTCTTAGAATCCCAGCTTCCCTCCAAAGTTCAGCTCCAGTATCACTTCCTGTGTGAGGGCTTTCCTGATGCTTCTGGCCATTAGTGCACCACCTTACAGAAAGAACTAGGTATTTTGTTTGTACGGATACTGTTGCATCTGGGTTGTCTCCCTCATCAGAATGTAAGCCCCTGAGGGCAGGGGCTGTCTCACTTTTGTCTGTCTGTCCCCAGTGCCCAGGACAGTGCCTGGCACAGAGAAGGCATTTCATAAACGCTTGTTGGCTGACTCACGGCAGCTTGGTTTGGACGGTGTCACTGATATGCTCCATCTTCTGCAGCAGGTGTTGGGATTATCTTCGTAGAGATCTCTTTGATCGCACTTAGCAGAAACACTTCAAGGCAAGATGAATGGACATTCTATGAAATTATGATTGCTGTTCTTGGCCTCAGGATGAAACCAGTTCCATCCAGTCTTGCGATCATCTTATGCAGGAGACCCTGCGAGCTGTCCTTCTGTGTACTTTCAGCTTTGGGTTTCATTTATTGTCAAAATGTGCTAGGACTACAAGACCTAAGGGACCCTAGATTTAGAGCCGGGAGGAGGCTCAGAGTCTCCTCATTTTGCAGAGAGGGAAACAGTTTCAGAAAGAGGAAGTGACTTGCCCTTGTCAACAGCAGAGACTACATCTGGACCCAGGTCATCGGATTTCCAATCTAGTGCTCCTTCTGCAACAAGCATTTATGAAGCCCCTACTGTGGAGTGAGCACTGTGCTAGGCACTGGAGATACCAAAACGACTTCCCCTGTGCCGGAGGAGCTTCCAGTCTAGGGTGGTTTAGCTTCTTCAGCAATGACTTGATAGACCTCGTGTTGAGAGTGCCAAGGGGTGAGAGGATATGTGTAGGTCTTCTCCAACTCTGTGTGCCCCCATCACTGCAGAAGTAGGAGAAGGTCCACCGGGACTGAGGGCAGATGCAGCCTGGGTCCCAGACTGTTCCTTGCTAGCTTGGAGGGCCTTGCTGGGGTTTGGGGATCTAGCAGCAGAACCTTCTAGAGACCAGGAGCCCCAGACCCCATGATGAGGTGGCAGAGGAGAGTTTTGGAAGAGGTCGAAGATGACCACTTGATTAAAATAAAAGCTCACCTTTGCATAGCACTTTCCTCCAACACCCTTTGGAGAAGCTGCTACAATTAGGGTTATTGGTCACAGAGTTGTGATTTCAGTGGTGTAGGCAACTGCCAGGGAGACAGCACCCTCTACTCACATAGACTGACAACTCTTCTGCATCTGTCTGCCTTAGAGAGGAGCCCAAAGTGTGTGGGGGCACCTCATGGCCTTGTGCAGCCCGCTACACCCCCCAACCAGTAAAACATGAACTACATTAAAATGTCATTCCTATATGAGTTGAAAAGAAATGCATAAATGCGTGTGGTTTTCTAAGCCAATGTGTGCCTTGCAGGGATCCTGATGTACGCTTTAGCAGTTCCTCCTCCTGTTTCAGCCTGGTTCTCCTAACCTAGAGCACCCAGGCAATGAGGGCTGAAGTAGGGATTGGGAATTTGCCCAGGCTGGCCAGCCGGCATGTGTTAGATGAGGGTCTATCCACCATAGGGATTCACAGAGGGAAATCACTAGTCAAGAGCTAGTTATGCTGCTGGGTCTCAGATGTAGCACCTGAACCCAGATCTTCCTGACTCCAAGGCTGGCTCTTGTGACATGGCTCACATGACAACATGCTGCCTCAGTGCAATGACAGAGAAGGAAGTGGAAACCCAAACTACATCAATGCTTCAAGAATCTGGGATGTCCTAAGTGTGGGCACTGCCTCTCACTGAAACAGGTGTAAACCTGTGTGCCATTGATGAGAGTGTCCTCACCCTGCAGCAGCCTAGAGTTGCCAGGCTGGTCCTCAGGTGACGGGCAGCTCACCCCCATTGGACGGCACCATTATAACTGGTTACAATGGAAAGGGCAAGGATTGGGCTTCTAATCCCTGCTTCAGCCCTCACTGCCTGGGTGACTTCACCACCTGCACATCTGTTCCTCAACTGTGAAAGGAGGGAGTTGAACTAGACGGCCTCTGAGTCTCTTCCAACTCTCCCTTGAGGACCCTCTGGTCTTTCCAGCAGCGCAGGACCTGACGCTCATGGAGCCTTCCTCCCACACACCTCAGGCCCTTCAGATGAGGACGCCTAAGAGTGGGGCTTGAGTGGAAAGATGATGAGAGTAATAATGACGATGGTCACTATCACGGTGGCCTGGGAGGGATTCTATTTGAACTCTATGGAAAAACGAGAACTTTATTCTCATCCTCTTTGTGTTTATTGTCCCAGTTTCCCAGGATGCCTTGAGATGTACAACATACACTCCCTTCACAACCCCCTTGTGTTGCCAATACAAGTAGTATTCTCTCCCTTTGACAGAACAGCAAACTGGGGCTCAGAGGGAGAAGCTGCCTTCTCCTGAGGGCTTCAGTGGAAGAAAGGGGTAAGGCTGCAGACGCCAAGACCTCAGGTGAGGCCCAGAGCTCATTTTGAGGGTCTTCTGACTCCAAGCTCAAGGCTCAAGGCCTCTGTCCCCAACCCTAGGACGATGGCAAGACTGGAATGGATGTTCTCTTGCTCTTAAATGCTTCGATTTCCCCCAAGTACACACTTAAAGGGGGCTTCACTTCCCCCACTCCCCAACCCAATCCAGAAGTCCAAGACACAGAGCCCGGGCTAGAGTCAGAAGCCCAGAAGCCAGACTTGGGCAGCTATCTCTCCATGAAGCTCCTTCTGCTCCTCCAGAGAGCAGAACTCCTCAGTAGGTGGAGCCCTAAGTCTCCAGGTAGGCCACGGGCCAGATAAAGGAAAACTGGCCAGACCTTCTACCTCCCCTGGGAAAGCAGACAGATAGAAGAGGGGCCTAGGAAGAAATGGAAACTGGAGCAAGAAACCAGGGGCCCTTCCCCCAGGCTGGTCCTGTGAACCTAATTGGGGGTTCAGGGCAGAGGTTACCTGGATAGTTACATTAAAAGAGCCCTGGCTCTGGAGTTAGAGGACCCGGGTTCAAATCCTACCTCTCTGATAGTTACTACCTGTATTGCTTTGGTCAATCCACAACCTCCCTGGACCTCAGTTTCCAACCTCATCTGAAGGGCCTGAGGTGTGTGGGAGGAAGGCTCCATGAGCGTCTAGATGGCCCTGGAGGTCAGTCTCTTCCAGCTCCAATCTATGATTCTTGGATGTTAAGACAAGATGCATTAGAAAGTTGGATTTGCAGTCAGGAAAAACCTGGGTTCAAATCATAGTTCTGACCCTACTTGCTAGATGGCCCTAAGCAAGTCATTGCCCTTCTCTAGCCAGTCAGTCGGTCAGTCAGTCAGTCAATAATTATTAGGGTTAGGGTTAGACACTGTACTAAGTGCTAGGGAAACAATACAAAAAAGAAAGAGAATCCCCGTAAAGGACTTACTTTACCTATTTCCTTTTACTTACAGTTGAATTCCCTTACAATTGGGGAGCTAAGTGGCACCAAAGCACTACACCTAGAGTCAGGAGTTCGAATCCAGCCTTAGACACTTCCTAGCTGTGTGACCTTGGGCAAGTCACCTCACCTGTATTTGCATCCATTTCTTCATCTGTAAAATGAGGGTTATAGCACCTCCCCACTAGGGAATTATAATTGTAAAGCACTCGGCACAGCACGTAACAAGCACGCGATCAATGTTGGTTATTGTCCTTGTCTAGTGGGGGAACACACAAGAGGTTGGGGGTGGTGGGTAATCAGCACAGGGGCAGATGAAGAACTCCAAAGAATACGGCCCAATGAGAAATGAGCAATTGTTGGCCCGGGTGTCCTCCTTAAATGGAGCTTCTGGCTTAATGGCTGCCTGCAATGAGAGGGGCGTGGGCACTGGTGAGAATTTCTGTCCTGTCCAGCTGCTTCTCCTCCTCTTCCCTTGGCCCAATTCTGTGGGCATGTCAGCTCCTGAGCCCCTGCCCAAGTCTTCTCCATGGCCTGGCCTTGTATTATCCTTCCTAACAGTTATCTGCTTAGTGTCTTAGGCCCCACCTGGCCTGGGAGTTCCTGGGTAGGAAGGAGCTTTGTCTCATCCAAGCCTGGAGCCCAGGGCTCCCTCTCCATCCTGTGGGGCACCCTACCAGCATCCAGAGCCTTAGTGCCTCTGCCTGGATAAGCTTCTGGGCTCTTCTTCTCAGCCATCCCCAGCCATGTTCATTTTTATACAGCCCCAATATCATGTTGCTCCACTCCACAAATGCCTTCGATGCCTTTCTGTTTCTAGACCACTTGAAAGTTCCAACAACAACCCAAGGAGGGAGGTGCCATAATTATCCTCTTGTTCCTCATTTACAAGCAGGCCTGAGTGAGGTGATTTTTCCCAGGTCACACAGCTTGTGACAGAGTTGGAATTCTAACTCAGTACCTTCTATTCATTCTTGGCTCCTTCCCATTCTGCCACCTATTACTGAGAATGTAAGCTCTCAGCGACCCACAATGATCTATCCTTCTGTTCAAGTGTCCCCAGAATACTGAGGGGGTACCATAGACTGCTTGGCTGGGGCTACCTGTGGCCAAGATGCCGAACTCAAATGTTATACCCATGGAGGTGTCTGATACTTTATCATAATCATCGTCACTGGCAATAACAAGTCTTCATCGAATGCCTACTCTGCACAATCTCTAGGCTAGGTGCTGAGGATACAAAATACTGGACACGGTCTTTGCTCCAAACACCTCTACACCTTTAGTGCAAAATCCCTCAAACAGGAGGGAGAGATCGAGGGGACATCACTACTCTGGGAAGGCTTCAACTCTGAGATGGCAGTCTATAAGTCTATAGTCTATGACTATGATCTGTGCTCAGTAAAGTCATAATTGGCATTCCTATAGCACTTTAAAGTTGGCAAAGCACTTGACATCTGCCCTGTGACAGTGATGACAAGTATTGTTATCTCCCTCTTTCTTTTTAGTATGAGAAAACAAGCCCAGAGAGGTTGCGACTAGCTCAGGTCACACAGCTAGTAAGTAACTGGGTTTGAACTCAGCTCTTCTTTATCCACTAGGCTAAGCTGGTATTTAACTGTATTTATCTGGGCCAAAAGAAAAGGGATCACTTCAGTTTTGAGGACCATCAATTTGGATAATTCAAACCTCAAGGAGCCTTAAGGGGAACTTTGTCACTAAATGTGGCCTGTCTCCAGGGTGGTTGTCAGCACTGCCCCTCCCCAGCCCCACCCCCACCCCACTTCACTTCATGTAGTGTAGACCTGGACTCCATGCCCTAGGCATGCCCTGGTGACCAAGCTTCCCAAGGCCCTGGAGGGGGGAGCCATCTGCAACGCATGTCAACAGAAGGTCAGTGATGAATGATCCCTAGGAAGGAAATCAATTGGATCAAAGGACATTGTTTAAATACGTCCCAGCATCCTGAAAGGGTCTCCAGCCAGGGCACAGGGGTTTTCCCGTGTAACCTGAATCACAAGACAATTTGTTTTCTCCTGGGCATTTGAGGTCTTTTGCCTTGGAAACACAGAGGCAAGAGATCTTGGTGGGGACAATGAAATGAAAGCTGATCGCCTCCTCTGTTAACGCCCCAGGTGGTGCTGCCCATAGGGCAGCCTGGGTGTGGAGGGAAATGTTGAGGGGGGAGCTCCAGCCTGACAGGCTCGCTTGCCTTTGTTCTAGTTTTCTCTGATATTGTGGTACTCAGGCTCCCATTTTCTTCCCCACCAAAGTTTTTATTAATGATGATAGCTTATATTTATATAATCTACTAAGGAATGTACACCATTTTATGAGTGTCATCTCATCTGAACCTCAACTCTGTGAGATTGATGCCATCATCCCCCCCCCAAGAAGAAGCTGAGGTTCGAAGATTGTGACCTGTCCAGGGTTACAGCCAATCAATGTCTCAAGCACCCTGTGAGGTAGACGGCACAGATGTTATTGCCCTTTTCTTTATGGAGGAAGAAACTAAGGCTCCTTGGAGAGCCCCTCAAAGAAAGGGACTTGTTCCCCAGCTGGTATCATTCTGAAGCCAGGTCTCCCGACTCCAAGTCTGCTGTTTTAGCCACTGCCCTGCCTTCCACCAGCAGGGTCCCCCTTAGCGCCCTGCCATGAACCCAGGGAGTGAGGTGAAGTTAATTGAACAAGTCAGACATGAGCAGGGGGTTTCACTTAATCGTCCCCCATGTCCAATTTTCACTTGCCTCTCCATCTTCCCAAGCTTGGGAGGGGCAGAAGGAGAGGGGAGACTGGTGGGAATGGAAAACGCCCCTCAGAGGGTCCTCAGAAGAACAGGGAGCCTGGAGCAGGCAGAAAAGTCCTCCTTTAGTCTGAGGTTGGGAGGAAGAAGGGGGTGGGGTGGGGGAAGACTCAATGCTCGTTGCCAAGGAGATCTCGGGCTTACTGAACTTTCTCCCTTCAAAGCCTCCTGCTTTTCCTTTGAGGGAAGCCATTGATTTCGATCAAGGGGTCCCTGGCTTTCAGAGCTAGCCAGCTAAGCTACCAGCCAGGGGAAACTCTCAAGGCATTGGGTGTACAAGGGGACCATCCAAAGGAGCATTTCAGGGATGCAACTAAATCCTATGCTGCTTCTCTTCCTCCTCCTCCTCCTCCCCTCCTCTTCCTCCTCCCCCCCCCTCTTCCTCCTCCCCTCCTCCTTCCCTCTTCCTCCTCCTCCTCCTTCCCCCATCCCCTCTGCTGGCTTTCTCAAAGAGGCGAAGTTTCCTTCAGGAGGTCACCTGTCTCAGAGTACTGAAAGAGAAGGGAAGGTCTTTGCTTTGGGCCTGAGGAATGGGGCAAGAGTGAAAAAATATCCTGGGGCCTGGCATCTGCATCCTGGGCACTTCCAACATGTGTCTGCATCCTTTCAAGCACTTATAGGAATGCTAGGTTACAGTTGGGAGGGTTCTCAGAGAGCATCTGCTCCAACTGCCCCTCATTTTATACAGGAGGAAACTGAGGGCAGAAGAGACTTGCTTCCTAGTAGCACTTGGTCTGGATTGATTCTTTGCTGCTACCATATTCAACTTTGTCTCATGCAGTATGGTGTAAAGGGAATAGCACTGACTTTTGGAGTCAGATAATTGGCTCTGCCACTTATTAGCTAGTTACCTTCACCTCCCTGAGCCTCAGTTTCCTCATTTGTAAAACTGGGGGGTGGACTACACATGGTCTTTGATATCCTTGCCTGCTCTAAATCTAAATTCGATGATGCCAGGGGCCGTGTGGCCTAATAGCTGGAGAGCTAGTCTCAAAATCAAGACCTGAAAAGTCACCCCCAACCTATTTGTGTGCATGCTTCATCTCCTCCAGACCCCTACAGAGCAGAAGCTCTGGTAGGACAGGGAGCACCTTAGTTTATATGCTTGCAAATCGTACTAGGCACAAGGCTCTGCCCAGGGTGACATTTAATAAATGGTGAAGAGTCAGTTGGAGCAAGAGACAGTGGGATAAAATGAGCTATTGCTAAAGTGCTTACTACACTGCAGGGCACACAGTAGGCACTTTATAAATGCTCCTTCCTTTCCGACGTCATATCTGGGGGTTTGTTTTTCCGAGAATGGACAGGAGGGGAAGGATGCAGGAGCTTCAGGAGATCATAGGACCAGAGATTTAGCACCGGAGGGACCTTAGAGATGCTCTTGTCCAGCTCCTTCAGTTTACAGATGAGGAGGGGAAACCCAGAGAAGTGATGCAAGTTGCCCAGAGTCAAACAGCCAGTAAGTGGTTGAGCTTGGCTAGGAGAGGAGGAGAGGGAAAAGGCAAAGGCGAGCCCAAGGCTGCAAACAAGGGAAACTGATGGGATGTTGGGGTCAGGGAGAAAGCCTAGGCACAGGGAGGGCTGGGCTCAACCTAGATCAGGGTCTAAAGCCCCGGCGGGAAGCTTCGAGTTTGTCTAGTTTCCCGCCCTCACTTTACAGAGAAAGAAGCCGGAGCCAAGAGATGGAAGGCTCTTGGCCTGGGTCACACAGCAAGCCAGGGACGACTGGGAAGCCCGACTCTTTCCTCTAAAACCAAAGTTCAACATCACAGCCGATCTCCAAGGACCCTCCCAGCTCTGAAATCCTATCAGGCATGTACTGGAAAGGCCTGGGTCCCAGACCCAGTCGGTCCCTGACCGTGTGACCTTGGTCAAGTCTCTTCTCTCTGAGCTTCACATTTTTTCATCTTCTATAGGACCAGGGGATTGGACTAGATTGTCCCCAGGGTCCCTTTCAGCTTTGATTTGCTCAGACTCCAATCCTTCCCCGCCCCGTTCCCATCGCCGAGGGACCAGAGCTCTGCAGCCACATCCCCACTTCACTCCCCACCCCACAACAACACCCCCCTCCCCGAAACCAGACCCTACCTCGGCTCTTGTTCCCACTCTCCAAACCCTGTCCAGAGCCCGACAGGGGATTGGCCCGCCTCCGGAGCGGTCCCGCCCATCCTCGGGGGCCCTGGACGAATCAGCGGGAGGCTGTCAGGTCGTCAGCACCGCGGACTCCCCGCAGCCCCCGGCGGCGCCCAGTCCCTTATCAGAGATCCAGCGGGGCCGGGCGGGCGGCCGAGCAGCGGCGGTAGCTGCAGCAACAGCGGCGGCGGCAGCGGCGGCAGAGGCAGCAGCGGTAGCTGCGAGGAGGCGACGCGAGCGCCAGCGCCAACGCCAGCCAAGGAAGCCGGGAGCCAGCAAGGGAGGGCGCGCGAACCAGCCCCGCGGCCGGACCACAGAGCGCCCGTCCGCCCGCCCGCCCGTCCATCCGTCTGCCGGGGCCGGGCCGAGCGTGGCCTCAGCATGGGGGCTGCAGCCCTGCCCTGGCATTGGTGCCTGCTTCTCGTCCTCGGCGCCCCGGGCCGCCTGACTAGAGCCACCGGGGCCCCAGGTAAGCGAGTGGGCGCTCGCCGCCCCTGCCCTGCCCCGCAATGCCGGGACCCTGGACCGACCCACAGAAGGCGGTTCTGCGCAACCCAGCCTGCGCTCTCTCCGCATCCCCGAGCCCGGCTTGGAGAAGGTACCGGAGAGAGCGCACTGGCGATCCGGGGCAAGGCAGGGCAGGGGCGGGCTGGGCTCGCTGGGCTCGCTGGGCTCGGCTCGGGGCGCCGGATCCAACTTGCGGATTTGCCTTTTAAAGGGGGAGGTCGGAGGGGAGTCTCTGGGGGGAGGGGCCCGGGGCCGGCAGGGAAGAAAGATGCTTTGAGTTCTGCCAAACTAACTTCTCTCTCCCGGGCGTGTGAAGGCAGGAAGGGGCTGCTGCCTGCTGGCGGGGGCCGGACCAAGCTGGGCGCACGGGGCGGGGCCGCTCTTAGACTCTCCCTCCCCCGGCTGGCGGAGACCTGGAGACCCGCACCCCGCTGGCTCTGTGTGTGTGTGTGTGTGTGTGTGTGTGTGTGTGTGTGTGTGTGTGTGAGAGAGAGAGAGAGAGAGAGAGAGAGAGAGAGAGAGAGAGAGAGAGAGAGAGAGAGAACGCACAAGTTCCTGAGGAGCTCAGTCGCAGTTAATTGTCCATCCGAGTATCAGTCCAGATCTATCGTATCGCTCTGTATGCGTCTCTAGTCACTCTCTGCGTCCCTTGTCTCTCTGGTTGCTGCCTGCCTTGCTCTGTCTCTCTCTCTCCGTCTCTCCCTTCCTTAAGAGATGTATGTATGCAGGGAGGTTGGGACAGATACAGAGTCAGCCCCCAATTTACTCTGAGTTTACATTTACATATCACTCAATATTAGTTCAATTTCCCTGTGTCTCCTTTTCTTCTCGTCTCTGGTCTCTTCTCTCTTTGCTTTTCTAGTTCCCTTGTCTCTTCTCATCCCTTTCTCTCCAGTACTTACGAGATATCGGGAGGGGCTGGAGAGCAATTCAATATGGTATTCAATATGGTATTTAGACTTTCCGAATTACCACTTACCTATCACACAATATTGGTTAGATCTGTATGTCTGGTCCCTCTGCCTTTCCCCTGCTGGGGTGGGGACGCGAAGAATGATTCAGTCCCATATTTAAGCAATCTGAGGTGTGACATTCTCTCTCTCTCTCTCTCTCTCTCTCTCTCTCTCTCTCTCTCTCTCTCTCTCTCTCTCTCTCTCTCCTCCTTCCCAGTGAGTGGCAACGGGAGATTAAATCCCAGGTTTGCCCCAGCTGAGCCAGCTGTCTCTTTCCAAAGAGAGGGGCTGGTCATTGACTAGCTCCGGCTGAATTGCTTTCTGTCCGTCTCCCCACCCCCTTTTCCCTCCAGGCTTTCCCCAGACTTTCCCTTCCCCATGCAGCTGTGCCGCCCTTTCTGAAAAATATCAGGAACTGCTCCCCTCACTCCAATCGCTCTCCTCTCGGATGAAGTCGCTCATGGGTCTTTAACCTGATTTTTATTTTAATGCACACCTTCATCTCTGCTTCTCTCACCTGGAACAAGTGGATGGGGTATCAGGAAAACCCAGGGGGAAAGAATACTGGGTCTTTGAGTTAAGAGTCACCTTAGAAACTGAGGCTGAGTCCTTTACCCTCTAGCCCAGAGAGGGAAAGGATTTGTCTATGATCCAGCTTGGAATAGAGCCGGAGATCAGTAAAGAGGAAAGAGCTCTAAGAGGGGAGGTCTGAGGAGGAAGAGACAGGAGAGAAAAGGAAGGAGGAAGAAAGAGTGAAGGAAGAAGGGGGAAGTGGGGGGACAGCCTCCTGAGGACGATTATAGGACTCTGGTCTACAATCTTCCTTGGTCCCAGCATGCACCCCATAAGCCCTGTGTGGATCTTTGGTAGGGTAGAGAGTGAGGCAGCCCGAGTAGCCCAGTCCTTCCCCATCCCGTGCCACCTACAACTCCTTTTGTCTGTCCCGTGTGGGCATCCCCTCCAGGTGTTGTTGGCCTGTTGGATCTTCCTTGGAATTCCCTCCTAACCCCCCAACACCCACATCTTGCAGGAAAAGTGGAAGTATTTCTGAATCTCTGTTTATGTGTATGTGTTTGTCTGAGTAGCCATGTCTTTCTCTATGTGTGGGGAGAGGAGGTGCTAACTAAAAAGTCCTCCTGCAATTGGGGGGCATCCTCCAGAATTAGATAATTAATCTAGGGCTAAATTATCTGGTTCCAAGCTGCTCCATCAACCCCCGCCCCAAACTATGATTAAGGAAGCACTTGTGCAACAGTTCTCAATGTACCCATATCACCTTAATTAAGCAAAGAAGTAGGGGTGTCTCTGGATGTCAGGAGTGGTTCTACCCCCCCCCCCCGTGAAGTCTGACATTCACAATACCCACACAAACCTGATGTCTATTATTGCCCCCTTCTTCCTCTGTCTCTATGCCCCGAGTGCATCTCTGCCATATTTAAACCCAAATGAAGTCTTTGGCTAATTGTCTCCCCAAGTTAGAGAATTCCAATTCTCGCCTCTCTGCCCCTACCTCCCTTACAGATGAGGCCCTGCATTTACCCTCTCTCTCATATCCAGTCAGCCCTTATCTGCCTCTCTCTGTGCCTGTGTTTCTCTTTCTCTCAACCCTTCTAAATATGAAGCCAGGCATCGACTTTTCCTGTTGCATACTGTGTCCTTCAGACCCAGCAGTGCTACTTGAGCCCTAATTTCTCTCTGTCTGCCTCCCTGTCTCCCCCACCCCCTGCCTAGCTGGGGAGGGATCCATTGAAGCCGGCTTCCCAGGAAGGCTGACTTTTCCTTATTGACATTAGGGCTTTCTATCAATAGCTCCTTGCCTTGCCTCTAGGCTGGAGGGGGTGGATGGGAGGGGGGAGGTCGGGAGGGCCGGGCTCCCAGAGGCTCCCACGGTCTCAATCCGGGCCAGCCAGGGCAGTCTGTGACCCGACCCTCCCTCCTCCTCTCCCTCCCCCCTCCCCAATAGGGCCAGATTCTCTTTGCTTCCTTCTGGGCTCTCAACTCAGACCCCAGCTCGGTGCTTGATGGAGAGGAGAGAAGATCATTCCTGTGCTCAGGTCTGCAGTGCCCCCAAAGACCCCCCACCCATGAGACTTGAGTTCAATTGTTGGAAATTGGCATAGACAATCACAGGCTGCCCGAGATGGAAAGGATCTTCCAGTCATCTGATTTAACCCCTTCAGCTCTCTAAGGAAACCAAGGCCAGAGGGAGGCAGGGGCTTGCACCCCTTAGAGGGAGGGGAGACTGGGGCAGGAGGAGCAAGTAAAGAAAAATCAGTGACTGGTAGTTAGAGGGTAGAAAGTCAGTAAGGGTAGTTTGGGATCGAGGAGCTTAGAATGGGCCAGAAAAGAATTTCCTTCTCCTTCTCCCACACAATAAAAGAGTAATTTGTTACTTTCTTGGGGAGGCAGCCTTGTATAGAAAGTTCATGAAGTATAGTGGAAAATGTACTTTATTGACTTTTGCGTCCAAGATCCTGGGTTCAAATCTTATCTCTGATACTCATTCACCACCCCTGTGGCTCTGAGCAGGTCATTCAACTGCCCTGGGTCTCAGTTTACTCATATATAAAAGAAGGGATTGAATCTAAATGATCCCTAAGGTTCCTCCAGTTGTAAATCCTAGGATCCCTCTCTGAGCCTCAGTTTCCTTTTCTGTTAATTGGGGATCATAATCTTAGCCTTAGATAATAAGTTGTTCATTGAAGGTCTTCCAAAACTGAGAGCCTGCATCAGGGATGCTGTGGAGCAGTGGTGTCTAAGTCAAATAGACCCTGTGGGTTGCATTTGGACTTAGAAAACCACAAATTGATATCATCTGTGTTGTGTTGGGCCAACACTGTGGAGCCCAAGAGTTTGAGCCCTTTGAGAGAGAGGATGTTGGTCTTTGGGCATCAGAAATGAGGACCACGGATTGAGAGCTGGAAGGGACTTGGAGGCCACTAAATCCACCCCTTCATTTTACAAATGGGGAAACCAAGGCCCAGAGAGGTGGTATGATTTGCAACTAACTAGTAGGCTTTGAAGCTAAGCCTTGCTAATTCCAAGTCCTGTGACATCAGAGTTGTAAAGGCCAGCCAGCCAAGCTTGGACCCTTATCTAGCCTTAGCCCTAGAATGCACTCTCCACTGCAGCCCCTCAGAATCCCAGGTTTCCTTCAGAACTCAATTTGAGCATCACTTCTCTAAGTACTCCAGATACCAGGTGCCTCCCTCCTCAGTCATTCATCCTGAGATAAATTGTCTATATTTGCATTTAAGTATAGCTAGCCATCCCAATCAAACATAAGCTCCCTAAATGTAGGAACATTTCTCTGGCAGTTAGCACTTAATCCAAGCTCGCTAAGTTTTTGCTCAAACCCAGGCCTAACCTAGAATTCCTTTTACAACACCCCTGACAAGGATTCACTTCACTTGAACACCTCCAGTGACAGGGATATCATTACCTCAGAAAGCACCCTGCTTTAATTTTAAGAATGATTTTAACAACAAAGCTTCTAGGATTCTTTGCTCCAAATCACCTGAATGTCAGTTATTATTTACCACCTTATAAACTTGAATTATGACAGCTTGTTAGCAAGCCAGCTAGTAATCTCATTGGGTGGGTGAGCCCAATTAGAGAGGCATACAAGGTGGTCAGGAGACCTGGAAACCCAGGGCAAGCCCCTTGAATTTGGGGCTTGGTGTTGAAAGCCACTTGGAGTCAGAGTGGATATGGAGAGGGAAGGGAAGGTGATGGAGCCAATGAGAGAGTGCACACTGATCACATTTACTTCTCTAGCCCAGTGCCTAGCATGTAGTAGGTACTTAATAAATGCCCATTGATTAAATGACTTTGTGATGAACCTGACACCCCTGTGAGCTAGGGAGCATAAGAGTGATCATTCTAATTGGACAGACAAAAATGAACTGTCAGAGAGGGGAAAAGCTTTTCCATCACACAACTAAGAAGCATAGAAGCCAGCACCAAACCTAGCTCCCCTGTTCCCTAGAGCAGTCACTTAGCTCTTCCTCCTTAAATGGGTAGGCAATTGGAGAATCTGAGTCCATCAGCCAAGAGAGTTTGGACTGGGACAGGTGGGAGGAGGCAAGAATATTGACCCATTCTGTCTTTCACAGAATGCTTAGAGGTACAGTTCTTAGAGCATTCAGTCTACTTTCCTCATTTACAGATGGGGAAACTGAGGTTCAGAACATAAATGTAAATGTTGTCCCTGTCTCTGAGTTAGGTAGTAAGACCCC